>NC_064545.1:18305605-19042729 GCF_023856365.1 Brienomyrus brachyistius
CTGAGGCTTAAGACTCAGGAATATTTTGCATATTCTCAGGTAAGAGCTACACATAAACCACATAAGCCAAGTGAGGCTTTATTAATCGCTTCTTGTCGTGCAGCTCTTCGCCTCCGCAGCCAAGCGTTTAAAGATGTAAACTAGTGGCCAAAATTGCGGAGACACAATTTTTATCGATTGCAGAACCTTTTCAACAGTTGCACCAGTTACTTATTTAATTATCCAATATATGATATTTGTAAAACTCTGATCGTTTGTAAACATTACCGCCAGTATTCGTGCAGTATTTTTTAAACGTAATGCCAGAATTCTAGGTGGTTATACAATTTTGGCCACTAGTGTACTGACAACCCCCGGGGTAACTTACGGATAAGCCGCACTTACGAACGGACTGCCATAAAGCCGGTTATATTAAAAATTCGGGCTAACTGCAGTGATTCGGAATAACGAACAAACAGCATGTACCATATATGTTACATTATACTTTATGTGAATAGCGCGCACATATACAGATTATTCTTTGGCATCATAGAAATACTTTCTACTATTTCAGGCCACTGTCAACCATCAGTAAACATTCCCTGTTGGTGGATTTTTTTTCTTTTTTGTGCCTCAGATCGCATCCTTAGGCTGTCTTTCTGTCGTGATTCTGGTACTATCTATCTACAAGATGAGCCACTGTACCTGCTCTGAAAAACAGAACTCCCAGTCCGACCCTGCTGATGCTACTCCCACCACGATACCACTAATGCCCCAATGAGCACCAATGGATTTTAAATACATCAAAAGGTGTCACTCTGCAGCCGGTAATCAGAACTTTGTGGTACCGACATTAACCACAATTTTATTAATATTCTGACCCAGCTAAGCATTGCCTGTCTTCTTATTTGCATTGCAGTTGCTGTGTTTTGTGCATGAACCTGGTACTCTGCTAAACTGATAAATGTAATATAAATGTTCTCTTTTAACTAGATGTTCTTTTAGATTCTTTTGTACAGCATGATTTGTTAGTGAGCAGTATTCAAACCGTATGTTATTTGTGTATGTCATGTTCTGTAGGCATTGTGTGGTCTGGTAATTTTTATATCCATTCAACATGCCAGAAGACAAGTTTTCATTCGACATGTTACTTTGATTTTCTAGAATTTATAATTATTACACAGTTGTATTTCTAAATTTTACAATGCACAAAACATTCAGTTTGCCTTTTAATTGTTGCATTTATGCATTCAAGTTTGATTAATGTTCCTGAAATACTGCAGAACAGTTGACAAAAATGTCAGGGTCAGCGCCCATCCCACTCTGCCCTTCAAGTCTCCTTCCTGTTTGGCCAGCAGGTGTCGCTGGCCATCCTGTCCTCTTCCCTGTCTCTTGCCCTTCAGCCCCAGTGTGCCTAAGTCCCTAGTGTGTTTCCCTGTTACCTGGACTGCTGTATAGCTCAGTAGGCTGAGTATGTGGCTCAGACTATCATCCCTTCTTGGAAAATGCAGACTCATTGTGAAGTACAGAGATCGCTTGTTGACAGCGATTGCTGCAGAAGGTGGTGCCACAAAATATTAAATTAAGGGCACCATTGTTTTTGTCCATGCCATTTGCATTTGATTAATTATATAAAATATTCAGCTGAATGAATAATTAAAAGCAAAGTCTGATTTGTGTTAAATATGGATTAAACAATAAATTAATCCTTTTACTGTAATATTCTGGGAGATCGTAATTGTGGATTAATTCTGATCGTGTGGAGACTGATCGTCCTGAAGATCAATCGTCCATGATTCACCCGGAATGTCATTGAACATGTTATTCTTTGCCGATCCCCTGCAAACCCTGTCCTGCCATAAAGAACTTGGGCTCATAAAAGAAGCCAGGATGTTTATTGAGGGCAGCTAGGCCCTGTGCTAAACTTTGTCACCCGGAGAAATGGGAACAAACTGGAACATAGGCAGGGAAGAGAAGGGGGGCGCTGGGCCGCCTCGTAATGCCAGTAAATTTCGGAAAGCCGAAGGCACACGGATAGGGTCAGGGTGACATTAAGCTGATGCTGCGGAATTGGAACATAACAAGATAAGAGAAAAGGAAGAGAGTGGGGACTAACGCCAGAACTTTCAAAACAATAGTTTTGAACCTGGAATGGTACCAACAAGAAGGCAGACGCCCTGTTTGGCTTATAAAAACCAGACACTGACCATAGAGAGACAGCTTCCCTTGGTGTGTACTTTTGTGCATCTGAGGGTGGCTCCCGGATTGCAATCTGTGCTGAGAATAAAGAGAGCTGACGTGCAACTATCCTTCACCTCCAGAGTGCATCTTTTCCTCATCAACAGACTCGGTGGAGTCTAACTCCAACATTATCCTGGTTTCCGGGAGACAGGAGGGGGTCGGTATACGGCACCTTAAAATTGCCTCCGGGGGGGGGGGGGGGTAGAATAGGAAAGCACGACACCAGGACGCATATTTTATTATCACAAGCAGCATCACTCGGACAAAAGGGGGAATTGGATAATACCTTGCCTGGGGGGAAGGGGAGAGCCTGGCCAGCTCGTCCCCTGCCCACACGCAGCACCCAATTTAGTATAAAGGACGGGGAAAACTCAGTACTGACCGGAGCTCAGCCGTGGGATAGAGCGCGCATCGCCCGGCATTTCTCGGGACTCACGTGTTGGTCTCCTGCCAGGACTGAAAAGGGCTCCCCAGTCCATGTGTGAAGGTGGGTGATGAGGACACGTCCGAGTGTAAATAGTTTAGCAGCTGCTTTTGTGTTCGATTGATAATGGGGATTAATTATCACCGCTTGTGATAATAGTTCGCCTTACCTATATTTTTATTGTTGCTTTCTATATATATATATATATTCATATGATTCATGCTATTCCATATCTGTTGTGGTACAAGATTATTTTGCATTGTTTCATTGTTTCAATTGATATATTGATACCTATATTTTTATTTCTGCTTTCTATATATATATATATATATATATATTCGTATGATTCATGCTATTCCATATCTGTTGTGGTACATTATTTGTGGTACAAGATTATTTTGCATTGTTTCAATTGATATATTGATATTGATTTTAATGCGAGGTTATCTTGTATTATTTGTATTAAAGTGTTTTTTTTTGAGTGAACCTAAGCGTGCCTGTTTGTTCCTTCGAGAGCCCTATATCCCTCTCTATATTGCCCATTCATATGTTGCTGCTGCTCCTAAGTGGCCACTTTTCCCATGCGCCCACTGAGCGGCAGACAATCCCATGGTTGGATGGACCTGTACCGGGGTTATTCGAGTCTGGGCATCTACAGTACCATTATATAATGCCTCAACAGACTGGTTTGAGGTGTGTGCATCTACATGCGATACCTGCGTCCTTACCCTTTTTACTTGTTCCCAGATTCGCTCCCACAACTCCCTACCCCAAACCTCCTTGGCCCTAATCTTCCAATTCTGATTCCTCCATGCAGGCATCCAAACAGCCATACCATTCGCTACTGACCATGAATTAGTATACAAATGACAATCACTCAGTCCCTCCTACTCCAGAACCATCACTACTGCTCGCAACTCCACCCACTGCCTACTTTTCCACGATGTAGGGGACTCCTCCGATGGTGTTAACACCACCATTTCCTCCTCTCTCTCTGGAACATCTGCCACTTGCTCATGTAAGGCTGACACCCCAGAGGGGCCAGGCTTAGCCCTATCAGCTACATACCATTTCCACTTGCTTGCTTCCTGTGCTCCACCAATCCGATGGGTTTTAGGATTACTGCTCGCCCATGTCATAATAGGAATCCGGGGTCTCAATAGCACATCATGTCCTATTGTCAGCTGCTTCGTCTCTAATAATGCCCAATAGCATGCCAAAAGTTGTTTTTCGAATGGAGTATGCCTAGCCCCAGGGTCAGGGAGTTTCCTTGACCAAAACCCCAGGGGGCGACGCTGCCTCCCCTGTTTCTGCCACAGACTCCAATTAGCATACATATCAGACGCAGTGACTTGCAATTCTACTGGTCCGTCCTGCACCTTAGCTAAGCTCACAGCCTGCTGTATAGCTTTCTGAGCTAGCTGAAAAGCAATTTGTTGTTCAGATCCCCCGGCATGGCAAATTCCATAATTTTTTGCTTGACTTTTGGCAAAATTTCCTTTTCCCCTTTATTCCACTGTATACCCAGAAATTTCACAATCATACCTGGCCCTTGGACTTTGGTGGGATTCATTTCCCATCCTTTCCCTCTCATATGAGCCATCATTTGATCCAATTCCTCCTGAACCACCTCCTCTGTTTCTCCCTGAATCATGATGTCATCAATATAGTGGGAAATCTGCACCCCAGGATGACGAGGTAACGAGTCTAGGTGTTCGGCTACAATCCTGTGACATAAGGGGCTATGCAAATAGCCTTGGGGCAAGCGAGTAAAAGTATACTGCCGCCCCCCCCCCCAAGTAAATGCAAATTGATCCTGTCTGTCCTCGGGAATAGGAATTGTAAAGAACGCATTTGCCAAATCCACCACTGCATACCAATGCCCAATTCTGGCTCTCCCCCTTCCCTCTCAGATTCTGAAGCGTCTGAGGAGGAAGAAGTGTCATGTTTCTGCCACCTTTCACCCTGCATTCCAGATGAAAAGACCGCAGCAGCTCTAGCCTGTTTCCCTTTCAGCAGCCCCTTCCGCTGACACAACTGCTGTAATTCGCTAGTGGGCTTCCCATCAATATCTGCGCGAGGAATGCCGGCCTGTCGCAATAAAGTCCACAGTTCATTCCTACGAAGTCCGTCATTATTGTATGGGATACGTTCCCTGGGTCGCCTATCCACATCAACCCGGTCAGGTTTATCCCACTCCCCAAGATCTCCCAGTTCTCTCAGCCTGACCGCCACCTCTCCTATTCTTTCCCCTACCATACTCAACAACAACGACATCACTGCTGCTTTATACTGAGTGGGTGCTGTTTTAATGAGAGAATTCCGGGTTAGTATAGTTAATGATAAATCATCCAGCGCATCCACATGCCCGGTATACACACCCGCCCTCATAGTTAGCTCTCGCATTCTAGCGAACGCTTCCGACAAAGTTTGCCACTGGCCTGATTTTTCCGGCCAGCTGCTTTCATCGGGGTACCGCTGGTTCACCCCGTTGCCCATAAGGCTCAGGAGGGTAGTGTCACTGCCTCTCCCGTCTATCGGTGGATGCCTGTGCTCACGACATTGAGACCGCACTACAGCATCGACGCTTAAATCACAAAAATGGTGACAATCCATGTGATCTATGGATATTTGTGCCGCACCCTGATCATACAGCCTGACCAACCATTTATCCAATGGTTCTCCTGGTCGCTGCTTCATCTGCCCTCCGTATATCGCTGATCTCCTTCTGTGTGAAATCCTCTATAAGGGTTTCAGACTGCCGTGGTCTCTGACCAGCAGGATCTTGCACCTCCCTTCTCTGCGAAATAGGGAGTGCAGAAGTCGTTAACGGAGGGCGATCAGTAATAGATCCCCGATCAGGATCCACAACTTTATCTGGGTTCCAGACGTCAATATCATCATCAACGTCCGAGTCCCAGATCTTGCCATCCCTCCGCTCGGGATCCCAATTAGCAGCAGTTGCAGTAGCTACAAACGCTCTGATTTTCCGCGGCACGGTGTCCGTTTTTTCCTAGCATTGGCTTTTTTACCTGCATCGCCGCTCGCTCTGCAACCCCCGTTACTTGTTGCAAGCGTTGGTGTAAAATATCCACCTGACCCTGTGCCAGGGTCATCCGAAATAATGTCTCCGTTAACTCTCTCATTTGTCCCTCTTTCTCCCTTTCAGCTTGGTCTGCGCGCTCATACTGCATTCTGTATGCAGCCAACACGATCCATAGGCGTCTCTGTAGAGCACGCACGGGATCCTTTACAACCGGAACCTTTCTGAGGCACGACAATACCTGCTCAGGCTCGGCTTTTCTCAACGCTGCAGTCCAGGAATCAACAGGCCCTCCACCTTTCCTGATCTCCTGAGCTAACGCGGCAAACTGCGTCTCATCCCACTCAGGGAGGACTTCAGGCTCGGGCGCTGCTATCTTTCTCCTAAACATGTTTGTTCCTTAGTCCTATATCTTTTTCCTCTCAAATCCTGCCGACGACGCCAAAATGTCTTAAAATTGGATGAGAGAGGGATATAGGGCTCTCGAAGGAACAAACAGGCACGCTTAGGTTCACTCAAAAAAATACTTTAATACAAGTGATACAAGACAACCTCGCATTAAAATCAATATCAATATATCAATTGAAACAATGCAAAATAATCTTGTACCACAACAGATATGGAATAGCATGAATCATATGAATATATATATATATATATATATATATAGAAAGCAACAATAAAAATATAGGTAAGGCGAACTATTATCACAAGCGGTGATAATTAATCCCCATAATCAATCGAGCACAAAAGCAGCTGCTAAACTATTTACACTCGGACGTGCCCTCATCACCCACCTTCACACACGGACTGGGGAGCCCTTTTCAGTCCTGGCAGGAGACCAACACGTGAGTCCCGAGAAATGCCGGGCGATGCGCGCTCTATCCCACGGCTGAGCTCCGGTCAGTACTGAGTTTTCCCCATCCTTTATACTAAATTGGGTGCTGCGTGTGGGCAGGGGACGAGCTGGCCAGGCTCACCCCTTCCCCCCAGGCAAGGTGTTATCCAACCCCCCCTTTTGTCCGAGTGATGCTGCTTGTGATAACAAAATATGCGTCCTGGTGTCGTGCTTTCCTATTCTACCCCCCCCCCTCCCCCCCCGGAGGCAATTTTAAGGTGCCGTATACCGACCCCCTCCTGTCTCCCGAAAACCAGGATAAACATCCTGGCTTCTTTTATGAGCCCAAGTTCTTTATGGCAGGACAGGGTTTGCAGGGGATCGGCAAAGAATAACATGTTCAATGACATTCCGGGTGAATCCTGGACGATTGATCTTCAGGACGATCAGTCTCCACACGATCAGAATTAATCCACAATTACGATCTCCCAGAATATTACAGTAAAAGGATTAATTCCATATACGTGGGTGACGTAATCGTCCGTGAATTCATTCTAATACGGCCATCAAAATACCAACATGGATTTGGACATGCCCAGAAATGTTAGTTGTGCTTTGCAAACTTATGTTTTGTGTTAGATCATCAAAATACTTTTCAAACTTTGCAGACACAATGCACATTGAGGCAGATTGACGTAGAAAAGGGCGTACACAGTTCACAGAGGCAGCATCACCTGAAGTGATGGTGTCTAACTGCTTTCAGGTGCTTCCAGCTTTAGAGCTGGAAGAGACTGGGGAGGCAGGTGGGCCCTTGGGCAAGCCGCCTACCCCCCCAGGAGGAGGGAGGTTGTGGTAGTAGGAGATTCAGTTATTAGAGGTATAGATAGTTATGTGTACATTTGTGATAGAGGGTCTCGTACGGTGTCTTGCCTGCCTGGTGGTATTTTCCAAAGCAACTTACATCAGAACAAAGGTTTACTGTTTACGTGTGCTCCCTGGCATGCAAACTCACAGCATTTGCACTGCCAGTCCAAGTCTCTACTTGTTGAGCTACAGTAGCTGGAATATCCCAGGTTTCACTGCCAAGGTACATAACATTGTCTTGTTTAGGCCATAACCTTGATTTTAGTAGGATGATAATCTATGGACCTTACATGCCTGACAGATTCACCTGACAAAGATAATAAATGCCCCCATCCCAAAGCACAAATCCCAGCAAATACACTGCAGGTTCCTTCAAGAAGAACATGCACTTTGGTAGATGTATGTAGCCATCTGTCTGAGGTTTGTGTTAGGAGTCACTGTTGAAGTAACACATGTGTAACAATACAATGACCAGTCTGGGGAGCTCAGGATGAGGAGGCACTATATACACCACAGATGAGGAGCAAACGAGGGGCACCTGGGATCATCCACACGAGGACTGAAACAAGAAGAAGGGTTAAACGAGGAACAGGTGTGGCTCGTTAGCACCACACCACAGAGAACACAGGGCAAGAAGGCATGCCAGGCGTGAGAAATGTCGCACCACATCTGCATTCCCGCTTGTCCGGTATAAGTATAAATAATGTTAATGCTGGAGTGAATAGTGACTGCAAATATAAATATAATATTCCAGGGAGGATGGCAGGGACACACAAAATCTGTCTCCAGTAAACGCTCCAGTATCATGATGCTAATCATATAAATCAGGTTCACACTATGCGAAGGAAGTACTTCTCTCACCCAACTTAACAAGTTGTTTGGCATCTTAAATACCACTCAAAGGTATGTGCAAAATACACAGAAATATTTACTGTTTCAGACTTATTAGTTTCTGGAAATGAAGGGGTGTTAGTTACAGCTTCATTTTTTCAGATGATTGGTTCTCAGATTTCAGAAAAGTGCCCCCCCCTCCCTCAGGGCATTTCTGAAAAGTGCCCTCCCACAGCTATCCTGTAACCCTTACCTGTGAAGGACCGCTGTGTATGTGGGTCTTTCCTGCAGGCCCCTGATTAGGTTACTAATTAGAAGCTGAAGAGTCCTCACTCCTGGGTTTGAACAGCTGACCTACAGGTTACACACCAGCCCTTTGTCGATATGACTGCCCACCCCTGCTATATACGTAGATCCACACTTGAAATATGTAACTTTCTTGCTTAATACTCTTGTCCTTTGAGAGTATAAATCATGTCATTGGAAAAATTCCATAATACAGTTTTGTCCATTGGAGTATATCGAATCATAATACTTACACCCTTTTTCGGTCCTAATATAAGCGTGTGTTTTTATATCCTTTCAATGCATCTTATTCAACAGCCATTTCAGCACAGAAGCACAGAAGTTTGTGTCTTGGAAACATACAAACACAAAGGAACAATGTGGTTCCTCACTGAGAACCGGGGAAGTTCAGTAATGTGGTTCTTTGCAAAGAAATAAAGCCCAAAACCAGCAATAAATAGATACAGAAACACTTACTGAAGACTGATTAAAGGAAACAGAACAGGACAGAATTTGTATAGGGAAGAAAACTGGTACAGTAACAGATGTTCACAGTAAACCATGGCAAAACTCAAAAAAGTGATGATGAAGACTATGGCGCCCTCTGGTGATCCACCAAGAAAGCTACAGCCAAACTGCTCACACTTCATTACAGGGGTGGCCAGTCTTATCCGCAAAGGGCCGGTGCATGTGCAGGTTTCTGGGATAAACTTTATGTCAGCTGTTCAAACCCAGGTGTGACGATACTTCAGCCAATCAGTTACCCAGCAGAACAATGGTGTCCCCAGAAAGGTCACCTTCCTAGGTGTCAAAGAAGGCCTGAAACTCCGAGCTGCTATTTGCTGCATATCACCCTCAGAACCAGCATCTTCCCGGGGGGGGGGGGTATGAGTTTGTGGGATGGCAGGTTCTACATCCTTTCTTACACAAGGTGGTGCACAGGTGTCAAGTCTCAAGGTTTCCAGATCATTTTGCTATGTCACGTAAATCTCAGGGGTGCCAAAATTCACCATGGGGGAGCTCCTGCTTGCAAAATTTTATTGTGGGGGCTAGAGGGGGTCCAAAATACATCAGTAATGAAAATGCTAGCAGCTTCTTTATTTGTTTTACCCAAAGTGATTCACAGGTATCAAGTCTCACGCAGATCTCATGGGTTGTCTTGCATCTGAATGCATTGTAGGGGAGCTTCCACATGGCAAAATATATTTTGGGGGCAATTTGACAAATGTGTGCTGGGCCTGTTTGGGCAAAAGTACAGGGTTGAGTTTTAATTTCAGTCTAGCCCTGAGAATGAAACATCAAAGATTTATTTGCGAAATGCGGTTTGCCCCATTTCTGAGAAATGCACTTTTGTACATGGGCACATTCACTTATACCCAGGAAGCCCACATGACAAATATTTTCCATCAATCAACAGCACAGTTACCCATGCAAATGGTGAATTAAAGAAACTGAATTGTTTGACAGTTGCCTGTGTTTAGCATGAGAACCAATAATATGAAGGCTGGAATGGCGATGGGCGCAACTGAAAATGCTAAATTCCATCCAGGAGCTTCAAGGAACCTCACCTGTATCAAGAGGCTTACAGTAAAAATTAAGTTTGAATCATGAGAACCAAGATTAATGCTTAACTAAGCCATTCTTGCGGAATTTTACAAATTTAAGAAAAAGGTTGTGTACAGAGTACACATGTGTTTAAATGTTACGAGACTTAAAATATCACTGAAATAAGCCATCCCTGAAATGCTGAAAAATAATAAAACAAATAAAATAAAACAATTGTTATAATATAATTGTTATTATATACTCACCTATGTAAATTACAGAATATAATCATATTGTAATATCGAGCAGACGAGGCATCAGTGCAGTGAATAAAGACAAGGTGGTTTAGTTCTAAGAGAAAAGAACACTCTTCCTTACAAGGACAAACACGGAAACATCCACCGATGACACTCAACGCTGAAACGCATAGATGTTGGACAATGCACACAAAGGTCGGGCAATGAATAAAACTGAAACATACATGTAAATGAGTGTGAAAATTTGTCTCGAACTGAAAATCTCACGCCAGTCAGTTGGCCAAAGTCGGTGGCACTGTATATAATATAAAAGTTGCGTTGACAAAATTCTGCACTACCAGAATAAGTTTACTAAGCTGCAAAGTTAAATGGGTGGGAGTACTTAAGATATTACCCTGACAGATTTTGAGAACCAATCGTCTGAAAAAATGCAACCGAAAGTAAAACCCTCTTATTTTACAAACCAATGATTGTGAAAGAATAGATATTTAAGCAACTGTGTACTTTACACATCTACACATACCTTTTCTCTGGTATTAGCAATGCCTCACAATTGGATTAAGGACCTGAAAACGGTACTTTTTACTAAGTATGGACACTTGACTTTTATTATTAGCCTCGTGATACTGGAGAGGTTACTCGAGGAAGAGTTTTTGTGTCCCTGCAATGGAAAGGATTTGAATGTAGCATTAACATGTTTAATCTTTATCGTTCCAGCCTTCATATTACTCATACTCACACTTAAAACAAGCAAAGGAGATCTTGGTTGTACAATTCAAAGCTTTTATCTTCCATTTGCGTGGACGATCGTGTTGTTATATGACGGAAGATATGTGTCTTGTGCATGTACGGACTGGGAAGGACCCTATGTCTTCATGGACAAAAGTTATCAGAAATGGTGTGAACCACGTCCAGAAGATGGATATAATTCCACGGAACTGATGACTAAGACTCGGAACTATTTAGCATATTCTCAGGTAAGAGCTACACATAAACATACACATACAGGTAAATTACTGTAGAAAGTATCCTGTCATTAAACATGACATGCTGGTTTGGCACCTGCGAGGATCAGGAGCGCACAGCCCTGCAGAGAATCTGAGCGCTGCTCCGGTCAGCTCTGTCCTCCCTGCAGGACACCCGCACCATCGAAAATGTCAAGGGCTCAGCGCATTTCAATATCTGCCTCTTTAGCCTCCACGAGCTTATAGCTACAACGGAGAGGTGCTTCTACCCTCGGGCCGTGATGCTGCTCCATACGGCCATGCCCAGTGAGGCTTTATTAATCGCTTCGTGTCGTGCAGCTCTTCGCCTCCGCAGCCACGCGTTTAAAAATGTAAACTAGTGGCCAAAATTGCAGAGACGCAATTTTTATCGATTGCAGAACCTTTTCAACAGTTGCACCAGTTACCTATTTAATTGTCCAATATATGATACTTGTAAAATTCTTTGATCATTTATAAACATTACCGCCAATACTCGTGTAGTAATTTAATTATATAATAATTATTATTATTGTTGTTGTTATTATTGTTGTTGTTATTATTATTATGTACTGACTCACCACAAATTCGACTTAAAGACATATTTAGTGAACGAATCTTGTCCGTAACTGGGGGCTGCCTGGGTGAGACACGGCTTGTCATGTATTAACTCCATCATGACTCTCACTGCACCATTTGCCCAGCATGTACCATGTATGTTAGATTATACTTTAAGTGAATACTGTGCACATATACAGACTATTCTTTGGCATCATACAAAGACTCTACTATTTCAGGCCACTGTCAACCATCAGTAAACATTCCCTGTTGGTGTATTTTTAATTTTTTTGTGCCTCAGATCGCATCCTTAGGCTGTCTTTGTGTCGTGTTGCTGGCACTATTAATCTGCAAGATATGGCAGTATCTGAAGGTCAGCCCAACCCTGCTGATGTCAACTCAACATGATACCCCTGATTGTGAGCAGCCCTGAGTCCCTGGATTTTAAATACATCAAAAGGTGTCACTCTGCAGCTGGGAATCAGAACTTTGCGATACCGACATTAACCACAATTTTATTAATATTCTGACCCAGCTAAGCATTGCCTGTCTTCTTTTTTGCATTCCAGTTGCTGTGTATTATGTATGAACTTGGTACTCTGCTAAATTGATAAATGTAATATAAATGTTCTATTTTAACTAGATGATGCTCATTTAGATTGTTTTGTACAGCATGATTTGTTAATGAGCAGTATGCAAACAGTATGTTATTTGTGTATGTCATGTTCTGTAGGCATTGTGTGGTCTGGTAATTTTTATATCCATTCAACATGCCAGAAGACAAGTTTTCATTTGACATGTTACTTTGATTTTGTTGCATTTATAATTATTACACAGTTGTGTTTCTAAATTTTATAATGCAAAAAACATTAAGTTTGTTTCCTTTTAATTGTTACATCTATGCATTCATGTATGTTTAATGTCCCTGAAATACTGCAGAACAGTTGACAAAAACAGTGCTAAATGTCAGGGTTAGCACCCCTCAGACTCTGCCCTTCGTGTCTCCTTCCTGTTTGGCCAGCAGGTGTCGCTGGCCATCCTGTCCTCTTCCCTGTCTCTTGCCCTTCAGCCCCAGTGTGCCTAAGTCCCTAATGTGTTTCCCTGTTACCTGGACTGCTGTATAGCTCAGCAGGCTGAGTATGTGGCTCAGACTATCATCCCTTCTTGGAAAATGCAGGTGACTCATTGTGAAGTACAGAGATCGCTTGTTGACAGCGATTGCTGCAGAAGGTGGTGCCACGAAATATTAAATTAAGGGCACCATTGTTTTTGTCCATTCCATTTGCATTTGATTAATTATATAAAATATTCAGCTGAATGAATAATTAAAAGCAAAGTCTGATTTGTGTTAAATATGGATTAAACAATAAAGAATGCCATAAACTGTCAGTTTCAAGTTATTTCCGAGATAATGTGTTTGAGGAAGGGTACCAACAAATTTGTCCTTGTCTGTATAATTATTAGTTTATATCTGGAATATGACTTCGAAATTATTAAACATTAGAACAATTAGACATTACATAACTGACTTTGAAGACTGCATAAATATCGGCCGTGGGAAAACATTTTCCTATGGCAGATCACTTATGATAATGTTACAGATTATGTTAAAATTATGTTACAAATATTTTTCAAACTTTGCAGACACATTGTTTGGGTGACATTTTGGAAGTGATCAGATTTTGAGGCAGATTGACGTAGAAAAGGGCGTACACAGTTCACAGAGGCAGCATCACCTGAAGTGACGATGGCCTAAGTGCTTACAGGTGCTTCCAGCTTTAGAGCCAGAAGAGACTGGGGAGGCAGGAGGGCCCTTGGGCACCAAGGAGCCAACCAACCCCCAGGAGGGAGCTTGTGGTAGTAGGGGATTCAATTATTAGAGGTGTAGATAGTTATGTGTGTACCCGTGATAGAGGGTCCCGTACGGTGTCTTGCCTGCCTGGTGCCCAGGTAGGGGACCTTCCGAATCGTGTGGACAGGCTTTTGGCCCCCAGCTGGGGTGGATCCAGAGGTCGTGGTGCATGTTGGCACCAACGACATAGGAAAGGGCAGGAGGGCTGTTCTGCAGGATAAGTTTATAGAAGTCGCGGATAAGCTTAGAAGCAGAACATCCACGGTGGTATTCTCTGGAAAACTTCCCGTGCCACGTGCAAGTCAGGCTAAGTTAGCTGAGATAATGAGATTAAATGCGTGGCTAAAAGGATGGTGTAGGAAAGAGGGGTTTAGGTTTATGGGGCATTGGAGGACCTTCTGGAACAGGTGGGACCTGTTCAAGCCGGATGGGTTGCATTTGAACCAGAGGGGAACCAGTGCGTTGGGGAGGCGTATTTATAGAGTAGTTGAGGAATGTTTAAACTAGGGACCGAGGGGGGGGGGGAGCAGGGAGGTTAGTTATGAATATAGGCGGGGAGAGACGGAAAGCCCCAATTAAAGTGGGCCCTGTAAAAGGCCTACCCTTTGTATCTAAATGCTAGGAGTATTAGGAACAAAATTCATGATTTAGAGGCTTTCATTTCATCAGACACTTATGACATTATAGGAATAACTGAAACACGGATGAGTGACGATGATGGTGTAGAATACAATATGGATGGTTATACGTTGTTCCGTAGAGACCGGATAGACAGGAAGGGAGGTGGTGTTGCAGTATACGTAAAAGAAAACTTGCAGGCAGGGGAGCTCACTGATAAAAATAAAAGTACAGAAGCTGTATGGATAAAACTAGATGCTAAAAACTCAAATGGCCTAATTGTCAATGTTTGCTATAGATCACCTAATGTAGCTGCAGAGGAAAGCAGAATGTTATATGATATCGGGATTTTGAGTAATAAAAATGATGTAGTGGTTATGGATGATTTTAATTTACCTGAGATGCAGTGGGACACAGTCTCTGGCTCTTCCGTAAATGAACTTGAGATGGTGGAATTAGAACAGGATTGTTTTTTTACTCAGTTTGTTAATACTTCTACCAGGGGAGAAGCCATTCTTGATCTTGTTTTCTCTAATAACCAGGATAGGATTGGACAATTAGAGGTTTTAGAACCATTGGACGGTAGTGATCATAACGTGGTTAAATTTCAGGTTAATTTTAGTGTCCGAAGAGCAAAGTCCAAAACAAAAGTATACAATGTTAGGAAGGCTAACTTTAATGGTATGAGACTGAAACTAGAAACTGTAACCTTGATGGAGTTAAATAGCAAAATGGTTGAAGAGGCATGGGGATTTTATTAGAAGCACATTGTTGCAAGTTGCAAGACTTCATACCTGTTTCCAGCAAAACTAAATCTAGGAAACTGCAACCAAGGTGGTTTACTAAGGAAATTAAGAATAAAGTCAGGAGGAAAAGGGCTCTCTTCCACAAATGGAAAATAACTAATGATTTCAAAATAAAACAATATCTTATTGTTTCTTATGAAAAGGCAAATGGGAACCGGAAGTAGAGATGATGTGGAGCAGACTTTCTGTGGGCTTCCTGCTGCTGCACAGAGGAGTTTCTGTGTTGCCTTAATGCTTTTGGTCAACAGGTTTTATCTGAAAACTCCCCGGACGGATTTATCTATTGAAAATATTCTCCAAAGCAACTTACATCACAACAAAGGTTTACTGTTTACGTGTGCTCCCTGGCATGCAAACTCACAGCATTTGCACTGCCAGTCCAAGTCTCTACTTGTTGAGCTACAGTAGCTGGAATATCCCAGGTTTCACTGCCAAGGTACATAACATTGTCTTGTTTAGGCCATAACCTTGATTTTAGTAGGATGATAATCTATGGACCTTACATGCCTGACAGATTTACCTGACAAAGATAATAAATGCCCCCATCCCAAAGCACAAATCCCAGCAAATACACTGCAGGTTCCTTCAAGAAGAATATGCACTTTGGTAGATGTATGTGGCCATCTGTCTGAGGTTTGTGTTAGGAGTCACTGTTGAAGTAACACATGTGTAACAATACAATGACCAGTCTGGGGAGCTCAGGATGAGGAGGCACTATATACACCACAGATGAGGAGCAAACGAGGGGCACCTGGGATCATCCACACGAGGACTGAAACAAGAAGAAGGGTTAAACGAGGAACAGGTGTGGCTCGTTAGCACCACACCACAGAGAACACAGGGCAAGAAGGCATGCCAGGCGTGAGAAATGTCGCACCACATCTGCATTCCCGCTTGTCCGGCATAAGTATAAATAATGTAAATCCTGGAATGACAGCGACTGCAACTAAAAATATAATATTCCAGGGAGGATGGCAGGGACACACAAAATCTGTCTCCAGTAAACGCTCCAGTATCATGATGCTAATCATATAAATCAGGTTCACACTATGCGAAGGAAGTACTTCTCTCACCCAAATTAACAAGTTGTTTGGCATCTTAAATACCACTCAAAGGTATGTGCAAAATACACAGAAATATTTACTGTTTCAGACTTATTAGTTTCTGAAAATGAAGGGGTGTTAGTTACAGCTTCATTTTTTCAGATGATTGGTTCTCAGATTTCAGAAAAGTGCCCCCCCCTCCCTCAGGGCATTTCTGAAAAGTGCCCTCCCACAGCTATCCTGTAACCCTTACCTGTGAAGGACCGCTGTGTATGTGGGTCTTTCCTGCAGGCCCCTGATTAGATTACTAATTAGAGGCTGAAGAGTCCTCACTCCTGGGTTTGAACAGCTGACCTACAGGTTACACACCAGCCCTTTGTCGATATGGCTGCCCAGCCCTGCTATATACGTAGATCCACACTTGAAATATGTAACTTTCTTGCTTAATACTCTTGTCCTTTGAGAGTATAAATCATGTCATTGGAAAAATTCCATAATACAGGTTTGTCCATTGGAGTATATCGATTCATAATACTTACACCCTTTTTCTGTCTTAATATAAGCGCGTGTTTTTATATCCTTTCAATGCATCTTATTCAACAGCCATTTCAGCACAGAAGCACAGAAGTTTGTGTCTTGGAAACATACAAACACAAAGGAACAATGTGGTTCCTCACTGAGAACCGGGGAAGTTCAGTAATGTGGTTCTTTGCAAAGAAATAAAACCCAAAACCAGCAATAAATAGATACAGAAACACTTACTGAAGACTGATCACAGTAAGCCATGGCAAAACTCAAAAAAGTGATGATGAAGACTATGGTGCCCTCTGGTGATCCACCAAGAAAGCTACAGCCAAACTGCTCACACTTCATTACAGGGGTGGCCAGTCTTATCCGCAAAGGGCCGGTGCGTGTGCAGGTTTCTGGGATAACCTTTAGGTCAGCTGTTCAAACCCAGGTGTGACGATACTTCAGCCAATCAGTTACCCAGCAGAACAATGGGGTCCCCAGAAGGGTCACCTTCCTAGGTGTCAAAGAAGGCCTGATAATCCGAGCTGCTATTTGCTGCATATCACCCTCAGAACCAGCATCTTCCCAAGGGGGGGGATGAGTTTGTGGGATGGCAGGTTCTACATCCTTTTTTACACAAGGTGGTGCACAGGTGTCAAGTCTCAAGGTTTCCAGATCATTTTGCCATGTCACGTAAATCTCAGGGGTGCCAAAATTCACCATGGGGGAGCTCCTGCTCGCAAAATTTTATTGTGGTGGCTAGAGGGGGTCCAAAATACATCACTAATGAAAATGCAAGCAGCTTCTTTATTTGTTTTACCCAAAGTGATTCACAGGTATCAAGTCTCATGCAGATCTCATGGGTTGTCTTGCATCTAAATGCATTGTAGGGGAACTTCCACTTGGCAAAATATATTTTGGGGGCTATTTGACAAATGTGTGCTGGGCCTGTTTGGGCAAAAGGACAAGGTTGAGTTTTAATTTCAGTCTAGCCCTGAGAATGAAACATCAAAGATTTATTTGCAAAATGCGGTTTGCCCCATTTCTGAGAAATGCACTTTTGTACATGGGCACATTCACTTATACCCAGTAAGCTCACATGACAAATATTTTCCATCAATCAACAGCACAGTTGCCCATGCAAATGGTGAATTGAAGAAACTGAATTGTTTGACGACAGTTGCCTGTGTTTAGCATGAGAACCAATAATATGAAGGCTGGAATGGCGATGGGTGCAACTGAAAATGCTAAATTCCATCCAGGAGCTTCAAGGAACCTCTCCTGTATCAAGAGGCTTACAGTAAAAATTAAGTTTGAATCATGAGAACCAAGATTAATGCTTAACTAAGCCATTCTTGTGGAATTTAAAAATTCTGAGAAAAAGGTTGTGTGCAGAGTACACATGTGTTTAAATGTTACGGGACTTAAAATACCACTGAAATAAGCCATCCCTGAAATGCTGAAAAATAACAAAACAATAAAACAAAACAATTGTTATGAGCAGCTCAAAGCCACTGGGACTGAAGTACATGAAAAGGTTTCCTTTCTAATTGAGAATCAATACTTTGAGTTACTAACATTTACTGACATTTTTGTTTATTCTGAAGCAGCTTGTGCTCATATTTGCTTTCCAGTTTGCTGGGTACTGTAGCTGAATGTGGTACATGCTAAAAAATAAATGTAATGTAAATGTCATACATTAACCGGGTCATCTTCATATACATTTTCAGTACAGCATGATTCCTCGTGTCAAGCAGCATGCATGTCTGTGGTTTATGCCACATCCTGTAGACCCCTTGGGGGTCTAGGGCTTACAGTATCTGTCTATTCAACATGCCAGAAGACAAATAAGAAGAAATTAATCAGTTCAGATTGTGAAATTCATATTGATTTTACATATATATCTTATGTACTGTGCGTAGACTTTATTATTATCTCAGCAGCCCCTATAATAGCTGGGAGAAATTCAAGCTAAATATCCCTCTGTCCATGGGTAGGATATTGGTGTGTGAGCTGATCCTCCGACAGCCATGAATTAGCTTTGTAACATGCCTAAACCTTTGGCCAGTATGTATGTATACTGTATGTATGTGAGTATTGACAACCAGAAACAAATTCCCTATACATGTGAACATACTGGACCAAATTAACCTGATTCTCATTCTCTGGTCTTCCTTCAGACCCCATAGTCCTTTGACAATACGTGCTTGTCAGGGTTGGTGCCCGTCTGGCTCTGTTCCATGTGTTATTTCCAGTTTGGCCAGCACCCCCTGCTGGCCATCCCATTTAGTGTTCTTCTCCTGCATTTCCAAGCCCCGTGGGCTGTTGTGTAGCTCAGTGATGCATGATGCCGATGATGCATGAAGTTGTACTCATTTGCAAAGTCTGGAAAGATATCAGTTGGGGACCGTTACTAGAGACAACCTCCTCAAGGATGCTGTGACGAGCAAAATCCCATGAAATAATGTATAAGCAGGCATGTTTTCTTTTCCTACTGAAACAAGTCAATACCTACTGTACGTCTCTGGCCAGTTGCACAAACAGTGGTGTTACAGTCTGAGAATGCAGCTGAGAAGTTTATCTTCACATGTGCCACATCAATCAGAGGATAAACAATGTGAGAAGATAAGTGGCAGCTTCCTTGTCAAACTGTTTCCCTATATAAATTCTACCCTAGTCTCTGCTCAATCTTTGCGCAATCTAGAGTCTTTGTGTGATTATCTTCAGCAAGTATCTTTCTGTATCTCCTTCAGTAAAGTTTATCTGTTTCATATTCCCAGACCTGCTCTGGTCTTGGGGCTTGCATTTCTCAAGTCCGTCCAATGGTGGTTAGTTACTTTCTTGGCCTTGTTTCCAACCCTAACTAAGGATCTCAACATTACCTTTGTTCAATACTAAGAAGACAAGCTGATTGATTTATTCTGTAATATCCCTTCTTGGCACATTCTTGGACGTGACACAGCAGTAGCTGCAGTGTGTAGTTCTGGTTATATGACTATATTATATGACATAGCTGTATTATGCATCCCTAATAAACAAGTGTATTAAACTTTAAAGTTTAATATCTTAGGTCAGGGACTATGTTTACATGCCAGGTAAGTGAGGCAGGGCACATTTTCAAAAATATGTCTGATCAGGTGCAGGGACACAAAATGTCTGCCCCAGTAACCACTCCAGTATCGAGATGCTGATGGTACAAATGGAGTCTGGTGAGAACCACGTTCATCTCTCAGCTCCGTAAGCTATTCTTGTGGCATCTTCTAAAATACCACACAAAAAGGATGAGGGCAGAAGTGCGAAGTACATTTGTGCTTAAATATCTATTCTTTTAAACTCATTGGTTTCTGAAAATGAAATTGCGTTTTTTTTTTCTTCAGATAATTGGTTCTCAGGAAAAATCAGGAAGGAATGCTGTTGGTGATGGTCTTGGAGGATTTTACCCAGCCAGACAGAGAGTTGGATAGCGAAAGGGTCAGGAAAATATTTTAGCCAAAATGTTCACCCCTGTAAGCCATCTTCATCTGAAGGTCTTCATCTTCATCACAATGACTAAAAAACAGCCTGACTTTAAGTGCAGGTCTTACCTGAGAATACATGTAATATTTCTGAGTGCGAAGCATCTTTTCTGTACCATCATTTGTACCATGTAGTTTGCACCACTTCTGAGGTGTATACGTTCCCAGTCAGTTAATGAAGTCACCCATGACCAGAGGAGTGTGACTGCAAGGGCACGCTTCAACCACCAAGTGAAGTTGCATGTAAAATGTCTCCCTCTATGAGACATCATTCACCGCAGTAGGAGCATACACTGAGACAACAGACAATACACCCAAGGAGTGCCTCAGTCTCAGTCTCATGGTACGCTTTTTGAAAGGAGTAATATCAGACACCATCGGGAGGAGCTGATCCGTTTGGCCACTTCCCGGTCTGCATACCTCAGTGACCGCCGCAGAAATGTGGAGTTTGCGAAGATGCCCCGACAGCAGAGGAAGATGGTCATCTTGAAGAGAAAAGACATTCCATGTGCCTACTGGGATGGGTCACCTCAAACTGGGACCCAAGTGCTGCCATGCAACGGGCGACACCTCAGCACCACACCAGCCCCGACCCACAACAGGCCTGACCCTGTTAGCTCTCCGACGGTTTCCAGGGATGAGCCTCTACAACATGAGAAAATGGTTTCATTGTGTTCGTAGTACCAAACCGTAGGACGTTTCAGTAGGATTCAATAGTACTTTCGATTCATCACTGTGGTGTATACATTTTTATTGTATTAATAAATGACACTTTTTGAACGTATTTAATATGTCCACTCTCACTGATTCTCACTAACTCATTGCATGGCTTTAGTAGTTTTAAGGAGATGCACGGTTGGTATACATATTCAAGGGAGCGCAAAGATGGGTGGTGTGTGTGATCATATGTGGTGGGCCGGTCTGGGCTAAAATGCTTGGGTCGATTTTTTCTTTCGTCCCAGTCCTTCCATGGTACATATGTATTAATGGCTAAAAAGTCAAAGTATATAACTCTCATTCTCAGTTTTGAAAAGAAAACTTAAGGCTTTGATGGCTGGTAGTGGTTCTGGGAGTCCAGAGTTCTATATACCTCTCAATTGGCTGTCTTATTACATGTGATTTTTGCTGCACTTCTGCCGTGGCGGATCTGCAAATGCATGTGGAGGTTTTGAAGGCTTGGTACAAACATCAATACACTCGCAAATCTCATTATGCATATGAATCTCATTACGCACACAGATTCTGAATACACATTTACAGATTCCTGTACAGATTAGCTAATCCCACTACTAATTTACAAATTACACATTTACAAATCTGATTACGCACACGGACTGAGATACAGTCACACAGCTCACCATACACATTTTCAAATAATTTTGCAATAATAGCCCCAATATGAATGAATTTATGGGGTTCTAAATGTGTTTCTCTTCAGTTTTACAAGTAAAAAAAAACAGTATATGCATATTGCTGAAGAAAAACTGTTGTTGGACATTGCCACGGTAGAAGTAAAGCCAGTGCAAATGAAGAATTGGCTTCCTTCATTCTTCTTGTGATGTTAGCTATCTGTCTAGTCTTGTAAGGTGCTACAAAAGTGTGAGGACAGAACAGGAGAGGTGATTTTGTGTTTAGATGATCTTGAAGATTCAATTTCATACAACAGCATGCTTTGAATGAATTTTAGACATTCATGAAAAAAGTACACATGTAGTACACACTGAAAACGTGAATGTGAAAATATCAGAGAAAAGTAAAGTTTTGCTAGATAAAAATACAATTTAAAGCAAGTTAAATCATATAAGTGAGTGAAGAGAGAATATGAAAGACCATTATATCATACATGACTCTCTGGCCTTGATGAGACAGGTTGATTCCACACAGCGTTTAATTCTGCAGAATTTCAGGGATATTAAACCTTACAAAAAGCAAACGCAATGCTTAAAAGGCAACTTTCATATTTTGTACATATTACTCGCTAACATCAATCATGTTGCACTAAAAATCTGAATCACGTATTTGCCACATACAAACAAATAAGACAAAAGGAAATGCTAAGCTGCATCCGAGTTAGCAAAAAATGTGGGTCATTATGCTTGGGTTGTATTGGTTGATAATTGTGGTCTGTACTTCTCATTCAGTGAGTTTATGATGTTAACAATGGTTTCTTCCACCTTTTGTTTATCTGTGAGAGAAGTGATTTCACTGGTGTCGGGCTGGGTGTTGTCTTTGCAGCACTTTCGTGTCTTCCAGATAGATGCTCCCACCAAGATGATAATAAGAGTGACAAAGGCTAAGGTCTGAGTTACAAAAAAGAAAACATCAACATGAAATTCTTACTGATGGTTCACAACAGCATGACATACTAGACAGACTAATAATGCCAGAGAATAGTGCTTACATGCAAGGAACTACATGCATTACAACCTACAAGGTACCAACATTTAAGTGCAGTTCTTACCTGAGAAATATTGTAATACTTTTTAATGAGAAGCCTCTTTTCTTCATTTGATGTTATATTTGTATCATGTGGTTTGCACCACTTTTGCAGAGTATCAGTGTCCATAGGGACATATTCTCCTTCCCAGTCAGTACATACGCATGAAAAATATTTTCCATCAAACAGCAGCAAAGATATCCAAGCCAATGCTGGGAAAATGGTTTTCAGTACACGAAAACAGGTGCACGGACGCTTTTTTGCAAAGAGAAAGCAAAACAAAAAGCCTGGAATGACAAAGAATAACATAGACAAAAGTATATTCCATGTTTGAATGCAGGGACACAAAAAATCTGCTTCCAGTAACTTCTCCAATGTAAAGAGGCTAACAGTGAAAATTATTTTGAATTTATTATGAGAAACAGACCAACTGTGTGCCATTGTAAATACTACACAAAATATTGCGCGCAGATGTGTTTAAATATCTATTCTTTCAGTTTCATTGGTTTATCAAAATGAAACTGCATTTTGATTGGTTCGGATCTCGAGGAAGATAATGCTTTTTTTTTTTTTATTATGCCCTCTCATACTTACCTGAGAAAATATGAAACGGTGGAAAAAAAAAACATTTTTCATACTGTGATGCAAATTATGCAAACGTTACATTATGCAATTTTGTCCTGGGGAGTGCACAAGTTTGTACTGCTTACATACTTTTTTGTCTGTGCATGTGCTTGTGTGTGTGAATGTATATTTCCAAGTTGAATTGTTTCATAAACTGTTTGCATAAAATTTAACTGAGGGAAGGGGCAACTTCATATGCTCTGTTGTGTTGTGTTTGTTTTTCTGCATAATGTTATAAAATGCAGTTGTGTTTTATTACAGAAGTGGTTGTTGAGCAGGCTGCACTGACAGGATGCACGAAGGAGCTATGATGTGTCTTATTGAGAAAGGAGGAAGTTCAGCAAAAGTAAAAAAAATAGACACAAGACCGTCTGCTGTGTGACTTGTGAGAATGAGCCGAGAAGAGAAATCACATCATTTATCAATCAGCCTGTCTTCTTATCTCTGAACCATGGACGTCGCCACCATTAAGTCTGAGAGGGACGTGTCCCCCTCACATTTCATCATTATTCATTTGGACCCCCCCCCCCCCACATTTAACATAAAATATTAGTTTTATGCCAGTGTGTCTCCTCCACATTCAAAATGCTTCTGATGTCCCTGCTCTGAACTGATGTTATACTGAGATCCTTAACTATGAAAGAGAAGAAACCCATAATGGAGAGAGTTTCAATAATGAACTATCACTGGAAGGACTACGGCAATATAGACTCAATAGCGGAGCAGGACTGACTCTCGGGAATGATGAAACCGATAAACTTTAAATCTTAGGGGCTTTGACTGAAGGGTAATCTCACAAAACACTTACTCAATTCAAGACTACAACTACATCAATTAGGGTAGAATTTATATAGGGAGGAAAACAGGTTGAATCTCTAACAAACACGGGTTTAGTCAAGAAGCCAACAAAACTCAAAGCTTATCAGAAAAGAGAGCTGCAGCTAAAATTCCCTCAAACTGGCAAGGCACAATTGAAGATTACCTGCTTTTTGAGAATGTAAACTTGCCACAGAGAGGTGTCAATAAGTAACTGCTGCAGAACTAATGAGTTAATGGTACATATGCCTGTCATGTATGTATTGCCTTAATTAATTCATCTTATAACTACTCATTTTGACCAGGGCTGAAGGAATGCAAAGTCACAGGAGCATAGAGCAAATGGCCAGGATACACCCGGAAGGGTAAAAATGCATTATTGACCCACCATCACTTTATTATGTTTCTGCAGTAGATGCAATAAGCACTACTGCCCTGAAACGCCCCTGTAGCCCACCTCAACAGGCTCAGAGCAGGCCTTCCACCCATGCCTTCTACTTTCCTGTACCAGTTTGAGGTATTTAGCCTTCTTGCAATCATGAGCCTACTCCATCTTATCTACTCGGTCTTCCCAGGGGACAGTAATATTCCCAGGGAACATTAACCCTTTGCTTAGAGCAGTCCGACGTTAAGATCAAATCTTGCATGAGTGTCATTCTTGCAATGTGTTCCATAAACTTCAGCTGCCTCTATAGATCAACCCTTCAGCTGCTAGTCACAAGGTTTTTCTCCTGCCCTAACGAAGGCGATGTTATGCATTGATGGGAGTAGATGTTTGCCCTGTTGGGTTACCCTGGGCTTGTTTTGGAAGAATGGGCCAAAATCACACCTGAGCAATGCATGCAGCTAGTTTCTCCATACAGGAGGCGTCTTGAAGCTGTTATTACCAACAAAGGCTTTTGTAAGTATTAAATAAATTTAAGTAAGTGTGTTTAATACTTTCTCCCTATTTATAAATAGTATAAATACTCGTGAAAATAATGTCCATGATGTGTAATTCTGTCAGTGAATGTAAGCGTGTCACGTTATTGTGACGTGTCGAATGTGTAGTGTTTCCCTGCTTTGATGTGTTTCTAATCCTTGTGTTAGATGTGTGTACTGATGGCTTCCCTTATCTGTGCCCCTACTAACATTCTCTGGCAGTTGCACATAATAAAGCGATTGTCTCTTAATAGCGCTTTTGCGTGTTTTCTGAGCATGTCTTACTATGCTGACATCGAGACATTGGTGTCATAAGCCGGATGCCAGGTCTCCGAAGAAATCAACGGCCTCATCCACAAGCTACGGGAAAGGCTTCCCAGACAGTGGTGGGGTGGGGCAGCGGCAAACCAGAGGGAAACCACGGGAATCGAGCACTAACAAGCGTAACGGGTCTAGTGCACCCTGTCTGCAGCGGCTTTCCATATCTTTGTCTAGACACTGACATCGGAGCGGCTGCTCCAGTGTGGAAGCAAACATTAACGTACCTGCAGCCGCACTCCTCCTTGGCAAACAGCAAATGGATCAACGTAGAACAAGGGAGAACGCAGGTTTAATTCATCACAACCCATCACACATGCAGAGAAGGAACTGAAACAAAACTCAAAGCGGTGATGAGGAAGGACTGTGTCTCCGTCTGGTGGCCAAACAAGAAAGCTGCAGCCAAACCTCTCACACTATACTATGTTCTCATTTATTCACACTTTCGTCTAAAGCGACATACATGAGAGGATCGGGCAGCAGATTCAGCCAGTGTCCCTAGAGCTATTTGGGTTAAGGCTCAAGGGTCCAGCAGTGACATCACTCTGCCAGCCCCAGGATCTGAATCTGAGACTTTACAATTGCAGACGCAGAGTCTAAACCCAGAGAGCCACACATCCCCCCCCCCCCACAAGTCTCCCATTAATAAGGCACAAGGAAGACTATCTTCTTCAATGAATGATGTACCCAATTCACAGAAGCATCAGCTGATTGAAGGAACACAGGACTTCATGAGACATATGACTGTCATGTTTTCATAGCCTTAGTTTATCCAACCTTTTACAAGTACAGACCTTTCCCAAGCAGCCTAGGGCAGAAGGCCGAAATACTCCCTGGTTGAGATGCCTGCAGTATCTGTTGTGATATGTTACAGGGCTAAAGTAATACGTAATAACAGAAAGTGATGATATTGCGCCCCCTAGTGTATACAGAATAAACAAGACGTTGTACAGCATTCCTCTGCGTTCATCATTGACCCAATAACACTTATCTATCACAGGGTACATACATACACATGACGGGCAATCCATTAATTTCACTTAAGCATGAAATGCTCTGATGCCGAAACTATAATTTCAAAACTCTTATCAGTCAAAAAAGAGGTCCATCCATTTTGACAGTTCCTCCAATCTCCATGCATCCTGGCCTGCCCGCTGCCCATTAGGGGTGCTGAGCTTCCCTGGAAATGACATTTTGAAGCCTGTCCAATAAACGTCTAGCTTTGCTGCACTGAAAACAGTAGATGCAAGTCTTGCAGAGTTGCCAGGTCTGCGGTTTTCCCGCCCAATCGGGATATTTTGTAAATACAGTTGCAGGTAAATATTAGGTCACGGGTTGCGGGTCTTTGGGCTAGACACCGAAAGTCAGAAACGCGCACAAGGAAAGTAGGGTTGCCAATTTTCACCCAGATATCCTGTAAAGTGTGGATTAGGCAATGGACTATGTGGGATGAGGCACCCCAGTTGATTTTTAGATTATGCATTTATATACATCTTTATTAATAATTGCACTGTTTCCATTCAACACCAGTTATTGAATGTGAAGTTCATCATTTGCTTAAAAAAATAAATATTAATTAAAATTTGCCCGTAATCTGGAAGACCAAAAAGCAGAACCTATATCTTGTTACAGCAGAGATTATCTCTTTCACTATGATTGTTAAATCTTGTTACTATCGTAGTGAAAGGGCTTGAAACGCAGAACTGTCTGGTGTGCATCTCTGCCTGTGGACATCAAGCCTGTTTGTTACATCAGGAAATATACTGACTTCTTCTCTTCGATTGGTCCAAGCACTGTTTGAGATATGTGACCCTGAAAGCTGGCCTGCTCCACAGCAGGTTAGTTGGTGAAGCATCTTGTAAGAAGAGAACCGGTGCCGTGATTTCGAAAAACCTCCGTTACTGCTAGTTATCCTTATAGTTATGTCAAAGTGCCATATGAAAATAGCTAAGCAGACTGGCACAGAATGTTGCCGTTTGCAGCTGGACTGGCTACTACAATAAATCAGGAAGCACTATAAGAAATCTGTAAATCTGGCGTCTTTGGGTCTTTGTCATGAGTGTCTGCAGGGCACAGGACAGTAGAGAACATGTGGATCTTTAAGGATCAGCCACAGTGCCTGCTTGCTGGTCCCCTCACCATCACTCACGCCTATCAGCCTCAGACTGACTTCCTCCTCTTCCCAAAGACATTGTTGATCAGTTTTGCCATGGACTTGGACCCACTGTAGCGGCGCCGGTCGGCCCGGCGTTTCAGGTATTCCATCACACTGCGGATAAGCTTGGCGAAGAGGTTCGAGATCTCCTGGTGGTCTTCAGCTGCAGAGACCTCCTGGAAGAAGCACTTGTTCTCCTGGGCCAGGGAGAGGCCCTCCTCCTTGCTCACCTGCCGGGCATGGCACAGATCCTGCTTGTTCCCCACCAGGCAAACAGGCACCTCCATCTCACTGAAACAGGCGAGAGCAGGTGAACCCCGAGTCGGGGGATTTCCCTCATTCATTGAACATCACTGCTGCAGTGACCCATTACTTCTGCCAGAGATGTGTACAAAGAGGCTTTCTCAGAATCAGAAACTTTATTGTCATTATATAAGGGTACAACGAAAATTGTGAGCATTCCCTTGCAGTGCAAAAATAAAAGAATATTACAAGCAAAGGTGTGAGTGATGTTGAGGGGACCAGCAAGCAGGCACTGTGACTGATCCTTAAAGATCCACATTGGTGTATGAGTTTGCTAGGAGTATCATAATGCCCAGTTGGTGCTGTGGTCATTTTCTTGCCCGAATTGGGTGATTTTTGTGTTCCCAGCAGCAGTGTGTACACATCCCGGCAGAAGCCTGCTTTTATTAGACACTTCCTGGAGTTGTAGGGGTCACAGGGCCGCGGGGGTGTGGCTTACCATTTGCAGTTCTCGGCACGAGCCTCTTTGATCTGACAAAGTGCGCTATGGGCATTGAGGAAGGACAGGCGGTCACTAATGTCGTACACCACGATGAAGCCGTCGGCCCACTCCACCGGTTCCTCCGTGATGCACCTGCTCTGCACGGCCTAAGCAGAGAGGAGGGGGGAGCAACAATAGGTAATAACACTGTCCTATCTGACTGAGTGGAACCTAACCCCCCCCCCCCTCAAATGGGACACTTTCTGCCCTTCATGATGGCAAAATAACCTGCCACACTCAAAACAAGCTCCGTTCACCCACATTTTTAGACATTTGCAGTAGAACTGCTATTACTGTATATTCTCCTACATCTCAGCAAATAAGGACAAGGATTTGCTTTCTGGTAATGTCTTATGGCAAAAAAAGACTGGGAATTCCCTGGAATCTGAGTAAGTTAAGCAATACTCCTCAGTCTTCAAAAGAGTGAGCAATAGGTCACCAGGATTCAGTGTAATCTCATAAAACCCACCCAATCAAACACCTATTTTCCATATGGATTTCTGCAGGCGCTAGCTGGAAAGGTCATGTGACAGTTTACCGCCACCCCCCTGGCACCATGAGATGGAGACCCAGCTGTACAGAACCGTTCTAGCATCCTACAGCACCCTACAAACATGCACCATTTAATAAGTATCAGATTCGAGAGACCACTTATGTCATATTAACAAAGATGATGTATGAGCATGTACTTCAGAACACGGATCAAAAACTTCCAGATTCAATTGTCGGCCATCGATGGAGAACCTTTTATGGTATAAGGAACCTGCAAGAGAAATGTAAACAAAACACGTCAGAGGTGAGGTTTAATGGGGAACACGTACTGGAGTTAATTTATTTGATGGATGAAAGTCAACAGGTGTTTATGAGCACTGCACCAAAGTGGAGAATGCCAGTTCGCACATAAGGTTGTAATATAGAGCCCCTGATTACCGCAAGCCCCAAAAATCCATGGTATGACTGTTCTGTTGGAGCAAATTACCGTCTTTGAGGAAATCAGCCACAAGCGGAGTAATTTGAAATTATGCACGGTTCTGGACAATGTAACATCTGGGTTGTATCCCTTCGCCTTTCCTAACAAGGAGGCGTAAACAGCAGGCCGACTGTTTGCAGTCTCAGAAAGTCACATGGCATTGCCACCATTTTAGCCCCTTGTGGAATCCCAGTGAGGAGGAGACTCTGTCAGTGCTAAGTGTAAGATTGTGAGGGAGGTCTGGTGCCTGATTTATTGCTGCCTATAGAAGGGAGTCGAGAAGGGTGTGAGTGTGTGTGAGGTCATGCTAGGAAACGGCGCCACTCACTGGCATTAGAGGCGTACTCGCCGATGAACCGCTTGGTCAGGAACCTCACAAGGATGGCTGGCAAGAACCGGAATCACAACTAGCGTTATTTCACCAAGTACAGTATGTGCAAGGAATTTGTTTTGCACATATCAATACACATACAGCGTTAACTCTCAGATGGTCGCTAAGGTGTGACTGTCGTATGAGATCGTTTATTTTCTGTGCTTTTGTGTCTTTCAGACTCTCCTTGCCCTCATATGTAAGCTTGCTGCTTCCACTGTATACAATATCCAGCACGGGCCAGGTCTCAGGTTTCATTACACTGAAGAGCCCCCCACCCCAAGCTCTTCCGTTCCATATGCCTGCCACCGCTCCCCCCCCCCTTGCCTTGGGTCCCCCTGCAGCTGGTGAACTCCAGCTTCAATCTTGGCAGGGCAGACCAGAGTCCGTCGCTATCTCATCCACCTTGCTCCAGTGCTTCACTTTTCATTCCTCCTGAGAGAAGCTTCCACCTCCATGTAATAACAAACATAGCCCTGCGGACTGGATTTACCAGGCAGAGCTAAAATGCTATATGTAATGCTAATTTCCTATTTATTTCCTCTCACTTTCCTCTCACAAACCCACTGTCCCAACTCACTTGTTAAGGCAAGGAGATGGTCCTCAGTCCGCACAGTGGATACATCATCATATGAGTATAATTCTAATAGCTTTCTCCCTCATCCCAGTGTTAATAAATACTGGTGTTAGTTAGGCAGGTATTTTATTTACTATAAATACTTGCTTAACGTCAAACATACCTTCCCCACACTCACCAGCCCGACCGACGCAAAGAAGCAAACGAAAGCAGAAGAGCTACAACCCCCAGCATGTCCTCTTCCCGCCCTGCCCTCACCTGATTTCCCGGCTCCCTCGCTGCCCAGCAGGGCCAGCTTGATGTCATTCATGTCTGCCGCTGCTCCGACACACTGCGGGCTGTAGAGAGACAGAGTCTGCACTGCCCTCGAGAACCTCTCAGCTGCTGGAGCAGCGGAAAAGAAAAACACACCCGCTGCCTTTTTTCTCCCCTCCCACTGCACGAGAGCGGATCCGAGGGCTACCCAGAGGTCACCTCCTCTGCGAACGCCACCCACTTTCCTGCCTCTGTCTGCTATAAGGCTCTGCCTCACGGAGTGTAGTGGCTGTAGTGTGACTAAAGGAGAAGTAGCAGGCTTTGGGTTCATTTTAAAATGTTTACATGATCCCTTCTCCAAAGATGTGTCCTTTCAACTAATCGTCTTGTTTTGCTCCTGAAAGAAAGCAAATACACAATGATAACTGTTGTCAGACAATTAATTAATGGTTTTATTGTTAAAAAAAACTTTCATTTTATGTTTTTAACTGAAATGTGTTTGAATGAAAACAATTACTTGTGCTATAAATAAACTTGCCTTGACTTATCTAAGTACTTCATAAAATTAGATAAGAGAAATGAATCTGATACAGATCTGTGAGGGGAATGAGTGGAACACCACTGTTTATATCAAAAGTGGCCATTATGGATATGTGGTGATGCCTTATGGCCTTGCTATTGTACCTTTGGAGCTTCAGGCATTCATCAATGAGCTTCTGCGTGAGTACCTTCAGAGGTACTCTCTAATTCTCTGTATTGACCTATTCATTTGGTAATGAAAGCCATTTCACCAAAGCTTCTAGTCTCTTTATCAAGTTAGAGAAATGTGAATTTTGTGTGTTAATGGAAACCAAATTCATTGGATATGTAAGAAATATGCAGGGGATTAACTGAATTATAAAGAAGTGGCTTCTGTCTGGGGTTATGTCAACCAGTTTTGTCTGGAACCAAAATGTCGCTCCTGTTTGTGGTCGTCTTGTTGAAACACATTTCAGGGGTGTTTCCTCTTTGACTTACGGCAACATAATCTCTTCAAGTATTTTGAACTATGCAAACTGATCCATGATCTCTGGTATGCGATAAATGGGCCCAACACTGTTGCTTAAAAAACAACCTGATACCATGATTTTTGTGCCACCTTGTGCCACAGTCTTCACAGAGTACTGTGGCTTAAATTCAGTAGCCGGGGGGGAAACCTGATGTACTGTGGATGGCCACTAAGACCAAAAAGAACTATTTTACTCTCATCAGTCAGAACAGAATGTTATGCCATTCCACTGTCGACCAATCGGCGTGTCATTTGTAAATTTTAACCAATCCTGCACATGCCCGTTTTTCAGCAATGATGCTTTGCAAGAGCTTCTTGCTGATAGCTTAGCTTCGATCTAACGTCTTCTGACTGTAACGGTACTTACGGGTGATTTTAGATCATCTTTGATCTTTCTGGAGGTCATGACTGCTTGAATCTTTGCCAGTCTTACTGATCCACAGTAGTTACCCGTTTTTTTCCCCCACATGTTCTGGGTTTATGTTGCCATTTCAAAACATTTCACATCATTTTAGCTGAGCCTCCTATAGTTTGCTGCACTTCCTTATATGTTTCCCCCTCTCCAATCAACTTTTTAATCAAATTATGTTGTCCCTCCAAAAGAAATAGATTTTATACTTTTTCCCTTTAGATTTTATAGATTTTCACTTTGCCCCTTTCAACATGCCCCGCAGCGTGCGTGTCGTGACAGCTGGCTCTGTTGTCTTTCCCTTACATTACTACATCTTCATGTAAATTGTCAGGCAGAAATATCACTGCTACTAATATCAGAGGTTCATCGGGTTACTGCTGTTGTGCTGCTAAGTTTCTGAACACAAGTAGTTTTACACCAACGTGAAAATCATTTGAACATCATTTCCTTTTATTGCCTTAATACAACCAGTGTCTTGGTTTTCAGTGAGACCTAAACTGCTTATGTAGATAGAAGGGTATTTTAATGAGCAAGTTAAACTCTTTTTTTTTCTTTTCAGATTTAATCTTTTTTGGAATTTAAGAAATTAGGACATGAAAGAAATCATACACTCAGAGTGCAAATATCTAAGGGAATAATAAATATCAGTCTGATTAATCTCTTTAAGTCGGTACGATGGCACCAGTTAATGTGACCTAATTCCCATCCAGCCCTTCTTTTGGCGTTTAAGATCACAGTTCATCAGAAGTGCACCTTGGAGCACACTGCAGCCTGGAGCACACTGCAGTGCACCTTGGAGCGCACTGCAACCTGGAGCACACTGCAGTGCACCTTGGAGCACACTGCAGCCTGGAGCACACTGCAGTGCACCTTGGAGCGCACTGCAGCCTGGCTGCACACAGATGGGAGTTTCCGTCAGAAGTTATGGGGAAGGAAGTCGATGAATTGGACCTGACGCAGTTACGTCTATGCTACTGAACTCTTAAGTGAAATTTAATACGTTTCACATTTAGTTTTACACTTTTGTTTAGAGGACAGCTGCACCTTGCATTTCAGGACAAATGTCCAGTATTGAGGTATAATCTTAAACCAGGGTATGTCAGATAATGGCTCCGGAGGACAGTTTCCAGACTTGGAAAGTCAAATGGGCCAGGATTCCACAAAACAAATGAGACAAAGTATTGCCTGAATTCTTTGTGGTGCTGGAAACATTCTTTATATTCGCGGGCCACTGTCACAATTACTTAGACCACGTCATGTCCCCATTCTGATCTGAACATTAACTGGAGCTCCTGACCCATGTCTGCATGATATCAGGTATGGAGCTGCTGCCACATGATTGGCCGGTTAGATATTTGCATTATTCTGCAGTACAGTATTTCCTAATAAGATGATAAGTGAAAAACTCGTATGCCGACCGTCTCCATGAAAACTCAAGAAATCGCTGCATCTTTGCCGAATGCTGTCATTACAGGAATTACGCAAGATAAAATATCACACCTTCTGCGCAACTAAATATACTGTAAAGTATTTTCGGGGAGACCCTGTGGTGGGTGAATTGAGAGGTCGAAAAATCACAAAGATGTGACTGGAGACTCACACACTGTATGCTCAAGCCTCTGCTGTCTGATGGCTAAAAGAGGCACAAGGGCTGCTTCTATCCTCAGACCAATAGGCTTTTTAACATTTTAACATAGACATACCAAATTACTTTTTTACAATTGTCTGCTATTTATTTATGCCTCTCACTGCACCACTTGCATGTATGCTGTATATAATGCTATTCAGTGCAATAGCCTTTTGTTTTTCTTTTTTTTCTTTCTTTTGTTATCCTTCGTTTTATCCTACACCCCCCCCCCCCCCCCCCCCCCATACTGTTTTTCAGGCAGAGAAGCGAGCCGGATTTTCCTTTCACTGCAAATTGTACCAGTGTAACTGTGCAAGTAATACATAAAATCTTGAACTAAATCACACCACAACCTCGTTCTGTCAAACCTCTGGCCTCAAGTCCCAGAAGATGGGTGAATGTTGAGAAATAGGGGGAGGGGGGAACTGTAAACATCTTTCCAGACAGAGAATGACAGGGTCATCTTGTAAGATATGAGAATGGATGCAGTGATCTAAAATAGGCATTAGCTATTTTAATACTGTAGCTCCAGGAAGTGATTAGAATTTAAAAAGCAAAAACAAAGAATAAAGAGTAATAAGATGCAACAGAATCTGAAATAAAAATGACACAATTAGAGCAAAATTCCAAGATGCAGTTCCATTAATCTGTATTATAATGGAAAGATGAGATGCAGCTAGTGCAGGTTCCTGGAGAACTGAAGTAACGTGGCAGGAGAAGGAGTGACAGTGAAGAACTAAAACCCAAACACTTAGGAACATAAACCAAACTAAAGACAGCGACGTACCATCCAGAGTAAATTTATTAGCGTGCCAAACTAAGTCAACATGACCATATACTTCAGTAATTCATGTAGGTTATTAAAGACGACCAGTCTCTGTTATTCATTACTACACAGGGCATGTTTTATGTGGGTCAGTGGAGAGAGAGAGAGAGAAAAAAAACAATTTACCACAGTAAATATTTGACTAATTGAAGCAAGCATGAATAAGCAGATCATAACATGAGTACTTAGCATTTTCACTGTTCACACAGCTGACAGACAAGCCCTCAGCTGCTACCAGTTTGATTTGACCAGTTTTTTTTGTGCGATGGCTACAGCGTGGACCCCCTGAATTGCATGTGTGATAACACGGTGAAATGTAACCTAATTAATTCCATAAATGCACCAGGGCAGCCTAGAAACCAATTTTGGGGGCTCTAATCTTCTGGAAAAAACAAGGCCGGTTTCAGAGATGACATGTACCGCCCCGGTCAGAAAGCCAGCTCAGTCCCCCCCCCCCGCCCTGAACCCCCCCTCACCCAAGGCCCCACTGCTGGGCATCACACTCAGACGGATGAGGACCCTCTACAAAAGAAGAGCAGCATTTAACAAATACATTTAAAAATTAGCCTGTGGCACCGCTTAATCAAAGTTATGAATATATACAACCTATAAACATGACAATATAGGAATAGTATTGGCAAGCACTACCAGACATCAAAGGTTTATGAATCTATGAATCTAGGCTTCAAACTGGTGACCCACTGTTATAAAGTGATCAAACAATGGATCATCTACTTCCTGTACATAATCAGGCCTTCTTGTCCAAGGTGACGTGTCTGTTTGACAGTAGGAAGTTAGACGGGGAACAGAATGTGTGTATATTTGATATTTATGCAGTGTATTCACACATGTATCGTTCGCAAGGTTGTGCTAGTAGTTGAATACTGCTGGGTTTAACTTATTGACTGTGGTTATTTAAAATTACTACGGTAAACCTTGAATCATGTTGCATCATCATTCAGTTGAGACAGATTTTTTCAGGACATGAAAATTAAGCCAATTAGAAAAAAAAGCAATAATTTAATCATAAAAAATGAACAAGGGAAATAGATTTGTCAATCTAGCAATTCATGTAATTACAGAAAGACGTTTGAATTGAACCGGGCAGCAGAAAGCGGTGAAATGTTTGGCCTCTATATTACACAATGTAACCAGCAGTGTGACTCCGCAACGTAGCATTTCAAGTGCTTCCCGGATTTGCAGCGTTACAGTTTTCGCAGTGTATCCCCAGCTTAAGGATTTCAGTTAAAAATAACAATCGCTTTTTTAATGTGCAATCATCTTAAATATATTAAAAAGCTACGTACAAAATAAAATGCCCTGCGGACCACTCAGAATGTGTCACTCATGCCTCGGTTAAGTCTAAACAATATCATGAGAAAGGTTAAAAAAGCTGGACACCACACTGCCCATATCTACATATGAGACACCCAAGAGGAGTCTTTCAGAAATGGTGTCTCCTCCAATTGAGGGAGTGACTCCTCTTCCTCTTCCTGTGGCAGTGCTCCTTCCCATTTGGCCAAGGGAAGCCGGCCACTCCCACGCCGTGCGCCTCCTCGTAGCTGTCACTGTCGGAGTCATCCTCCAGGGCTGGGAAGGTTCTGTCGGGGTAGATCTCATTCAGCTTGGAGCTGAAGAACTCTTCGAGGTTCCGGCCCGCTTGGGCCACCTCTGAATCCGGCTGAGAAGATCAGACAGATAGGATGCCGCGGTCAGTGGTAAGAACCTCAGCTCAGAGCCCCCCAGGCCTGAGATCAGTGTGCACCTTACCAGCTTCAGACATGGGGCACTTCTACTCACGTAGTTGAATTTTGCGCAGTTCCTGAACATAAGAAGGACGTCAGCCACAAATTCCTCGGGAGTGTGGTAGTGCTGACGGCTCTTTCTGGTCAGCTTGGCCCTGACGACAGAGAGGTCCATCGGCTTCTTGATGATCTGGTAATAATGCCGCGCCTGGGGTAGAAAAATAAACACGTCAAAGTTAAATTAGACTAAATTTCTAATTTCTTATCTTGTGGCTCCATGAACTACAGAAAGCTCCTCGGGTTGCCGTGGGGTTTCGTTCTGATAAAAAGTACCGCGACGTAAAAATATCGCAGCGTGAAAATGCATTTTAATTCAGTACACCTAACCTAACATACATCATAGCCTAGCCTACCTTAAACATGCTTAGCACACTTACATTAGCCTACAGTCGGGCAAAATCATTAACACAAAGTCTATTTTATAATAAAGTGTTGAATATCTCATGTAATTTATTGAATTATGTACTGAAAGTGAAAAACGTTGACCCATGCCGAAATATCATAACATTGACCATCGTAACCCAGTTCTGATCTGTATACAAACGACTACTATCAAGTCAGCTGTCAGTTCCCTGTAAACATACATAAAGACCTCTAAATATCTTGGGTGCTGCAAAGATTGGCCGGATGTGATTAGATACTGGTTAGTGTCGTCCTGTGTAGCATCTCTCACATTCGTGGCGGAGGTCGTGCACCGGGGACAGAGACACGTACCAGTGGGCTGACTGGTTCTTGGAAAGGTGCACTCAGGATGTTGCAGGAGATGGACAGTGTCAGCTTCTCACACTTCTGCGGAATGTGATCACAATGGGAGATGTGAGCCACCAAGTTAACTGTCCTTATTTTGCATGTGGCCGACAAAAGCAGAGACTGAGTGAGCAAGCTAATGGTCTGCATACTCACCCTCAAGTCAAATTCGGACAGCCCGCGCTGGAGCGCCTTGCCCTCGTTCCTGGTATAGAAGCGCACATTCTCACAGTCATATTCTACTTCTGGCTGCTCAAGATCCCGGCACAGCGTACACACCCAGTCGCCACTAGGGGGCAGCAGAGAAAGATTTGCCATAAAATGCCAGGAATGTCTGTTAAGCACCAGTGGGGAGAAGAATGTCTGTTAGACGTAGCTGGGAGAGGTGGAAGAAGCGAGACAAGGAACAAGGATTGAGGTCTTACGTGGGGAAGCTGAGGAGAGGTGGGACATGGCACAGCAGATGGAAGACCTTGGGGCAACGGTCACAGCATAGGAGGTCTCCCCCATTCAGGCAGACCCCACAGAAGTCCTCATTCTCCATCTCTACATGCCCCGGAGCGAGACCGTTTTCTGCCGTTATGTGGTCACCAAGCTCTCCGGTCGGTGGGAGCTCCGGATCAACCTCCATACCCGAGTCTGACTCTAGGCAGGACTGTGACTCTGTCTGTAGCCCTGCCTCGAGCTCAGGCTCCGACTCTGGGCAAGACTGTGATTCTGCTTGTTGCCCTGACTCCAGAAAAGGTTCTGATGCTAAGCAGGTTTCTGCCTGTAGCCCTGATATCACTGACTCCAGAGGAGGCTCTGACTCAACATTGGAATGTGAACCTGGCAGTAGCTCTGACACCAGATCAGTCTTTGACTCGAGACTGGGCTGTGACCCTGCCTGTATCCCTGACTCCAGATTAGCCTCTGTCTCCAGCTGCTGAGCAGACACCAGGTCCGGCTCTGTGTCCATATTTGCTTCCGAGTCTGGCTGTGTCTCGGACTCCAGACTCTGGTCTGACCCTGGATTTTGCAGGGCTCCCTGATCCGTCTCTATTTCTAAATCCGGCTCAGACTCCAGTTCTGGTTCCGATTCTATCTCTAGCTCTGTTTCAGAGCATGCCTCTGTCTCAGACTCTGGTCTTGGACTGGATTTTGGGTCAGTCTGTGTTTCAGGGAGGGCTGGTGAGGGCTCCTCTTCTGCTCCTCTTTTCTCACACTGCGTGAGTTGCGGTGTGCTGTTGGCTGTGAGCTGCTCTGACAGGTCCACCCTCAACTGGCCAGTGCTCATCATTCCATCTCTGTGTCCTCCCTGCAGCAAAGTATGTGTGAAAGAGGAAATGAGAACTGTACAGATCACAAGTATAAAGCAAATATAGTGTTTTAATACCTGTGGCAGCACAGAGTCATAACAAAACCGGAAACATATTCATCGATCCATAAATATCACTCTTCTGAGTCTTGAACATACAGTAAAAATGTTTCTCTCTAAAGGCTAAAGCAAAGTGTGTGAATCATTGCAGCATGTAACCTGCCTCATTGCACGCACAAGCCCTGCATGTCTCGTACATAATTTACCATAACAGACAACATTTTTTCATCATTATCTTCTGACTGTATGAGGAAAGTATACTGCTTGTATACTTGAAATGCATGAGGGAAATATATATTACTTATTGAAATGGTGATAAAAGACTTATAGAGTCACAAAAATTAGGAAGATGGACAGCTGTAAAGAAAATATTCCAGTTCCCCAAGCCTATTCATATAAAGAATAACAACAATTTAACTGAAATGAACTAAAACCTAAATCGCACCACAACCTTCAACTCCTTAGCAGCTGAACACTCTAGTAGCTCTGGAGCAACAGCGTCCCCTGCAGGCATGGGATCTGCACGAGGACCTCGTCGGCTCTTCACTCCTGGCGTGGCTCGGGCCTTCGAGCGCTCCGACCGTACGCGCGTGGCTCGGGGACGTTTGGGGAGTGCCGATGCTTCCCTAGAGCGGTCGGAGAGCCGGTAGAAATGGAGAATATTTGTTATTTTAGCCTCTTTCTGGCTCTTGAATGCTAATATCCAGTTATAATATCCAGTTATACCTGATACTGTCCTGAGATCTTGGTCCAAGTCTACCTTCAGTTTCTGTCTCCTTGCATGCATAAATATTACCTAGTAAAAAATACAAGCATTAAATACAACATAAATATATTTGAGCAAAACAGGGTGGCATCTTATACAACTTTAAAAGCAATTTTTAATTTCCCTAATGTTTCATATGACATAATATGACCAATGACCAGAATAATATGACCTACGAAGAAAGCTTCAGATATACATATGGTGCCTTGTAAAAGTATTGTCCTTTACCCTTAAAAATTAAGAGCAACAAAACATGTCACTCATTACATTTTCAATTAAAAATAAATATGTTATAAACTTCACACATTCAAACAAAAGATTAAAGAACGCAACAGATTAGAACTGACTGCATAAATATTTAATCTTGCTTTTCTGCTTGTGCCCCAGCAAAGAGATTTTTCAAACTAAAAAAAAATAGATTTAGAGATGAACTGTTAGATCTTAAATAAGAAAAAGAAACGTTAAACTGAAAATAAGAAATGAGAGATAAAGGGATTCAAATGTGAAGATTAGGAAAAGGTTCAACACTATTTATAAGTCTTTGGACAGACTCCAGCAAGCATTCCTGGATCAATAAGCAGAGGGTGGATGATTCACACCAGCCTGAAAAAGCTGTCCCTCCACACCGTGTCCAAGCAAGAAAGAAATATGTGAGGGATAGCATGGAGAGGCCATGGTGAAATCAAGGCAAGTCAAGGAGAGGTCGTGAATATGGAAGGCCAAAGGGAAGCAATGAACAATCCAAGGAGAAGCCAGGTGAGGATAAAGAGAGGCCATGAATAACCCAAGGAGAGGTCAAAGAGAGGTCATGAATAATCCAAGGAGAGGTCAAAGAGAGGTCATGAATAATCCAAGGAGAGGTCAAAGAGAGGTCATGAATAATCCAAGGAGAGGTCAAAGAGAGGTCATGAATAATCCAAGGAGAAGCCAGTTAAGGATAAAGAGAGGCTACAAATAATCCAAAGAGAGGTCAAAGAGAGGACATGAATAATCCAAGGGGAGGCCAGTTGAGGTCACAGGCCATGAATAATCCAAGGACTGGCCAAAGAGAGGCCATGAATAATCCAAGGAGAGGTCAAAGAGAGGTCATGAATAATCCAAGGACTGGCCAAAGAGAGGCCATGAATAATCCAAGGAGAGGCCATGAATAATCCTAGGAGAGGTCAAAGAGAGGTCATGAACAATCCAAGGACTGGCCAAAGAGAGGCCATGAATAATCCAAGGACTGGCCAAAGAGAGGCCATGAATAATCCTAGGAGAGGTCAAAGAGAGGTCATGAATAATCCAAGGACTGGCCAAAGAGAGGCCATGAATAATCCAAGGACTGGCCAAAGAGAGGCCATGAATAATCCTAGGAGAGGTCAAAGAGAGGTCATGAATAATCCAAGGACTGGCCAAAGAGAGGCCATGAATAATCCAAGGACTGGCCAAAGAGAGGCCATGAATAATCCAAGGAGGAGCCAAAGAGAGGTCATGAATAATCCAAGGAGAGGCCATGAATAATCCTAGGAGAGGTCAAAGAGAGGTCATGAACAATCCAAGGACTGGCCAAAGAGAGGTCATGAATAATCCAAGGGGAGGCCAGTTGAGGTCACAGGCCATGAATAATTCAAGGAGAGGCCAAAGAGAGGCCATGAATAATCCAAGGGGAGGCCAAGATGAGGCCATGAATATTCCAAGGGGAGGCCAAAGAGAGGCCATGAATATTCCAAGGGGAGGCCAAGATGAGGCCATGAATAATCCAAGAGGAGGCCAAAGAGAGGCCATGAATATTCCAAGGGGAGGCCAAAGAGAGGCCATGAATATTCCAAGGGGAGGCCAAAGAGAGGCCATGAATATTCCAAGGGGAGGCCAAGATGAGGCCATGAATAATCCAGTGAGGCCAGACCAGAGCGCAAAGCGCAACTTCTGTCAAAGACTTAAAGGTGTCACTGGTAATAAGCAAAATGTTCCAGTATTTGATTTTCTGTAAAACATATACCATCTAATTTTCAGAATACTTTTGCAAGGCACTATAAACTACTGTAAAGTGGGATTAACAGTAGGCCTCATCCGAGGCAGTTGTTACATTTCTATCATGTATACCTTTTGTTCCTATAGTGGCCACTGAACTGTTTCAGATTACCATGCATTTTGGTAGTTTTTCAGTTCTGCTAGAGGGGTCAGTGAGGCTCTGTACCTGACTCTGTCTTGTAAGAGGTCGGTGAAGACAAGCAAAGAAAAACAATCCTTCCATGAGCATTCAGGGTAGAGGGAGTGATCTGGTTTGGCCCAACTGCTGCCGACCTCCTCTGACCCTGTCCGTAGAAAATACTGATCTGAGTCAACATGATAAAAACCAATGCATCAATAAAAAAGCTATACAGTCAGCCCTTGACTAACATGGCTGTTTGGTTCCCACCTCCTTCTGCTATCCAAAGTCCATGCCTATAACCTATAGCCATCCTCCTATACACTTTAAATAATGTCTAGATTACTCAAAATACCTCAATACAATGCAAACTCCATGTAAATAGTTGCTATACATTATTTTTTAAGGCCTTCTTGGCTATTTTTTAAAAGTCTTTTTCATCCTCATACGCTTCATTTTGCCCTATTGAACCCTGAATAAATTGAGGAGCAACTGTATATATGTATATATATACATACACACATTCACATACATCAGCTTCGAGGATGTTTTTCATTTTGAACAATATTGTTAAGGAGATAATGGTAAGCAGAATGTGATTAGATTATCTATAATAATAAACCCATCATCAAACTGCAAGTACGGTTATTAAAAATGCCTCAGAGAGCTGACTCCAGTCTGTCTCTGCACAGTTCGGCCTACAAACAAGATCAAATTAACCAAAAGCTTTCAGAATAAAGTCCCTTGGGAATAGAAAAAAAAAAATCGCAGCATATGTACTACTCAGTAATATGGTCATTATTACACATTATTACACATCATTACACATTATTACACATTATTACGCATTACTGAGCTTTAATTCATGCATCCGGCTTCTACTACAAAAAATTGTCAAAACTAAGTAGCTAAAACAACAAGCCACCAAGAACAGAGGAAAATATTGAAAGTTTCACCAACACTAAGTAACCAATCAGATCAATCCCCTCTTTTTAGTACATCATAACTTTGAAATGTTGGTGATCCCAGCTGGAAATTCTAGATTTCTGTACTGGATTAGATCTTAACTTCATCTAAGTCATAAAGATTCAGATTAATGCAACAACAACTTATTTCTCTTATTCTGCCATATTATGTTCGAGCAAATGATTTAAAGAAAGTCAATGATGGAAACTGCATTTCTAACATGATGACCTTTAGAAAAGAGACTGGAGTCAAATGTTTTAATTAATTTAGGTGTAGGTTTGACACTGCCCTTTTTACACCAGAATTATTTTAAAGTACAATATGTCTCAATGAAAGAAGTTTCAGAAGATGTAACATGGAAAGCTGAAGCTCATCAGACTGGAAAGATTCAAGAGCAGGGAAGGAAGCAGGGAAATAGACAAATGGATGAAATCCACCTCAATTCATTGGAAAACTTTAATTGTATTGGACATTCACATAATTTTCCATTAGGGATTCAGTGCTACTCAGAAATCACATTTAACTCTGGCTTTGGGTTTATGGTTCGGTGTAATTTCGGTTCAGCAGGGAAACACTATTTGTTTTGAAAAAATAAAAGTAGTAAAGCTTTCTAAATCCCTGTGTGGAAATTCTCCTTTTGCCTGTCCCATCTCACTCAGTACAACAGGACTAACAGACAGTCTTAGTCTTTTAAACTAATCTCCAATGTTGGTATAACACTATTTGGAAACCCAAATATTAAGCGATGTAGTAGGGTTCTGTGACGCCCGCTCCGTCCACTCCTCGTGTGTGCCACGCCCTCTAATTACCCACGTGTGATTCCCTGATTGTGCCCAGTCGTGTCTTATTTCCTGCTGCCTTGTTTCCTGTATGTAAGTTCCTGTTGTGTACTAATCCAGGGTCTGTCATTGATGTTAGTCTGCGTCCGATGTTCCCTGCTCCCCGAAGCACTATTAAACCCCGTTTTCCCCCGTGCCTTGGCTACTTTGCCTGCTTTTTACTTGTCTGCCTGTCCGTGCGCCTACACGCCGTCATCGGAACGTGACAGAATGACAGACCGTCAAAGGGAAAACAGCTTCCGTAACTGAGGAAGATTACCTCAGTTACGTTGAACAGCTGTTATTTTGGATAGCCTAGCCCAGCATCCGGGAGGATTCCCCAGCCCGGGATCTCATTAGCTGGAGTTGGGATCTCCTGGATCTCCCTGAAAGAGGACGCGCACCTAGCGGAGGAGGTGTGCGCGAACTTCCAGCGAGTGGCTGAGCTCCGGACCGAGCAGTACGTCGCGCCAAGCGAACCAGGGACTATCCTCCCGCCGTCCGCCTTTATGGACATAGCGCCGCCTCCCGCCACCACCGTGCGCCGGAGGAAGAGGAAGAAGAGACCGGCGATTGCCCCGACGATCGCCCTGGGGGCGTGCACCGTCGTCCCCACTTCTCTTCTTGGAGGTGATCGGGAGTACCTTCCAATCACAACAGAGGTCCCCAGCGCTACTAAGCTGCCTTCCCCGGCAGCTTCCCCCATCCGGAGAACACGCTGGGCCGATGCGCAGCTAGAGCAGCCGTCTCCGCTGCTCGCTGCAGCCATCGGACCTGAGGAGCTCCCTCCGCTCCTGCCACCTGCACATCCCGCGCAGCCGACACCGCAACCGCCCGCGGACCCCGCTCCGGTGCGGCCGCCGCCGCCCACGCAGCCGCCTTCGCTGCCTGCGCAGCCCCCTTCGCCTGCAGCAGCTCCCGGGCAGGCGCCCCCACTGCAGCAGCTTGCAGCTCCCGGGCCGGCGCCCCCACAGCCTGCAGCTCCAACCCCTGACCGCGTCCCTGTCCCTGACCGCGTCCCTGTCCCTGACCGCGCTGCTGCAGCCCCAGAGGCGCTCCCTCCGCCTGCTGCAGCCCCAGAGGCGCTCCCTCCGCCTGCTGCAGCCCCAGTGGTGCGCCCCGAGTCTCCCCTGACTTTGGCCCCTGAGACTCCTGCTCCCGAACCCCCTCCAATCCCTTCGACCCAAGGTCCCGAGGTGGTCCCAGAGGACTCCACCGAAGCTCCTCCCTCTTCGGAGGTGGAGGAGCTTGAGTGGGACCCCTCAGGTACCCTACTTGTGACTTTTTCGCCCTCGCCCCGACGTGCCCGACCCCGACCAAGGGGCCTGGTGTCTGTGTCCCGTAGGGGGAGAGGGCATAGACGCAGGACGGGGGCCCCTCCCACCCGGCCCCCTGGCTCGCCCTCCTTCGCCTGCGCTGTGGCTTGCTCGGCGCCTGCGGGTCCTGGCCCGCCGGGTCGGCAGTCGCCTGCCGGTCCCCCTTCGATGCCTCGTCCCCCTGCCTCTGTCCCTCGTCTGGCGTCTCGTCGGGCTCCTGCAGGTCCCCCGACTACGGCTCCTCGGTCCCCTGCTGGGCCTCTACCTCCGGCCCTTTCCCGGACGTCGCCGCCTGCGGTGGCTCCCCCCTCCTTGGGACCTTCGCCGAGGGCCCCTCCTGCTTCCTCGTCCCCTTCCCCAGTGGCCCCTCCTGCTCCCTCCTCGGCCCCTGCCTCGTTCCCTCGCCCGGTCTCCTCGGCCCCTCCGGGGTCCCCTCCGGCTCCGGCCTCCCGGCCGCCTGCAGCCCCTCCGGCTGCCTCCCGTCGCCCGCTGGGTCTCCCTCGGGCTCCCCTCTATTCCCCCTCCTTGTCTCCTTTTGCTCCTGCCTTTGTCCCTACGTTCCCCTCTCCTCCTTCCTTTGCTGTCCCTCCTCTTTTCGTTCCTCCTGCTCCTCCGGTTCCTCCTGCTCCCTCTGGGTTCCTCTGTTCACTCCTGGCCCTTTTGTTCCGCCTGTTCCCTCTGTGTCCCCGTTTCTGGTCTGTCTGTCCGCCTTTCCTGTCCTCTGTGGTGTCCTGTCTTGGCTCCTGCCTCTTTGTCAGTTTTGCCTGTCTGTCTTGTTCCCTGTTCCCCGTTGATTTGGTTTTGCTTTTGTCTTTCGGGTCCTGGTTTCCCCGTCTCGTCCCGTCCTTCGCCTCCTCCCGGGCGCGCCCGGTGTAGCGCGCCTTTGGGGGGGGGGTTCTGTGACACCCGCTCCGTCCACTCCTCGTGTGTGCCACGCCCTCTAATTACCCACGTGTGATTCCCTGATTGTGCCCAGTCGTGTCTTGTTTCCTGCTGCCTTGTTTCCTGTATGTAAGTTCCTGTTGTGTACTAATCCAGGGTCTGTCATTGATGTTAGTCTGCGTCTGATGTTCCCTGCTCCCCGAACCACTATTAAACCCCGTTTTCCCCCGTACCTTGGCTACTTTGCCTGCTTTTTACTTTGCCTGTCCGTGCACCTACACGCCGTCATCGGAGTGTGACAGGTTCAACTCACAATTACCAGAATGTTTCCCTTTTGAATATCTACTTGGGAATTTTGGTTTCGCCCTTGTCAAGAAATGTATTCATTCATTTCTTGTGTGTTCTGAACAGAAAATGATGTAACCGAAAGCCACACCATGAATACGTGAACAATTACAGCCCTATTTGCTATGAATAACCTTGACTGTTTTAACCGTTTGCTTACTGTGATTAGCACTTCTTTAAAGCACCCGAACCCTAACCCTTTCCTTTTAAAGAAGCAACATAGTTAAACAATATATATTTTATGTCATGTTTTAGATCACATTTTAGAAGACTTTGAAATACAAATATTCCCAAAGCGTTTATAATTTATTTTTCTCACACGTAAATTTGGGATGGGCGAAAAGATGGTATTATCGGCAATCAAAGATATCCGACAAGTAGGATAACAGAAGGATTGCAGTCCAGCCTTATAGCTTTCCGACAAAATATGGCTATTATAGCACAACATTTCATTAATAATGTGTTTGCCATTCGTATAAGCTTAGAATGTTGACATCGTCACATCATCATCTTCTATGTTCCAGTCAGTAGCCAGAATGCCAGGAGTTTAGGTGCAAGTTGAACTGGTGGGAATTTAGAGCTTCCTAACTTATGTAAAATGTCAAACAATAAATTCCATTTAAAGGAAACTGCTGGCAACCTGATTACCTAGTTTCAAATTCCAACGTTCTAGATCCTTTCATTCATGGGAGACAGTGGTCTTCACAGACGCAAACTGTTTATATAAATAATAACCATTAACAATTTTGGTAGATGAACCAGACTAAGCTCTAAATTAGTTTGAAAAGCTTGTCGGTTGTGGCGTACTGAAAAGTAAAAGAAAATGCTATGTCCCATTTTCATCCATGAAAATTCCCCCCCCCCCCCCCCGACCGAAGCTCAGCAAAATTTGCTGACAAAGTTGACAAAGTTTGTGCGATTTGCTTGCATCTAAAATACAGAAAGAACTAAAGTACCAGAGAGCTCTGATGACTGATCCTAAGCGAGTATCAGTCATTCGTGCTTCTGTGGTTGGGGGGGGAATCTGACCACCGTAGAACCGAATCCCTTTGTCCATATTTCACTTCCCTTCAGCCCATTCTGCGCGACCCAACACTAGACTGGGTCGTAACAGATATTACCGTTTATCCCAATATTTTAAATATTATTTTATAATATTATAATTTTTTTAGATATTGCCCGACCCTAAAGGCACGACGTAATGTAGACATAGATTAGTCCTGGGCAGTGATGGAGTTTTTCTAAGCATTTTTTATACCCTGTATGCTACGTGACTCAGACATAGCAGACAATCGCCATTCCTGTGTTCCCCCTCCCTCCTTTCTCCACCCTGCCCCCCACTGGTTCATCACTGTGGTTGGTTACCTGGCCCGCCGCGTTGCCCTGCTCCCCACCTGCTGTTGCTAGGCTGCGGGCGGCCCTCGGAGGCTGGCCCTCGGGGGCAGCACGAGCCGGTGGTCCCAGCGGCCTCGTTTGCTCGGTGGTGGGGCCCCCCTGGGCCGGTGTCGACATCACAGACAAGCCAGATTCCTGATGGGAGACGCGGGTTAGGGTCACGTAGGGAGTGGGGGAAGAGTCACACCCCCCTGCCCCCATTCCCCCCCACCACACAGACATGCACCTGCTCTTCACAGGACGAACTGAAACCATCTGCAGGGTTAAGATGGCTCATTGTGAAAGTCGCGCTGCAGAAATCTGCCTCTCTGAAAGCCCCTGCCTTTTGCTCCCCTCCCATGCCTGGCCTAGCACCATTAATTTAAGAGCACCACAGCATGAATAACCTCTCTCCCCTTCACCATCCTACCAGCCTGGTAATAACATGATTAATACAAGCTGTTTGTAAACCTGTCACAAACAAAATCATCAAAAAAAAAAACATTTATCTGCATCTCTGCCTCCCTAACGTGCCACTGCGTCGCCCAGCAGGGAAGCTCGGGCAGCGAGCTGCGCACAGGCCGTCGCAACCGAGACGCATGTACCTGCGCCGAGTCTTTCCCATCGCTGACAAGTGCATGGCAACCTGGGTGCAGGGAGGAGGATTTAAGGACAGGGCCAGCAGGCAGACGAGGATGGGGGGGGGAAACAGGCGCTAATGGAGCAGGAGGAGTCGCAGTCAAATCAAACCAGCGGCCACCGCTAATCCCCCGGTGTCTCGTTAAGGTAAGAAGGCAGGCAGTCACTGACAAGCAGGAACAAATAGCTAAACAGCCAGGCTCCGGTGAGCGGAATGGGAGAGGGGGATCCGCTACCGACGGGCACACTGACGGCGTCGCCTTTCCCGATTGGCCACTCAGTCGAGAAAGAAAACGCGCTAAAATGCCGGGGGGGGGGGCGGTCACAAGACGGTGTCGGGGATGCTGGACGGCCAGCGGAGTGTGACCAGCAGTGCTAGCTTCCTGTCTAATGTTGGGAAAACAGCAGAACATTGTGGAGACACTGCTGTGAAAGGAAGGTGTGGGAGGTGGATTGGGGGGGCGCGGGGGGGCTGACACTTCTCTCAGCCCTGACATACAGTTTTTTTTTCTGGCTTGAAAAAAAATAAAACAGCAAACAAAAGCCGCAGCCATTCCTGTCACCTCCCGCGCAGCGCATGCGGCTGTCATCATTCTCACACCCTCTCTGTCATGCCTTTGCTCCGTCCTGCAAACAAACGGGCACCCCGAGTCCCTCCCCCGTGGGGTGTATTCCGCGCGGCGCGTTCATGGCTCTCTATCCATTTTACCGGCCTTGAGGTTACGGCCAGTGCTGTGAGGGCCCCGCTTGCTGTGCAGCACAGCAGACAGTGAGGGCTGAGAGACCCCTCCCCCCCTTTGAAGCTGACAGTGAAGACAGGGCCAGAGAGCTGTGGTCAGTGACACGTATGAGAAGCCGTGGTTGCATGAGGCGAGCTCACCCCGGAGCTGCAGGTGTTGCTCTCAAGCAGCTGTAGCACTTCTGATGGCTGCCCTTCGGCCTGATGGGCAACGCCACGCTCCAGCACTGCCGAGGGTGTTAGCGCCTGCAGCTGTCGCTGGGGCTCTTGCAGTTCATTTGCACCCAGTCCATCTGGACCCACCCTGGCTGGTTCGGCGGTTCTTTGCTTCACGGCAGGCTGCGGGCCACCTGGACCCGTCCCGTTGCGTCTCATGGCCAGCTGCAGCTTGTCCAAGTCCACCCACCCCTGAGCCCTCCCTGGCTGCTGCCCCCTACAGGACTGATGTGGAGACTGCAGAAGGAGCTGTAGACTGGAGCAGACGGCCATTGACTGCTGCGCCTCCGGGGGCTTGCCGCTGGGGCAGTGCACCTGGGCATCCTCCGTGGGCGACAACGTCTGCCTGGCACGCTGCTGGGGGAGCTTCTTTGCATGGGGGACAAGAGCCCGAGGTCCTTTGGGCTCCAAGGGGCCTGGCAGAGGAGTGCAGCGCTGGGCCGCAGGTTTCTGTCTACGCTGCTTACACCCGGCGTGACACCGCTCCGGCCCCTTCTCATCTGGCTGCTTTGCAGACGGCTGCTCCAGCTGCCTGTCAGGATATGGTCTAAGAGGTTGGCAGCTGCCCTTCTGCCCTGAGGAACCCAGGCTGAGGTCCACTAGGAGGCCCGGGTGGGGTTCGCAGGCCTTGGAAGCCACACAGCCAGGGCAGCATGCCTGCGACTGGAAGCAGGTCTGAAATCCGCAGCCCTGCTCCACGGCTCCGGGACACATGGAAGCTGGGAGGGCGGGGCAGGTAAGGGGGTGTGGCTTAAGGAGGCCGGAACACGACAGCCTCTCGGAATGAGGGAGGAACCCCCCCTCTGCTGTCAGATGACCTGCGTTCGGTTGGAGATAAAACAGCGTGGTTAAGCCGGCACCCCGCAGAAGAGCGTTCCTGTCAAAGTGCCCAAGCACTTCCATAAAAAGCCATCAAGAAGACATCAAGGCAGTACTCTGAGTATTTAATCATTTATGCAGCCCGGCAGCGAGACGTCACACTCTACCTAACGTTGAGATCTGCTTGGTCCACAAGCTGGCATCCCAGTTGAATTTGATCTTCACAGGGGTCTCCATGTCACACTGAAGCTGGGACTCCAGCAACTGCTGCATCTGGAACATGATCTGCGTGCAAGAAAAGGGAAGGAGGAACATCTCCCTGAAAAGGTGACACTCCCAGAACAGGCGACGCGCGAGACGTCACTGGTGTCCCGGCACTTTTGGCGAGATCGGCCTCCTCCCCCGGATGGGTATGCCCTGAGATATTACGCCCGGTGTTTGTGTATCTATCAGGAGAAGCAGATTGTGGGAGCTTCCCTGCAGGCCATGACGTGCAGGACGGTCATGACGGTAGGCGGCCTACCAGCTCCTTGTTGAAGAGCAGCTGGCCTCTCTGGTGGTGGGACGTGGCCCAGCTGAGAAAGTTCTGCGTTTGGCCCAGCTGGCTGCAGAGCTCCACCAGGCCCTGCAGCTGCCCTTCGAGCTGCTGCCGAAAGTCGCCAGACATCTTCTGCATGGGAGACGGCCGAGAAGAACCAGATGAATTCCTGAGGTGTGCCCCGAGACCTTTTTCTCCCCATGTGGACCACAGGTATTTAAAAGGACATCAAACACGGAACAAGACGACGCTACCTTAAGTTGCTCTGTTAATAAGTTGACTCGTTTGTTGAGCTCATTCATTATAATCATCTTTGCCATTTTAATCTGATTCTCTGCCTTTCTCTGTAGGATCTTCAGTCCATGTATTCTGGAACAAAAAAAAAAACACAAAGGAAGTATGATTTTCTGAGACCGAAGCTATAAATGGCAGCTAATTAATGAATGACTTCGATAGCTATAAATTACAGTCTACACAAGTGTCAGTTCGTGGTACTTCCGAGATATCTGAGATTAGCTCTATCATTAACCGGTGCACCCAATTATGTTATCTGCATACGCTAGCAAGCAGCCAGGGAAATGGGGGTGAGTTTGGGTAACTCTCTGCTTCGCCCAGGCCACCGATCACTTGTGCTTCACTTACAGTCACTCACGCTAAAGCTATCTAAGTGACAGCCCCTCCGACCAATCGCCTTCCTGGGGTCACAAAAGACCTGAGCGGATTGGATAGTCTGCTGTGTCCCTCCCGCCTTATTTTTACAGTGATCCCGGGTGATTTTCTTCAGCGTACCAGCAGAAGTGGAATCAGAGATAGATTTCTGCTTAATTTCTTTTGGCTTAATTTACTACATGCTGTGATGCAAGGACCCAGGTTCAAAAACTCTGAGCCTCATTTGCCCTCGGCGCACCGGCCACACCGCTCACCTGGACTCGATCAGCTTGGCTGAGTTCTCCACGGCGGACCTTTTGTCTTCCAGCTGGGCCGTCAGCCTCTCGAAGAGCCAGAGCTGATCCCGGAGGGCCTTTCCCACATGGACCAACCTGAGCGCGACAAAGACGGTTACAGCGCCACGTCCACGAGTGAGCGTCCGGCAGCTCACCTCACCATGCAAACTGCTCTTCGTTCCAGCTCACCCCTTAATTAAAAGGACATACACTGTTTACTTCCGAGCTGTGCTTGTACTGACGACCTCACTATAGCACGTTTTGAATCCACTGCTCGAGATCAATAAAATATACAACTACCTAGATGATTCATCACGCCGTAGCCTGAGAAAGACTAGTAACAGAATGACTAGTTAAATGCTGCTGTGGTACAGAAATGACCCGGACCGTGCCAGCGAGTTTGCACATATCCATCATCTTCTTCTTACTCCAGGGTTAAAAAGTCCCTGCTTGGGGGGGGTGTGGGACCTTTGACAAAGGCGAACAGCCACTGTTTTGTGGAGACTGTCCTTCTTCAGAGAACGTCACGCTGCACCGTCTCGCATTCAGCCCCGCAGACGTCACCTGTGATCCACGTGGCTGGAAAGGTGGCATCTGCTACAGGCCAGGAGGTCACAGGTCTCACAGAAGAGCTCCAGGGGCTCCGGTCCGTGCAGGTGGCACGGGGGGGGTCTGTTTGGCCAGCAGCTGGTGTCTGGGAGGGACGACAGGCCGTGATGAATTACTATCCATATTCAGAAACACTAGCAGACTCTGCTTCATGTCCTACTTCATATTTCATGCCAGTGAACCTAGTGTGTGAACTGATCTGTTGTGTATTACAGAACCGAGCTATAAGGTGCTTGCATTTTGCTTTGGGTCTGAAACCAGGACACCACCAGAACCAGAGCACTAAACCTCTGTTTTTAGGACTTCCAACAGAACACTACAACTCTTGGAGCACAGCCAGAATGTTTCCTGCAACAGACATTTTTTAATGAAAACTAATACAAACTGTCTATTGTGTTACAGAATCTAAATGAACTGCAACACGAATTATGTATCTGCAGGCCGAGAGTTCAGATTTCTTTACCAAAAACCTGACCCTGCCTCTAATCTCATTTAATGACTGTAAAGCAGACAACATGCTGGGCTAAAGCCATTTCTGATATGCAGCATTTATATCCTGTGTGAGCGAAACCACAATGATGTGACGTCCTCTGACTGGCAGTGGATGCTCACTAGCAACACTCATGCAGGAGATGCACTACAGAAAAAGTCGGCCGCGCTGTGTGCTGTAGAGTGGTGGCGCCTCACACCCGATCACCTCAGGCTGAGGGCTGACCACATCCTGCCTGCACAATTACGGCCCCTCACCCGTCCCTCTCCGGCATCGTATGCTTCTGCTCTCGCAAAGAAATACAAGCAGCATGACGGGCAGCTGTGAGACCCCAGTGTCTGAAGCTCAGCTGGGTCATTTTAGTACTGCATGGAAAGTAAAGCTATTTCTCAATGTAGTACGCTACATGCACCTACTAACTAAGCTATTTCTCGATGTAGTACGCTACATGCACCTACTAACTAAGCTATTTCTCGATGTAGTATGCTACATGCACCTACTAACTAAGCTATTTCTCGATGTAGTACGCTACATGCACCCAGTAACTAAGCTATTTCTCGATGTAGTACGCTACATGCACCCACTAACTCGAGCAGTGAGTGGCGAAAACCCAACACATGCACTACCTAATGCAAAAGGTAATGCTTTACTTGACAGGGCACAAATAATATAGTATTCTGCAATTACTTATGTATTAATTAACCACAAACTAAGTCTTAGTTACGTACTAATCTTATGTGAAGGCATCATTAATGAATGGTGATGCATGTTTTATCTCAAGCAGCAGACTATATTTGTTACTATATCTGTAACTACTGCCGGAAGTGATGAATAACACGAGTGAAATACTGATCTCATGTTTGCTCATCACTAATGATTCGTGACGCATCTTTTATCTCAAGTAGCGACTATACTTGGTCATGATTTGTACTTCAGTAGTTACTGAGTTATTATGAACTATCTGTGCCCCGTCATGAGCTACCGTGCAAACTACACATAAACATCTAACAGGTACTATTCACGTGATGGATAAACAACTTAAACCCGGTGCAGTGCGTATAAACCTGGTTTGTCATCCTACCGACGGCATGGTGTCTGTAGGATCGACTAACGGCACGAGCACGCGGCAACGGTGACCGTGTGGAACTGGGAGCAAATGGCAGTGCGTGAATGGGTGAGGGGCACCTGTATGCCCCCGAGTGCCGGCGTACCAATGGGGGAGGGGTGCGCCGCCATGTCCGAGGCGGGCAGGGGGGCCGTCCGGCTGGCGTGCTGGTGCAGGCTGGCACAGCGGCAGCACAGGTGCTGGTTGCACAGTGTGCACAGGCCCCGGGCCCCTCCTGGCGCTTGGCAGTCGGCACAGAGCTGCGGTGGGAAGCACACGCCGGGGGGGGGGGGGGGGGTAGATCTTTTAGAATTGTTTTCTTTCTTTGAAAAGTGCATTATAAATATATAATAATAATAATAATAATAATAATAAATAATAATAATAAAAGAATACAAATAAATAATAATTATTGTTTGTTGCTCTTCTTGTTATTATTACATGCAGTTCACATGGCCTCCTGCCTTACTCTACATTACACAGTATACAGTGACGGTGCCCACAAGGTTACAGAACGTTACAAAGTAACATAATTAACTTCGAATCCTTTGTTTATGTCTCCCACCACACGTAGGCTGATTATATCTGACGTTTAGCTAACTCCAATAATATAAAAAAAATAACTTGCCAGTAGCTAATTTACAATAACAATAATATTTTATCACAATTTTTTTTATTAGGGAGAGAAGAGGCTAACAGTAAAGCAGTAAAACAGAATATCTGGCTGTCGAACCCAGAGGACTGCAATTTAAAATAGTAAAATGCTTTCTGCTGAAGCTTATCGTGGAGCTGCCAAAGCATATTAGCACACCTCAGATGTCAATTTCACCTGAGGAATCAAAGTCTTATTTTAACTGCCATCATCTGGGAATTGCTGTCAGATTTTTTTAGCGCATTCCTCAAGTCTGCCTACATTTAAATACTCGCTTCAGCTGTCTTGACAAGCATTGAAAAACACATTAAAGGGAGGCTAGAATCGCTATGCGAATGTTAACTTAAAAGATGATGAGACATTCGCACCTTGCTAAATCTGTTTCTGTGAAACAGACCAAACTCACGTCTTGGTCGCCAACAAAACAAACACTGAGGATTAAGATGGAATCCAGCTGGGCTGGGAATGTCAAAGATGGCTGAATTTGGACAGCGGTCTGGGAATTGGGGACATTAGCCCATCCTGGCTGCAACTGGCGGGACGCAAAGATGCCTGAGACGACCAGCCTACCAGCACCACAATATCCGGCGAATAAACCACAAACTGCACGACCCCAGCCAAAAAAAGACCCCAGAAAAGTCCCAAAAATGTCGAATAATTACCATCTCTTATTTCACTATCTTTCATTTCAGTTCTTATTCTGCAGTCCACTGCACATTTATTATTAAACTAGTGATTAAATAGAAAAGTCAAGCTATGATTCTGATAAATGTCCCTTAAATAGTTACCCGAGACGTCAAAAGCAGTGGCAGGCAAAGCCAGACCTACCCTGTCCATGTGGGCTTCCGGATGCCAGGTCCTCCAGCGCGTCTCACAGCTCATGTCTGGACAGTGGTGGGGGGGAAACGCCTTTGGCGTCCACGATGCTCCGGGGGCTTCACCTGCCCAGGGAAACAGCCCACAGCACACGTGTCAGCCGGCCGTCCGAAGGAAGCCCCAGCGGGGGGGGGGGGGCCCACATGTCACATTCGACACCCTGCACTCCCTTCGGCGCCTGATCCCGACTCCGCCAGCAAATCCATCAATTCGATATAGAGCATGTTGCTTTTTTAATTCTGCCTTGTGAAAAATAAGGTCCAAGACGATAATTCCTTTTTTTCTTCTCCTCCTTTCTTTCTAGGACAAAAGATCCCCCAAAGCCCTTCCCAAAATGGTATGAAAGGCCATGTGACCTAAATTTAAGAGAGCGGTAAGCACCGCAAATACGGGGGGATTTGGGTGGGCCGCCGTGCGCCGGCCAACGCCGCCCTGCCTCATCCCCATCCTGGTGCGCGCGAGAGGCCTCGGTCCCCCGCGAATTCGCTCGCCCCTGCGTCATACACCTATTGGGGTCAGCTGCTGCTGGGAACTGGATTAGATCCTGATGAACCAATAGGGTGTCCTTCAGAGCATCAGTCAATTAAGACATCACTGCTAAGTCCCCAGGTGTTGGGGGGGGAGTATGGTAAAACAAGAGCAGAAAGACAAACAAAACATACACGGGTAATGTGGATTTAAGCCAGTCAACAACAACAAAAACAACATATTAACGACGGCAGTAAAAAAAAAAAAAAACAGTATCAACCAATAAAAATCGAAACTCGATAATGAAAGGATGATACAGATTTTGCCTGTTTCATATTTATAAAAGGTAGGAGAACTGGCATTCAGACGGAGCCAAACAGCCAGGCCTTTGCAGGCTAAAGATGGAGGCTGCAGTGACTATGTACCACCGCCTGGCAAATGGCTCCCCAGCCTGACCTACAAACTCCCTCCTCCCAGAGGCCCAGAACCCCTCAGGAGATCTCAGAACATCCTTCTAAACAAAGCCAGCACTGCCGGCTCCCCCCCCCCCCCGCACCGCACGCTCTACCGTGCTCATTTCTTGCTGCCTCTCTCCGTCCTCCCGGTCGAAATACTCTGCGGCTGTAACCTCTGCCAGTAAAGGAACTCGAATCTTTAACCCTGAGTGTGGAGAGCTCTGTCAGTTTGCATTCCAGAGGAACTGCAAACAAAATGCTCCCTTAAAAGCTCATCTACGTAACAAAGCAAAAGCACCGCGCGAGGCAGCCCAAGATTAGTCTAATTAGTCTCATGCTGCATGCAAAATGCATTAATATCTATGCTGCTATTAAGTGGTCAGTACTTAATGCTCACCATGTCCGTGGATGAAGATCTGGGTTATTTTAATCTATTTCAGAGGATGTTTCATTTGCAGACAGACGACACACGGGCTTATTTTTTCATTGTGGAAGATATTTTTAAGATTACCACAATCCAAAGTTTCACCGAAGTGTTTCATTTAAGCAATAACAATTTACTTAAATTAGAGAAAATTAATAATTATATATAACATAATACATATAAAGTAATTTAAATAAGATTACCATAACTCAATATAGGCTGATATCCCTCAAGACAACCCTCAGCAAACTAAATTGCTCTTTATTTATAATCAGTATACTTGTTTATAAAGGAACATTGAGCAAAATTTTACAGTGATGTTTGATTCATATGCTTTAATGCGCATTTAGAATTTTAAGTACAGTTTATTTTTGTATATATGTATTAATAACATCCATTACAAAAGATAGGTAAATTCACGCAATACACACAAACACACACATAAAATATGCTTGTGCATTATATATAAATACACACACATATGCATGCACTATATATATATATATACATATATATACACACACACACACACACACACACACACACACACACACAGTACATAGGTACACTGTATATATGCACAGTATACATTATACACACACAGACACATGAAGGACAGTAATGCAGTACATATAGAGATCAAAATGGCCAAATATCAGCCAAAGAAAATGATGAAAACGTACCAAGAGTTGAAAAGTCTGAGTCAGCCAGACCAGTCAATAGCGCCAAACATATCATCTAGAATCATTATTGATTTGATTCTTATTTTCATTACACTGCGGAGGATGAATGAAAACGAGATCAGCTGTCGTCATCTTTACCGTACTCACTTCACTGGTGTTCCTGTTACGATCCGCGTGGCACAACAACCCATTATGGCCCCCACTCAACCAAAGGAGGACCTGCTCTGTGAACTTTTACTGTAAATGACCCTGTTTTTAGCCGTAGATGACACCACAGGACCTAAGGAGGGAAGGATAGACTCAGCGACACCAGCTATTCGAAGGCAGCTACACCCGACTTCCTGTGAGAATCAAATCAGCGAAGCAGCCTGCTGGGTTGTATGCACAGCAGCCCCTCATGACCGCGTTCACTGCACTCTGGTTAGACATGCCGCCCTGTGCTGATGTGTTTACCTTCTCCACCAGCATCTTTTTCATGGGCGCAAATACTAAGTCTGGGAATCCTCAGTGTTTATGTCAGTAGGCATCTTGGTTCTGAAATTATCAGCCTGTTCTGTTCAGCTCAAGTGTCGACATCAAACATAAACCTCACATACAAACACGGATTGCACATAACCACAGGAAGTACCTAAACTGTGACCTCTTAAGTTTTATCTGTTTTGCAGAGTTACTACCACCCTGAGCTTTGGGGTGACTTTTTAAAAGCACTAAGGAAATAGGCATTTATCTGAAACGCTTTTATAGTGCATCAGCCAATGTAAACGTATCTGGTATGGTTGCCATGCAGGTAGATGTTGGAGGAGCAGGTGAAGGATCTCACCTTGAGAGCAGGGCAGCAGTCAGGGTAGTGGCTGCAGTGCTGAGCAGATCCTTGCGGCTATCTGACACTGGGCGTCCCAGCGCGTCTTCACACTGCCGCGGCTTACAGTACCGCTCATGTTGCCACCGAACTCCTCCAACGAAATGAATTACAATCAGGTTGGGAAAAAAAATTGGTCTTTTATATAAAAAGATAGGTTCCCGAATGACACACTTCAGACTTTGAAATGGCTGTACCAACACGAAATCCACAATTTTATTCTACATTTAAATACATATTAATTTCTGGCCACAGACGAGATCGTTTATCCGTGTCAAATATATGTCAGCTGACTTTATCTAACATAAATTTTTATTATCTTGCGCTGGACCACTGAACACCTGAGAAGGTGCTTATACAAACAAAACGAACATAGTATTTAAGGATTGGTGTTATAAATTAATACACTGATAATAAATGTTGTTTATATATATATATATATATATATATATATATATATATACACACACACATACTATATCCGCACGCATGTAATTTCCAGGTGCGCAATTGCCAATTTAGGACAGTACTTCGCGTTTCGCAAAACCAAATTTATCTATATTACAGTTATCACAAATATCTAAAATTGCCCAGCACCAAATAGGTCGAGTTTTGAAATATTCCATACAATTAATCTATGCACTTTGTCCGGTGAAAACGGCATAGCGACAGAAGGGTGAGTCCCCTACGCAATATCTTTTCGCGGTTAGCTGCAGATTCAGTGCGATCTCCAGCACGGAACGCTGCTAGCCACATAGCCGGCTAATGTTACAGTAATAATGGGCTGAGGATGCAAACTTTTTTCATCCCGGTCTCATCATAATAGTCCGAATGATATTTCATGCATTTTCGCTAGAATAAAAACGCTTGCCGGATAATCAGAACAATAACTTAAGGACCGGTATAAAAAACCCTAAATTGTCAGGACCGTTTTATTTCAAGCACATTAAGTTCATCATTACCTTGAGCTGCTCTTCCTCTCCAGGCCAGTGGGTGTCGCCCGCGTTTTTTCGGCATTCCCGAAGAATGAAGTCTCGCATATAATCGCGATATTATAAAATAACCCTCCTTTTCCTACTAACCCTCGAAAATGGTGAGTGCCGCTCTTCGCCGCTGGCTTTTGGTTTTGAAGTAAATCGGCAGTCATCTTCCTTTTTACTACCAAATACTGACACGCGGATTGCTTTATATGATGTACAGAACATAATCAGTCGTGGATCGGGTAGAATTATAATAAGTATTTATTACAGTGTTCCCATTTACCAGTTTTAGTGGTGGACGTATTTGGCCTACACTACAACATAACTCGTCTTTTGATTCAAAGACGCAAATGGCTTATATACATGTGTATGTATACATATATCGTAAAATTGGTAAAATGTTCTATACTCCTTTCTCAGGACGGCAGCATGTTATGGTAGATCGGACCTGCAGCCTCGCTTATACCGGGTTTTACGTTCCTCCACCCGGTAGACTTCACGTTGCGCGTACGTTCATGCGTGTTTTTCTTTTTCCTCCTAATTTTTAATAGCCCACCAGGAACAGCAAGACCAGGAAGCTCCGGGGGCACGTCAGCCACGGCCACGGCCGAGTCGGTGAGACCCGGTTTGTTGTCCTTTGCGTGGTCGTATGTCGCTGGCGTGTCGGCGATCTTAAGTTACTAAGCCGGCGTGTCCCCCTCCTTTCTCCTAGGCAAACACAGGAAGCACCCCGGCGGCCGCGGTAACGCTGGTGGCATGCACCACCACAGGATCAACTTCGACAAATAGTGAGTTTGAAACGGCTTTTTGTGATGCTGGTTCTGGGGAAAGTCTCTGGTTTCTGGTGTTAGTTTTTCTTCAGTATTTATTCGGTACTTGGCCATTCAGATTCACGCATGTGATTTTTATCTTGCTCTTGCTAACTAGCCACCCAGGGTACTTTGGTAAAGTCGGTATGAGACATTACCATCTGAAGAGGAACACCATGTTCTGCCCAAGCATCAACCTGGACAAGCTCTGGACATTGGTCAGTGAGCAGACCAGGGTCAACTACGCCAAGAAGCCTGAAGGCCCAGCTCCTATCATTGATGTCGTGCGTGCTGTGAGTAGCGTCCTGATTGTCTTAACATTAACTGTGGATTTTGTGTTAACACCAGCTGTGCACCGTCTGTCCATCACATGGGTACACTGGAGTGCTGCCTGCATTCATGGATGACTGTACTCGGATTCTCCTGTCTACTTATTTCTGGCTAAATTAATAAATGTTCTACAAAGTTGTTATATTTTAAAGGTTTCTGAACTAGTATAGTGTAGTATTTGAATATCTGTGTGCCATCCAAGATCAACGGTTGCACTGCATGCATTTAACTAAATATCAATAATGAAGAACATTCAAACGTGTTCAGTTCCCATGGGACAGTTCCGAGAATGTTAGCTTTAATACATGTTGTGGAACCTTTTCTCAAATCTGTACCACTGAGCTGCCATCTTCCTGTGCAGAAGTACCACAAGTTGGAGTTTGTGTAAAGGGATGGAGAACCACATGCTCATCCAAGTCCTTTTTATTTTGGCAGGGCTATTTCAAGGTGTTGGGCAAAGGCAAACTGCCCAAGCAGCCTGTCATTGTGAAGGCCAAGTTCTTCAGCAGAAAGGCTGAGGAGAAGATCAAGGGAGTTGGGGGAGCTTGTGTACTGATGGCATGAGCATCTGACACCAATTATTGGAAATAAATTGTATAAAAAGAATCCCTGCTTGTTTTCTGTGTAATAACTATGTTACATTTGTATGGCAGTTTCCAAGATTCCCGAAGTCCCCTGAATGATGTGATGGCAGGCATTCTGTGCCAGTACAATCACCACACAGTAGCTATGTTGGTGAAGGGGGCAGGAGAATTCAATTGGATGTAGGAGATGATTAGGAAAGGGTCACAGTGGGCAATTTTAGCCAGAAAATCAGGGTGTCATCCCTGCTACTTTGAAAGATGCCCATGGATCTTTTATGATCAGGACTTCAGTTTTACATAACTGGGGATCAGTGCGATACCCAGAGCCAGTCTGGGCTGGTGTTCCATTGGGACAGCTAACATTAAATTGCCTTCATAATTTTTCTTTCGGGTTATGCAGGTAGCTGGTATGCTTTGGGGATCAGGTGTATTGAATTTGAAAGTAATTCTCATGATGAACATCAGTCTCATCCGCTTACTGGTCAGGGTGTTGGAGCCCATTACAAAGTATGTCCATACTGTTAGCCTAGTTGCACATCTTCATATTGGAAGGAAAAATGAAAATATCCCTAGTTATAAAATATCCCCAACTCCTTTGCAGCAGAGATGGGATTAGAACCTTTAACACTGGAGGTGAGAGTGTTACCAGGAGTCGCTGTACTTCTAGAAGATTACAAGTAACTGGAAATATTTTGCAACTTAGTGAATGTGGAAGTCATCGGTGCATTGGTGAATTAGATGTTCTCGCTACTGCAACAATAACTTCATTTTTCTTTAACCTAAAACAACCAAATGTGCTACTAGTCCAGTGACCATAACGGGAAACTCTGCACCACCAAAAGGGGGCGCTCTGTCCCTAGATTCTAAAAGTAGCATCTGGCAGCTGTGTGTGCGCCGAATAAACAGCTTGAGTTCAAGGCGAAGTTCACACATGTTCTTAAAACATTGTTTTTTTTAGAAATTTACAAGATACAAAGCAATTGGGTTGTTAACAAGTATGTTCTTCATGTACCTTAACGCATATACATAAACTTCCAGCTGTTTAATGCACAGGTTGTCCTCATCTAAAGTACCATGATGGTGTAGCACGCTAGACAGCAGACAAAAGCAACATTCACACAATGAGAGAGATCTAGCACTTGGTGGAGCCATTCTTCATATGTGATCTGATCCTCCACATACCTTTTCTAAGTCAGTGGTTATTCTGGGAACAGTCAAATGCACATTAGCTACCATCCACATTGCAACCACTCAAAGCCCCGTTGGAATTAATCTACAAAAGTAACTAGAAGCCTAACGGGTATGACAACAAGCTTACAGTGATTTCTCTTTGTACAAAATATGAACTTAGGTACAGCCCAATATTGAAGATATCCATGTATTGGGTATACCGGGTCTTGTAATGTGCACGCTATGCAATAAGACTGAATATTTCACCGTCGTTGGTATTTGGTAAAATGTGTACAGTAGAATGGGGTTCCTTTAGTTCTTTTTGTGCAGAAACTTCATTTTACTACCTGGAAAAAAAAAAAAAAAAAAGTATTAATCCAATTGGGCTCTCATGAGGTTAATATACACTGTGGCTGTGTCTCCCATTGCATGAACTCCCACAGGCTTAAGCTTAATGAACTCCAGCTTCACAGCTACCGCTGGAGGCTAAAAGTCTTTCGACAGGAAAATTAGTTTTAAGCTAATGCAGAATTATAAATGCGTGTTGAGACGTTGTTCGGAAAAATGGTTCTGGAGTACTGCGCAGGAGTTTAAGCTGCAGGAGGTGATCTCCTGATGCGATGCAGTGGTCCACTCACCCAACTCTTTGAAGAACTTGTTGACCCCGCTCTGCTCAGTGTCGGGCAGCTCCTCCAGGTACTGCTCCACTCTTTGCTCAAAGAGCCCTGTGACAGAGGAGGTATCAGAAAACCATATTATTAACTACTGTATTTGTTTAAAAATAAAAATGTTTCTTAATGTGCTCTAAAAAGGGGGGGGGGGGGTCACTGGTTCCCCGTTATCCCAGTGGCGACAAGTCAAATATATTTTTCTACCAGGAGGGGGCATCTACACACTGATAAAGGAAGCTTTTTATCTACTTGATATAAATTAAGAACCTATTTGCATACAATAGCACTAAACCAGGGTTCTCCAATCTCCAATGCCGGTCTGCAACACAGTTTGCAGGTTTCCCTGCTCAAACGCAGCAGGACCAGAATTGGGGATCCCTGGTGTGGTGCATGCTGCCGTCGCTAAACTGGAGCCACTGCAGCTGGGTGATTGCTGGGGATCTGCTGAAGGTACTGGGTTCCAGTCTGGAGGAATTCACGAGCAAGGCCCTTAACCTTAGGGGCTTCAGGGAGACTGGCTGACCCTGAGTTGCAGGTCACTTTGCATAGACGTGTTTTCTAAGAATATATGTAATATCATCCATAACCAATTAGTACACTCTTATTACATGGTATAGTACAGTATTTCCCAACCCGGTCCTCTGGGACCCCCAGACAGTCTGCGTTTCCCAGGAGCTGAGAAGGAGTAAAAATGTGTACTATCTGGCAGGGAGCTGGGAGGGAGCAAAAAGGTGGACCCTGTGGGGGTACCCGAGGACCGGTTTGGGAAACACTGGCATAGGATACATCTGAAATTACTAGAGAGGACCAGAGCAGGGTACCCAGAGAGACACTGCCTACCCTTGGCTCGACACTTGCGGAGTTCCCGGTCCTGGATGAAACCAGCAAACATCTGGGACTCCATAAAAACGCCCAGGAAACGGCGGACACTCTTGGAGGCCACAGACTTGCGAAAGGCCTCCCTCTGAAAAACGCGCTCGCCCTGTTCGTTCTGGGTCATGAACAGGGAGTAATGTCCAATCGTCTCCAGGAAGAAGCGGATAAAAGCCTCCGATACCACATTGTTGAGGGAGTTACATTCTGTCAAAACAGGGAAATCTTCATCAGACACTTATAAAGAGTTATATAAACAACTGTTCATAGTTAATGTTCCACAAGACCACGCTACCTGCATCAGAAATGCATCACTACTTCAACAAAAGCAGAACATGACTTTTTACACAATAAATAGCATAGAGAGTAGAGTCCATAGCGTAGCGTAGGGTCCTTTATTAAAAGTATCATCCTTTCTACAAGCATGCCTTCTTTAGAAGCACCTTCATTTCTGGTTCATTCCAAACATTCTCCAGCACATTTGAATATCGAATCTTTTTCAGAGCAAAATGTCATTAGGCCAAGTCTTCCTCCCCTCTCCTGCACCCGTGCCTGTCAAATGCTTTGTCGATGAGCTGTGACAATTCATGAAGTCTTTTTTTTTTTGAAGAAGAAGAATTTGTGTCTCATCTGGAGTGAATTGAGAACGCAAAGTGAAAAAGCCATTTTCTGTGTTTGGAAAAGCAGAATTGGTGGATCCCCCTGCCAAATCATAACTGTGCGAACATCAGAAATATTTACAGTCCGGCTTTGCCAGGAAATTTCCATTCTGTTTTTGCAAGGGAAATATTCAGCTCATAACAATGAGGTATAAAGCTCCCATCTTTGAAAATAATCAACACAAATGTCAACAATATCCGTGAAAATACACGTCCCTTAAAGATGACATGCAGGGTTTGAGTTAGTGGTCTGTCTAACTCAAGACTATTAACCCTTTCAGTCTCTAACATCATCATGCGTATTTCCTTGCGGACTGCTGAGCAAACTGCAGCCTTGATCACAGGGTGGGCTTCATCCCTCATTGGACCCTGGGTGACTAGATCAGAGGTTTACCTTCATCCGATTCGCTGTCAGAGTCCTGACTGATGAGGTCTTTCCTCTGTTCGAGAGCGTGCTCCAGGGCAGCCTGGAGTTTCCGTGGCAACAGTGTGGCCTCATCATCCATCTACACATGGATGCACAGCAATTGTAAATGATGTGCATCTACTTGAGGGCAGTCATTCTACCAAACCTTAATGGACAAAAACAGTCTGAAATGCGGGTTAGAAATATTGTTTTCAGAATACTTGGGTCCTAAAACAGAAAGACTGGGGAGTACAAGTTTACTCTGCTCTCCCTTATGGTTAGATCCTATAATTATTGAGATCCACAAATATTGACATGTCAGCTGACTTTGATTTATAACACACACAGGCCATATGTATTTACCTGTCTAATGAACCGGTCTTTCCTCAGGTCCACTGTTAAAACCTGAATTAACAAAAGGGAATACATTTCATATTTAGAGAAAAAAATGCTAAATGCTGTCACTAATTGTTGCAAAGAAACTTCCCACTAGTGTTCATGAACACCACTAGCAATACTAAGACAGGAGATGTTCCTCAATAGACTCTTATTTCGAGGAGGACTGGATATTTTATGAGTCGTTTATGAGTGTTACTAGTGGTGGTGTGTTGTAATAGTGTCTTCTGACCGCAAACCCACAAAGAGGACAAGACCCAACCCTGGCCACTAACCGCAGTGCGTGGGGAGGCAGATAGAGGGCAGGCTGCTGCCGACTGGAGTAACAGGTCTGGCCAGAATCGGGAACAAAGCACAGTCCATGCACCCACTTTACATCAGCTAAAAGAATGATGTAATGCATGACAAAGTAGCATGCAGCTAGTCCATACAGTTAAGTGTGCTAAGTTCTTTTCTCAATTTGCCCGGGCCCTCAGCAGCTGCGATGGCTCCTGTCCTCACTCTCCCTCCCAGGATCACCCCAAGAATCCCAGGTCAACTCATGAAGAATGAAAGAGACCAGCTCAATCGCTGGCTTCCTCTCTGGGTGAGATCCAGCCTATTAAAAAACGGCATGAACCTGCATCTCCCCTTTGCTATATTTGTCACTGTTTAATTCGCTTGACCCGGCACTCTTACTGCGTGGAGCTATCCATGGCTTACAAGCTGGATGCTGCACTTGTGTCTATAGCGAAATCAGGTTGTGAGACCAAAGCCTTTTGTGGTCAGGCTGGAGGATGGCCAGGCTGCAGTGGTTCGCTATCACACAAAGTACCGAGTAGGCCGACTTCCTCCAGCTGCACCAGGACCCCCAAAGGCAAAGGTCCAGTCGTTGACCGCCTTGGCTCCATCCACCACATTCATCCAGATTCCTCCAACAGACCTCTCTACTACCCCAGCAAGCCACTTACATCCGCAATACGACCTCTAGAGACTCTACAGAAAAAGCCGCCATTGTCTCTACCATTCCTTCTCTGAAAAGATGCAGAATCTGAAAATCATTGGCTTTAAACAGCAAATAAAGAGGGAAACGTGCTTTCCTGTGCAAATCACTGCGGAGACATGTATGTTTCTTTGGAGAACGGACATTTTGTTTTTAATCAAAAACATTTATAGGTAAACAGACATTTCACTTCTGGAAAGGTTTTAGGATTATGGGGATAGATTGTACGAACACCCGGAGAAATATTTACAATTTTCTGAGCATTACCGAGTTACATAACATATCAGCATTACCGAGTTATTGCAGTTTAGGCATTTTGTGGAAATGTCTGAGTTTGACTCTGTAAAGCTACAAGAATTCAACTCAACCGATTCTTTCTCTCTAAACTTCCTGTGACACCATTGTATATGGATTTTTTAAAAAGACATTTTCAAATCATGCCAGAAACGAAACCAAGATTATTCTATTAATTATTATTTTTAATAATTATTTTTATTCATTATTAGTACTTTCCTAACCCCAAGAGTCAGACAATTAGGACTACAGGAAATATATTCAACAATTACATTAAGATTATAGAAATGGTAAAGGCATATCTCTGATGTGTTAATAATTTCTTGAACCAAACATCTGCAATGTCACATAGCAACGGCCAAGGTCCACGTGGACAGACCCACCTCCTCCACGGGGAGATCTTTCAGCTTGGGCAGCGAGCTGGAGAGGATGCCCACCAGGAAGGGCGTGGGGCAGCACACGATGTCCACCATGGAGGAGGGCAGCACGGGGATGAAGGTGTGCTGCCAGGAGAAGGGGTAGAGCAGGGCCACCACTGCATGCACGCAGCTGGACAGAGTGCTGGGGGGACAGGGGGCCGTGGGGGTCAAAGGCAGCCATCTTTGCCTTGTGTGCACAGAGTAAGATGCAACAAAACATTGAACGCTCCATGCCAGCAAGCAAGTGCTGCCATTAGCCTAGCGCTTGGCAACATTCAGTGCTATGTCAGAGAACTTTAGCAAAGACGCGCTAACACCTTTTCCATCCCACAGTATACTACAAAAGAAGTGAATTTTCCTTGTGTTCTCTGAGCAATCACGCCTGACTGCGAACCGTAATCACAGGTTCCCATTACACAGACAATGTCTTTTTGGCATGTAAAGCATGAGATTCAATTGAGTGACTATTACCCCCTGACCAAAAAAAAAAGTGATGACCTCATATCAAGAAATAAGTGGGAAAAAATGTGTGTGGGCGGGGCCTAACCTGGCCACATGGCCACAATTGGCGAGTTTATACTGCAGTTATATGGCTGGAAATTCCACTTCTCTCATGCCCCGAGCCATGCTGGGTTCCACTCCAACAAAGCTGTCATTAAAACTGATTGAGCTGTTGACTGAATTAATATCACAGCACCAGGAAATGTCAAGGGCACTTATGTTTATGCGGGTTGGCACCGCTATCCGCCTCTGCTCCTGCCCGTCTCCAATCGAGTGCTCATACGGGCACATTCCAACTCAGATCTGTGCACTTCCGAAACACTGGTTCGATTAAACCTTGTAAACCGTGAATCAGTAAAGCAAATTTAAAATTTTATATATAGATTAGTCCAATGCATTTCACTACTGGTGACACTGACCGGAAAGCTTGGAGTTTTAAATAATTAAGCCAATCTGTGAAAAAATATACAAATTCAACAATGGAACAAATGAGACAAAAATTCCTATGTATACACCGACATACACAACGTCACAGCATAAATAAATAAACAATGTTGTGTTGTATAAATAAAAAAACTACGGTCCTTGGATTTGGTCTTTGTAAGGTCTGTGGCCTAGTCATTCATCATCATCGTCGTCATCATCATCATCATCGTCATCATCATCATCGTCATCATCATCATGCCAAAAGCACAAAGAGTGACTCTTTAAAGTCTCGTATTCCTGTATGACTGGAAGCGGCACGTCCTTTAGAAGACTCAAAAAACATCATCTGCCTCTTCCTTCCTGTGCAGTTTCACAAAATGAGCCATAAAACCGTGAAAAAAAAAAACAAAAAAACACAAAACCGGAACCAGAGGAAGCACACAATCAATACAGCGCCCCCCCCCCATATCCTGGATTTATGTTATTCTCAGGGTGGGTATCTGGAAGAGTCATTGCAAAATATGCTTTGGATTGGCAGAATTCGCAGATGGTTCTTTCGCACTTAACATTTCGGGAAAGGAGCAGATGTAGTGACTGGGATGGCGAACATGTCAGGTTCCACAGTAATGACAGGGTCACACCCCAGCGTTGGGCTCCGAACCCCTGGCTGCAGCGGGCAGGACTCAGTGCCCCCCGCTCCGCAGCAGCGTGTAGAGGCGGTCCCCGCATCATCGCAGCTGTCACGAAATCCTAAAGCTGAACCACGCGAGCCCAGACACCGTACTGCCCAGGGAGGAGTGCCAAGGGCATGGCGGGAGGCCTGTGAGAAGCAAACACAGCCCCATCATTACCGGAAAGCCACTGCTCTCGAGAAAAAACAGTCAGCGTGTCACAACGGGTGTTAAAACGAATGAAAAAAATAAAAACGAGGTGCGGCGTAACGAGGCCAAGGTCCAGACACGCGTGGGCCAGGCATTCCCAGGCAGCTGGGGATCAATGGCGCTCTCTGTCTCTGACTGCTGGAGTGTGGTGGGGGTGGGGGGCTGGCTGACCATGCAGCCGTCCCCTCTGCAGGCTGTTCTCAGAAGCAAACTTCTCATTAAGTGAGATCAGTGAACAAAGGGACTAATGCAAACCATGCAGCAAGAAGGAAGCTCCTTATGTTCGCCAGTGAACCAGTGATTAATTGTTGGGGCACGCACGTCTGTGTGCATGTGACAGTGCGGGGCCAGTGTCTGTGTGTGTATGTGTGTGTGTGTGTGTGTGTATGTGTGTATGTGTATGTGTGTGTGTCTCTCCCTCTTCCACGAGCTATGACGGGAAAGGTCGCCGAGGTTAGAAATTAAAAGGGTCAAATGCTGAAATAACACTAGACATGGACAATCCATCAACTGGTTAATGTAATCGCTTACAGCAGGGATCGCAGCAGGCTACCAAGGCACTGAGATATCAGGAAACATTTGTCACAATTATGGCGACATGATCACCATAAACAAAGAGCTCCATGGGGGGGCTTGACACTTTGATGGTGGGACAGGGATCAGGGTTACTGGAACCTAGAACCAGTATCATTTTAAAAGGGAGGGACATTCCAGCTGGCGTCTGGAAGGCAGCACCTTAATCAGTAGAGCAAGAAGGTATATCAAATGTAATTCAAGATGCCTTTTGACGGATGATATTTAATATGCTTTTTGCATGGCTTTTCATGCATATATTTCACATTTTGCATTACGAAGATTCTGACCCCCTTGGGTTCTCACTTATCCTCTCCTGCTGGGCCGAAACGTCTGGTCGCCAGATGAAACTCGCAAATGAGTAAAATGGCCCACCGGCCAAAGGCCGAGCGTTGTTCCGTGATGCACCAGTGTGTTCCCTGCGAGCCGTGGTGATGTTGCCGTGACTCAGCGAGCATGTGTCCGTACTAAAGTGTAGTCTCTTACCACGGTCTGCTGGTCGGCTCTTGAGTATGGCAGAAGGGAGACTCGCTTCCACTTGCTGCATATTTGCCCCCCAGCTATACTCTGCGTTCAATCGCATGACGTGTCGGTCATGATGACGCATTGTGTCGAACGAGGGAACAAAGAGCGTAAACTCAACTCTCTGATTAGAGAGAAACACGGTAGCGGGTTAAAGTAACCACCCTTTATAAACAGAAAGATAGTTGTGGGATTAACACAGGAAAGCCATCTGTTACCGAAAGCCAGCCTCCGCGATGGGCAGGATGCAGGTTTGGAATGTTGTGCACCCAGTATTCAAATGCTAATCCCCCCCCCCCCCCCCCCCCAACTTCAGATGTCGTGTTGGGGGGTTTGGGGGATGTGGAGATTGCAGATTGAAGTTTTCAAACAAATAAGTGTTGCCGCTGAACAGAAAAGGAAAGAGGGACAAAAAGAAACATTTTGATGAATTTTCCGTGGATACAGGAGGAGCGTCTGCAGACAGGGAACGTTTGCCGTCTCCCTGCACTTCCATGGCAAAGCCCCCACAGGCAGTTTGCTTCCCGGGGGAGGTATGTTCAGCTATACTGCCACATTTTTACTTCAGCTCGTACCCAGGACGACAGTTGCAGTCTAAACACAGAAGGGGCCGACGTAGATAAGGAACCTTTCTTTTGCTTGATTAAAAATTAAAAAGGGGGGGCTTGCAAAATGTCCTGCCTTCCTGCTGGCTCTGGCATGTTTAGGTGAATGCGATTCAATCCAAACAAAGACATTTCCCCCTTTTAGCAGTTAGCAGTGTGACCCCTTCCTGCAGCAAATGCTCCCGCTTAAACGTGCAAACCTGAAGCTGACACCATTCTGGGGTGTCTGACCCACAGTGACACACCACTTGCCCCTTTTTTCCGAACTGAAACGCGATTCACTATCACGCGAAAGTCCCGGGGCCGTCTGAAGCGATGCTTCGCCAGAAATCTGAGGTTTGGACTTCTCGCTATGCTAAAGATGCTAACTGACATGTTTACATTTGCTACACATGACAAGTGCTGCCGGTGGGCTGGATTGGGGTTGGGTTTTAACAGACCCACCCGGATGCTCACACCCTTGCGAGGCACGTTTTCCAGGTCTCTTATTTTCAAAGGGAAACTTCACCCAGGTGATCCCAGAGCCCCTGTTGTTGCCAGGGTACTGATACGAGGTTTACATTCTGGGTGTGGGTCAGTCCATCCCGGTATTTCCCATTACCAAGCTTATCAAGGTACATGCAAGCCATGGTATAGCATGACGATAAACATCAAGGCCATAAAACGCAGCGAGGAAAAAAAGGATCATGATTAGGTGGCGTTGTGCTGCATTGCTAATCCACAGTTAAAATAAACAGTTCTGTCGCTATGATACACACCACGGATTTGATGTAGCGCATTTGTAAACACATGCAGAGGATTTACCATCGCTGCCATAATAGTGCAGAGATTTAGCCTGCTATGAGACTACGTGTGATATCAAAATAGCAAATACTGTTTACAGTGAGCTGCATTCCCCTTTACGGCGACACCTTTTGGACGTTCTGGGATACGCTCCATTAACATTTGTGCTGTTTCTGTTCTCCCCCCCCCCCCCCAAACCATTTGTGCGAGCCATCCTCTACGCAAAAACTGGAGTTTGGAGCCTTATGTCCCCCAAATAGTCTTTGGGGATTTTGGGACTTGGTACCATTTTTTGCAAAAGAGCTGATCATGAGGCACATGTGATTCCACTCCCCCCCCCCCACCAAACATTACCCAGGAGAGGGGGGCTTGGGGGGACAAAAGGTCTAGCTCTGCAGTCGAATCTGCCACGGTCAACCACAAGTTCAGTCGAACTAAAGGAATGAAAGGATCTGCAGAAGGGTGCAAGAGGCCAGATCACCGGACACAGCGTTCTTTGCACAATCCTGACATTGTTCCAGCAATGATCCCAACTGCAGAATATTAAAAATAGATGAATGATAGGCCAGGAAGAAACTCTGCATAGAAACAGGGACGTGACTTCATCAGAGGCAGATGTTATTCAGGCGCATATAAGTGCATGCTCACTAATGACATGCACTCTGTAATTTAAACATCTTTAAACAAGTGGCAGTGAAAAGAATTTTATGCCAAGAGCCTCAGAGTTTCACCCCTTCACATAGCAGGATTGTAGCTACTCACGTTAGATACTTTGCATACAGGTAAGAAAGCATGGTCATTCAGGGACACAAACTTGCAACGTTCCAGTTACAACGTCCCTTACAACCAGAATAGATGCTGTTCCTTTTTACTGTGATCGTTCCAATACCTGAGCTTCCGTGGGTGTGTTTACCTGAGTTTGTCGGCCACGAAGATGACCCTGCGCTCCAGGAGCAGCGAGGCAAAGACCCGTATGACCTGACGCACGCTCAGGCAGCTGAAGAGGCTCTCCAGGTCCACATGCTCCAGCCGGGAGTCCATGGGTCGCCTCAGCTCCATAACCTGGGAGCAGTACCCATGCAGGTCAGTAGTGGACACTTACTGACAAAACAAGGCATGGTCTAGCACTGACATTAATGACTAAATGCCCATACTGAATGTTATCTTTACGGATTCCAAGCAGATTTCAACCTTCAGGATACACTCATGCCCTCCCCTGCAGATGGTAAGACACTCGCGAACCCAACCTTGGCCACAGAAGTCAGAGCTTTCTTCAACGGGATCAACAGTGGGACACGTCTTATGAAACTCAGACCATCCCTTCACATTTCATGAGCTCTAACCTCATTCCCTGCACCAGGCAGGAAGGTCTTGACTTTGATGGTTTTGCCCGGAGCAGGGAAGGGCGACTCCATCAGACTTCTCATGAAGGGGTAGACCAGCGCTGCCGAGATGCTTCGCCGCTTCTCTACCTCGTCCAGAATCTGCATGGAAAATGCCACTGTGAGCTCATCCTCTGCTGAAGAACTCTCTGGGTAGTGCCGAGCGTGAGACAGTACCCGGCATAAGAGAGCGACTGGCAGAAAGCTCTGACTCAAATAGCATCTGCTTCAGGGACCGTCTTGGTGATCGGAGTTACTCACTGGCTAAATATTAGCATCAAAGCTCATGCGATACCATCTCTGCTCACCATCCTTAAAGTATTGCTCTTTCCCTCTGTCACTCTATGATCAAATGCTGTTTTCCTCCCGGCGAAAACTGTTTAGAACTGTGCGCAAAGTGGTGCTTGATCTTTGCGACGTGATCAAAATCACAGCATTCCTGGCTATTTCAGTGTGCCTACGCCTATGCTTTTAACTCAAATACCCAGGCAATACATTACAGCCTCTGCGTTTCTGTGACATGCGATGTTCGCACTGGGGTATTGCTCAGAGTCCTGCGGTGAGTTTAGTGCCACTGAATGCGAACGCACACGAAGAAACACCGGCATGATGGGGCTGGTCCTTGCTCTGGTATCAGCATAACACCTGTAAGGCCATCGGCGAACAGCGAAAGTGACAACTCCCCAGTATCCTGTCACTCAGCACATACCGGGCGATCTCTTTTGTTAACCCTACCTGGAGCAGGGCCTTTCATAGCCTACAAGCGAATATCTGCTATTTTTAACAGGTCATAGGATCCAGGGATGATTGCTTCTTAAAGGAACATAGACCTATGCTACAGGAAGGGGAGGTGCTTGTTGCAGAAAATCCCACTGCATGGCAGCACTGGTAGGTGTTAAGAACGATTCCAGTGCAGGACCTCTTGGAGCGCCGAAACAGACGCCGCTCCAACAGACGCCGCGCCACACCCCTTGAACCCTGGAGGAGGCAGACGGCTGCCCATCCCAGGTGGTCGACCTGGATTCACGGATGAGCTCACCTTGGAGAACAAGTTGAAACAGCCCAGCCGGCTGATGACGCAGTAAACCTCAGGCAGGCGAGGTCCTTTCCCATTGGGCTGAGTAAGAGAAATTACATCACATTAATCACATTAGCTAGAGGCTGGGTCTGTCTCTCGTTTCAGACGTGGGTGATAGATGCAGGTGCCCACACAGCATGTGCAGCAAGCCCCACCCAGCACTGACACTCACAGCCAAGGCTACGACACACCCTGTCCCTTTCATCTTTAGTTTAGAATCATCAATGGTAGGAGTGCTTCAGGTGCAGAGCATATCATCTGGAGGAGCTAATGTAGATAAGAGTGACAATCGTGCCATTCTGAATATATGAGAAACACGCCCGTCGAAGGATTAGCTCATTACTAAACAAACAGCCAGTCGCCTACTCCACAGCCGCTGAATCATGGACAGGACTGTACCCCTCGCCATCTCCACCCACGTTCATGCTCACATGCGGCAGCCCCAATCCCCCCCCCACCCCCCCCCCCACACACACACACACACAGACACACAGAAGTTCAGCAAAATCTGCTTCACTCTGCACCACCCGAACGTCTACGAATACGGCCTCCTCTCTATTGTCAGAGGAGATTGTACAGCTCTTTGGGAAACATAACTGACAAAACTGTACTAGTCAAATGATATTCATTATTCTGTGCTTGTGGCTCATGTTGCTGCAGCCTTGAGATCCACGTCACGCATTACAATAACCAACAATGAACCTCTAAATAAACACAGTAAACAAAGTGAAATAAAAAAAAAACAGGCCAGAATAAAAGGTGAGATTAGCAGCTCACCATTAACCTCCTGCAGTACCCAAATCTCCGGCTTCCATCTTCTCCAGTCAGCATGAAGGAGAAGGTCTCACTGCAGGGGAACACCAAACCTTAGCACCACACATCAGCAATTTACCGGGGATTCCACTTAAAGCACCCGATAGTTAACACCGTAGACGTGGTGGTGTGTGAAGCAACACACTCGTCGTACAATAGAGGCGCCCTTTCATTTCTTCAAAGAAGGATTCCGTTCTTCAGGGGCTAGGATGGGATTATGTTTCACTTAGATCCAGTAGTGTGTTGTTCCATTCTGAGAAAGACTACAATACCACGGTCAGCTCACAAAAACAGGAAAACTCCTTTCCGTTCAAGCTTATGCAATTCAAAACTTTGGTTTCCATTTCCAGATTCCATGGGCATTTTCTTCTGTGTCCATTCATACCTTTTCAGAATCTCCAGAATACATAGGATATTTGTGTTATTTCCAGTATCTACATCATCTGGTTGAATATATACAGTATATTTATATATATATATATATATATATGTGTGTGTGTGTGTGTCCTCTCTCTCTCTCTCTCTCTCTAATATATATATACATACACACACACACACACACACACTCTCTGTGTGTAGCACCTTTTTGCTAACAAAATTTCCTTTTCTTTAAGACAATTGGTAATAATTTGTTTATTTTAATAGTTTAATTCTACTCAAAGTAACAGGGTGGAGCTCCTCTTCATACCAAAGAAAATACAGAATTCTGAAATGTCTCCATCAGACTAACTCCTACTCGCTGAAGCTTCTCTTGGGCTATAAGCTCTTTGTTAGCAATTGAAACCTTGAAACACAGACTTTTTTGTGTTTCAATAAATATGCATTGGTTTTGTTTTTGTTTCCATTTAAAGCATGTGACCAATTCCCATGAAGCGTGGGGTGCCTGTTAATACTGCACCCACAACATCCTCACACTTCCTTTACGTCATGGAACAATGTTTATCATGTACACTGGCAGAGATGGCTGCGCCCTTCACAGGGGGAGCGTGGGCCCTACCTGCTATATTCTGACACGGGGCTCCAGTCTTTGGCATCAGGGAAGCAAAACTGTGGGATGGCTTTGAGGCGCTGCTCCGCTTCCCTCATCTGCTTGGTGGGCTGATCCAGCTGGGAGGGAATATCCACATCAGAATGGCAGAGGCACACTTACAATTAGGTCAGAGACAGCCAGAAGGACAGGTACGCCTGTATCGAGGTCAGAGATGACCAGAAGGTCAGAGTGGTACAGAGATGACCTGAAGGACAGAGAGGTACAGAGATGACCTGAAGGGCAGAGTGGTACAGAGATGACCAGAAGGACAGAGTGGTACAGAGATGACCAGAAGGACAGAGTGGTACAGAGATGACCTGAAGGTCAGAGAGGTACAGAGATGACCTGAAGGTCAGAGAGGTACAGAGATGACCAGAAGGACAGAGTGGTACAGAGATGACCAGAAGGTCAGAGTGGTACAGAGATGACCAGAAGGGCAGAGAGGTACAGAGATGACCAGAAGGGCAGAGTGGTACAGAGATGACCAGAAGGGCAGAGTGGTACAGAGATGACCAGAAGGGCAGAGTGGTACAGAGATGACCAGAAGGGCAGAGTGGTACAGAGATGACCAGAAGGGCAGAGAGGTACAGAGATGACCAGAAGGGCAGAGTGGTACAGAGATGACCAGAAGGGCAGAGTGGTACAGAGATGACCAGAAGGGCAGAGAGGTACAGAGATGACCTGAAGGGCAGAGAGGTACAGAGATGACCAGAAGGACAGAGAGGTACAGAGATGACCAGAAGGGCAGAGTGGTACAGAGATGACCAGAAGGGCAGAGTGGTACAGAGATGACCAGAAGGGCAGAGTGGTACAGAGATGACCAGAAGGTCAGAGTGGTACAGAGATGACCAGAAGGGCAGAGTGGTACAGAGATGACCAGAAGGGCAGAGTGGTACAGAGATGACCAGAAGGACAGAGAGGTACAGAGATGACCAGAAGGTCAGAGTGGTAGACCTGCAAGGAAATCACAGATGGTCTGAAGAACAGAGAAGGATACCAGCACCAAAATCGGAGACAGCCAGAGGAACAGAAACATCTACCTGTAACCAAGCTCAGAGACAATCTGGCCTGTGGTGAGATCTACACTGAGCTCAGAAACAGAGAATTGTAACGGGGATGTATCTGTACTGAGCTCAGAGATGGTCAGATTGGAACAGGGACAGAGGAAAACTCTGGTCACACCTGATGAGAAGGCTATTTTTTTCTTGTAGGAAAGTTTCACATTCCCTTCCTAGTACCTATTTCTGATCCAGGCATATGTGTTGAGCAGGTCTCTGGTAGACTCAGTCAGACTTCTCAGGGGACACTATCACCATCACAAAGACAACACCCACATGTCTTTCTTGGAAGGTTCTTCTAACACTTTGACGATAGCATCTTTTTACACTATAAACTGACAATGAAATCACTCACAACTTTTTCTTTATTCGAAAACAAGCTGCCAAATTTCAGTAGCCTAAATAAGGACATAAAATGAAATTGTTTCCCTCTAGTGTTGCCAAACAGAAAGACGAAACTAGAATTAGGCAAACATCAAAGGAAACTGAAGAAAGTTCCAGGTGTTTGGCTGTGCCAGGCCCTTCGGGTTCTCCTGACCTTGGGGAACTGGTAGGTGACCTCTGGGGCGTAGAAATTCTTGGTGGGCTTCTTCTTCAGAGACACCACCACAAAATACTCGAACAGCTCTCGTTCCTGCCACTCGATCAACTGCAGCTCCAGAGTGCGGTAACTGGGGGCCTGTTGCAGCATAGACTGCAGTTTTAACAGGCGCCTCGTGTGAGCTGGGGGGGGGGACAAGACACTGAATCAACCATAAATGCAGATACAAAATACAAGATTTGACTCTCAATGCAGTAGTTAAAGAGTGGAGACCACCTACAATCACTACAGCACAGGAAGGGGGACACAGCTTCCATGATTGGCATAGTGAAACAAAGTCATTAAAAACAGCACATTAGTGCTTCTAATAGAAAATTACAGTTTCAAAATACCAGAACTTGCTCAAATATGCGATTCATAACATGTTATGTAAGCAGACAGTCTCCCCTCACATTCGTTTCCTATGATACAAAAATATTTGTCCCGTCTTTATGAGGCCTGTTTGTTTATGACCGTGATCCAGATAGTCGTGGACAAAAAGGATTTTGTGCGTATATAATCTTTCCCAACATTGTGACAGAGAGTGCCGAGGACTCTCGGGGAGGGTGAAACTGCCCCAAGCCCAGGAAGGACCCAGGCTGTACTGCGTCTCACCTTTGAACCGGTCATCTGAGTCACTCTCACTCTCGCTGTTATCCTCTGTGAGCAAATAGAGAGCAACAGTGACTACCGGCAGGAAACGGACAAGCACTTCGGTCAGATATGTAAAAATATAGTTACCGCGTTATATAAATGGATAAAAATGGGCAAGACTGTACCTCTTAGAGAAGGGGCTTCAATACCAGACAGGGTGAGCTTCTTCAGTCTCTTCCTGCCTCTTTTCGTACAGTAGATAGAGTTTATCCTCTGCACCAGCTGGCAACGGAGCGAAACATCATCAGGCCAGTATCAATGTGGCGTGACATAATACAGTAATGGGCTAAAGTTTAGAAAGAATGTTTCTTGTCCCTTTAGGCACCTAAATAATGTGAACACGATGGCTAACAAGGGGCAGCTGTGGCTAAACAGGATTAGGGGCAACGAGGAGCAGGTGAGGACAATCCAATCAATTAATCAATTACGGTACAAAATTAGCAAGGCTGGCCTAAAACCCACAAGCGCAGGGTTACAGCCTCTGTACCACAAACTCAGCCCATCGAGCTATGCGGCAGTCCGGGAAGTAGGGAAAACACACAAGGGCCTAGCACAAAGACAGGAGGGAACAGGATGGCCAGCAACACCTGCTGGCCAAGCGTGGAAGTGACATGAAGGGCTGACCCTGACACTATGAGCCATGTGTTCCTGTGGATTTTTTCATTCCAAAAATGAAATACTTACAAGAGGAGCACTCAGGACAAGCAAAAGAGGAGCAGGTGGAAAAATGTTGCGTCATGGGCTCGCACTGCCCCACTTCAGATGACGAGTTTTACCTTGGGAACCCTCCGGTGGTGATGGCAGGCCAACGTGTCCCCACTGAGGCCATCCTCCAGCAAGCCGCATGGGGAAGTCCGGGCGGTGGACTGGCTCACGGGCGACGTGCCATCCTGGCCATGCCGCTTGGTCGGACAGGTTGCCCGTCGGTACTTCCTGTCCTTCGCAGAGCCTGGGAGACGTGGGGACTGCGCACTGGGCACCTGTGGGGAGAAAACAGGCCTTGGGGTGTCACTGGCAGTGGGTCAGTGGCTCAATGCGCCAAAGTTACTCAGTGAGATAAGGAGGTCATCCAATACTCTGACGAGACAAACATCCTCCCCTCAACCAGTGGTGAGCATGGTTACAAAAACCAATGTGGGACAAAATACCAGAGATGGATGGTTCAGGTCAAGAAAATAAAAATATAAACCAAGATTCTGTTTCAGTCAACCAACTGAGTATAAAGAATGACAGTCACAGGTTGGTTGAAACAAATGCTTGGCTTGTACTTTTATTTTCTGGACCTGAACTATCTACCACTGATTAATGCCAGGCTAAGACCATACAGAAACTATGGCTGACCCTACAGAAAGATTGAGAACCACTTCATGTACAAGCTAAAAGGAGAAAGCAGTCTGGCTGTTCTGATCCTTCCAGACATAATAACACAAATCCAGCCACATTCTACATCTGAGACTCTTTGAATTTGCCAAACTGAAGAGCTCAAAATCTCCAGAGGCTGGTTTTATCCAATGATAAAATACCTGGGAAGGTGTGCTGACTTTCCCGTCCTGGGGGGCCGGGGTCCTGTGGCGTGCCTCCCGCAGACTTTCGGGCTGCAGACGAGGCTTCCGGCGAAGCTCCCGACCTTTTACAACCACATCCTCATAGGGGGACTCTGCGTGGGGGGGGGGGGGGGGGGGGGGGAGACCGGCAACTTCTGTTTTTAAAGTGCAGCAAGATTTTTAGTGTGACTGGATCAAAAAGAAAAGCACAGAATAACCCCATGAATGACTGGAAAAGGATGCTGCAGGACTGGGAGTCATCGAGACAGTCTGCAGAACTACACTGAAAATGACCAGCATAAAAAGCTACTCAATGACAATGAGCGACACCCATTTATTTTGACAGCGTCAATAGCTAACAGGTGTCTATATTCAGCAGGAATGGACATTATAAATTACAAAGACAACAGAGGCCTCATATTTGAGCAGGTGGTCTTTGTAATACATTTGATATGTGGCTGTCTGTCTGCAGAGGAAACCGTTGAATGTGCCACAGGAAGCTCAAAAGGCTCAAATCTGAATTCCTCTCATTTTTTCGCCATCAGACGCTATAAACCTGTCATCTGCTCACTGGTCTCCATAGGAACATGTGGTAGAAGAGTCGACCCAGTAGCTCCCTTTGTACCTCGACCATGGGGCTGACCGCTACTTATTTATCACGTCACACTGGCATGCGTTCAATAGCGCAGTACCTACAGAGTTCAGATACATGCCAGCAACACTATACTAGTTGTACGTGGATTGTACAGTAAGTGTTATGATTTCCGCGTGTGATGAACTAAAAAGTGGAAGCTCTGTTTGCTCTTCTACTACTGCTTTGCGCACAACCACATTTGCAGCTCACTTGTGCAAATCTCCACTCTTTCCATTCAGTTGTTAGGAATGTACCGTATAAATCATATCTCAGCATCTTGACATATATCATAAGAGCGCATGAAAAGTGCAGGCAGAGGCCAGCTGGTATTTAGTGGGCGCATAGCGATAACGCTCTGATAAGCCTGCGCTTAGCCCTGATGATGACAGCTGGCAGTGGAGCGCTATGTTTTCGCCGGCTACTAACGACCGCAAAAGGTAGCAGCTGAGCACGGAAGACAAAGCGGTACGGCGGAGCGTGCACGCCAGGAGCCGTGCATCTCTGCTTACGATGACGGAAAGATCCGTCTGTGCAAACAATCACAAGCCAGCGTATCACTGAGGGGATAACCCGGAAAAATAGCTGAGGATGTAACTCGCTGCTCGCGGAGCCCATAGCTTACACGCGCTGCTCGCGGAGTGAAAGCTGACAGACATCTAGATACATCATGTGTGGCCATGAGTCGAGGTCAGATGCTGAGTCACGTGACCGAAAAATAATTTTAATCACAAGAGTAACAGCTGCAGTCCAGACTTTGGAATTCAACTGCAAGAAACATAAAAGTAGAAGAAATCACACAGAAAAATGCTACCAAAAAAAAAAAAAAAAAATTCAAAGAAAGTTTTTTTATTTTTATATTAAAAAAATAGTATGAAAATAAGGCAAATTAGCAATCGCGATTTGGCTTTTAGCCGACTGGAATCAACACAGGAGCGTTCCTTCCCACATGTCTACATGGTGGCTGGGGTGGGCACCATCTGAGCTGGGGTCCTGGTTCAGTCCCAGAAAAGCGTGACACCGTGGGCTGGACGCAGACCCTGTGGGTGCAGCATTCGATCTGCCAACTGACACAGGCCGACACAGAGAACCGACTCATCGATGGACTTTGGCTTTGACCGGGACCACAGATTACAGGGATCCCCACTTCCAGTCCTGGAAGGCCAGTCTGCAACACAGTCTGCAGATTTCCCTGCTCAAACACACCTGCTAAACCTGGCGATTGGCAAGCGAGCAGAATAAGGTGTATTTGAGCGGCAAAATCTACAAACTGTGTTATAGAGTGGAACTGGGGAACCCTGGTTCTTCCAGCTTACTGCCCATGGGGGAGTGGGCAGCTAGTGGACCTTGGATCCGCAGAGGTTTTTTTCCTCCCTTCTTTGGTTCCTCTCCTCCAATGTCATCTGGCTCTCATTCTTTTTTTCTGTATAAATGATGCAGGAATGTATCACGACACGCCCATGTCGAGAGCCTTGCGGCAACTCTGTTGTGAAAGGTGCTATATAGAAATAAATTGAAATTGAGTTGAGATTAATGCCAGCTGCCAGCTTTATGAAAACAATATGCAACAGTAATGCTCAAACTGGAAGACCTATAAACATACGAACAAGTAAATAAGCAAAAATGAGCTGACAAATTAAAAAATATTTAGGAGTGCAGTCCAAAATGCTCCTTGCTACGTCAGAATTTGCTGCTGAAAAGTAGCTGGATGGTAGACAAGAAGTCGGCAATGAAAGAGGGGTAAAACTGAGGAAATTAAAGTGTAACTTTAACTGTGTTAACACAGGTGAAAATTCCAGTGGTTTTGAGATTACAAAAAAAAACCTCAAATTGAAAGTAAAAGGCCCTTGGAACTTTCCCACCTTTTTTGGCGCCCCTGCCCCAGGCATTCTGGGTAATGAGAGGTGGAATCAATGAGGCCATGAGTACTTGGGATTAGCATAGCTTGTCAATAACAACTTGGCTTAGTCGAATGGGAAGAAGTGAAGTGTCACTGATTACACGAGGGCTAGATACTGTGGGTTTCGAAGCCTCCTCTCTTTGGTCGCTAGCTGTACGTTTTGCATGGACACAGTGTGGTGCTTCAGGATGCAAGGGCAAAGGTCACCTCAGTTCTCTTTGGGCTCATGGCCTATGCAAAAGCCTCGGTACCCGGACATCAACCTCAATACTAATGAATAATGTAGAAAGAAAATGCAGTGCTGCTTTTAATGAAACTCCGAGTTGAAATGAGAGGGGATTTAGTTTCCATTTTCCCCGTCTGCTATCCCGAGCCAAGCAGACATCTATATTTTTATATTCATCTGTATTTAAGAGTGTGACTTTGTACGTTGTTTTGTCACATCTCCTCCAATCCAGACATCCAGGAAGTGGGGAGGGGGGCTTCCTGGAATATGCCACCACGCAATATACACAATTTCGTGGATTTTCTCAGTTTCCGCCCAGCTTCCTTGCAAATGAGGAATTCCGCCCTTAAAAATGGGCCAGCATGACATGCCTACACTGGGCCACCCAGGACAAAACGAGATGCCCTGGGCCACAGTTTGTGTGCCTCTACAATCAGCTGGGCGGCGACGAGGAGCCTCTGCTGGCGGGATGAACATCCAAGAAAAACTTACTCAAAGTTTCCAAAGCAGAGAGCTTCCATCGAAACTGAAGCTGCAGTTAATTTACGGAAGAGTTAATTGCAGGAAAACACTTTCGCCTTGAGAACTGTGCTGCATTTCCCATCACCCGCAGCGAAGTTCTTAGACTAGAAGAAGTCCAAATTTTATCTGGTGTGTCACTTAACCCTACACAGGTACCGGGTAAGATCCCGCATCAATAAACGGTAGAGTTGTGGAGACGCAAATAAATCTAAAGCCCGTACTTGTCAACCCTCTACAACAAAACATGTTATCAGTGTTGATATGAGTGCAAGACCACATGTTTGGGTCTCGACACAAGACATTGAGAAAACAAACCAAACAAGAGCTTGTTTTACATAGCAGGTGTGGTTTTTCCAGGGAAATCACAGGGAGATGCTTCATATAAGTGATGCCCATCAATAAAACAGACGAAACTGCAGAATGAATGTCATCTATATTTGTCTCTTTACAAAAAGAAGATGTAAATTAATTTAGACCACGAGCTACATTCCTCGCTGTCATATTGTGATTGCTCACAAATCCAAGGTTCAGCTAGGGGCAGATAATTTGCAAAGTATTCTTTTCAGTCTAAGAGATAAACTAGTGAAAACTAGTCAAACCTGAACTTTCTTCAGCTGCCACATGAACACAAGACTCAACAACCCCAACTTTTCATTTTGTGTGAACACCCACAATTCTCTTAAATGCTTCTTAGAAAGAGCTTTCTTGGATGACTAATGCGGTTTGCAATGTTTACTACTTTACTGGAGCTTCAACATGCTCCAACTTATGTACAATTCTTCCATGCAGGTTGTGAGCCCATGCTGCACCCTGCTCATTTCCTGCTCACTCACCTACAATGTCCTCATAGGCGTTCTCTTCTAAAGTGCTTTTTGAGCTGGGCCGGCTCCGACTCTCCGTAGAACCGCTTCCATTTTCCGCGGGCGAGGGAGGGAGGCTGGAGGCATCCTCGGACTCACACGACTCTCTGGGAGAGTGCCGGAACCCCGACAGGGACAGAAAGAGGTAAGAGACAGGAGACAGAGGGACGAGTGACAGGATTTAGTTCCCCATCCATCAGAGTCCAGAAGAACCTGAATCAATCTTGAGGGAATCGAGGCCACCTCTGATTTTCAAAGGCGATGGAGGTCTTGAATACTCACACAGAAGTAAACGCACTGACTGCAAACAGTGCACAATCCACAGGTCATAGCAAACAAGGACCACCTTAAATTATAACCATCACGGCATGCTCAGCTCATAGACTCATAGGGAGGTTTTCCTGCATGTCAAAGGACTGCACCCCCATACAACCCATCCCTCCTCCGCCAGCCATGATGTTAAGCATTTAGCCACGGACTGGAAGCATCAATTAGCTGTCAGTACTTGACTTCCCACCCCATCGCTGATGCTGGATGTTGTCGCAGTTGTGGAAGGAAAGATGGCAAATAAATTTGTGATGACTTGTACCATGGGGCAAAAGAAATATTTAAATTAAGAAATCATTCTCCTGATAAGAAATCGGGCTCATGTTGTAGCTCCCACAATGCGATAAAATTATGGCTAGGACATCGCTATGATAACGAAGAGCCAAAGTTAACATTAGACTATGATACGAGACATGCCCCCCGGACACTGTGCTAAAATGCCTAGCAGTTTTGGATGCTTAAAGGGGGAGGGGGCTGGGAAACAAAACCAGCATGCGAGAGCCCAAGTACCCAAAGGAATCAAATAGCTAGACAGGAATCTGGAACCCTATGGAGACCAAACAAATTAAAAGGCTAAACAGCTTTATCTGAGCCCTTGTTAGCTTCCCACAGCCCATGACAGCGGGGAATCAAAATAAATATGTATGATCCAGTGAGAGAGAAATGTGTAAGCGTTGTTTCACATGACGGTATCTTGGAAAGTGCTGCACAGTCCTGAGCTGCCTAAGGGAGTTCAAATAAAAGGTCACGGCCTCACCAACAGTTCACTTTAATTCCTCTTCACACTCATTCATAGTCAATTACAATGCAACGGCAACTGACATTGCTCAGATGCATTCAATCTGCTACATATATGAAAAGCTTTCATTGCCATTAATGACAGATTAGTGTATAACACAATAGCTTGTAAAAGAAAAACTCAAAATATGACTTCCATCCATCTTCTAATTGCTTATGCTGGTCATGGTCACTGGGGTGACCCAGAGCTTATCCCAAGCAACAGAGGACCGTGGTACATCCTGAATGGGATGCAAGTCCATTGCAGGACATATATGTGCACACATTGTAGGCAATTTAATAAATACATAAACACCGAATAGACTAAATGCATGCCTGGTAGAAGAAACCCATTTGACATGGGAAGAACGTGCAAATCCCACACACAACAAACACGGAATTCAAGACACTACAATTCACACTCCAGAACAACATCAACTATGTGCATGCTCGACATGCAACCTTACCCTTCATTACATTCTCAGGAGATGCCTGGGTGCTTCAAATCCCCTAAAAAATAATCATCTGTTTGCCTTGGGAGCTTTCACAAGGGAGCTAAACAAACTCATCCTCCTGTTTTTTTTGGAGAGATAAATAAGCGGTGTTGGGTCTCTCAGCTGAAATAATGCAAATTTTATTAAGCTAGTTTGGAGTGCAGAGTGCAGAGGGCCAGTTACAGAGTACGGGAACAATGTGAAAAAATTTCCCTTGATGGTTACCACTGAAAAAGCTGAATAAACATATAAGGACAGTTATCCATACCTTTCAGGTAGAAAAATATGTATTCCCTCCACAATTCCATTCCAATTTCCTATTTTTTCCACCAACCGATGTTGACTTGAAAAAGAATGAGATAACCAGAAGGAAGGGAATCTTACCTGTCATGAGGCTTTTTCCGGAAACTTCCCTCTGACTTCTGGACTCGTGTCATGGGTGGTGCTGGCGTAGAGGGCAATGGGGGCGGGGACTCGGAGGGGCTGCTAGGAGGTAGGCCGTTGCTTGGCGACGTAGGCTTATGGCTCTCATGGTTCCGGTTGACCTCGTACTCAAAAGTGCGCTTGGGTTTAGGTAGGGGGTTGACCTGCACGCCTCCCCGTGTATCAGGAGGAGACAGCTCAGGGCTGCCAGAGCTGGCTGAGCTTATGCTGAACCTCTGCTTGAGTTCAGGCAGCCTGTCCTGGCTGGAGGTGACTGCTGCGGCCTCTGGCTCTGGGGTAATGGTGCGGAATCCGCTCCGCTCTCGGGGGCATCCGCTCTGCGGCTCCCCCTTACGCCGTAGTTTGTCCGGGGTGTAGCAGCTGCTGGGGTAGCAGGGCAAGGATGGTGGGGGGCTCTCCTTCAGTGCCTGCTCAATCTTTTGTATCCGGTTGAGGACAGCGGAATTTTCTTTGCGGGAAGAGAAGGAGCGGAAGAGAAGCCCTGCGGCATCCGTCCGGATGGGCCTCTTTCCGGACCCTCCGTTGGAGCCGCCCCGCTCTGAGGTTGGTTCTTCCTCCTCCGTCTCCGGGTAGGAGCACTCAGAGAAAGCGGTGCTCATCCTCCGCACACCTTTAAAGTCAAAGGTCTTATCACTGCAGGGTGAGGATAAGAGGCTGGGGCAAGCGTCACTGCCACCCATCCGCTCACTTATGGGCCTCTTGTCTAGGCATAGGCTCATCCTAGGGAGATCCACTCTCCGGCACTCCCATTCGGAGATCTTCTTGCGGACGCCCACAGGCGAGGAGCACCCGCTGGGCCGGCCAAGGGAGAGAGTACGCTGGTGGTGTTGGGACGTAGGGCCCAAGGACAGGGTGCTCCAGCCACGAGGGCCTGTGCTGAGCCCCCCCTTAGCCGGGCCGCCGTCCTGCCGGTTCTCCTTCTGCTCTTGGCCACTGACTGGCCTGTAGATGGAGAGCCTGTTGTCCAAGCAGGCAACACTCCTGGCCTTGAGGAGCCTGTTCTGGGCCTGGAAATTGGTGGATCGCAGCGACACACAGCGCAGGCTGTCAGTCCTATTGCTCCAGTTCCTCAGGCGCAGGGGCTGGTTCTCGGCGACCCTGTTCTCCCGGGTCCACTCCCGGGCGTCCTCGCTGTCACTCAGTGGGTAAGCTGGGGCTCTTGCTTTGGAGAGAATGGGAGGCGGGGATGCGGACTGGCACCTGGAATAAGCAGTCATGATGACATATGACCATCTTCTGAAAATGGAAAACAACCTAGAGCTTAGATGGCAGTTTAAGAAGCAGTGAGAGGTGCTGCAGTGGTTACCCCTGTTGCCTCACACCTCTGGGACCCAGGTTCAAGTCTTCACCATGACTCCATGTGTGTGGAGCTTGCATGTTCTCATAATGGTGTTTCCTCTTGGCACTCCGCTTTCCCCCCCATAGTCCAAAAACATACTTAGTATAGCTGGAGTTACCAAAATGCCCATAGTTGTGTGTGAGTGTGCCCTGCAATCCTGGGTTGTTCCCTGCCTTGTGCCCATAGTTGTGTGTGAGTGTGCCCTGCAACCCTGGGTTGTTCCCTGCCTTGTGCCCATAGTTGTGTGTGAGTGTGCCCTGCAATCCTGGGTTGTTCCCTGCCTTGTGCCCAGTTGTGTGTGAGTGTGCCCTGCAATCCTGGGTTGTTCCCTGCCTTGTGCCCATAGGCTACAGACCCCTGGTAACCCTGAATAGGACAAGTGGTTACAGACAATGGATGGATGTTTTGTAACCAGGCTGATGACACAGCAAGAGAAACTACATGGTTACCTCAAGCCAGAGCTCATGACCAGCTACTCACGCACCCCCTGGAAATGTGGTGAAAGTCCGGATCTTAACACCCCCTCTTTTCAGGTAGTAACCAACATGTAAATTAATCCGTGGAAAGTGCGTCATCAGTCTGACATGACTTTGGCAGAGCCGGATTTAAACTGAGGCCAAGGCAAACATGAAGTCTTCAACAGGACACATGAGTGTGGATTTTTCCACATCACGAGAGCGATTAAAGTGGAACGCGGACCCCACACATTTGACCACAGAACCAGGCAGCCAGCGCCAATATGGCCGTACCTTCCACTGTTTGGTCAGAGCGCCGAAGCTCCACATTTTCCAAAGGTTTCAACAATACAATAGGCAGACCTAGACCCAGAACTCTCTTTAGTCACAGATACGGTTCTGCTGAGCTACTGTGTTGCGAAATTTCTATTTGGTATCCACAGAAACACAAGGTTTCATCACCAATTCCAAAAATCCTTCCATTACAATCTACCAGGCCACTTTCCACGAATCTGCTTCCACAGAAACCCGATTACGTCACTGATGGTTTCGGACTCTCACCAGGCGACTGAGCAAGGGTCCCCCTTGTGCAGAACTGATGCTAGGAGGTTAGATGCTGTATACACTCTGAAAATAGTGCTTTGCTGGGAGGGGAACCATGCCAGTGAGCGGCAGTGCAGGTTGGGACACATCACGCCACACCTGTGTTTAAAACAAAGGGAGTGTGTGGCCTCTCCGTTCTCACCAAACAGCTCTTTTGTAAATGACAATACTCTTAGACTTTCGCAGCTTACTATTCAACCTCAGGGGAACTGATATTACCTTCTGGCAAACTTTTAATTAAGAGAAGGATTTTTAACTATTTTAACTTAAGTGCACACGGGACAATAATAAGCAATGCAAATAAAAGTCTAGAATTGATTTTAGCAGCCTTAGTGGTGAATAAAAGAAACACTTTTCTGGAACAATGTACGTTATATTTCCCTCAAATGAACCGGATTTTAATGTAGGTCAAAGTTTTTCAAAAAAAAAAAAAAAAAATTAAAAGCTTGAACTTCAAAGTTCCGTGACAAAATGATTGCAGACGCCGTCTTTCAGGAACATTGGAAGGACGACTCTCCCTGTGCACCGCCCGCGCTCACGTCGCTAATGACGACGGCGGAGCCTGAAGCCAAGCAAGGATTCCTAAATAGCTGCGGTTCGTCGTCGTAAAACTTCATTACATCGACGCAGGAAACCATGCGGGGAGGCGGGGGGGGGCTGCATGTTTCTGTTCTGTGCTGTAAATTTGACACAGAGTCTGTAAGGAAGTAATCACTTCCATATAAAAGAAAAAGAGTCAATTTGGTTCAGAACGAAGTGTCTTGAAAGGTTTCCTGTCAAATCACACCCCTCATATAACAACCGTGACAGGTACCCGCAAAGCAAAACAGGGCACTTGAGAGATGCTATTTTCACATATAAAGTAACAACGCATTTTCAGCAGAATTAATACCCTGGTGATTTCCACACGGATATCAACAATCTTGAAAGTAATACCATGCGTAAATGTCTGATTTCCATGCTTTTAAGACGATCGTTTTAATGCAAGGTGTTTAACTTGGATAAAACAAGAGAAATTCTTGTGATTCCTTACAATAATGACTTGGATGGTGAAAAATATGCACCACATGCTGTATAAAAGTGAGATCGATCCAGACACAACAAACTGAGGAGAGGGGAGTTTTCATACAGTCTACGATGGGAAGGCCTCACTGAACAGCCCATTATGTTGTGTTTCCTGGTCCATGCAGGCTGCTCTCTAAATACACCCGTAAGAAACTTACTTCCCAGTAAAGTAAACTTTCAGGTTATAAAATCAGTATTGACAAATCCAGGTCTATGCAAATGAATACTCCCAATCATTTTAAGATAAAGAAGTAGACACACACACACACACACACACACACGCAGATTAAGTATCTATATTATTGTGGGGACTCTTCATCCACTTTTATGGGCATAACCATAATCCTAACTATGGTAACTTTAACCACAAGCAACCGAACAAAATACAAGACTTTTGCCATTTTTAGTTTTTTGATTGCAGTCACAGATTTTTATTAAATTGAGTTTCCCCTTGTGGGAACTGAAAAAATATCCCACAATGTCCACGTTTTTTTTTTATCACATTATGGGGACATTTGGCATAACGCTGCCATTTCTATGGCCATACCTCTAATCTGAAATGTGATAACTCAAACCCCCACCCAGCCCTAACCTAAACGGAAAGCAATCAAACAAAATACAAGACTTTTGGCGTTTTACTTGCATTGACAGATTTTTATACAACTGAGGTTTATATTGCAGGGACCTGAAAAATGTCCCATAAGCTAAAGTAACAGGTTTTCCCATATTGGGGACATCATCTGTTGAACACACACACACACACACACACACACACACACACACACACACACGGAGTGGCTGAGGTGCCCCTGAGGAGAGGTTTGGGACCTGCAGTGATGTTCTTCTAGCCGTCCAACGAGTTATCAGTAAATTTTTGATGAACAGAAGAAATTCTTGTTTTTTTTAATGTGTTCCTGAGCAAATATACACTTACTGCCCAGATAAATAACCTTAAACATTTTCTTTTACTGTCTTTTGACCGTACTGGATATAAATCATACATCATTTTTTGTCATGTTATTTTGATATTTTTTTCATATTTCCTTTACCCGGAATGCCCTGTTCCTATATATATATATATGAGGGTTTACCACCCCAGATGACATATTAAGCCTTTCTCCAGCAGATGAAATTGTAACCCTGAAACGAAAACAAAAGGAAGCAAAAAAGAACATATATTATAACATTTCTGCTGCCTGTAATTACCTCCTATTTTTCATGTTTGTTTTCATCATTATGTAGGTAACACTAACTCACTGCGCTTGCAGTATAATCAGTTCAGCTACTCTACCTATTAATTATCTATCTTCGCCTTTATTATACATCTTTAGCACAGATAGAAATTTAACATGGTGTAGAGTGGCAGACTACGTTTTAAAAATAACCGCTGTCCACACTTCTGCCATAATGGCTTACACAGCGATTAAACACGTGTAGCCCCTACGAGGCCTTCAGTTCCTCTCCCGGCAAAATACGGGTGTCGCTTCCAAAGCCAGGACTCCTTGGGTCAGTTTCGGACTGAAGGCCGAAAGCGCCAGTGCCAGGCATGGACCAGTACGAATAAGACCAGAACCGGTGCCAAGGAATGACAGGAACATAGTGCATGCAGTGCCAGTCATGGCCCAGACAAGAGCTGGCGGGTGTGTCCGATAACAGCAATTTCCTGTTTGTTGGCAGGGTCAGAAAGCATATAACTTACAGCCGAGGTTAAAAGTTACGCAGGTCAAAAGTGAGAGGGCCAGGAAAACTCATCCCCCCCCCCCCGATCCCCGCCAGTCTAACTTTCTTTAGCATTCCTTCCTCGCATCGAATTATTGAACAACATATCACATTTCACAGTGCACTAAGACTCATTTTTTTTTAAGTGGAGAAAATTCAGCCCGAAAACAGATTAACTCTCCTCTAAATGAAAGTTTTTGCAACAGAGGCATGAAAATCTTTGGTATCTGAAAAGTACATACAGTTTTAGCTTCCTACTAAATTTTTTTAATAGGGAAAGTAAAGATGGATGTAATTTTAGTGGGCAAATCACAAATTTTTTCTTTCATCCATCTGACTCAGGATCAGACGGTCACCCGTGGAGGATCCTGGTGTTGTACTAATATTTTGGCCAACACCTCAATTTAATCACTTGGAAAGATCGGAACAGTCATAAACAGCCCACACGACAATCATCAGAAGAATGAGCAGGCCAACCTACTGCCAATGTGGTCAGAGAACATAATGATCAATCTTCAAACTGTGCAAACAGTGACTGAGGACTACTTCACTTTTCCACATCAGCCACTAGATGAACAGGTCATGTACAACTAGACAGCAAGAGTTACAGCTTGAAAGTAATGTAGACAAGCTTTCTCTATCCACTGGCTTCTACAGATGCTGAGAACTAATATTGATCATCTTTTGCCTGTCATGTACAGAGATTTCTTAGAAGCACATAAGTAAATATACTACAGTTAAACTTACGTAAAATTTCCATATGCTAGAACGCATCATAGAAGCAGTCTATCATGCTTAGGAACAATACAGCCCTCAATGTCTAATCACCATAGTTAATAATATGTCGCAGTTGAAATTCTTCAGCTGAAAAACATTACTGAAAGGTAACGTGAAGGATTATGATTGCATGGCTCCTTTCTAAAACCCAGTGCCGGGCATGTTCTGCGCCAGGGTGGCATCTGCACGCGTGAAGCTGAGCACGAGCAACATGCACCTATAGCAGCAAGATAAAAGGGCTTGTCCCTGCTTGCGAAAAATGCAGGAGTGCGTTCAGTTGAAGCCGACGCAACACTCACACCAACACGAAGACACAAAACAGCGTCAAGCGACTTTGGTTGGTTCGCTCTCGAGAGAAAGATGCCCAAACCAAATTCAGAGAACATAAGACGATACGACTGTGAGCGGGAAGTTCCTGAGGCATGCCGTTTACAAACGCAGCCCCATGCCCCAGATGTGACAAAGTGCTCAGTTTCTCAGCTGTCTGTTGTCAACATGCAGCATCAAGGCAGCTATGGCAATGGACCGATCTCAGTTCCTGAAAGAAGATAAATAAATACCTGCCTGAATGCATATTCCCACAGCGAATCCCGCACCTACTAACCTGGGAAGACACAGATGTGCGAAAACCCACAGCAAGCCGAATTACTAAGCACTGTCAATCACTGTCTGGTGTGACTCCACAAGAACTGGGTAAAGCAAGTAACAAGATTAGGCTGGAACCTGTTTGTGATTAAAAGCAAACACAAACCCCGCCCATCGCAGGTTTCCAAGCCTTGCCTCTCCCATCACAAACAACGCCCTGCCAGATTCCCACAATGGCTGACATCACTCACCTGTCAGGAACTTCCCGAGGGATCTTACTTTCTCCAGCTTGCGCTGCAGCCTTGGCGCTCTTGTTGGCGGTCATCGTCGCCTCTGCTCTGCGATGTCCGGCTCACCTGATGAGAAGGGGAAAGGACGATCAGGTTTATGACTGTGACCCACTCACAGTCCCCTCTAACAGGCCTCAATCTCAGCCCTCGGTCTTGGGAGAGGCTGGGCGACACATTCCGGAGGCGACATTCCAGAAAACTTTTGTCCTCAGTTTGCTAAAAATCCAAGTGTGCAGACACGCTACAGACACGTCACGTGTTTAAAAATGCACGCTGCAGTTAACCCCCCACAAACAGATACTGCCAGTGCACTGAAAACCACAGAGAAACCACATGTGCTGTAACTTATTTCCATGAGGATCCTGGAGCAAATGAATAAGTATTTGCTTTACTCTGCGATGAATACTAACCTTAAATCAAAGATGAGGCAGACATGTGACCTCACAGAACTGTCAAACATCCCCCCCCCCAAAACAAAGGGAAAAAGAAATGTTCACACAATTTGCTCTTATAGTTGCATTATTATTATAAACTTACCACTGAGTGATAAACTTTTGTAGTTATCTAAATAACTGAGGTCACTCCACTGAAGAATTTACTAGGAATCAAAGCCCAACATCCCAATACAAGATCCATCTGTTGCCGAGAATGTTTCATTACACACACTCAACAATAACCTTATGGTAATGTTGTTTGCAATGACATTTCAAATTTGACTCCTTGCCCCCCATAAATTTCCTGTACACCTGCTTAAGTCCTGCCCCATGACCCCGTGTTGGATATGAGGCTGCAATACGGATAAACTTGTTTAAAGGTAGCATTAAATAAACACAACGGCGGGATCCAAGAGGTAGCGATGGTGTGGCCTTCAATTTCAGCATTCTTAAAATGCCACTGGCGAGAGTAGCCAACTATTTTGCATTAAGCGGAACAGTGAAATAAAGCTTTGAGTGTTTTTAAGGTTTTGTTTACCTGTTCAAAGGGAGCAGCCAAGATTAACAGTTACAGGCTGCTCTCCTGGCCCATTAATGCCTGATTACTTTTCCCCATGAACATGTGCACTCAGAAGGCCTGGCTGTGTTTTTATTGCAGATATTAGTTTTATAAGGTGCGCAGGAGAGCGGCACTTTCGGCGCTCCGGCGAGACGCTGCGAGAGCCGCTTCCTCTGACGACTGTGTTGACAACCATCAAGGGACAGCTGATGAAAGCAGAGGTTTGGAGCCTTGTCTTCAAAACACCAAAGTCTTATTACTTTGACCACACGTAGTGTCCATTTTATGCACGGGTTTGAAACAGAAATGCCGCACGGGAAGAACAGCAGCTAAACCGCGATCGTTACCGCACACGGCCAGCCGCTGGGACGCTCCCTGTGTGGATGCTGGTTTATCGTTAAACTCAGCGTCGAAGCCGGCCTCCGTGGACTGTCTTCACAGGATCCGAATAAACTGCTTGAGCTGCCATATTCCACTGACTTAACGTCTGTTCCCACAACTCCCAAGGTCAATCAAAATAAATGAAAGAGAAGTAGAGAGAACTGAAATGCCCCCACTGGATTCCTGCTCTCTCTTCCTCTTAAGAAGAAAATAAAAAAATAACCTTTTACGGTTTTATTGCTGTCAACACAGAAGTCAGCATGAGTCTCAGCAGCGAGCCAGAGGAGCAGCTGTTTGTTTACAGGAAGCCTCATCTAAAGGATAAGCAGGCGATGGCTGAACTTTACACAGACGCGGGTAAAGAGGGAGAAGTCTGCCACATTCTTTCTGTCAGCAATTTCCTGTTTCGGAGGACAGTGGAGGACACAGAGCTGAGTTTCGGTCCAGCGCTGGCAAGCTCCTGGCCAGCTCCTTCTCCTATTCATCCTGAAAGTATTTTTCCATCTCTGACTATGGTGAGGGAGAGGAAGAATAGAGCAGGTCTGATGACAGAGGTCAAGCTGATTCCTCCTGCCACAAGAATGACAGTCAAAAAAAATAACTAAACTTAAAACAAAACCGTTTATAAGCCATGGATGAACGAGTTGGGCATCGATAAAGAAACAGACAATAACCCTTAAAGTGAACTGTCATGTAGCCATCTGCAGTGAAGTAAGAAACATGCAGTAGCCACACATATTGACCCTCAGAGCCTGTAATGGGGGCGGAGTGAAAAATCCAGAAAGGGACGTTGATCATTTACGGATGCTAGTTCTAGGAATCATTCAAAGAGTTCTTGACATTCTCTATGACTGCGAAAAATTTGCTCCATCACATGTGATTGGACTGTTGCGTCGTCTCCCTCGCCACTCCTGGAATGCAGCTTTGTGCATCCGATAGAAACGATGTCTAAGAAGACATATAATCGCCTCCATCTGTGTTCAGTCCCAGCCTTCTAGATACATTTGAAGCTGGTTGTCAGAGTTTATGACCTCGCATACCATTTGCCCGGTGAACTGGAAGAGGAGAGTCCTAGTTATTGTTCAGTATGAAGATGATTCCTTCTTCCCCATCCTCTGTTACTTGTAGCCGCCACACTTTTTTACTCCTACAGGTTAATAAAGTGCGAACACGGGGGAATTAAATGGCCGAACTTGAACATTCAGAGTGTGCGTGTATCGCGAACGGCAGCCTGACGCAGTGATGTTCAGTCGCGCTGAGTGTCGCTTTGGTGACTGTGTGCAGGCCACTGGCCAATGGCAGCTCACAGCCAGAGGAGCGGAGACAGCAGGAACCAACAGCAGGTTCTTAAGGCCAGGAAAGATCTGGACTGCTTAACTCCCTTCTCCGTTATGGCTTCCCGCCCAGCTCCATAAATCAGACCGCAATGGTGTCTTATAACTGATGGACAGTAAAATCTGGTTACTGGTTTGCGAGACATTCTGGGAAATTAAATACAAAGAAGAGCGGTCAGGATGAACCAAAGGTGGGTATTGAGTTGAAGCAGTAGGATATGGTATATAACCAGGCACATGATGATTGATAATATATCCAACCATTCATCCATCCATCCATCCATTCATCCATCCTTTAAAATTTCTAACAGAGATATATACGGTACTGTACTGTGCCTAATTGTTTATATTTTTGGTTTGCTCTTAAGCATAAACAACTGGTAAATTTATAGCTTATGAAAACTCTAGTACAATGTTTTGTTGAAAATCACAAGTTGAGACACATTTGTCCTACATTAGTGGCCTTGAATAACCTTTCAGCTCATTCTGAGTGTTGTGAGTGATCTCCTGTAATGACATAAAGTCACCCTCAGAGCTCATGGTGTGAGAGTCAGAGGGTCCCTCCCACGCTGACTCACTGAACGCTGACTCCTGCCTGCCTGCCATGCCTGAGCACGCATTTTTAACACGCTTTCACCAACGCTCTCCTACACACGTGCAACACGGATGTCAGTACCCTGTATGCCCCTATACCGCAGAGCTGAACTACCGCAGCCGGAACGCTACGCATCACAGCAGGTTTGCACAATGAGAGAAGAGACGGTTGCATTACTACCACCCAGAGATGATGTCATTCTGACCCACCCACCTGGCCCGCAGTGCATAGCTGCAGGTTGCTATTAGTCTCGTCAACAGATTCATTTTAATACCAGAAGTATTCTGTTCACCTGACTGCCATGACCACAAGTACACAAATCTCCCAGGATAAACAGCAACCCATCACGGCATGGACATCAATTAGCTTACCATGTTTCACTCATGGCCTTATAACTTGATGTGTAATTTGATGTGGTCAATCAGACCCAAAGCACTGTCACATGCGCAGGCGTAACAATGGAAGCTTCCAGTCCTGTGATGCAGTCTCATTGCTCCGCAGTCAGGTGAACAAAATGCACTATAGCTGCGCAGGCAATGAGCTGCTTCATGACTGCTCAGCAAAAAAGGGTCTGCACCAGCTGACTCGTTATTCTGCCCGTATGAAGGTAACATTCTGTACGTCCCCTGGGGAGAACCGGCCATGTTTTCACAATAACTCCAACATGAAGTAGCAGGCCCCAAAAAACTGTCAAGAGCCTTGGTTTGTTTCATCTCACTGATGTGGCAATTTTGCCAGAAGGTAACTTCACAAGAGAAAATAAAACCCAGTTAAAAAAAATAGTCGAAGCCCTGCCAAACCATTTTGATTACCATTCTCTCTGTTTGCAGAAGATGTACTTTTTCTAACAATTACTGAACTAACCCTACAACTAAAACACTTTTAACAATGTCTACATGCTGTATACAACAGTCTAAGTCCAAGAAGAAAACGTGTATGGGGACATTTTAGATGATCGCGAGGTGCACCAAAATGGCGGATGAGCGCTCGCCTTCTGCTGTTCTTCCTCAACGTGTCAGCCGCATTCATCAGGACGTCTGCCAAAGCCTATCCCTGCAACATCCGCTACCGAATCAGACACTGCCGACAGCATCACAAGTCACCCCAATGGTGCCCAAACACAAGTGAGGTCATGTGACCTGTGGTGGCCTACTTGGCTAAGGTATAGCTGACAGGCTCCACTAGAAGCACCTGTGAAAGTATTGTCTTCACCCGGCCATTTAAAAATGTCCTAATGAAGAAGTCTCAGCTGAAGGGACTGAAATTGCTTTTGCATTTGAAATGCCCTCCATGTGCTTTTCTGATGACATCCAGTACAGCGGATCTTACTATGGTCCTGGACACTTACGGTGGTTTATTTAACATTGTAATCCTGCAAGCCGAGTGTTTAACCGGGCGGTTCACGTGTGGTGCCAAGGAGTTTCTTACGTCTAGATACGAAGAGCTCTCTGTACCTGTGATAGGAGAAACTATCAGGATACTGAAAACTCTACTTGTTCATTGTCCTTGAGCATTGGGGGGGGGGGGGGGGAGTGGGAAAAAGTCCTGGATCCTTGAAGGTTGGGTAGTTGGGTGCAGTCACAGATCCCCAGAACAGGAATTCTGAGGTTAGCAGGTTAAAGAGGTAAGCAGAGGTCGCTGACTGTGTCGATCCCTGGCATGCTCACCGAGAAGTAACAAGCCAGACAGGAATTCTGCCACATCGGTCTGGTTTCCCAACACGTTACTCAGTGTTTGACAATGAGGGGGGATGAACCCTGGATGCTATCTTCACTCTACTGGCAAGGTCTAATAACAAGGCTGTGTGTATCACACAGCTTCCTGGATGTACCGAACTGGAGATTAGTAGGCCTTAGGCTAGAAACCAGACCGTCTAAGAGTTTATCTTTCTTGAAAATGTGAAGAATTTTTTTATTAAAAATTAAAACATACAGCAGTCAGTCAAAATATAAATGTGCATTTGGAAGACTCAAGAAAAAAATTCACAAAAAAAAATTATAAATTGCCCGATTGTGTAGCCCTGTGTCCACGGCAGTGAAGTTGCCCTAAGGTTTCTACAATGTCTGTCACCTCAGGCAGAGCAAAGCATGACATCTAGAAGCTGTGAGGAGGGAAACCATTATGCGTAGAGGGGGATGCGACGTGACTGAACAGGCCTGTCAGTTCATAAGCTAACACCCGCTGAGGGCTTTCTGAACCTGCCTCAAGACGACGGCCTCCATTGGTCAGAAATCCATATGCCAGAGAGGGGGGGGGAGTGAGGAGCCACTGGGGACTCCATAGTACAAGGTCATATGGTCCTCATAAAGGCTTTGTGGGGCTGTTTGTGAGGTATGGGTCCGTGATGCCTGCCATCATTACAAAAGTATGCTGTGCTTCGGCTCGGGACATGAAAAATGTCTCCCTTTTTCCTCTAAAAAGTTTCTACCTAAAATAGCCTTATGTTTGTAATTAAAAAAAAAAAAACTTTCCAAAGTCCTTCCTGTGCTTCCCGATCATCCAGACGGAGGATTTCTCAATTCGCCCAGGTGTCGAACTGGTCCGCCCTTTGTTTCCTTCCGAAGGGAGGCAGGGGGGCTCGCAGTGGTTTTGAACGGCACAGCCCCTCAGACACAGTTCCAGCAGGCCGGAGTGGAGCAGAGCAGGGGGAGCCTTGCTGCATAAGGCCCCTCTGAAAGGTATCCTGCAGGGCCTCAATCGGCCTTCCAGCAGATCACGGGGCGCGAGCGTTCATGGCTCGGGGCGCCTGAAGAGGCCAGCACAATACCCACGATTCCCGGCTGCTGCTGCACTCACTTCACGGGGCAGATGGAACCAATTCTTTAAGCCTTATTCTATTCATTCTTCTCTCTCCTGCATTCAGCTGTTTACGGATTTTTTTATTTTTTTTGTTTTCCAGGGGGAAACAAAGACAGATTTCAGTTTTTCGAAGATTCTGCAGCGCGACCTGGACGCGACTGCTTGCAGCTGTCGGGATCTGTGCACCGGAGCGGCCTGTCCTCCCACGGGGACACGAGAACTTCTCACGCGCATCGCTTGGAAGAGGCTCTAATTCCCGCAAATTCAGTGTTCACACAAATCTCCAGGTGATAGCACACCTGGTGCACCTCCAAGGGCTGGGAGGGTGGGGAGTGCAAGGCAAAGCACTCCAAAAATTGCCCAGAGTGATTTGTAGCACAGGCAGCATGCACCATTAAGCAAACTACTCTTATACTGCTGGCTATAACACTGTAGCCATTTGTGTTATGTATCTTCGTCACTCGCTCCACAACGTGACCCTCAATGCCATTAGCTTGCTCAGAAGTGATGAAACAGTCATTCCCCATCCAACATACCCCACTCAGGAGGAGTTATAACAATATGACCAGACAACGAATGACTGTAGAACACAGAGAAAGCTGTGCCCCACCTGAGCAGGCACGCCTCTCATATAACACAGCACAAAGCGAGTAAGCACAGTAAAAACCAAACAGCCTCCAGCTAGTATTTACATAGGTGAAAGTCTCACTTTCAGTTTGATCACCCCAGGAACGTAACAGAGTGTTATAACTGGTCTGGTATGTAAATAAAGGAGGTTCACGGGACTTACGGCTTCCCAGCACTGAGAGCAAAGTAAGTTCAGCTTAGTCTGCAAAGTGGTCATTAAGCCTAAGCCACCGGTAATTATCAGGTACTTCCAAAGGATAACTGTAGAATGTCCGTAGAAACGATTAGATTAGGCAGTACTATGGCATCTCTTCAGTAAAGTAATGCGAGGAAAATCATGCATTTACATTATGCATATTAAACTAGGGGTGTAATGGACAAAGTTCATTGTTCGGCACAAACCTCAGTTATGGGTTCACGATTCAGTGCAATTTTGGTATACAGGGAAAACATATTTTGTACTGAAATTATTTATTATTAAAACTCAAACATACTTAGGAACAGTTGTAAACCAAAGGCCATGCGTCTTTTTAAAGGAGGTGGAAAGTTAATGTCCAGAAAAGTAAAAATCAACCAGTGGAGTATAATGAGTTAGAGTTAGACGAATATGTGTACCCTTATAGCCCTATATTAAACACGCAATCTTATAGCGGTTGGTGGAAATCGAAGAGCAGTCTGATGGTCTGGAGGATCTTACCGTGTTTCCCCGGAAATAAGCCATAGCGTGATTTTTCAGGATGCTCACATAAGCCCTACTCCAAAAATAAACCCTAGTTACTGTCCCACGGATTGTACGGTAACTAGAACGAGATGCAATTATATGTAAACAGGAAACAGGAGATAATATTTATCTATTTAATATTTGAATAAATGTACACACGGTAGATTTTTGTTCAAGAATAAATGTATCGTTAGATTATTTACATGGAAAGATACGGTTGGAAGATGACGTGATGTCTGTATTTGAATAAAAGTGGATTTTTGTTCATCAATACCAGTAAATGTACTGTAGTTTGGTGTACATGGGAAAATGACATCCCCTGAAAAAACGCCCTAACTCATCCTTTGGAGCAAAAATTAATATAAGACCATGTCTTATTTTCGAGGAAACACGGTACATCACCTCCTAGCCAAATTCGATCCTGTACGACGCAAGGCTTCCGGCAAACTGAGTAACTGCCGGCACTCAACACTAGATTGTTTCATCGGCTGCTAACTAAAAAAGAGGTCTGTCATTTCCCTAGAAGTCGACTGGCATCCCAAGAATGTGCCATATTCATGGAAACAAACTATGTTTCTGTTTGTTCCAGTCATATCAGCAAATGGTATGCAGAGGGGAAACTAAGCTTTTACTGTAATCCATCATAAAAAATCCATTGCCTGTTCCTTCCACATGTCACCTGAAACAACTAGCTAGCTGTCATCATCATCACCAAAATGCAACTGTTTTATATATCTTTGTATGGTCATAATCACTTTTATTCACACACTCACAGCAAGATTTTTTTTCCCCCAGTGGTTACATTACATGATACATACATACAAACACACGTAACCATGATAATTAGGGTTGTGTTAGAATATTCAAATAAATAAATACAGTTTGATCTTATGGGAGAAGATTGATAGCTGAGCAAGTAGTCATGGAGGATTATATGTTGCTAAAGAAACGGTATGGAAGGACGGCAGTGCTTGAGGGTAAGGTGGATAGCAGATAAAGTGCAGAGTCAATCCAGGTTGTCCCCAGGCCAAGAACGCCCAATTTATGGACAACAATGGTTCACGATGACGAATGTACTCAATACTCTGCGTCACTTGTGAAAACACTGCACAGCTTCAGCAGTTCATCGGCATGATGAAATGTAAAGGTAAGCACATTTTCTTGAAGAACTCTTTATCGTGGGTGTGTTGAATCCTGAAAAGTGAAGTTAACGACAGAAAAAAATAATCAAGCTTGTGGAAGCAAGACAGTCTAAACAAGAAATCAGAGTGAGTTACGTATTTGTAAAAACTGTAAAATGTAACAGCAAAGCACTGGATACAACCTAAGAGATCACCACACAATTTGTTTCACTCAACTCAGTTTATGGCTGTGCGTCTGTGAATAATATTTTTTGCAAACTCCAGCCTATTTCCTCACCTTCCTCATCTCACATTGTTCTTGAGTACTGCTGTCTTAGGAATTGGAATCTGGAAGCAACCTGCTGCTTAGCAAAGCATTTGGCCAGCAGAACCATGATTAAACCAGGATTTAAAAATGCAGATTTAAAAAAATAGAAGGGGTGGTCTCTCATTTTTTTCCAGGGCTGAAAGTAACTTATTGGTTTTCAAAACTGTCTTTTGTTGTTAATGCTGGCAATCTAGTGTGGAAGACATTAAGATCAAATGCATCTGGACCCAATCCCCCCCCAGGTTGAAATGGTCTAGAACCTCCACTGGGCAGATGATGACCTCCTCTGCGGACCACACAGGCCGCTGGAGCTTGTTCGTGGAAGGAGTACATGTTGACCTGCTGGTTTCAGTGTTGGCAGAGTAGAACTGCATGAGCAGAGACTGGGAAAGGGTGAACTTCCTCAGTTTCCAGAATAAGTACAAGCATAACCATGACTGCATCTAAAAATGACTCGGTATTCATCATGATCATGCCACTGCTGTCTTTCTTTCAGTTTTCACTGCTATTGCACTTCAAGCCAAACTGAATTTAATTCTATTTTAAAGGCTATGAATATGGTGAGTAGGATGACAGGCGAGTCATTCAAGCAGAATTTGAGTCAGTACTCTTTGGGTAATGATACACGTCACTCAGGCATTGCATATGGTCACAGAAGATAAGTGGTTTGCAAACTCAGAAGTTCATCAAAGTCCTGCCTGAACTGACAAACAAAAATAAGACAGGAAACATCTGGGAAAACCTTGGTTTTGTGACTGTCTATTGCTAGGAAGTGGCTGTGGTTTGGTGGGGGAGGGGACATCGGGTGATTCAGCAATCTGTGCCCTGGGCTTCCCAACTGCAAGTTGAGAGGGAGACGGGGCTGAACAGACTCCCAGGAGAGACACAGAAGGGGAACCCTAGCCCCAAAAGGAGCCTTGCCCAAAGGATAACTTGCATAAACAGGCCAACCACCCCCCTCATCACACACACATTAAACTATTCTCCATCCAAGCCATAAATGGCACAAACACCTCTGGAGTTTTCTAAATGTTTGTCAAAGACTCCGCTGGGCTGCTCTCACACTCAAGGTGACCTTGATCCAGCAAAGTCATTTTTTCTAGTCGGTGTTAAATATCAAGACATGGGGGTAGAATGCAACTGATGTTGGGTTCCCATAAGCCTTTGCGATAAGCCTCAACTGGTCATGGGTTCTCATTTCCCTTTGCAATCCTGATGTTTTATCTCCAGAGTGCCACAGGATGGAAGTCCGGTTTTACATCGGCTGTGATTAGGTAAATAAATAAAGAAATTCCACAGTTTTCAAAGAAAGCATCCCACTACATGACCTGACGAACAGCTGGGTGGCAAAGTGTAAACATTCTCATTTGGTTGAGGCGTTATTCTGAGAAGTATGTTAAATGTATGGTGCTCTCAAGGATTTCTGTGTTCAAACCAGCGTATCTCATAACGGCGGTTAGCAAGAAACAGCTTTGGACACAAAAACATGGTAAGCATAGCCTATGACCCGTTTCGTCAAACTCAACCCTGTAATTTGACAAGAAAAACACATACCAAGAACAGGGGGAAAACTCACTGTTAGCTGATGACACTCTTAGCCTGGAAAGCTGTATTATATACAGATAGTATATATCAAAATGTATTCAGTTCTAGAGGAAGAGTGCACCCAGCTTAGGATTTGTATTACAGAAATCTGTTTAATGTTTGGAAACGTGAAGTGGAGAGTCGACCCCACTGGAGATGAGAGGCGTCTGTGTATTGTGTCTTGACAAAATTATCTAAAACACATTTTTATTATTACAGCTTGCAATCATTATGGAATGACAACAAAACACGCCCAAAAGTAAAGTGAGAACCTTTTTGACATATTTGCGCAGAGTCCGATTGACACGGATCACATGCCGAATTGGCGCCGTCATATTCCCAGCGCAGGTTCCGGCCTGAGAAAACACACGGAGGGTGTGTGGGACTCCTCGGCTCGCTCCAATCAGAAGGAAAGGTCATTGTTACTCGGACACAATGGGCCGTCTGTTCGGAAGGCTTCAGGAGAGAGAGCCTTCTCCGGCTGCTGATAGCAGGGGGCAGGCTGGATCCCTTAGGCGGTCAGTGTGTTCCGCACAAACACGCTTTTAACTGGGGAAGTCCTGTTCCGCCATGGGACCGATTGATTAGTGAAATGTAGCTAAATGCATGTTTTGCAAGGATTTTGTTTTATATAAATCCTGCATAATAACGGATTGTGTTTCTCATTATTTTTGGTGCCCAAAAAGTCACAATATAATTTGTCTGTGCGCTGCTGCTGTTCTTTATGCGCAGCGAACTGCCGGTGCACGGGCAACACGCGCTAATGGGATTTACACATGTCATCCACAGACGTGCCCCCTTATCTCACAAAACATTCGAGCACTGGGATCACCTCGTACTTCGTGAACCCCCCTCCATCACCTCATTTAAAGACACTCAAAGAAAACACCGCAACTCGTAGAAACGCTGCCGGCTCTTACAAGTTCAGCGAAACACAATCGGTGTTTGCTGTCGGTGCCACGGAGAAAAAAGAAAGAAAAGTCAACGAGCTGAGAAAATGGCCAAATATGGTCACATCTCTGTAAAAGTCTCGCTTTTCTTGTTCTGGTACACATCTGCTACGGGGTTCCACTGCTTCGGCATTATCATGTTTAACCAGTCATATAAAATTCATTAAGCCTCTCTGGAGACTGCGTGTTGCAACCACAATAGAACAAGCGATCCACTGCAATAGCGAAATCATAAAAGGTTACCTCCAAATGGTAATGTTTCCTTTCCCACGCCATTTTTATGTTGATATTTCCCAGACAGATGTATGGCTAGACTGTAACCATCCTCTCCTTTCTATGACGCCTGTTGCTGCTCTTACTTCGGCTCCCTAAGCATGACCTTCCAAGTTGAATCCCTCCCCCACGAGAAAGCTAGAGCTGGTATCCGTGGAGATGTGTGTTTTGCCCCCCCGCATCTACACTCGCCCCGCTTTCAGTCCTCTCTCTCTCTCTCACACACACACACACGCACTCCTTCACACGCCCGTCATCACCAGCGGGGTCGACTCTCCGCTTCACGTTTCCAAACATTAAACAGATTTCTTAGAAGGTTTCATCTGGATTTCTTGTCCACGTATTCTATGGAAGTCCGAGGCTGTTTTTTGCCTGAACAGACACTTCGGAGTTTACCCGAAGTTTGTTTCTCATCCGTTTACTTTGCTCTTTATCTTTCGTTACTGTACGGAGAGAATTACGATTGACCCTCTATGTAATACAGCAATCCAGAGGGTAACACCATTTCAAAAGGAATAAGCATTTCAGGTCTGACGGCAAAGATTAATAACGGCAACAAGGATTAACTACAGTATGTAGCAAACAGAAAACCCATATTTGGCTGAGAGATCTGATAAAGATAAAAAAAAACATTTTAATTAAGACGAGGAAATAACGGATTGGCTGGACATAGAACAGTCATGGCAAACTTACTTAGGTTGCCGTACATTGGGGAAACCTAACAAATAGGACATGCTTTATAAATTAGGGCTTATATTGTGGACAATGCATCTCATTCTTTAGACAATGTCAATACTGCTCACATGCTGACATACAGCTCAAAAGCTCTAAAACTAAGTATAGTTCCTTTGGAAAAACGTGGCTGTTAAACAATTCAATAATGTAATTTGAAATAATGTGGAAACGATTTTTCAGCTGGTTTCCAGGGGGTTAGGGCAGCTGGGCTGGCCTTTGTTACTATCCAGTAGGTCTGTTGGTGTGGGTTAGAAAGAGTAGTTGCAATGTCCTCATAACTAGTACGGCAGAACAGGTCAGTCCATAAATCAAGCTGAAATGATACTACTAGGGCTATTGATTTCCACTGGAATGTTCCACTGGGGAACCTGATATATTGTGTAACATGTACAGGCTTGGATAATTGTCCTGTTGTTGAAAATCTGAAATATCTCCAAGTTATAGTGCATTTTTGATGTTAGGAGGGGGATATAAACAGCCTTTTGGAAACAATTTCTAGCACTGAAGAGTTCTGTTTCAGTATCAAGTAAATGAAAGGCCAATACTGTTCGCTGTTAACTGCTGTAGCTGTTCAAGCTTGCAGATTTTCATGAGCATTAAATATATGCTTTCTGTAGGCTCACGTGATGCGTTTACATGGTGTGTCCAAGTACGGACATCTTCCAGATTTGGCTTGACAAGAGGTACATGCCTAAACAGTTAAAGGGTTTTCAAAAACTGTCTTAACAATGAGGCTTAGAATGATTTGCATAATAATGTAAGATGGGTTATTTGAAAGAAAAAGGGAAGGAATATTTATAGATTCTGTTTAACTGTCATGTTTGCAAACACATTTCACTGTTGCACTATGATCCGATCAGACAAGTTTATTTCATCAGAAGACGCGGACAGAAAAATTTTGCCTTCGTTGGAAGACATGCTGATAAAAATCACTGAGAATAAAAGTAAGCCGACTGAACATATTGGCTGCAGTGGAGGAACAGCTAGTCATAAACCATGCCAGGGGTCCTGTGACCAAATGGCACATCAGGAGTCAACTCTCCATCTCACACACAAGGCTGTTTACAAGTCATTGCCTGGTGAATCATCAACACAGCATTGCAAAATATAAATGGCAATTCAATCTAGGTTTGGCTTCACTCTGGTATGAAAGAAAAACTGTAACCTTTAACAACTGCTCTAACAAATACTTAGTACTGTCCAAACAGCCTCATCAAGAGAACTGCAGGCTCCAAAAATTGGGAAAGTTGGGAAAGAGAGAGGAGAGAGGTGCTAAATGCTATGTGTATAAGTGAAGGACGTTTTTTTCCCTTCCTTCGGTTTATCTGAAATGGTAGATGGACAGAGTGGACATCAGAGTGTGATTATAAGCCAAGCAAGTTTCTCTGGAATGGACCATACATCTGTAACTAATTGACGGAGTCTGAGGGAAGTTAGCCTCACGACAGAGAGAGAAGGGGCTGAAAAGAAAGAATGAGCGTGCTGTCAGTCATTTCACATTTTGTCAGAAACCTATAAGAATACTGAGGAATATCTGCTTTTTGGAACGTATGAAGTATATGCGTATAGGATTTTTAACAGGAATGGAAGTCAAGACATCTGTTTGTAGTCCAAGTTCTGGAGAGCTAATGAACCTGGGGTACTTTCCATGCATTCGATGCACAAATGCAACAATAAATATACATGATTGTTTCACTTGTGTAATAAATCACATTTCATTGCTTTTATAGAGAGTACAGGTAGATAAAAGTGTAATTATCCAAGTTGGTTCCTGTACTAAGAGTGTTCAGGATCCTTTTGTTTTAATAGCAAATTTTATAAATATGTCTGCTTTGAAATTCTGTATTTAATTTAAATGCAGCTTCCGCACAGAGAACCAGGTCTGATGGTGGCGGAGAGACACTGTTTGGAAACTCATACTCACTAGAGGGATGTTAATTAGAACAGCTTAAATCTGTGGCTTTCTATGAGACCAAACTGCTACCCTTTAGACATGTGGCTCACAATGATCCAAACCCATTTCAGCTCCAGGTGATGAGGTCAAGTTGGGCCTTCAAAATCCAGGCCGATTAGCACTGAATTTGGGCAGAAAACGCCGTTGAGGTGATGGGAGTTTGAAGGTTCAAATGAGACTTCATTCGGGGATAAGCAAAATATCAGCCAATGTTTACAGACTGAACAAAAGCTAGGGGAGGAAGTCTAAGCAATGAGATAAACAGTAATTCCAAGTCGTATATGGGGAAATCAAAAACCAATCCAACTATAAATAGATGGATGGATGGACAGACGGACAGATAGACAGATAGACACCTTGTACCTTCCCACCCTGGATCTTCCCTTGCGTTAAGTAAGCTTACTGGACGAAGATAGACTACATATGTCCCATTGCCGGAAACCTGTTAGGAACATCAGGATGCAAATATTTGTGGGTCGTTTTGTTGCTAAAGTTTGGGCTATCTCAAAGCTATGCACACCATTTTCCAATCGGTATGGCGAGTCATAATTGAGAGGGCCGCAAAGGAGGACCCATCGTTTACCTTGAAGCAGTACTTTCCTGGGGGGCTCTGTAAGAGGCAGGCAGAGGTGATTTCGATTTAGGTTACACAAAAGAAACAAGACAACAAAAGAAGCACAGAACAACAATTTGTTTGCAAATGTGATTACATGTCATAGATAATTTAATAATTCAGTTAGGCATTTTTAAGGTGAATTACATATTCCTGCCTAAGTTCTTGGAGTAACCATCTCCATCCAATCCACAGCTTGGCTTTGACATGCTGGAGTGCTGAGCTGGGGATTACAAGGGATAGTACAGGCATTCTGGAGTCTGTGTCAGAGTCTGACAGCTCTTCCATCCCAGCTTCTTTTTATTAAGTTCCCAACCAGGTCAACGCCGAAGCATTACAGTCCAAATACATGGCTTCTCTTTCCTGGGGGGTTGTGCCAAGATGCACCATGGTTGGGCCACTTAGTTATGCTTCATTGTTTACCTCACATTATACATTTATTGTATGACCTTAGCTTGGTCAAACTGATTTAAGATAATTTAAGAAAGCAGCTGCTAAAACCAGATCCAGATGGACCACACCTCACACAGGAAAAATAAAAGATAGGCGTAGAAATGAGAGAAGTGGGATCAGAAAATTCCCCTCTGTGAGCCACGCAGCACAATGCCGCATACCTTGGCGTGTGGCCTACAGAGCCCTGTCCGTTTGAGGACAAAGAAATCAGGCCCCATACAGACCTCAGGATCACAGACAGGGAAGTCAGCTGTCTGGCTGCCACGAGGCAGACCGCACCAACATTTTAAAGACCTCTCCCGAGGTGTTACCACTAGGTCTAGTGATAAGGCGGCTTGATGATGTTTGTCAACAGCTGCACTGCCGTAGCATGGAAACAAAGGCAGCTCTTTTGTTGATGGGCAGCTAAAGGCTAACTTGATATGTCTGGAATCCATCCCAATACTTTCCAGGCTCTGCTTCCAAATCTTCCTCAATATTCGTTTAACGGCATGGCTATTTGCCATATTGCTTCCCCGGATAGAACTGCGATGCTCCACATAGATAAATAAAGAATTTCATACCATAAATACATTTTAAGGAAAAGTTTGATAGAAATAGGGCTTTATTTACAAATAGGCTTACGCTGATTTGAATAAAATACGATCGCGGCGTCTAGTACGTCTTCATTTCACATTGTAAATCCACTTCAAGACAAACGTCCCGAAGGACCATCTCAGTCCACAATGAACACCTGCTGAAGTCATTCAAAGGACAAAAACTGTTCCCATATTCCTTGGTCGATTGCGTTTTCTGGTGTTCGTCCCACAGTTCTATGCAGAGAAACCGCACAAGCACTGGACTACATTGTTGGAGCTAATACTCTGCTCTCGTGGGTTTTTGCTTGCAGGGGGACAAAATGCCATCAGAACACTTACAGATAAAAGTACCTGAGCATTATACAGCCCACACATACTACACTGGCGACACTCCCTGTCATACTGAAATGTAAGGACAGCATGCATAAAATCAGGAAATGCAACACCAAGCAAATAGGTGGAAGACCAACCCCGCAAGCAACTTTGAAAGATGTAATCGGAGAATTAAACAAAACACAGTTGCTGGGAAAGGGACCTGGGTGTAAACCTATAATTACAGATAATACTTGAAGAACCACAGCAGTCCATATGGAGTGCAATCATTTCCCTTGACCCACAGAGCAGGTCTCAAGCAGAGGGAACTATATAACCATTTGGGAACTGTGCAGTATCACCATGGCAACAGAAAAAAAAATCATCCATCCCCCAGCATACTCTTATGTTTTTACAATTGTACCATTATTATTATTATTATTATTATTATTATTATTATTATTATTGTTATTATTATTATTATTTATTATTAAGCAGTACCAGGATAAAGAGGACTGAGAGTAAGTTTTTTAAATACTATTACTGTTGACACTTGACAGTGGCAATAAATAAGGAAACAGCGGCCAGAAGCCTGGCTATTTCCTCTGAAATTAGATTACTTCCATATGCTCATAAACTGCTATCATGGCTTGTCATTTGCACCGCTGAAGGGGGAAGGACATTGTGAATGTCTTGACCTGCGGGTGCTGCTTTGTGCGACGTGTCCGAGCGTTATGAAACAATTGCGTTAATAATAATATCGAATAAAATAATAATCGCACGGAGAATTTCATAAACGACACTGTTGCGCAGTAAACCGCAGACCAATATTCACCCAGCGCATATCTGAAAAACAATCAGGCTGCCATTGAAAATCTCAAAGGGAGACTTTCAAAAATAATCGGACTCTTTGGGCAAGAGAGCGAATAGTGGGGGCCTCGTAGGGTCGTTAATCTGACAGAAATAAAGACTGCACACAAGACGGGGAACAGATGGACTTACTCCTCTCTGCTTTGACTTTATGCAGAATCTTCACGTACAGATCTCTAACCACAATTCCTAATAAAAAAATTTTCTTCTTGAACTTGGACAAATGTAGGCTCATATTAGGTTAAATGGCGCCCCCTGGTAAGCGTACCTAATGCATTACCGCTGTACCAACGCCGCTGGGTACCTCGTTCTAAGTGTTTAAAAGCGAAGTGGTGTCTGATAATATGCATAATTGGAGAGGGTCCCACTGTAAATACCTCATATTCATATAAGGAATATTTTACATCATTGTTATTTCAAGCAAAGTATCCAGTAGCACTGCCGTTTGTGCCAGATGAAACACATAACGGTTGAACAAAGACTAGAGACAACAGATATACAAATTTAATTGTTCTCTTATAATAGTATGGATTAATGCTTTCTTCCCGTCCAGATACTTTACATGATAAACCAAATTCGTTTAGTGATCGCATTCGCTAATTAAAGCATAGGCTGTTTAAAACTTTAGAAAATATCATATACATGGAATTATTTCACCAGACTTACCCACGGTTGTAATTTAGATACATTTTATTATGAAAAGAGTAACACGGAATAGGTGCCTTACCTCTTAGGAGTTCGTAATGTGTTCTTTGTACAGCACTTTTCATAAAGCCATGGTGAAGCGAAGCGTTGTGTCCTGCATCTGTGGAAGGTTTGCCTCAGCAGCGCAGGCTACAATGTTAGCATAGCGAAATGCAAAAAAAAAAAAAAAGAACGAAAGAAAGAAAAAAGAGCGAAAAGGGGAAAAGAACAGGAAGCGATGACGGCTGCTCTGGGAACGTTATGTGGAACTGCAGAACGATATCCGAGTCTTTTCGCTTTTCGTTTTTATAGGGGACTGTTTGAATAAGTACGTTTCTATAAAAAAATCACGAGTTATCACTTTCTCGAAACGAGTCAATTTATATTACTGACTGCTGAAGAGTGAAAATTAGAATATTAGAATAAAAAATTCCAAAAAAACCCACTGGAAGCTAACTAAAATAAATGTAAACAAATACATAATCACGTCTTACATATCTTTTCCAATTGGAATTTTTTTCTTTTTCCAGGTTTAGCTATGTATGGCTGTGTCCTAATCTAATAACAACAATTGGGATGAATTTTCCTCATTATACCCCCCGGAAAGACAAGAGTAACGGGAAAAAACACTGCACGAAGTTCCCTCATTTTCTTGTCCGAGTTGCCCCAGTGACGTAATTTCATCATGGTAGCCTACACACTCAACAGTACTTCTATTTTACAAATCTTTAAAAATGTTTATTTTGTTAAATATATTAACAATTATAAATGTAATTGCACCTGTTCGATTTAGAGAATACCGTATCGTGACCGTAAACAGTATCCTAGCATGCAATATCAGATTTTTACCAGACTTGTTAGTGTTTTTGGTTTGTTTGTAGTTTGTTTGCCTCTCGAAAAAAAAGAGAAAATCGCTAGGAATGTACTAAAATATTTTTAAAAGCTTTTAATATGGTTTGACTAGTTCCTGTTTCTTGTTTGTTTGTCTCTCGGAAATAATAATCTTACTCCAAAACTGCTAAAATATAAAGCAACAACACACAGCATCGTATTCATGGAGGCAGCCATGTTTGTTCCGAGTTGTGGTAGCTCGAACTGGAGATTGCTCCTCTTGCGTGTTTTGCAGAAGCGGGGGCTTGTATGTTAGTTTTAACGTGGATTATATTAAACGTTATTCATATTCTGTTGGAATTTGTGATTATTACGTGCATTAAACAAATCGAGGTGATTGTTATAATGTTTGTATTCTTACGGACTCCAAGTTCCAGATTTTTACCATTAAACTCGACGGTACACCTATTTGTTGAGACTAATATACATTGTGGTCTTTGTTTTAGATTATAAAAATTTGTATAATATACATATTTCATTTAAACAGAAATGTAAACCTGTTGTTTCACCTGGAACTATATTTGTTCGACACAAAACATTACAACATGTTTTGAAAGCGAGGTCTGCGTGTTCATCCATCCATTTTCCTAACCGCTTATCCTACTGGGTCGCGGGGGTCCAGAGCCTATCCCGGAAGCAATGGGCACGAGGCAGGGAACAACCCAGGATGGGGGGGTCAGCCCATCGTAGGACACTTATGGGCAATTCAGCAACTCCAATTAGCCTCAGCATGTTTTTGGACTGAGGAAGGAAACTGGAGTACCCAGAGGAAACCTCACAATGACATGGGGAGAACATGCAAACTCCACACACATATGACCCAGGCGGAGACTCGAACCCAGGTCCCAAAGGTGTGAGGCAACAATGCTAACCACTGCACCACCATGTCCCCATGTCCATGTCTTATGAGTCAAAAAGAGTTGAGTTTACTGATAAAAGAAAGTTAATGTTCCAAGATTATAATGCCACACCAAAAACTATAGGTAGCAGTTTCTAGCTTGCTACCCCTTTTAAATGTCCATTCAAATCTATAAGTAGGATTTTTTGAAAGCAAAAACTGACAAATATAACAAAAGATTTTTGCTCTAGAGGCAAATTCTTTCAAGTCAGCAAAAAAATGGCAGAACACCATTTTCCAGAAGGAGACCATACTGGCACAGATCTTTCTAAGCCTTTAGGCGTAATTAAACACCAATCTAAGGTAACATATTACATCTGAAGTGCCAGACTGAATCTGAAGTACACTAAAATCATATATATATTAGTAGGAGATCATTTGTCTGGGATAGATCAGGGTCATCTTAACACTGTGAAACGGGCAGACATCTCTCATAACAAAAATACAATTGTGAACATTGGTTGTTAGGGAAACATCTGGATTTGGGCACATGCATATTGGTTCCACGTTGACTGATCTTACAGTAGGTAGAAATAATGTCGTCATTATTTTAAGTTCAATTCAACTTAATCCTATAAATTTATTTCATGCCTATCTGCCTGTTTATGAATTAAATGCGATGGTATGCCAGAAAACTCAAAGCTTACTTTCTTATTTTAACGTAAAATTTAATAAGAACAGATGTAATAGCCCTTACTAACTTGACTACTCACTAGAGTTTTACTGTTTTACATATCCATAACATAATGAAATGGAATGTGGTTTTCCAAAAATCCCAACTTTAGAATAACAAGTCTCGCAAATTACATCCACAATGCATTTGTGTATCTTGGATCAAGAAAGATTTGCCCTTGTAGGTGATTGATGGGGAGGCAGAAAAACACCAACTGTCCATCTTATTGGAGCCGCAAGAGAAACATTTTATTCATTGGTCTGGATAATATTAAATAGAAGCCTAATATCTAGCAGATATTAATATACAAAAGGCAGACATGTTTACAAAAGATATGTGAAATTTATTGTATTAATCCCTGAATGAGCACATTAAACCCACCCATTACAATAACATTTCAAAACCTTATTACCTTACTGACTTCTGACATGTTTATTCATTCAAAAAGCCTTGTACATAATTTGAAAAACAATCGTGACTGAAAGACTGAAACCTTAAATGCGATGCAGAAACATCTGGTAATAGCAGCACAATCACGTTTGCCAGTTTCAGTCAGCTGATTAGATCTCACCATTGTCCAACACAAACAGTTTCAGCAGTGCGGGCTAGCTGAAGCCGCACTCTGCGATGTCACTCTGACCTATCGCATCCTTTACCGTGGTTCTTGTTCGACCAGAAACTGGGACTGGTTGAAAAAGCGAGCTGTGATTGGTCGAGCTCTCCGTTCCATTCTCGGACTTTCGATTTGCATTGAAAGTTTTCTTCCTCAGGCTACCTGGGAAAAATAAATAGCGTAGTCAATAAATTGCAGAACTACAAAAACTCAGCTTGCACGTCAGTGGACTTGAGCCTCGATGATGCACAATCCCACTGCAGCTGGTTTCACTTCTGTAATTTCTTTTACTACTGCAACTATTTATGTGAGTCTGTACTAGATAATTATAATATAGCGATGAATCTTTAGTTTGATGATTGACAATATGGAGAATGGTTGTTAAACTAGATTGCAATATTATTAAATGTATGTTAACAAATAAAATGTTTTTACTTTCAGCGCTGAAATTGTGTTGTTTTGCCTGAGGTATGAGAAAATTCTGCTGAAATTAACTGTCCTCGATCTGACATTTTAGGTTAACAGCTAATGCAGGATACTTACTGTGCACAGGGACACTGGACAGTTTGCGCTGGGGTTCAGTCTGACTTCTTCTCCAGTACTTCCACTGAGGTCGTCCTGGTGATGCTGAACTTGGCTTTTGCGGGAGACACAGGTCAGTGTTGGTTGCCTGGCTCACCATCTCCACTCCAGAAGACTTTAAAGCTCCATCTGAAGCTTCACTGTTGCCCCCAGATGAGTGTGAATAGAAGGAGGAAGGAATTTTCCTCTCCTCCTGAAGCTCCTTCAGTTGGAAGTCCACCTTCCTCTCCAGGTCCTCCCAGGGCATTTCGTCTCGTTCATCTCTGAGGCTGATCACATGACACGTGGACAAGGGAAGAGGCCTCCACTGCCTGCATGGGCAGCTGAACGGGGAAGCAGGAAAGGGGCAACCCGGGCTGCAGCTAAAGTTGTGAGACGGCCAGGGTGGGTGACACATGTCACCATGGCGGCACTGTCCCGGGAAACACCTTCTTGGGATTCCTGGCGGGGACCACTGCAGTTCTCTCACAATCCGCTCGTACAGGGAAGGCGAAATCCACACTGCCAGATCCCCTGGTACCATGGCTTGCCGTCCGTTCCAGAACAACACCTGGAGACTATTCATATTTCTCGCTGGTGGAGATGAGTTAGAACCACAATATTGGGACTCTCCCAAAAACTACTCTTCCTTTCCTGCTATAGAGCACTTAATCTCTGGTTCCATTATAGGACCTTTATCTGATCTTCGAGAAAACTTTGGGCTTTAAATCAAAGCACTCAAAACACACTGCCATTACTCATTACCTACAATCCGTGATTATTTCTGTACTACAACAGCCCCTGAAAAACCTACTCATAAAAACTGCTTTGCGTTAAATCTTTATTTAAGAATTGCTTTGTGCTTTATGTTAAATGTTTACACAATAAGAATGCTATCATTTCCCTATTTGATGCAAAAAAAAGTTTCCTCATAATTATTTCAATAAGTAGCCGATGTGCTCGGTCAGGCAGAGTTACCTCTGCGATGCAAAAATATCAGTTATAAGTGCATCACTTATAGAACTATAGCAAGAAGTCTTTGGAATTGTATGTGTCAATGTCGGTGTCTGAACAAATCTGATGGACAGGCACAAGATTTTCACGTGGGGGGAGAGGGGGCATTACTATGGGTAGATACAGGTGGTCATTCCACCGACAGAGACCTTCCCCCCCCCCCCCCCCCAGTCAGCAAAATCAAATTTATTTTTGGCCACAGACCTGCCATAAGCGAAATTTAGCCCAAATCTTACCACCAAGCGGGTTCCTGAGCTCCTCCCCAAGGAGTACGCTGCCCGGTTCATATCGGCTGAGCTGCTCATCGCTGGGGGCCAGCACCTTGTCCCCGGGGCGTAGGCAGTGCTGGTGCGCCTCCACGTGAGGGACAATGTTAGTCAGACTGGCATGCTGTAGGGACAGGCTCTCGCACGGGGCTCCCTTGCATGTCGGCCTGTCAAACTCAACCAAGAACACGCCTCTTCTGCCCTGTGGGCCGTAACATCACAGAGATATCTGCTCAGTCCTCCATCCCCCACAAAGTTCACGTATCCCCACACCATTTATAGAATGTTCTGTATCTCCAGACAAACAGCTAAAACATCCTATGGATCTATTAAGCATCATACAGATCTTTCGCTATAAACAACATCTGGCTTCACCTGTACTATGTCTTTTATCGTGCCCAGGTAGTAAAATCCGTCCAGCTCTCTCTGCGCTAGCACACGACTCCCTGTCGCTAACTCTGGGCTGCTCAGGCAGCGCCTCTGCAGGTCACAGGAATACATGTGACAAGTAGAAACCGGGGATGTCCACCTGAAAACGGGAAAATACCACAGAGTTACCCGAGTTATCTCTGATGCTCCTGATTGGGGTGATTAGATACGTCACTCATTTGTTACCCAAATGCCAAAGTTCAGGGAAACATCTGAAGTTTAATCAGTCGCACAGTCACCCAATAGATGAAGAGTGAAAAAATGCGTTCGGTTCATAGATAAAAACTGGACACCTTAAGTGTGACTTTTTTCCGGCAAGCGATGAAATATAACAGCAAACGGCTCCTCCTTTAATTGAGATGTTATTCTTTTTTTAAATTAAGCAAAGCTAGGGCTTTGAAGAAGGAAAAGCAAAAAGACCACGTGATGCTGATGTATTTTGGGCTTTCAGGGCCACCGTACAGAATGACTTAAAATTATGCATATCTCTAAGGCTCTGGAAATAATGGGATGGGACCTACCTGCGGGGAAGGTGAGACAGACACACGTGTGGCTCCCAGGACGGGGGGGTGTTATGAGCGCCAGCTGCACTGCAGTACTTAACATCAGTGGCTCTCGACATTGTGGGACAGCATTCTTTCAAGTACAGATGCCTTACCTATCAACCATACCAATACATGAAGGCTGACACAGACATTTCATTGGCATTGTACTTGACAATAACGTTAAATCCGATCTGATCTGACACATGGATGTACTTAAAACTCATCCCAAATGCTGCGGTCGACATGCTCTTACCTCTACAGCACCTGAAGAGCAGAGGGAGAGGACATGACAACCCCCCCCGGTGGAGAGAGAGAGACACTGCAGATACTCCCGTGTCCTGCGGTCTGGAAAGCCCTTATCGGACAGATAAAAGATGTGCACCCGACGAGTTTTCACCATGCGAGGAACTTCTCGCAAAAGCTCCTGAGGGTTATCCGGCAAGCCGTTGGTCAGTAGGTGGACTACCTGGCAGGCAGGGTCAGCTAAGGCTTCCGACAGAGCAGCCAGAAGATTCCTGCCCGGGGTACAGCATAGGGCATGGATCCAGCCCTGTGCCTCACAGGCCAAGTCAGGACAACAGGTGACCATATGGCTACGCCACTTTGTCACCTGGCGAGAAGGGGGAACCCACAGACCGTGCACGTCCATAAGACCAGGGATTGCCAGCACTGATGGCACACATTTTCTGTAGTTAGAGTTAGTTGATTAAGCTTGGACATAGCTAGGACTTAGACTGTCCTAGGACAGAGACTGTCCTAGCGACCTAGTGTTAGAGTCAAAAAAGCCTAACTCACCTTGTGCGAGTAGCCAATGAGGTTGAAGAGAGAGTCCCGGAGTGTTGCCTTGGCCGCCAGCGTCTGAACGAGGAGGTCTTTGGCTGCGCGCAGCACGGAGTACATGCCCTCTGAGGTGTCGATGGCGAAGGTGACGTTCTGCCTCAGCCCCATTAACAAAGGCAGGGCACTATGGCACGAGAGTGATTGTGCACTAACAGGCATCTTCTCCCTGTATGGCTCCCTAACACTGCAATAAAATAAGACAGCCTACATTGAATGATTTATCCATCCCTGTTTGTTTAAAGGCAGAAGTAACAAATGAAAAATGACATTATCCAGCAAAGTATCGTCCTCTTTTAACATGTTATGTTTTTTGACGAGATTAAATACAAGACAGTGAAACCATACTGCAGGTAATAATGATTAATAATTACTTACCAGTGTGGTCTCCCCTGGGATTTAAAATCTGCTGAACGTCCGTCTCCACCGAATGCAATGGGAGCTTTTGTTTTACTGTTTATGGTGGTTGCCCTGGCAACACAGAGGCCTGCATTTCTCCAGTCTGCAGCGCGTGCAGTGGGCCCAACACCCCCACACAGCCTATGGCCCAGCTCACACCGAGTCACACTGCTAACAACTAATAATTACCATTCATGGTTAAAAAGACACGTTTGAAGAATAAAATAAAAACTTAAAATACAGATATACCATGTAGGGGAAAAAACATCCACCGGAAGTGACACAGGGAGCATAATCAGTGTCACATAAGGGCTCAGCTGTAATTTTATATATACACACACGCCTGTGTACGTATAATGCATAAATAAACAGTTGAAATACTTCGTAATGCAAACTGTACTAGTCAGTGGATTATTGGATCATTCTAGCATCCCATCTGGAGTGTTCGGAATGAAAATTGGAATCGTTATAGCCACATTTCCCTGCCTCAGGCCTTACGCCTCCTTGGATCAGGCTTAAGACTCAGTGTAATCCTGTACTGAATATGCAGTTATGGCAGATGGGATTGTGGGTAGGTACATATTTTACATAACACAAAATTATAACCCAAGATTAACATTTAAAGATTCGTATAAAAAAATCATGCACATAAAAACCGAAATGGTCTGTAGGCTGCTAGATGCAGCACTTAATACTGTTAAATAATTGCATAGGTTCAACAAATAACTAAATCGAGGGGGGTATACTGCTGTTAAACTAAATGTCTGAATAATGTTTCTAAATGTTTCTTTAGCGGTAGTTTGCTGACCCTCCATCTGGACGTAAGTGAAGACAGACAGGATGTAGTGCGGCACTCAAAAGGGGCTCAGGGATCTCTAAACACTCCTCCATAAAAACTAGTTCCATGTATTTCATTGCACCACATAGAGAAAATAAAGCTTCACTTCTGAGACGAGTAAACATGCAATATTTAGTAATCATCAAAATGGCAGCGTCTGCATTTTAATACTCCACATTTAATCAAGGTTTTACATTAGGTAACATATTTCATAAAAACACAGATTTTAAAGAAACTCAGAAAAACAGACGCATTATACGTTTCTCCAGTCATAATTTCAGTGGCATAAGCAGACTTCTATGGAAAGCTTGCAAATCCAGCTAGGGGCAATAATAAAGAAAAAGGAGTCTGCAGTTTTGTTTTTTGTAAAATAAAGTGCAACTGAACAAAATGTTTCAGTTATTTCGAACCCCAGTCAACAGTATTAATTAGTGCATTGAGTTTCACAAATCTGAAAATCTGTTTTATCCCCTCGATACCTTCTTGCTTGTAGAGAACGGACAGACATTTAACTCAACATATGGCAGGAAAACTAAGCAAAATCTATTGTAACCTATTGTATGTTCTTTTTAACAGTTCTTCACCCACGGTACTGAACGGATTTTACGCATAAATCAATCACTTTTCCTACATGCAATTTAGAAAGACCCAGCTGTTTCCATCATCATTTGCATTCACATGACAAAAAGAAAGTAGGGTGGGGGGGGGACAAGAGGGCATGGGACACTGTGTTGCAGCAATTCCCCTCCCTCTGTCCATCCAGCCGGCGTAGCCTAGCTGAGCACCACGTGCCGGTCGAAGACGGACTTGCGCTGCTCCTGTACTTGTCTCCTCCAGCGCTGCTGCGCGTGCTCCACCTTGTTCAGCACGTTGGGTCGTGCCCGGGAGCGGGACAGCACATCGTGGGCGTTGGCGAAGGGCTGCTGGTCCTGGGAACAGTGGACGTGTCAGTAGTGCTTCGTTTGAGCCACCAGACTCTGCGTTTCCATTTGTTCGCAGTCGTAAGAATATCGTCGGATAACTAAGCCCTCTCTGCTCGATCCACATTTCTTTACGTATCTTATGTATCAGCTTGTACCACCAAATGAAAGACAGAGTATGCCCTCTCATATTTGTAACAGAAACACAGAACACACGCAACCCGGGCGGCATGCGAAAGCTCTCTGCACATCGTCCCCAGTACATACCCCAGCATCGTCGTCGCTCTGAATGAGCTGCGAGTGCCCAAAGAGCCGCCTCTTCAGAACCGGCTCCAGCAGGGTCAGATACACCATATAGAGGAGCAGCAGACCCAGGACGGACAGGTAAATGATGATGGTGACCTGGAACAGAGAAGAGGGGGTGGGTCATTTCTGGGGGGTGGACTGGACAGGAACTCATCGCTTCAGTAAGTCGTTTTATGTAGGAATTTCTAAAATACTTTAACTCCGTCAAGATCAGTACTCATCCTGTATTTAACTATACGTATTGCATCTTAAAAGGAAATGTTGGTAGTTTTTGTTAAGTAATAAGGGTTAAAAACAAAATATTAAAAACTCCATAAGGAGGGAATTTGTCCTTTAGACATACAAATTAGATCAAGGTCCAGGGCAAAGCAGTTTTGGACGAACACTTTCGCAAAGTTAGTTTTGGATAAAAGTGGTCTCTCTCAGCATAATCACAATTAAAAAGCCCAACTTTGTTAAATACAAAGATGCCAACAACCAGAACACAGGCAGGACAATAAAGGGTTTCAAAATACAGAGGCACACTGCAGCAGTGACCGGGCACCAAAAGGCAGAACGGTGGATGCTTACTTTAATCGTGCCAGAACTCCTTTCCTCATACTTGCACTCGCATCTCAAACAATAGGCCTCCACATCTTTCCCCGCCACCGGCATGGGCTCCACCACATGCAAGCAATTACTGCGGGAACACAATGCATGCAGCGTGAGCAGCGCACACACATGCCCTCCTACTATGTTCAAAAGCCAAGAAAAGCATAATGCCATGAGATACTGTAAACGTAAGGGGCCTTGGCTAAGCCCTACCAATCAAACGATGACATATTGTATTACTTCGATAAAACATCATAGACCGCTTCATTTTTCTTTAATGAGAAACAGCAGCATGCAGGAAAAGCACATACCAGTCCTTCAGAGAGACATTCTGGTTGTAGATTTGTCCAAGGACATCTTTGTACGGCGGACAAATGCATTTACATCGGATGTCTTCAGAATTCTGTAAAGACATAAGAAAACTGCATCACGCCAGGTCGCATTAAAAATATTTTTTTACAACATATTTATAAGAAATAACGTCACTATATATTAGACTAATTGAATTAGTCGGGCATACTACATAAGCTTACTGAGAAGGTCATTACAATAGCGTAAAAGATGTAATCACTGTAAGTCTGCGTACAAAAGCGAATGGCAGCTAGCTAGTCTAAAGCCAGCGGCTAACTAAATGGGCTTTTGCGGGCAGGATCTATAACCATGTGATTACAGAAAGATTAGCAGATTAAAACAAGCACAATAAAAAATATACGGTAAACACTTAAACTGTCACTGTACCTTAGCATCTGTTACTGGCGCTGTTGCAAAAATAAACAAGAAACAGGCCAGTAAAAACAACCGAAAGCAGGTCCTAGTGCCTGTCTGGTCCATTGTCAACTCGACGATGATCTGCGATTTTACTAGATATAGCTATGCGCTTAAAATGTATTTATTTAAGCACAAAGAAAAAGTGCTGCGTGGAATTTCGATAGGTTTGTTTTCGTTGGACGTGTAATATCGCTTCGTAAACTGTCAAATGCTTCCGGGTGTTCCCGGTAATATTTCCCCCCGGAAACAAGCGACGCGGTCTACGCTGCCCCATGTCCTCTCTCCAATGTATGTATACCGTGGGCCAAAATGAGCTATACAGTGTATGTAAATGTTCTATTCTACCTAAGTAAAGCTTGCATTTTACAATTTTTTTTAAAGTAGTGAATTTAAAAGTATATTTTTTGTGCAAGTACTTTTTCCATTACTGATCAATATAGCCGGGATATTTAAGTTTAGTCTTATTAACATTTCACGTCTTGGTTAGAGGTAGAAAATAATAAAAGCACTCATAAGCCCTCTTTATCTCTCAGCGAGGGTCTGACTTACGCAACCCCCCTCCCCTCCCACATCCTGCCATCTGTGTCTTTGAGCACTGTAGATCACGCTGTGCTCCACCATGACATTTATTAGGGAGCTTTAATAACAAAGGAAAATGTGGTATTTCAAAAAGCTTCCTGATGCATCTGCAGCTCGCCAAGTTAGGACTCCGTGTCCATAAGGTTGTTGGTTTAAATCCTGTGGCCAGAGACACTGGCTAACCCTGCTCTCTGATCCTCAGCTGCGTGTCACTTTGGACAAAAGCATCTGCTAAATATATGTAAATGTAAGATAAATGTAATGTATTGATGCAAGACCCAATAATATATTGAGATCATGGGTTCCTGGACTTTCAGCCCATGACCCAAAATAACAGTACTGGAGACTTGCTACAACCTATTTCACTGACTGGAGGGGGGAGGAAGAGAGAGCTTTGGGAACCCCTGACCTAACTCACTGATGGTCCATCCTGCATCCCAATAATGAAAATTTAATCTGAAACAGATGTTATCCTATTCTCTTAACTTTCGTGGCCTTTATTGATATAACTGTAAAATATATTGTGCATCCAAGCCTGTTATGAATAAATATGTGCTAAGGCAGCCTAACTAAATGTTTAGTAAATTTCTCATCATCTCAGACTGAGTATTCAGCCGTGTACTTTTTCCGACTTATTTCCCCCCAAATAAAACGAGATGATTTGAAATATAATGTACACCAATTATAATTCTAGCCAATTACCTCCCACAGTAACATTTTCAAGTACATCAGTGGTTGAAATTCATTTTTAGGTTTCTCCAAACTTGCCTGTTACAGCATACATTCTTGTGGGAAAAGACCTGTATGTATCACTAAATATTTGCAAGTCAAAGTCCCCAGGAATTCTGCCATTTCCTCTATGCACCAAAGACCTAACCTGAAACTATTGGAAAATAGCCCTGCAGTGTAAGTAGATAATGTACAGTAAAGTATCACCACACCACATCTCTAGCTAAAACAATACCGTTTGACTTTTGTTAGTTGATTTACTCTTTTCTACAGTCCAGCACTACATGGACTTCAGGTAATAGTTTCCTGGAACCTATTAAATACCAGGAAAGGTGAGAGTACCAGGGATATGATAGACTGCAAGTTCTCTCACCTTCACCAGGCTTGTGACCAAAGGAGCAGAAAATTACATGCGCCCTGCTCACATTCATTACACGGCCCTGTGATGGTACCCGTGATTCAGCAAGTCGAGTCTGGGCTTTTATACACTGTTTGTCACATTGCAAATTGGTTTAGCCCACATGGGGAGTTTCAGAAAGGGTGAGACCAGGTCCACTGGCAAACGGAAATGAAACATTTCTCTGGTGCTTCAGTCCAAAAAAAAAAAAAATCTTCAAATCAAATGCATTAATCATATTGCAGCAATTAGACAAGCTGTTCATGAAATAACATGGAAGTCATTTTACTGTATATAAATAAGTATGATGGCTTTATTAATCCTTAACTCGATTCATTTCCTGAGCTCTTGTAATTGGCCCAGAGTGTGAACGTAACCACATCAAAAGGCATTCTTCAAAGTGACAGAGATCATAATCATAGAACCAATTGCAACTTGCCCTTTAGGGAGCAGAGCATTGAGACATGGCTGTTATTTATAAACACCTGGAAATCACACTATTCAGGATTAGAAATAGGTAAATTTTGTCCATCTGGTTGTCTGTAATTAAGATTTTGCCTCAGAGACTGGGCTCGTGTTGCGTTTGGTTGGTTAATTGTGTTTCCTATCCAGTCAGGCCTGACAATTATTTTTTAGCGGTTGTTAACAAGCTTCCTACGGTCTGTCACCCTGCACACACACCTGTTACTGGCCAGATCATTAACAATGACACCCACACATATTTATCTCATGGCTGCTTCCAGCAGCACCGCTCAGCCATTTAATCAGTAATTACTTCTGGCTGAATTTTGCTTACAATGTGACCCTGTACTGGCTAAGTGGTTATAGAAGATCAGTAAATGGATTTCCCTATTGAATTTCCTCCTGGAAATGTACAACCATAAGACAGGAGCACACCGAATGATTCCTTTGCAGTTCTAAGAATGTTCTGGAAATGTGTTGCCTCTGAATATGCTTTGTTATATGATGTGCTACGCTCTCTCCTCTGCCCTGTGATTGTGTAAGATAACGGATCAGTGAAGATTTTCTTTTATTCGTTTTAGGCACCAAATAACCACACACACAGGAGTTGAGTAAGGGTCGTTTTCAGAGGGATTATCTGATGCTGAAATTGTAATCTGTCATCTGGCTTCTCCATAAATAATAAGATAAAGATGCCAGTGACATAATCTCTGTACGTGAACATCACCAAATGTTTGGATCGTAATGGAAAAGCTGCCCCCTGTTAACATTCCCACATCAGTTTTACTCACATTAAAAATACAAGAATGTGATTCACTTACTGTATTGATAACATTGATAAATGCATCTATATAAATTGTACAGATTGACATCATTGAAAGTACACAAAATATGTATCATAAGCAATATACTACAGTACTTTATACAAATTACAAAACAACATTACTCATATTTAAGTGTGAAGATCAGTGTTAACGTTGTATCCCTATAAAAATACTATAGCAAAACTAGTGAGAAAGGTACAGCTTGTGTAAATTAGCAAACTATTGGTATCTAGTTATCCTAAAGCATCACATATAGCGGATTTACCTGTAGTTATAAAAATACTTCAAAAACATTTTAAAATACTAACCTTGACTGTGAAAACAAAAAGAGAAGTGCTGAACTAGACTAACAACTCAGTTGCTGGAAAAAAACTGTGTTCGTAGATGATGATGAATTAAGACGGAAGTCTCTTCATAACAACACAGATCCAATGCAAAACCTTCTAAAGGATGAACAGGGCAGGACTGCAGTGTGGAGATTTACACCTATCCTACACACAGGGGCAGGACTACAGTGTGGAGATTTACACCTATCCTACACAATGGGGCAGGGCTGCAGTGTGGAGATTTACACCTATCCTACACACAGGGGCAGGACTGCAGTGTGGGGATTTACACCTATCCTACACACAGGGGCAGGACTGCAGTGTGGGGATTTACACCTATCCTATACACAGGGGCAGGACTGCAGTGTGGAGATTTACACCTATCCTACACACAGGGGCAGGACTGCAGTGTGGGGATTTACACCTATCCTACACACAAGGGCAGGGCTGCAGTGTGGAGATTTACACCTATCCTACACACAGGGGCAGGACTGCAGTGTGGGGATTTACACCTATCCTACACACAAGGGCAGGGCTGCAGTGTGGAGATTTACACCTATCCTACACACAGGGGCAGGACTGCAGTGTGGGGATTTACACCTATCCTACACACAACACAGGGCTGCAGTGTGGAGATTTACACCTATCCTACACACATGTTCCTATAGCTACGTTTGTCCTATGAACAGTACACAACCATTTGTACAAAGCACTTGTTTTTCTAACTTGTTTGTTTTTTTGTTTTTACCTAAAAAATAACAGTACTGACCAATAATATTTGGATTATTTGGTGTTGCTTTGTAATATTACTATATGTATACATATAAAAAAAATCAACTTTACATAGAGTTCAGCTTGGCAACGGTGAGACAGGTGGCCATTTTTAGGGCAGTGAGCTCCTGAGGCAGCAGGAGCAGGACTTGAATGCGGACCTCCGTTTTTGACCTGGCTGGGTGACTCCTGTTTACTTTTCTGTGAAGAGACAGTTATTGCAGAGGGGGGCATCTTTTCATTCCTATGGCTAGAGGCCTCAAGATCTGTTTCCACACAGTATGGTGAGGGACCAGACTTCCTGGAGTCAGGGAGACCTAACAGATGAGGACAGGAAAAAAGAGATGTATGATGTGTTGCACCATATGTAGATCCAGTGGGAAATGAATAATGTACACACTTACTTAATGCATTAATTAACCCGTAACTAATTGTTAGTTAAGTACTGATCCCATGTTCATTCACCATTAATCAATCATGACAGTTCATGTATTTCATGGGGAAACCAGCGATTTGCTCATAATTTGTTCTTCAGTAGCAAACGAGCAAATAGTAATTTTTGCCCCCTCATGTGGTCTTACCATTAACTAATTAGTTAACTGTTAACTAATATAGTCTGAATAGAATATGTGAACTGTCGTGGTTTATTAATGATCAATGAACATGGGCTCAGTACGTAATTAACACTTAGTTACTGGTTAATTAATGCATTAAGTAAGCATGTCCTACTACATTGTTCATGTCCCCTCACAGAAAGTGTGACCCTTTTTTAATGGTTAAAAGCCATTAAGTGGACAAATTCAACTGAAAAAAATATTAGATACAAAATATAATAAATTCTGAGATATTTCAAAATTTCAGTAACAAAAATCCTTACATATTCAGATAATAAATACTATTTCATTATACTACTCTTGTAGTAAATTCCAAACTGTCAGAGACAATATGAACAGCTGATATAATAGTCTTTCAGTCACTATTACCACAATGAGACCAAAGTCTCAATCATCAATACGCACCATTAGTCCAGCAGTCCACTTCTGCAATCAACAAACTGGACTTGCTCCCTCTCCACCCTGCCAAGCACCAGCATTTGCTTTTCCATGTCAATCACGCACTGGAACAACGCAGTGAAAAAGCAGAACTATTAGAGTCATTATATTAATCGCATGCCTGAAATCAAGGGGAATCAAGGTAGTAAACTTTTACCCTCTGTGATTTCAAGGTTCTGGCACCGAGAGACATGAAAGGCTTCTCATGTTCTGCAAAGATATATTGAAATGACCTCAGTACAATGCAATTTAAGTGCAAATCTGGGGGGAAAAAATCAACCATGCAGTTTTTGTCATTGATTACAGACTTTGACCTACCAACGACTGTCACTGTGCACTCGATCTTCACTTGTCCGATTACCAGCGCGACTTTCTCGATGTGCCCCTGAGGCTGATAGTTTCGGCACAGTGGCAAGGAGTCCGTCTCAGTTTTGTTCATGTTCACTCTTTCCTTTAAGCTGAAAAAGACGGTACATTTCTAAGTAATCTTCAAATGGCTGTTACAGCAGCAAAAGCAGGACTTCATAAAAAACTTGTCATAGTTTGGGGCCAAAATAAATCCTTCAATATCCAAAAAAATTAATAGGAATATAATGTGTCTGTAAGGTAAGAAATAATTGTACGCATTGGTCTATATTTTTAATGCAAAATTTCACTTTATCCTTTGTCTTCGTTAACATTTAAACGACCCTACAATGAAGAAATCAAGCATTTGATTTATGTACTGCTCACCCGAGTCTTTCAACGCAGGCTGTGGACATGAGGTTGGCCTTGCAGCCAGTGTCAATCAAAACCTTCATCTCCCGCCCCCAACACTGAAGTGATAGAGAGAGATGCATGTCATCAGTTACTAGCACATCGGCTTTAAATGAAAACTATCGGCACGACAGGGAGGACGGTTAATTAAAGTCGCTCGTTTGCAGGCTGCTGTTGGGTACCTTGCAGTTCACAAGTACATAGTCGTCTTCCTCTGGCTGAATGAAGCTCTCCTGCTTTCCCAGGTGAGGCCCGATGCTTTGCAGTACAGGACCATTGTTAAGCGGTTTAACGCCGCGATTGTTCTGTTTGCATCTTGAAAGATTGGCGTCCATCAACCGTCTCTGTAAAATGTTATGCGGTTGCTGCAGGAAAAAAAAAACGAGTCTTCCAGTTGATGCATCCACGCATATATCTTCAGCATAAATCCAGTACTTTAATTGGTACCACCCTGACGACTGACATCCAAATCTATTCAATAACCATAAAACATTTTAAAAGACATGTTACATGCGCTGGTGAAATGGGTCTCCGTCTGTTCACCAGATGAAAACTTAAATACAAGGAAGAAGTAGTTACGTGATCATACATTAGATTTGCATGTTAAACATTATTACAAAAATAATGTAGTACTACGTTATTACTTATGTATTAATTAACCACAAACTAAGTCTTAGTTACATACTGATCGCTTGTTAATTTATCATTAATGAATCGTGACGCATGTTTTATCTCAAGCAGTTACTATATTTGTTAATTCTGTAAACCTTTGTGATCTACTGAAGGAATAAGAAATGAATAACAAGTGAAATACTGAGCTCGGGTCTTAAGTGGCGACTATATTTGTTTTTGGTTTGTACTTCAATAGTAACAGAGTTAATACAAAGTATTTGTGCCCCCCCCCTTCCCCCCACGATTTGCAATCCATACGTTAAGTTGCTCATATTCAGGTATTTCGCCCCCCATGCCTTCACCACCCCATTACTGACACACACGCAGGGCAGTGAGAGACCCCCGGGAGATATTTCATTGTACCCCCCCCCTCCCCCCGTCCTCTGCGGAGCCGCTGCTTCAGCACCATGACAGCCTTACGTAAGAATCTTCGCATCTTTGCATGTATAAATGAGCAGCTGGATTGTTAATTATCATTCAAAACAGACGATATTTACTGCAATTGTTCATCATACCGGAGTAAAACAGCTGTTGATGTTTACCAGCGCGTCAAGTCCATGAGGAGGCAGTAAATCTCCCGCAATAAAGGTCTTAGTGGGTAATAATCGTATATGAACGGCAAAGTAAAGTCAATCGTCACTTTAGATGCATGTACTAAAAAAGAAAATACATTCCCAAAATACTACATTTACAATATTTTACTTAAAATGTGGCGCTCTGAGTTTTTGTTATTAAGGCTTTTAAAGCTAAATTGCTCTTGATTTGCACCCTTCAATACTTCTACTTTAGTGACCAAGGACTCTGGGTGGCGTAGAATATAAACGTCGCCACCGACGATGCTACCAAGTTTATACATTTAGCAACAAAACCAGTGTTACCATTTCCTTAGAGGTTCCCAGTTTCTTGAGCCCGTCTAGGGGCAGTAGGTCGGCAGAGTCCTTGTGAACAAACTGCAAGGTTTGCTTCATCCTCCGTTGCTGGCGTATGGCTGCAGATTCCCGGTTCTCCATGTTCCCGTCACTCCGCATCCTGGGGTGAAGCATCGCAGCTCCGAGCGGCGGGGGAAGCCGGTGCGATCGCCGCTTTATATCAGCACAGGTGCGGCGTGTTGACGTACGTGACTCGTGTCGCACGATGACTAAGATCGAAGTCACCGGTCACATCAGACTTCAAGAAATGGGTGTAGCTTCGTGGGGGGAACCGCTAGCCTCAGTTCTGTTCTTGACACTATTGCGTCAAATAATCGATTATTTTTTTCTCTGTTACATAATACTGACTAGAAGGAGTTCCTTTATTAAGATTGATTTCTATTCAGAAAAGATGGGGAAGAATAGACATTTTCAAGTCACGACAGTAGTCATCGAAAAGTGATGACAGGTTTTATTCTGCCAAGGTTTCAGTAATATCTATTGTAGATTACAACATAACATCAAAATTCTGACTTAGTCGAAGAAAAAGGTCGAGTCTTTTGGTACGTTTGAGTACATAGAGGGTAGTAACAAGGAGTCACGAAAATTTATTACTAATCAGATGTGCAGTTAACCAGCTATATAATGACATCATAACACTGCTGCATGAAGCAGAATAATACTGCACGATGAATTTACACTAAAATGGGCAAAGGCAGAGTAAAAACAATTCTCCTTGTTAGTTGTTCTTAACTTTACCTTATATATCCAGGATTCCAAAAATACCTCTAATGGATAAATAATATAATTTAGATTAACTTTTGCTTATACAAATCAGTATATCAGTATCATAGCTACTATTTTACAATAGTATATTTTTTAAATAAACAAACGGGGGGGCGGGGGGGCGCATAGTGGCTCTGTGAGTGTGAAGTTTGCACGCCCCTCCCGTGTCGTCCTGCGGTTTCCTCCAGGTACTCCGGATCCCCCCCACAGTGCAAAAACATGCTGAGGTTAACTGGAGTTGTCGATTTGCCCATAGGTGAGCATCTGTGAGTGGATGGTGTGTGAAAGTGCCCTGCAAAGGGTTGGCCCCTCATCCTTGGTTGTTCCCTGCCTTGCAACCATAGCCTCTATGATAGGCTCCAGACCCCCTCAGTAGAACAAGCGTTTACACAAAGTTAATGGGTGGATGGAAATAAATGGGATGGTTTTCATTCAAATAGTCAACGGCAAATCATTGGTCTCTGTGTACTGGCCCTTTAAGGGGAGTGACACTAAGGAAGAAGAAATCAGAGTCCTCCATCTCTGTGAAACGAGCTGCAGGTGAAGGTTTCACTGTCCTCAAGACCCAGTTCCTCACTTCTGCAGCTCCCTGCCTCCGACAACCAGAGGAAGCTGGTTCCTAGCAAGCTCTCCAGTGGAACTAGCGGGCGGGGTCTGCTTCTGTGGCCAGGAGATCGCCGGAGAGTAAGAATGGAGCAGGATTTACACAGCGGGTGGATGTGGCACAGACACACCACTCTGCTGCAGGCTTTAAAGGTCACACTGGTCCTCAAGGTGCTCCAGCATCAGGTGCTTCTGTTTGCATCCTTGGCATGGCCTCTATCCACTCAACCTGATACTTTTCCAAGTGTGCTTTTGGGCTGCAGACGATCACGTGTGGCAGCTTGCGTTCATACTACATTTGGCTGCGGATGCGGGTGGTTGCGATCGGTGCTGCATACAGCAGTGATATTCCAGCAGACCAAGGGAGGCCAGATGTACTGCAACAAACACAAATACAAGCAGTGTAGTGAAATTGGTAACGCTGTAACTACAACAGCAACAGCTCTTCTTCCTCTACTCTTTTGTCGTTGACCGCTGATCTGTGAAAGCTGGTGCTGCCACATACTGGAAATACCTAATCAATTATCTTGCACGCGCGCAGTCGCGCAAGGTTTCCACTAGATACAAAAATCTGGCCTACATGCACACTGACCACAGCTGTCCACAGTCTACCTCTGATGACAAAAAGTACATTATGTCCCCTCGTCCACAACCAAAAAGCACATGTGGCAAAGTGAAGCATGCACGCATTGGGCGTATCAGTAAATATCAGGTCCGTTTCCCAGTAGTTCGCAATACAGTAATAAAGACAGAGACACAGTAATTTCACAATGGTTAATGAGACTCCGTTTTATGCCATTGGTGTTTTAAAAGCAATGAACTGACCTTGCAGTGAAATTATGTAACATTTTGTAAACCACCATGAGAACAATGTATGCAGTGGGATTGCCAAACTCTTGCCATTCCATCCATTTTCCAAACCGCTTATCCTATTGGGTCGCGGGGGGTTCGGAGCCTATCCCGGAAGCAATGGGCACGAGGCAGGGAACAACCCAGGATGGGGAACCAGCCCATCACAGGGCACACTCACACACCATTCACTCACACATGCATTCCTATGGGCAATTTAGCAACTCCAATTAGCCTCAACATGTTTCTGGACTGGGGGGGGGAAACCGGAGTACCCGGAGGAAACCCCACGACGACATGGGGAGAACATGCAAACTCCACACACATGTGACACAGGCGGAGACTCGAACCCGGGTCCCAGAGGTGTGAGGCAACAGTGCTAACCACTGCACCACCATGCCGCCCCTCTTGCCATTCTATATTACGGAAATAGAACTGCATTGCTTAGTTACATTAATTGTAACTCAAAAGAACGTTATCTATAGCTAGTCCTGTTTGTACAAAAAAGACAAATAGTCCTGCATCACTTTCTCCTGACTTTTTTTAAAATTGCACTTTCCTGCACTGGATTTAAAAATAACACTGGCTGATAACTGGAGCAGAAGTCCCACCAGACTGTGTAGAAATAGGATGCGTATTTATCATGACAGTTATTTACCTTCCTGAATCAGAGTCCTTAATATTCAAATAAATATTAAATAAACTAGCACCCGTTAATTTGTCTTTTTTAATTTTGAAGCACAAAAAGTAGGGACTGTTGCAGGTTTGTAAGACTGAGTGACAAGGTCTGCTTTCATGTGCAAATTGATTCTGCAGTCCTCTGCTAAGGAAGTGTCAGCCCCTGAGATGTGAGAAGTGAGTCTCACTGTGGTATCTTACCATTAAAAACTGACACAGCAGGCAGCAGTGATTTCTGCAGTTCGATTGAGATCAGCAGTAAACCTCTCTGTTCTGCTCAAGCTGCTCTCATCATTGCCCCAGGGAATGCAGAACATCATCTTCCCCCATTTCCTGTTCACATTAGTTAACATACATCCCAGCAAATATCTTACATGACTCGTTGCTCTCATGTAGGGGACATTTTTCATTGCTTTCCACACATAACTGCAAATGTGATTCATGTCATCACACATACCTCCTTAAACAGTTTGGCGGGGCCTGTTTATTTTGCACATGGCGACTGGTGTTCTGTGAAAAATCTGCTTCTGAACTGAGACATTAGCAAAGTGCAGGCATTGATTATGTGCACCGGCGAGTTTGTTGTTAAAATGATATAATGTACTAGTTAGTATAAGGCGCAAGTGTAAAGGTTCATATAGTGTATAATAATAATAATAATAATAACTATTATTATTTAGCAAGGGTATTTAGTTACATGACAGCTTAGGAGAAATGGCCGATCTTCATTCGGGAAGCCCTATTTTAGAAATTGAACTGCTAGAATACCAGTTAATAATAATTATTTTTTTGATTGTTGGAAGATGGCCAGTTCTTCCAAGTTGTGAAATGGCCAAGAAACTGAAAGTTCATCATTTTTGTTTTCAAGCAATACAGAGATCATGCATGAAACTTCACTTATTTCCTTTATTGTGGTGGTTGTAAAAAATATGTGAGAAAAATACAATGACGTCTCAGTGGTCTGTGAGCCAGTGGTCCATCCATCCAGGATTCATCACAGGGCATTTACATCATTTTAACTTACAATTTGGCAATTTCAGTTCAGTTTACACTCAGATACGGCTCCCAGAGGTGAGGCTACAGTGGAAACCAATAATCACCATGCTACACATTTCTATTTGGGTTCATTTAAGCTACAAATTGATGTTACAGACCCTGTGTACAATTGCTATGCAATTCCCATTCCCTAATAAATATATAAGTTGTACATAGAGCCTCGCCATTTCGCGTGGATATTAAATATCGCTTGCACAGTGCAGCGAAATAATCTTGAGAGTGCACACGAATCAGGAGCACTGTAAATGATGTCCTAAGTGCAGGCAGGGAAACCGTAATAAAAGTCCGGGCATAAATGCAATCAGCGCTTCAGCGCAAGACCCGAGACCGCAAACTAACGAAAAGCCGCAACCTCGATCTTTAGATCTGGATATTCTGTCATGCATTGCTACGGTAATGAGTTTCTGTAACGAAAAACCTCGAGTTCTGAGCTATAATTTTGGGATTACTTGCTAAACCCGCTTTCTGGAATACGGCCCTGTAGAAATGAGGCTTCGAACAATTTCTCTCTGGGATGGGCCGTGCAGCGTCTGCACGATTTACGTCACGGCAAACATAAACACTCACATAGAAAGAGACTGAGAAAAATGTTGTAGGAGAACCCAGACAAGTTCAGGAATTTTATGTTTTACAGCGGAATTCAGACTTTCAAATGAGATGAAAGCTGGATGCTCTGTATAGCAACACTGACACCTAGTGGAGAAAGGTGGTACGTGACGTTTCCCCGGCTTTTCTCTTAAAGCTGCAGGATTCTCTATACCACGTAAAAAAAACCGCTGAAACGTCAAAGTCTTTATCTGTCAAACGATCAGTATGGTACTGCTATCCGTAAAATGAAATGCTAGAGGTGATGCTCAAATATTTACACATACAAACACACATACCAAATACGTATAACTCGAAAATATAAATTAAGGGAAGGGGGAGAAGGTAAACAAGCAAAATAAAGTACGATAAATATAAAGGTATAGCTCATAAATAAATAAAACAGATCTTGTCAATACAGTGAGAAGGACCAGGTTGCAGCATGATTTTGGATCATGTAGGGAAACCCAGAGGAAACCCTATGACACGCGCAAACTTCAATGGCATTAGTATTGGTAGCAATTCTGTAATAATGTGAATTTAGAATAACAAGAATAAGTAAACGCATCAGCAGCACGTGGCTAATGAACTGTACCAGAGGACTGAAAATGTCAGCAGATGGCGCTATTGTATACTGACGAGACTCTATAACAGCTACATGTAATATCCACCAATCAGCCATAACATAAAAACCACTGACAGGTGAAGTGAATAACACTGATTATTTCATTACAATGGCACCGGTCAAGCAAGTGGACTGTCAATTCTTGAAGTTGATGTGTTAGAAGCAGGAAAAATGTGTGAGTATGGATCTGAGTGACTTCGATAAGGACCAAATTGTGATGGGTAGAAGTCTGGGTCACAGCATCTCCAAAGCTGCAGGTCTTGTGGGGTGTTCCCGGTATTCCGTGGTCAGTACCTTATAAATGGACCGCGTAACGCTAACCGTGACCCGGGGACAGGGTCATGGGTACACAAGGCTTACTGGTGCGTGTGGGGAGCGTAGAGTTGCCCGTTCTGGTCCAATCCCACAAAAAAACTACTATAGCACAAACTGCTGAGGTAAAGGGTCACCTCTGCCGTTTACAGGTAATAAGACACATGTTACCGAATCTTTTGCAAAAATGCTTTGGACTCCACAAAAACAAGCACCCTGACTGGACTACAGCTCAGAATCACCGTATAAATAGTCCAGCTCTCGCCAAACACAAGTGCAAAACAAGGTTAACGGTGGCTTGTCAAAAGAGGAGAGGCGGTGCTGTTATTGCAGACGGAGCAGAAAAAAGGGTGTGATGTGTGGGAGGGGAGAACGAGCCTTGCACGTCCAAGCCGCAGGAATTCCTGACTATTTTTAAGTGTGAGCTGCAGTCACAAAGAGCCATTTAAATAGCTCAGATTTTCTTTGAGGCTTCGGTAGCTGGGCGTCAACTCTGTTTACGTCGGGATCTGAGGTAAGGAAAACAACAGCTTCCCAAGGTCAGTTTTCTCTAATGGTCAGTTTGTGCGGGAATTAAAATCAGCACAGCAAACACAAATATACACGAATGTTATCAAAGAGAAGGAAACTACGTGTGGACTGGATGGATTTGCAATCCAAGAAGCATGTGTTTGTGTGTGTTGCAGAAAGTGTGAGGAAACCAGGGAGTCAGAGAGCAAGGCTGATAGTCACGTACTCTGTCTGTCCTTCCTTCCATAACATTGGTTGTCCTGTCCCCCCCCTTCCCCCCCCCCCACCAAGACCTCCCGGGGCTTCTAACATACATCCTTCCCACCCCCGGCTCCTCCCACCTTCGCTCTTAGAGAGAAACAAACTCTCGAGTTGCACGTATTCAGCCCCAAGCACTTGAGTTTCACCAAATCCACACATATCACCCTTCAGTAGATCTCAAGTCCATTGTATAAATCTTGTGCTATTCAGTGTTCTGGCCACTATTGCTGTAAACAGCTCACCATTACATACTTGGAGCAGTTAGCCTCTGAGAGGTGCTCTTTATGCATGCAGCGCTTAAGACTGGAAAACCCTCCCTTAAGTCAATGTACTCTCAGAAAGTATGCTAAGTTCGCTAAGCTACTGGGTGACCCTTCGTCTGGATGACCTTCATCTGTGATGGTAAACAGAACCTAATTAGCTCTGTGTTTACAGTGCGTTTACGCCTTGGCACACAGTTGCTGTTGCCACAAATTTACAGCTGGTTGGGAACCGTGCCCTTCATCCCAGACATTTCTTAACTCTCTACATTTTCCATTTCTCATATTACTTTATCATCTCTGTTTACAAACAACTGATCAAATGTCTTGAAGCATAATTTGCCCTCTCCTGTATGTCCAGTGCACGTATAATAAAGTATACAGCGTAATACTCAAATCCCCCTTCATTTTCGCTGGAAATAAATTACTCTAAGCAAAAGAGCGGATATCCAATCATCTTTAACGCATATGAGCATATTATTTATTTATCAAATATTTTCCTATGAAGTACTGACTGAAGCAATATCAATTAGTACTTTGCTCTGGAAAATGAACTAATGTTGCCCACTGTACCAGGAGAACTTTAAGTGGTTTCAAGCGAGTTTACTGGATTTCCGTTTCTGAGAGGCCTACAGAGTAATGTTGACATGTCAAGATATCAGCTTGTCAGTGATGATGGCCACTGTTTAGTAACTCTCTCCTACTGCAGCCAATCATTGGGCCCAGTGAGAGGAAGTGCCTGGGGCATCATGTGCAAAACAGAGATCACAGGAGGATCAGACAATACCGTTTCTTTATTCTGCCCAGGTATATGATGATGACCCCCCCCCCTCCCAAGTCCCCCGTGTTTGATGCCACACCTGTTCGGTGACTGTCATGGTTCTGTTGCCATGGTCACAGCACCATCGGACCAGCAGGGACAGAAATGGAAGAAGGTCACAATAGGTGTCCTGTGGATGAATGGATTTTAGTAATTAGCATTCTGCGCCAGCCCGGGTCACTGGGAGAATGATGCAGACAGGTCCAATATATACTGCTCATCCACCATGAGCAGTTAGCCTGATGCTGATAGGCGTGGTCTTCCACTTTACGCCTTAGCATTGCACGTGAAATCAGGAGATAAAAAAATGTAGGAATGAAAACATTTTCATCGCTAAAAATCACTGGTGAGAGTCCAGCCCCCCCCCACCCCCAACCCGAAACAGGATACGCAGTTAGGAAACAGATGAATGGAAAGAATTGTTTTTGTACAAAATCTTATGCTAAGAGTCAGAGTTAAACATTGACTTTTTTGTGCACATTAATAATGACAGAAACAGGGAAATTATATCATGTTTTGGGTGCTGGCATTGTGCAGTTGGAGGGTAGAGGGAGGCTGGATTGTGGCTTGTGAATCGTTAGCAGGAAGCAGGCTGTCCTCTTTCGTAAGAGGGCAGGTTTTATGTCCCACCTCCACCGTTTATGCCGCACGAATCCACCTAAGCCGTTCCCTCCCCCCGGTAAGCGCTACATTGTTCTCCAGGCTCCCACGTTGGGTCTCCCACACACCGTCCTCTCTCTGTGTGTGGGACCCATGACCACAGAGTCACCCCCCCCCCCCCTCTGGGCCAGTTCCCATGACCCCATGCACTTATCCCTGCCCTCTGCTGGCCGTGGAGACCACGCCCCTCTGCCAGAAGCAGGATGTTGTCAAAGGTCTCGTCCCAGTCCCTGAGAAAGATCTAAGTTTGGACAAACAAACCAACCAACGTCACAAATAGGCCAAGGGGCTTTTAAGTTGACCTTTGTTATTTTTAGAGAAGGATTTGACGCAGTGTGATTGTGTTAACTCTTCTCTGTGGTACACAGAGAAGGAGGACAAATTTCACAATAAACCCGTTGGATGTAAATTCATCAGATCACACCAAGCTCAGCACCTGTGACATTGACATCTACTCCCAGGCTCCTAACCAGAGGTGGAAATTTCAGGTCCAGAAAGTACAAATCCAGACCATGATTTATTTTCAGCCAATCAGTTGAAGATAAAGGGTCATAGTTACAGACTACTCCACAGGTTGGTTGAAACAAAATTGTGGTCTGGATTTGTACTTTCTGGACATGAAATTTCCACCTCGGCTCCTAATGCTACCATGAAGTATGAAAGCTATCGCTCAGATGAAGCCGTCAATCTTGCATCCCCTGGCATTTTGCCATTAATTCATGCCTTTCCCTCTGCAGAGTAGGTTGGCACGGTCAACAAACAAAACAACTCATAGTATAAAGCATCCGTTTATTCAAAAGATACATAACCTTCGTGAGGAGAGGAAATGACTAACCTTTCATTCAGACAAAGAAAATCCCTATAATTGAATTACACTGGGCCCTACTTTTTAACGTCTCAAACAGTAAGACTGGTCTTACATGTCAGTAACAATAACCTGTTTTTGACGGCTAATACACACACAAGTAGATCGCTGATGATTAAGCTAATTGCTGTTGTTTGTAGAGCAGTTTGGATGTGGAAATAAGCCTCACTGACAGCATTTCACATCCCAGACTGTACACTGTTTACATTGCTTTCAGCAGTAGTCATGTGACCGACTTCTACTCCTCCAGAAGGATTATTATGGGCCAAATGTAAAACAAACTAGACCATAACTTTCTATAAACAGATTTGGCTCCCACTGATACAGGACACGATGGCAGTTTTGGATAGGCATGCCTGCTATGAAAATAAGATATAAATAAAAATTTCAAATTTCAAGGAAATAGCAAACTAATGCGAGATATGTTATTTTGATGAACATGTTAATCTCACTGTTCTATATAAAGTTAGCAGTAAAGTGTAAGTCATTAATAACACGACCTTCCTTTCTTAGTGGGGGTTTCCTATGGGCCCCTGCAATTGTACGCTTAACCAAAATTTAACCAAAATGTATCATTTGCCTTGAATTTCTCCAGTAAAGGCATAAGAAGGCATAAGGCAACACAACAAATGATATGTATTTATAATAAGAATAACCCATATTATTTATATTGTCATACACACATGCCTCTAGGGTTTGTATCAAAAAGCAGGATTTCTTGTGTTCCTGGATAACTTGTTGGATTGAAGGTAATCTGGGCTAAATGTAAGTGAACAAAGATATGGTCCATTTAAGCCGGCGTGCCTTACATCGAGCAAGTTAGCCACCTAAGCAAGATACCCTGCTTTGTGATACAGTCCCCTGGGATTTCCCTTTCTGACTGGGAGCGTCGGTGCTGTGCCGCTGGGGTGATACGATCCTGGGGCCCCGTGCCCTGGAAACGCATAACAACATGCTACATAAACAACACCAGCTGCTCCTACTAACTGCGCAATGCAAAGAGAAGCCCTATGAATTCACTCCTTAAAGAACTACATCATTGCTGATGGTCAATGAATTAGTTTGCTAAATTATTCAGTGTCTTGGCATGCGTTAATACAGGAGGATGCTTCCATTAAACCCTGGCAGGCTTCGGGGACTGACTTAAGAAGATGCTTTTACTGAGGTCTGAGGTGCAGGAGAAGCCGCTGGTGACATAACTGTCCTGAGCTGCCCCGGTGAGGCCTGGCAGATGGAAACCCACATGCCCTTTCAATTGATTTCTGGGGCCTTGGGGAGTGGGGGGGGGGGGCGGGGGGGGGGGGGTGGAGTTCACTCATCAGACACAGGGTCACTGTGTATCAACGCTGCCCTTGAGGATGGTGGCAGTGCTTAGTAGGAGATCTGCGCGCACACACACACACACACACACACACACACACACACACACACACACACACACACACACACAGTTTGCATTCATATCTTTATGGAGACCATCTATTTGTTTCTATGGGCATAAGCCTACAGTAAAAATAAAATTGAGCTTCCAAATGTCCCCACAATGTGATAAAAACCTGTTATTTTTACATTGTAGGGTGCATTTTTTTGGTCCCCGTAATGTAATATATGAATAAGAGGCTGATTGTTGTTGCGTCAATGGAATAGAACAAGTAGCATAAAAGACAACTAAAGGACAAAAGGGATTGTTTATCTTAAGCTCGGACCGAGCAGCACCAGCCATTTCCTGCCATGTGACTATGAGTAATTGGACAAAGAGCCTATCATCCCCCAATGGATTATCGTAAACAGTGGTGGGAGTTATCCTGTAATTTTAGATTTTCATGTAATTTAGCACAACATGTTTAAGCTTTATCACTTGCTTAGGCCCTGAGGATGCTGGCTTCCCCAGACATTCAGTGGGAAGCCATTATTATCAGCCTCCACCTCTGTTTACATTCATTCACCTCCATTGAATCAATCCAAATGCTGGGAGCGTAATCAGTCGCCACAGTGAAATGAGCCTTTGTACGCCTAAATCAGCCCGAACATGCATATGCAAGGTTCAGTGTGAACTTTCAGCGAGCCTTTGCTTTTGCGCACATGAGCTTAAGTATCACTCTGCTGCAGAAGCTGTAGTCTTATCAAGATAAATTCATCCTCAGGCTGTTTCTTGTAATTACCTCAGAGCATAAATATACATTTCCCGGACGTGAAAGTGAGCCAGAAAGGAAGCGATACAACAGACCCCTTAATTAGATCAAAGAGAATATCCAGAGAATGATATGTGATGGGCAAGACCCCAACAAGCTAGTGCAAATTCCTACACTTGGACAGTCAAAACTGGAATGTTTCCTGGAATATATACTTTTAGCGGATCTGGGTGTGAATTATCCAGGAGATCTGGCAGTTGAGCCTCTGAGCTGGGAATGTAACCTAAATTAACCTTCGAACCCTTTAGGCAACTGGGAAGAGCCGAAAGCAAAATAACTGACGTTAAACTTGATGTTGAACCATAGTGAACCAAAAGAATGGGTCAAAAGATGTCAAAAGGTCAAATGTTTAGGGCAGGGGTGGCCAATCTTATCCACAAACGGCCGGTGTGTGTGCGGGTTTTCGCAGCAACTCCCTAATTAGATTACTAATTAGAGAACTGATTGGCTGAAGAGTCCTCACACTTGGGTTTGAACAGCTGACCTACAGGTCACCCCAAAAACCCGCAAACGCACCGGCCCTTTGCGGATAAGATCGGACAGCCCTGGTTTAGGGGCTATTCCACCCCAAACAGCAAAATCACAAAATGATGTCTTGTATATACCAAGATAACTGGCTTGCACAGACCATGAATGAAGAGCATAACGTTGTCACCAGGAGACACTCCTGTCATGTGCTGATTTATACCTGAATTGTACTGAGTAAAATGTACACACTGCAGAAATCTCAGGGTAAATGCCTGCTGATCATAAACCTGAATCGGCACGACACTGGAACTATTAGCAAAGAGCCTCTGATTGCCCACTACCCCTGGAGGAGGTCCCCTGACCCCCAGCTCTCAGACTTTGGTGTTGCCTCTAATACTGTTTAATATTTCATCCTGCAGGATGGATCCTGTCTCTGGATAGGTTCTTGGTGTCCCCTTACAAACAGAGAGAACTAGGCCAGAAAACAACATGACCCACTCTCCCCCAGGGAAGTACTTCAGAAGCTGATGCCGGTGTCTCACAGTTCGGCACATTTGAACCCAACTGATGACTACAGGTCTGCTCTTGCGCATGAAAATGTCCAAGGTGCTTTGCACCAACTGGCAACAGAGATGCCAGATTTGATAATACATGATGGGCAGAGATTCCGATTGAATCATTTTGTACTGTGTTTTCTAGACCTCACAAAATGACCAGCACCCCTAAAAGGCTTTAGCTGCAGACGGTCTTCAAGTCTAAGGTTAAGACCCCACCTGCCTTTGGATTCATCAGGTGTTTATAATCAGGATCTGAGAACTACAAGCGGAAGTTTACTGTTGTTCTCTCCTTTTTGTGCAATTCTTGACTCTGAACTATAATTATTTAGTGCGACCAAAATAATGAAAATACTGTATCCAATTGACATTAATTGGAAAGATTTTCCGTTTGAAAGATAATCCTACAGCAGTAACGGGTCATTAACAGGTAATTTTATCAGTTTTAAGTGATAATCAAACGAGCCGAGGAGAAAATAATTACAGGGTATACGTGATACCAAGACACCATGACAGTATTTTCCATAAACACGGATTATACATAATCGGTATGGGAATACAGAGAAGGGGAAAACTTAGCAGATAGGTTAGATGCAACCTTTATAAGAACTATGTCTTATAACTCAAGCACGCACCTTTTTGTCTGGGGGAGGGGGGGGCATTCTGCGCGGCGTTTCCTGGTTGTTATTACCCACAATGCCACCGGGCGCTGTATTTAAATGAGCGTCCCCGGGGCGCTGGGCGACACACGGCGCTGTTTATGTCGCAGCCCGGCTCGCAGATCCGGCCGCCCGTAGCTTCTCCCCAGATCCGCACGTCTAACGGATGCTTAACTTTTCCGTGGAGCTCTTATTAAACAGTTATTCCTTCGGCTCCCAAAAAGGATACATACTTGTCAGCTCCCCGAGGTCATCATGTTTGACACCGAAGAAAGGTAGGAATTATTATAATTGTTATTATTGTGAATATTATTATTATTAGCAGCAGCAGTTGTAGTTGTTATTGAATTGTTATTATTATTTGCAGATCTTAGCTGCTGTAGCGCTGCGAGCTTGTCGCTGTAGGGCGACGCGCGGATAAACAGGCTTGCTGCGCTGGAAGTTGTCGCCGGCGTGTCGCTGTTCCTTTCCGGCAGCTTGCATGTGACTGACGGCTGGCATTCAGTCCCGAATAGCGCACGTTTCCAGAATGATCTGGGGAACGCGCCTAAGTTGGAAACATTACCCAGTCCAACCGGGACAGGGGTCTGCAGCGATCTCGTTGATGGTGGGGAGGGGGGGCGCTTTAAGTCCGGATGGGCTCAGAATAATCTAGAAGACCGACGATGTAATCAGTTTGCGGGATTTGTTCTGAAAAACACATCGTTCTGCTGTCCAGCCGTATAGTGATTACTGATCAAACCAATCACCTATGTAATATACGTATTTTGCATGAGTGTACAATCTGTATCCGGGAAACGGTGCTGCTGCAATAGTATAAATGCCACAAGCAATGTATTAGTATTAGTATTGCACGCTCTTAGCTGGTGGTGTGTTATTAAATTGCTTACTTTGCAGTATATTAGGTTGTCATATAAAACGGTCAGTCCATTACAAACCCACTGGGACATCTTTCCCCGCTGCCCCTCAGCCAAATCCCTAGATCATGCAGCCCGACGTGCAAAGCCAGGCCAAAATAGCCATTCTAGCAATCAGGCGCGGTGCCGTGGCCGATGTTAACCTTGTTCCGTACAGGGACGGCGCTGCGGATTTGTTCCGCATTTAATCGGCTTTGCAGCAGAAGGCTTCTCGGATGATGACCTGCTCTGCCCTGGCTGCTTCTGCCCGAGGGGCGATCGGGGGACGGGAGGGGCTACTGCGGTCCTAAGGCTGCCTGCTCCGGCAGCGGCGAGGTGCTTTTCATAATGCAAATAGGCATTGTCATTGTGGTATTGTTAATGCGCAGAATGTGCATAAATAAATAAATAAATAAAAAATAAACAGAAGCTCAGTTGTCCCGGACTAGACGGTCATGATATACGGCTCTCATAAATCATGGCGGCTCCTTAAGCATCTCACACACCTGGTTTTGAGGGTCTGGTTTGACGGCATTATTTTCATATTTTTTCTTTTTCTTTCTTTTTTACATTATCTCTGTTTTAAAACCTAAAATTAAGAAGCTGGGGTGATTTCAGTAGCATAGATTTCTTTTTCTTTATATATGAAGTGCTTTTAGTTAGTAAATGTGTTCTGTCGCAAAATAACGATAATAGGATGCTCTGTTAATGTTTGTGTGGAGAAAAAAAATCAACCCACTTTGAGCCACAGTCTGTTTTTGGCCAGTGAATCCACAGTAGAATAGATCAGGGTTCACATGGAGCGACTAGGTTGTGCTCATACTGAAAATGTTGCTAAGCACATTGGATGGCACGGGATGTAGATGAAAACAAAACCACAATACTAGTTGTGTGAATGAGTCAGGTTGTGCAATAACATCTTGGAGCCACTGAGCCTGCGGAAGATGTGGTACCTGCCGTGGCGAGGCAGCAGGTCCGGCAGGTCCTGGGCCTCCTCGGCGTCCCCCAGTACCTGGTCCTGGTGGTGAAATTGGCCGATCAGAGACTGGGTGCATGACACTCTTTAGTGGCTGCTTCTGTGAAGTTTCAAATGTGAAAATGTATCTCCTGGGGACGGTTCTAAGGGCACGAACCCAGCCAGGTATTTATCCTGAATTAAATCGTTAAAATGTCCAGCTTTATAGCGGGGTGTAAAATGGCCATATGCTGTGCTTTGCGTTTGTGATGCTGGTTTCAAGGTACAAATTATTATCAAATGTAAACTGTATGATGAAATCCCTTCTTACATACTTAGTGCCAGTCATGACGTTAGATTCATGAGACATAAATAATACAGGACAATAAGTACAGTGGCCATGAAAAATAACATAAAATAAAACCAACAGACCAACCTCACGGGGGTCATAACTCCCCCGGACCGTTAGTGGTGAAAGTGTCATGCTAAATGTTTAATTCTGGAAACAAATGGTCAGACCTATCAGATGCGACTAGGTAATCAGCTCTGCTTTCAGGTTAATCTTGTTCCGCTGTTCTGCCTCCTCCCTTTGACTAATAACTAGTTAATCCAGTAAATTGCATGCTGCATTTCTGCAGGTTGCAACATGTATTGCGACTTGGCCTGGCTTAGATCACCTTGCTAAAAGCTGGCTGGCTCTGCTCTCACCCCAGGGCCCTTGGGCTGAGATGGTGTGACGTACTCGAGACACGTCCGGCATCTTGTTTTGGAAGCTGGACACCAGCCATGCTTGCTTTCTCCCTGACCTAAACAAGGCTTCATAGCTAGGAAATCCATTACGTTAAAAACCATTAAGCCAATGGTTTTGCGAATGCTTTATGGTTCTAAACTGGGAGCCAAAATCAACTGTAGGGCTATTAGAATGGATGGAGGGGTGAGATTTTCCATGTGTTGTCTGTTAGCTCATGGTAAGACACACACAGAACAGAGTGTCTGACTTTCCCTCCAAAGCAAGTCTCTTTGGCAACAGTGGCATGTGCTTTTGAAGGGCATCTTAATGATGGGTCGAGGAACGCAAGAGATTACTGCGTTGTCCTGGACCATGTGTGTGCAGCTGAGGGCGTTCAGAATTTGTGAGGGGGCTGTAAACAGGGGCATTCGAGGCTGATCGGGTTCCGTTTCAAGGCAAGCTGACATTTCCTTCATCCCCAGTGACACCCCTCTCCTTGTCAGGCAGGCATTCGGGAAAGACGGCAAGTGCAATGCAAGGCCTTTTTTGAATCTGGGAAGGATGAAACCCTGCAGGAAACGGGACCGAATGAAGGAGGAACCCTGCGTGTGGATATGCGGCTGATTGTAGTGCTAAAGTAGTTTAGTGGTAGTGATGGTGGTGAATGGTGCTGTCGCTTTAAGCCCACTGCACCTGCTTGGGTTTCTACATGCAAATGGGAAGCAGTGCTTCCCTCTAATCATCCACAAGCACGGTGGGCCTCACGAGGACAGCGGCAGCAATGAATGCAGATTATGGTGCCTGTCTCTGATCTGTGCGGAACAAAGAACCGGGATCTGCTTTCACAATATTCGCTGATATGGCTCTGCTAGCTAAAAACGTACTGTAGCCATGGTAACAGCCCATCAACCCCGCCCAGAGATTTGTGCATGGATTTTAATTCCTCTCTACTGAATGGCATTGATTAGGCTTCTATGGTAGGGCAGCTACTGTATAAGCCAGACAAAACTGTACGCTGCATAAGTGTTGATGGACAGATGTTTTTGTGATAGCAAAAGACAAATAAACATTTTACAATAGGGGTGGGATTATTTTATTTACAGAGTGCCCAAGACTGCTTTTTGGCTTATTGCAGAAATCACGCATAACCAGTTTGAGGCACGCCGTGGGAGAATTGGGAATAGATAACCTATCAGCAAAACCGAAAGCAAGCCTTCGGGCGGGGAGCGGGGGGGAACCCATCATGACGGGCACATAAAGGTCAGCCTGCCAGGTGCCGAAACCCGAGACGCAGACTCGTGTCTTCCTGCCCCTGAGCGCGAGGCTCTATTTGGGGATTGCTGTGCAGGTCATGTGCTTGTTTGTGTTGGTGCTTCACGTTCCCGGGCTCTAGCTAAATGACCTTTTAAGCCACGCCGGTTGCCCATTTCTGTACCCAGGCCCTGATCTAGGCTGACCTTTCTCTCCGGGCGTGGGTCCTGTTTGAAAACAGCACAGCAGTTAATTGGCTCCTTTGCACTCTGTCTGCCGATTCCTGTCGCAGCGGCCGTGTGTCTAGTTGGACCTCTTGGGTGCTGAGGCAATGATGTGTACTTTGTTTTCCAAGTCTGACGATGGATGGAAGGGTTAAATCATATTAGCTGGGGAAGAAATATATAGATCCATCCCAGGAGAGCCCAAGGTCTCAACCCCTCCACCCCCCCCACCCCCCCACACACCCAGAGGAAATAGGTCAGGGAACAGGGTGTTGACGCAGCATCTGGGGGTGAGCTATTTGTGGACCTGGCATTAACACTTCAGGTATGACCGAGCAGTAACCCCTGAGGGTGCGATCTTTGTTAACACTTTCCATCTGCTGGCGTGACTGTGACCTGGACCGTGAGCCTTAGTCGTGAACACGGCCTGAGTGGGTGACATTTCCCTTATTCCACTTGAGTGGTCATGACCGCCACCGTGCTCATCTCACGTGCAACGTCGCCGCCTTTGCCATCAGATTTACGATCTGATCCGCTGTGGAATCGTCGGGGTAGGATGACGGCAAAGACCGCTGCCGATAGCTGGAGTTACAACTGCAGATCGTCCTCCGAAGAGCAACCACAATTGCTAGCTATGAAATGTGGCTTTGTCTCGTAGTCCCTATATGCTGGGGGACCTTGAGCAGCCAAAGCTAGCTCTATTGCTTTGCTTCGATATTATGATAAGATATTATCACGAAAAGTTGAAGAGGTGAGCATCCCCCATCCTTTGTCTACTCCTCTTTTCCACTCTACAGCTCCTCGTTGCCTGGTTCCCGGCCCCCCTGCTCCATGATCCAGGCCCCGGGGCCTCTGTGGTGCTCCTGATGTCCCTCACCCACTATCGAAGATCCCGGGTGGGCGAGGGACAGGCAGGGATCATCCTCCCAGTGTTCTTTTGCACAAGGTGAGAAGTCCCGCCTCTGTGTCTGTGTGCCCCACCTCTACTTGTGTGCCCCGCCTCTTTGTGTGTGCCCCGCCTCTCCACCCCACCTGTGCTGTCCGTCCCTGCAATTCCTGCTACAATACCACGCTCCGGATCAGGGTGGATGCATGAAGCTGGTTTACATGATGTCTGTTCTTTATTGATGTCGTCGGCAGAAAAATAAACCCACCACTGCTTAGTGAAAATGCAGGGCCGAGCTTTCGTGTAAGCACATTTGTGTAATGGAGAACTGCTGAATGCAAGCTGTGGAATTTTCCAGGAATTATAGAGATTAGACAAGGGAAGTAGCAAGGAATTCTAGGCCCCCAGACAAAGTGTCAACTTGAATCCCCTGGGTATAGATTGCTCCCTTTGGAATATTTCCCCCCCAGTCCAGGACCTGGGTAATTATACCCCCACCCCCATAGCGACGGAATTATTTAGGCTGTACTGGGACATTTTACAAACTCTGGTCTATAGACAAACTTCTCAGGCTGAATCAGATATGCCAGCTGACCCCCAAGACTGGCACTCAGGACTGATTTAAGGACAGATAGGGGAACATCCTACAGCTGGATAACATCCCACTGTCCAGCAGAGGACCTCTGATGTTTGCCAGGCAGCACGGGGACAGCCTCTTATGTCATATAGACCCACGGGTCTTCTCATTGACATACCCGAGCTGAGCGATCGCTAACCAGGGCAGGCTATTTTATTCATGAATGTTCTGAGGCATTGATTCTGTGTGGCTCAGATGTCCTTCCAGGAGGGTTAGGATCAGCCAGGCTGCTGACGCCACCGAAGTGGATGTCCGAACATTACACACAAACCCTGTGATCACCATTAAACCATAGTCTGACGGATGTGGCGTGTCTGTACAGTCAGTCAGGCATCATAAGGTCCTGCTCTGCTAGATTAGCTTCTGAGCGATACACCATTGGATATATTTTGCTTTCCAAGGACATCGTGAGCCATCACGTAATTTGCTCGTTGTGATGGGTGGAACTTAAGGTGATTGAATTACTATTGGTTCGTTGCAGCTGCCCCTCACTCTCAGGACTCTGTTTAGCTTGTGTCCACCAGTAAGCCAGATGTAAAAGGTCTGCAAGAGCCAGCTGGGCAACTTGCGCATGTTGTCCTGCAAGAATTTTATTTTTGCTTTCCCAGAAATCTCTGCACCGTCCCCACCCTGTTCCCCGCTGGTAAATCCCAGTTTCAGGTGGCTGGTCGCCAGACCCCCCAGGCTTATTCTTAGATGCTCACCAAACTGGCAGACATCTCCCAAGTATAAAATGACTGATCCAGATGGATAATTACAGTTGGTCTGGATTTAGGTACCTGGGCGTGCTTCCGAGTCGCTGAGTAATGCCTGGACTTCCCAGGTGCCTGCGGTCTGAACCAACCTAACCCCCCCCCCTCCCCCCCACTCTCCCTCTGGGTTCCAGGACAACAGGCTGACAGTGACGCGGACCCTCAGCGCCAACGGGGCCGTTCCCTTGCTGCACTTTCAGTACCAGCTGAGTGAACGCCGGCAGTCCTGCTGGGAGACATCACTCTCTCCGGACGGCCTCTTCCTGGAGATCCCTGGGGGGCCACTTCCCGAGGGCAGCAAGGAGGGGTAATGCATGCCTGGGGGTGGGGGCTTATGGAGCCCTGATAGACCTGTCTGTGTGCCCTGGCGATGTGCTCTTCGCATAGCCTCTGTGTGGCACCATGGAGTCTGAGCACAGTGTCGTGTAAAAGCGAACCTCTCTTCCTCTCCCCTCTCCAGGCTCACCAGTCTGCTGGAGTTCGCTGAGGAGGAGCTGAAAGTCCACTGTGTGTTCCTGTGCTTCAATAGGAACAGGGAGGACCGATGTAAGCGGGGGGGGCGTGGATCTGTGAGCATGAGCTGCTACCATTTTACACTTTGGGAAAGTAAAAGATTAAATACTTGGTGGGAGGGGACACTTAGGCCAGAAAGAGCATGACGTGGACATCGCTCCGAAGGCGGATGTCCTGCAGAGGAGAAAGACGTCCCGTTTCATGCTCACTTTTATTCGACACCGATATTTCTGCGCTTGCTATTCATAGACGTCACGTAGCAGATGGAATTACTGCTGAGGATAGAAAAAAGGAACATACCCTGACAGACCCCTGTCCGTTCCCTGCAGTGTTAATCACCAGAACCTTCCACTACATGGGCTTTGAGATGGTGAAGCCGGGTCATCCCTCGGTGGCCCACCGGCCGGACCTGCTCTTCATGGTTTACGCCATGGACCGTGGCGGCAGCAGCTCAGAAGAGGACTAGCCCTCCCCCCTGCTGGTGGCCCTCAGCTACCCAACCCATACCCCCCTCCCCCACTCCCTTGTCCCTTCCCTTCCCCCAACCCAGCAATATGTGTACTGGGGTGGCCCACAGTCAACCGTATATATAAACTCTCCTGGAAGAGGAGACTAACATGAGGGCGGAGTCTAACATGAGTGGGCGTGGACTTGATAGAGCTGTGGTCACCTGACTCTCAGGTCAATCTCAATCCCTGACTATGGGTCACTTGGTGCTATGACATTCTCCACCAAGCTGCACCAAATAATGTAAAGCTCTGATAACCTTCTTTTTGTATGCGACTATTACATTGGGTAATTACAATGACCCAGTCTTAAGCAAATCGCAGCATGTATAGTTGTAAAGTGAGGATATAAGGGAATTTTCACCTGATTGGTGAACATGGACTGTGTTTGTCATCGGTCCCCCAGATGTGTTCAGTGGTAGAGCACCAAGTTATATTACAATTTCATAACTCAATGTACCGATAAGCCCGGCTGTGTAGTTTGGGGGAAGTCGCAAAATCCTGGCTGACCTCTGTCACCCCAGCGGGTCCCATTAAAGGGTCACATTGGAGATGCGTAGGAACACAGGGGAGTGATCATCTCAGCCAGTCAGGCTCTCGTCACTTGATCCAACATCAAATCCCTCCAGTAAGCTTCATTATCACTTAGTCAGTGTTGGGCATTTCAGGTCCAGAAGCTACAAATCCAGATCAAGATTTTGTTTCTACCAACCAGCTGAGAATTCTGTGACATGACTCTTTATGCTCAGCTGGTTGGTAGAAACAAAACCTTGCCCTGCATTTGTAGCTTCTGGACCTGAAATGCCCGACACTGTACTTAAGTTTAATGAGGCGTGATTTATTCAGTGAACGGCCAGATGGTCCAAGGTGGGATAACACTGACACCATGGAAGCGGCTGCATGCAAAGCAGTCTGGGTTGGTGGCTTGCTGTGCCCTTGGAACGTTGAGCCCTCTCAACAGTACAAGCAGGGAATCCGGACATGAGCTACACGCGAACAGACCAATCACACGGTTCGTTGCATCTTGGTTTTCAACAGGCCAGACCTACCAAAGGCGGGGTCATATCCCCAGTGTTCCGAAGCTGGTTTATCCCTCTAGCCCACATAAATGCACGCATGTCCCACTCCAGCTCTCGGTCACCCCCCACCCACATATGGCACAAGCACTTTGGGTGAAAACAAGCAAGATAAAGGGCAAGAGCTCCCATTTCGCTTACTTGCTTAAACCCACCAGACAGAATTGCCAAAGAACCTGCACCACCCCACCATAACACCAGCACCTCAGACTATGGATCCCGGTAATATCAGCCGGCCCAGCAAGGACCCCGTCCTTAGTGCTACTGCAGGGAGGTGAAGCTCTCACACATTCCTCACGACGTCCTGAGGCTCTGCTCTGCTGGTGTAGGGGGCTCCCTACACTCCGAATCACCACAATAAGCTCTCAGCATCACAGCTCCAATGACTGCAGACTCTTGTTTTGTTTCTCCCCCACAATCTCCTATCATTTACAGTTGCTCGTTTTCTTAAGTGGGAAATGCGGATTTGAATGTATATTAGCATAGAATCATATAATTTTGGATCTTCTGTATGTTACTTAAACCAAATAAATACTTTACTTGTTTCATGCTGTCACAGTCTGTAGGTACATTTTGTAAATGAGTTCTATAGCATGACCATTTCTACATGAAATAGTCATTCACTAGTTATTCAACTACTGTAACACTAGCACCTTTAGAAAGTCATATACACACACATATGAACACATCTACACATTAAAAAAAACCATAAAACGCTAAGTGATTGGTTACTGTTATGTGCATAGCTAATGGCATTAAGAGGACTAGAACAGATTTTCAGCATTTAATGACCAGGTATCCCAAATGAAAACAGACCAGATTTAGGGATGCTCTACAGCTAAAGCATAATCACCTAAGTGCCCTTGAGTATTTTGCACATTACATTAACCAAACAATTGTATTTACAATTTCATAAATTTATGATGCGTTTCTGTTGACCTCTTATAACTGCTCCCCAGAACACTAGGTGGCGACAGACCCCAGGTTGAGTGTGGAACCAGCTGCTGAGCCTTGCCTTGCCTTTCCTGTCCTCGCAGCAGTTTGCTCCATTCTGTTTCCAGTGTGTCTGATAGTCACCTGACTGCTAAGCTCCCAGTTTAATGAATTAAGTGTGCTGGTGAAGAAATAGAACCAGAATCTAGGCTTCCTGTAAACAGATTCCCCTTCATCCCTGATCACAGGCTCACAGTAACAGGAAACCCAGTCTGCTGACTGACTGTCTGTGAGAGGAATTTCCTATCTCAGCAGCGAGTGGAGGGTCCAGTATGGTTGTGACCCCCTGCTGTGACAGGTGACCCTTCCCTGGGGCAGAACACTGGGTGTTGAAAACCGTAGCTCTCAGGGATTGAAAACAGCTAAGAAAAACCCCTGTAAATCGAACCAGCTTGTGGAATGATGACACTAATGAAACTACAACAGTTCCTTCAGTAGTGCCATCTGCTAATCCTTCACTGGACATGGATACCATCAGATTTACAGGTAGCTCTCTGACCCAAGTCGCTGGCACACTTACCTCTGGGGAACAAACAAGCAAATCTGTACGAAAATGCATCAATCTAGCTTTAATGCTGTAAGAAAGAAGCACAGAGGAGTCCCTCGTGGCCATAAATGTTTCTTATGTCTGACAGCTTAAAGCAGCAACTTTCCTGAGTGTTTTATCCATAAGTACAAGCACTACATGTGTGGAATTGTTGATTTGGGTCAAGACTGAGCACCTAAATTTCCTTAAAGGAGACTTGGGATTCTAGCTTGCCTGACGGACTCTGCAGACAGGCGAGAAACCAAGTGGTCAGTAGAGAGGATTCAAGACACCAGCCAAATTAGCAGACCACATAGCTAATCCTACTACTACTGATATTGTAAACTGCTATGACTTAAACAATACCACACATGTATGTATCCAGAACCATAATTCATTTAATTACATGAATATGAAAGAAACTATCAAACAGCTATCACGCTTGATTTGAGGTGGACATTTCAGGTCCAGTATGTAAATTCCACATCATGATTTTGTCAGCCAACCAGTTGAGTACAAAGCGTCACAGTCAGAGAGTACTCCGTTGGATGGCTGAAACAAAATCTTGGTCTGGATTTTTTATTTCTGGACTAGAAATGTTGACCTCTGCCCAGGAAGCACAAGGCATGGGACCCGGGCAACTGGAAGGTACCTAGATGGGATGCCAGTACATTGCAAGTTTGGCAAAGCAGAAAGACATACGACGTGGCTCAGAGTACTCTCCATCATCATCATCAATACTGCACTAACTGAGTAGATTGGTCAGTTGTATAAGTGGGGATATAACATCAGCTCTGCAAAGACTGGCAACCAAAGCAAAGCCTCAGCTCACAATTGATCAGTCGATAAAAGGAAGGTGCCAAGAGCTGTCGAGGACGAGGATGGCCATCATGCGGGTGATAAAAGATGGGGTTCAAGTACCCAGGCCGGTCATAGACGGCCGCCAGATGTGTGGGAGGGAATTAATGAACCGCCATAATAGGTGGCACAATCACTATACTGTTGAGTCAACCAGAGCTGCAAGCACCTTCCTCCAGGGGGCGCTGAGGTAGGATATTTCTAGATGACTCGGTCAGGATTATATCTGTTATCAGCGACACCTCTTTTATATACATCAGGTGTTAAACTGCCAACCAGCGGTACCTTCATAAGCTGCTTACACTCACATCCTCCAGGCATCAGTTCCTCTCATATATGCCCTCAAACAGAGAGAATATCAGCTCAAAGAACTACAGCCAGAAGGCCTGGCTGGGAATTCACTGTCAGGACGTTTGGTTTAAATTTAGCACTCAGCGAGGCAAAACACCCAGCCTAGACATCACCACCTTCTGCAAACTCTAAGCAGCTGATTTTTTTGTTGACTACTTACCAACTTCATTTGTACCACAATACCAACCTCTAGTGGCAAAAATATAATCAATTTACTACTTTACAAATGACGCAAGAAAATATATGCTAACCACTCATCTTCTTTGCCAGAAATAGTTAATGAGCCAATTTTCCCACTATGAGAAAGTGCAAAAGCAGAGAACAGAAAAGATATACAACAAATTCTTGGTCAGATCCATCTTTTCTAAATGAGTTCTGAAGGACTAACGTGCGTTGGTTCTGTGTTAATTATATCAAAGTAGAAATCTGGTTTAGGCAAACCTCGGTTTATGTGGGTCTAAGTGTCAAATATCAATATCAATCATATTTTTTAAATGGTACGTTTAATCTTTCACACATGACCACCTTGATGGGCTTTCCAATAATAAAAGCTGCACATTTACTGTAGCCAGAAGGACTTACTGAATGTGCAGTATAGACACAGCAGGACATCAATATGTCAGACAGGGGAAAATAAAGACTTCCACAACCTTGCAGGGCTTTTTCCTGAATCGCTGCACGCATCACTTTGCTGTAGGTTTTAAATCTTAACTGTGTCGGCAGCAGAAACGCAGATGTCCAACATTTACATCCGAATGACAGCATCTGCCTCAGATGCAAACTGTAACAGGTAAACCTAAAGTTAAATAATGCATCTTATAAAGCAGGAACAGCTGACCAACTGGAATTGGTATCATATGGGACACATAAATTACATAAATATACGCGTGTAAAATTTGGCCTGATGCCTCATCATTAAAACTGCCGATGGTTAAAATAAAATCAGCATTTTCCCACTGTAGATATTCTTTTCTACATTTTTGGGAGAATACATTTAGTTTACTTTAAACACCACAAACAACTTCTGTTTAACTCTTTACTAAAAATTATGTACAATATCAGCAATAATTCCATTGCTACAGGGTTTGATACATTTTTTACAACGCAATTCTGCTTCAGGTCGGCTTGCCGTGATACGCCTTTGTTGCATAATGTCAAAGATTGTTTCAAAAATGCAAAATGGTGAGGACTTGCCCCAGAAGCCACGGAGGCAAAGTCCAGAACGAAGAACCACATCACACATGCACGCCTTAGCTGGGAAGTCCTTAATGAGCTTCGACTGAAGATCCATCCTTTACACAGACTGTGTCACAGGCCAGAAGGTGCCACAGGGGGAAAAAAGATAAAAATAAAAATAAAAAATCTGCGGGTGGAGGATGGGATTACATGGAAACATCTCTGTGATCTTTTGAAATCCAGAGTGTTAACACTGGTTTGTGGGTGGTGCCCAGAAACACTAAACCTGTTAAAATGGCCCATTGATTGGCAGAAAAAAAAAAAAAAATAGAAGCTCAGAGGGAGGGGGGGGGGGGGGGAATGTAACGACAAAATATTCATGCAGTGTTTTGACTTTGACAGTTCGATAGTGTGGTGGGTGAGTGTAAAAGTAAAATTAAAAAGGGAGGAGGGCTGCCCCCACACTCTGAGGTAACGGCTTAGCAGTCACAGGAGATTAAGCAAACCAACCATACTTCCAAAGAGCATATTCCAAGACTCAGAGTGTTCACTACAGACCACTAACGAGAACATCCGCAAATAAACTGTAACTGATTAACGCAAGTATCACCCATATACAGCTTTAGTCCTACTGCAGAATCACAATTATGAATAATTGTACAGCTCCTTAAACCTTCGAAGTGACATTCACATGGACTGTGACACACAGCTGGGAATATAAACCGCGATTCTGAACAAACGGACATTAGCAGTCGGCGGCAATATTCGTCAGTGATCCGGAATTGCGGCAAACATTAGCCTCTGGTCTGAAGGTTAATAGCGTAATTCATGAGCGCTGGACTTCTGCAGGTCGGCCCTTGGAAAAACCACAGCAATGCAGGCGGCTGGAGCAGCGTGGCTCCGGGTTCTTTCAGATACCGATGTGGCCTGACAGATTTCACCTGCAGAGGCACCAGCGAGGAGGAGAACCGCATGGTGAAGGAGCAGCATGACCAGCAGAGGGCAGCAAATCTGACATGCAACGTTAATCAACAATTAAGAAGTACAATACAGGGACAGTGCAGAAAGGAGAAGGTGGGGGGTGGATTAACTAATTTCAGGCTTCTCACGGCCCTATAAAACCTTACAGGATGTTTTCAAATGCAACAAATGAGTTTATGCTGTGCTCGCAAGGCCGGCCTTAGCCAGCCACTCCAGGAAGGCGTCGGAACTGCAGCCGGGCATCGAGGTGTCCCCTGGTCTTCATCACCAAGGGAGGTGAGGGATGGGACAGGGTGTTCATCGCAAAGGGTTTGCTGGTTGGTGTAGAGGGCTCAGCTGGGCCCAGGGAGCTAAAGGAGTTGGGGGAGGCCGGCAAGACGTGCTGTGTCATGGCTGGGGAGGAATCATGCTCCGGGCCACAAGCTTGAGCATCCCACCGTGCTGGTAGAAGACCGTGTCCACCTTGCTCTCTAACAGCGCCATCACTTGGAAGCTCTTTCCAGTGCTGGTCTGAAATAAACAAGCAAATCAAGAAGGTCAGCCATCATCCTCAACTACTCTGAGGAGTATTTCCTGGAAATGCTTAATGGGGACGACTTAATGGGGACGACTTAACGGGTACGTACGTGGACGGTGAGCTCCTGACCAGGAGATGGGTCTGCCGGAATACAAAAGGAGAACGTCTCTTTGCCGTTGAGTCCCAGGGAGTCTGCACTCTGGTCCGGAAGGAACTGCAGAGGGGCAATCCCCATGGCAACCAGATGGTTCTTGTGCAGCTTTTCGAAGCTCTCTGCGATTACAGCCCTGACACCCTGTAGACACAGGTTAGACCCCTTAAGGTGTGATGCTTGAAGCCCACCGAGACACTTGAGCAATATATGGCATATATGGGGTGGCAGCTCCGGAGGAGAGTCATATTTATCACATTTAATAAGCCACATTGGGAACCGCTTATACTCAGTGTGCCTGAAGGCATTTACCCAAACAATAAGTCAGTAAGTCTATGAGCCTCAACGCCCACAGCAGGTCTGTCACTCGTGCTGAAGCTTACAAGTAAGTAGGGTCCCTTGGCAGCCCAGTCACGCGAGTTCCCGGAGCCATACTTCTTCCCAGCCAGGATTATGAGGGGAATGCTATCCCTCTGGTACCTCTCAGCCGCCTCGAAAACATCCATCTGGAACACAGACACCCCGACAGTCAGGGTCCAATGATAGCATGTGAACCAGCACCACTGGGGTCGATGCTGCCTGATTCTGCTGAAGCAAAATTAATCGCCAGTACTACGATAAAATTTTGCCAGCCCACACACCCATCAGCCCATTGGGAAATTGCCTAGTATGGCCGGTCCAACACTGGTGCCAGTTGATCAAACTGACAATGAAGTGATGGGCACTCACCATTTGTCCAGACGGGATGTGCAGGGTTTTGGGGGCTGCTTTGCCAATGAACCTATTCTGTAGCTTGATGCTGGCGAATGTACCCCTGGTCATCACTGCATCATTGCCCCGTCGGGCTCCATACGAGTTAAACTCGCGTGGGGTAAGGCTACACAGATGGGGAGTGAAAGGATGATGCAGATCACACAACACAAACAGTTATACACACCACACACTATGGAGTTAGTCTACACCATGCCCTGTCAGCAGAAGGAGACCCTGCCTGATGCTAGTCCCTCTCGTACCCCTGGCCCGCATGCCTGTGTGGCCCCACCCTTACCAAGACACCGGTGAGATGGGTGACACTTACCGCTTACTCGTAAGGTATTTGGCTGCGGCACTGGTGCGGGAAATACTACCAGCTGGAGAAATGTGATCAGTTGTCACCATGTCTCCAAGAAAAAGCAACACGTGGGCATTTTCTATGGGCTGTGGGGGGCACGGCTTGTTCGTCTGTCAGGAAAAAGACGTGGGCCAGTTCTTAGGACAAAAACTTCACCATGCACTACTGATGGCCAAATGAAGTTTCATGAACCATTTGCTGTATTTTTTGACCCCACTAGATGGTGCTGTTGGTTTACTTTGAAGTATGCTTTGAGCCCTTTTATGAACAGAGTACATCTAGTGGGGTCAGAAAATACAGCAAACGTTTCATGAGGCTTCATTTGCCCATCACCTACCAGACGGCCTAAAGCACAAGAAACCCCAACTCACAAGTTTGTGGAAGAAGGGTGGACATCTGATGTACGTGGACTTGAGATCCCAGGGGAAGAGTGTGGATTCGGGAGCATCCAGGTTTTTCCACATCTTATTTTCCCTCTGTGAAAGGCAGAAGAGGGACTGTCAGAGTGACACACACCTCTCTCAAACACACAAGTCACCCAAAAGGAGCACATCAATGAAGAATCACCTCCATTTTTTCCCCGAGGTCTCGGAACATGGAAGAGATGACCATGTTCTCCTCCGTATGCTGGACCTCCTCCCTGCTGGGCCATACATCCCGAAGAAACACCTCTTTGCCCTCCACAGTTACACCTGCGGGGGGAGGGGGGCAAGAATGGGATTAGGGAGGGTTGGCAATGCGAGACCACAGCCCTTAAGATGATCGATGGCAAGCATTTTAAGTGCACAGGTCAAGCCAACACAAGAACGACTTCCCAACTTCTGTGGAACGTCTTTAATATCAAAACAAACTCAAGGTAACATTATCTGTAATAAAGATATCAGAGATGTAGTCAGGCTCGTTTTACTGTCCTCACCCAGGGGTTCAGTCTCAAAGTCGATGCTAACTGTGCCAGCGATGGCGTAGGCCACCACCAAGGGTGGAGAGGCCAGGTAGTTGGCTCGTACGCAGTCACATAGGCGTCCTTCAAAGTGCCTGTTTCCAGACAGCACTCCACAGGCTACCAGGTCACCCTGCAGAGAGCAGGACCCACTCAGATTAGCAGATTGATATCAGTGGGGTGAACAGCCGACGGGGGTGGGGGGTGGGGGGGGTGAACAAGTGAACAGAGTGAAGTGGGGAACCTTTCTAATGGCGTCGACTAGAGTTGACGGCAGGGGTGCGGTGTTCCCCAGGCACGTGGCACATCCATAACCGATCACCCCAAATCTGTGACACAAGGAGCAGATATTAATGTTACAGCGAAAGAACTCTGGCTAGGCACCATGAAGACATCCAATGTGTAAGTGTGTGTGGGGTGCATTTGGAGGGTCCACACACCCAAGCTGGCTGAGGTAAGGCAGCACCCCACTCGTGTTGAGGTAGTGGGTGACCATGCCGCTCCCGGGAGCCAGGCTGGTCTGGATGTAGGGCCGGACCCTAAGCCCGGCTCCCACAGCCTTCTTGGCCAGCAAGCCTGCAGAGGGCATGTTGGTCAAAGCACAGCAGAAAAACCGTATAGTTCACACAACCTCACATTTCCCTTTACACACATGAGGTTTTTCCTAAAACACTTACAGCTTAAATACTTTTTCCCCACTGGCTGCTTATTTGATCTTATTCCTGCTAAATACAAGTACCTTTACTACATAGCTATTTCCTGCCCTACAAGTGCCCCCACCCTCCTGATAAAGCCCAGATTTTGCTGCTTCCGGGTTTGGGTTTGCGCCCCACACCCACCTGCGGTGAGCATGACGGATGGGTTGCAGTTGTTGGTACAGCTGATGATGGCAGCAATGACGACCGAGCCATGACCTAGGCTGAACTCCTGGCCCTCGTGCAGGAGCGGAACCAGGGCTGCCTGCTTCTCCACCGGAATGTGGAAGCCCTTAAAGCCAACCTACAACACAGAAGCGGAGAAAATTTTAAGCCCCAGCAAAAGGCCACACCCCCTGGTTGTAGGGCCCAACCCAATGCTCACTGGTTATGCAAAAAACATCTGGCACCCTTGAATGTGAACAGCTGTGAGGTCATGTGACATCTTCAAGCTAAATGTCCTGGGTCAACGCTTGGATGGGAGAAAAACACACTGGTGCAGGAAGCGGTGCACTCCAGCCACTAGGAGGCATCCTTACCATTTTGCTTGAAGTGCTTCAATGTGGCACATCGAAACTCCCCCCCCCCCCCCCACAGCTTGCTAAATTTTACAGTCAGCAGCTTGTTCTGCAAATTAATTTTTTCCATCGGGGACCTCAGTCCAAAATTTTGTCTGAGACCTTAGACCGTAGCTTTGTGTCACTGGCAGAATTTGGACCGTGGAGTAAAAGAATCACCGAGTACCCCAGATACAGCAGGAGGGCTGCAGAGGCGACACCAAACTGTGGCTGATGCTGTTTTTTCAAGTGACACCAAGCCACGCCCACCATGGTCATCAAAGCCCCCAAGTATTAAACTGGAGGCTCTGGAAAACTCCCCACAAGAACACACACACAAAAAAAATAATAATTCTATCTAAAGAGAAATATCTGCTTGCTAAAAAAGGCTGATTTGGTACTAGAAAATAACCAACTGAAAAGAATACTTCCAGTGTCACATTTTCCCTAATGTCAGCCTCACTGGGTACAAGCTAAATAAATAAAACCAACATACACTTCATAAGAGTGATAAGACCGAACGAGGCAAACAGGCCAAAACGAAGCATACCTTCTCGTTTAGACAGCTGGCGAAGTCCTTCTTCATGTTGCTCACCTCCACCCGGTCCTGCGGCCTCTTGGGCCCGCTAACGTGGGGCACGATGGTGTTGAGGTTAACCTCTATAACCTAGGGATCGAAGTAGAACGACAACGCAGGAGAAATAAGGTATAGTGCTAAAAACCCGCCTGTTAGCCGAGGAAACATACAGGACGTCCCACTACTGCTCTGGCTGAGCCTGCAAAGAGGGATGCTCACCTCTGAATACACGGGGTCTTCAGATGGGTCTTGGTAGTTTCTGAAGAGTTTCACGGCCTTCAGGTAAGCTTCCACCAATTCAAGTTTCTCCTCACTGAAGTCTGGTGGCGGAAAAACAAAGACCTTTGCTCTGGCATGTGACCACAGAGATGACTAACTTCATGTAGTCTTGATCAGCCCTTACTGTGCATCTATCCTTATAGTTAACCGTAAACGTTTAGCCTTTTTCAAGGCCTGTTGATAACCAAGTTATGGAAATCTTGCACTACATTTATCTGAGCTAAAGGCCTTTTCCTGTAAGCAGACAGAAAGCGAGTCCATTTGCTATTGCCGACTCAAGGCCGTCCTGATAGTCACAGAAAATCACCGAGGCCGACATAAAGGTCCCCTTACTAGTTTGCCTAAAGTGCTTCAGTGTAACGTCATCGATGGGGAAGAAGCTGACTGTCGCGTTGTACTCTGGACACATGTTGGCGATGGTGGTCCTATCCGGAACAGAGAGTTGGGACACGCCGGGCCCGAAGAACTCCACAAACTTACCGGCGATCCCAGCCTGACGGAGGTGCTGAAGGAGGGAAGCGACAACTTAAGCAGCTTGACCCCATTCACTAAACATGAACAACAAGGAGCCCACTTTTTTCTGTCCATCTAAATCATTTGGATATTTCATAAGTTCTCAATTTTCATAAAGAATTAACAAGACAATTATTTCAAAGTCCACAATTGTTTAGGCAGATGTTCTAGTCCAGGGGTAGCCAATCTTATCCAGAAAAGGTCATTATGCATGCAGCTTTTCCTCCTTAATTAGAGGACTGATTGTCTGAAAGTTCCCACACCTGGGATTGAACAGCTGACCTAAAGATTATCCCAAAAACCTGTACACACACCGGCCCTTTGCGGATAAGATTAGCCACCCTTGTTCAAGCCTAAGATGTTAATCTTGCATGACACACATCCAAAAATTAACATTAACTCCGTCCTCTTGGTTGGCCTTTTCTGCAACCCTCAGGATCACTTTCTCCATAGCCTTTGCACTGCTTAGCCATCCTAACCTGTCCTTGTACGACTTCACTTCAAAGCTGGGGCTCACGAACCTTAGTGATCCCGAGGACGACGTCTATGGACGTGGCTAGGTTGTTGATGGAGCCGACCAGCTTGCAGCCCACCACCTTAGGCAACGTGAGGGTGACAGGTTGGCCCAGCATGACGGCCTCCGACTCGATACCTCCGACGCCTGAAACCAAGTGAGCATGGAAGAGCATCAGGGCCGACCACTGGCAAGACACCAACACTACACCGAAACCATGCAAGACTTCACGTAAAAAGCAGCATCATTCAAAAACTGATCGTCTAATCAGACACCGAAGTCTTCATGAAGTCTTCCAAAACAACAGACAGCAGGAATAACATCATACCAATGCCAGCAAAGAATCAGACTGTCATTGACCAGTAGTTCTGGGAAGGTCCTCACCCCAGCCTAGAACACCCAGGCCGTTGACCATGGTGGTGTGGGAGTCCGTGCCCACCACGCTGTCTGGGTAGACATACTCCTCCTGGGCCTGTACCGCCTGACACAGGTATTCCAAGTTCACTTGGTGTATGGCGCCGATGTTGGGAGGGATCACCTTCACATTCTTGAAAGCTTTGGAGCACCACTAGAAAAGCATACCACCATTTACCAGTCAAGTCACACATGCTCCGGGCCTATATTCCTGATAGATGTTGGTCCACATAATGAACTAGTCACCCAGGAGTGCAAGAGGGCAGTAGCTCTCTCAGACGCAGCACTGGGCAGCACCGCACAGTTGCCATCCTACCTTGAAGAACTGGAACCTCTCTTTGTTTCTGCTCAGTTCCTTCTCCTGGTTCTTGAGAGCAGTCTCAGGCCTAGCAAAGGTAGAATCGGAGAGGAGTCGTTAAGGTGCTGATGTGAGCACAGGTGATCAGAAGTGGGGCGTTCTGGGGGCTGGCTGGAACCTACTCAGATACAGGCTGGAGGTGAAAAGGGCACAAGAGGGGGGTGTTCTCTATCTGGACAGAGGGGGCCCTCCCTGAGGTAGTGGGAGCGTCGCTGCAGGACCCTTTGCTGCAGGTTCTTTGGTCCCTGCAGCCGCCAGACCCCCCATGAGGTTGAGCTTTGGCAGGAGAGGATTTGACGGAGGCAGCCTGACCTTCCCCCCCACCCGGATTCGGGGCGTTCTGAATGGCACTGAAATGAAAAATGAAGACCACAACATAAATTGATAAACTCTTAAGCAGCTCGTTGGCTGACTGATTAAATGAATACCTATTGCCAGAAGGGTGAGCTACCATTTACTGAAATCGATCTGCAATGCCTGATCCACAATGAGGTCAGTGGGACAGGCGGGGTTCACCAGACTGGGGTCACCCTTCAAGCCGGCCACAGCATCCCTCATGGCAGCCAGGTCCACCATGGCGGGAATTCCCCTGTAGGAGCACACCGCCCAGGGTTAAATTTACACAGCTAAAGCAACACCATGTGCTCCAACCTTCAGCATGTCCAGTCCACAACCCCACACATCACAAACGGCACCAGAAGGGCTAGTGGACAGGTCACAAACATCACAAACGCCCTAGGAGACACTCACGTGAAATCCTGAAGCAGAACCCGGGCCGGGATGAACGGCACCTCAGACGAGCCCTGCTGCTGACGCCAATCCAAGATGGCCTCCACGTCCTCTCTCTGCACGTAGAAGCCATCGCACCTCCGGACGGACGCCTCGAGTAGGATGCGGATAGACAGGGGCAACTCATCTGTACAGGAGGAAAACGTCTGACTTCAGTGAGTCGAGCTGCTGTGAGAAATCCAAGCAATTACCGGCTTGCAGGATCACACTTGTTCTTTAATGTGTCTACCAACCAAGTAGAAGGCATTAGGAAAAAGGCAGTCCTAAAAAGGTTCTTCTGGAGTATTCTTGAGCAGAGCAGGGCCCGAATGACCAAGGTGCACAGCTCAGAAGAAAAAGTGGTTGCAAAGTAGAATCCAAATCAGGTTTACTCACTGTATCTTGGATCCTCAAGCTTCTGAAGACTGAAGTATTTGCGCCCTGCATGTTTCTCAGTCTTCAGGGTCTCAATGAGGTGGCTGAAGGGGTGGTCTGTGCGGAGAGACAATGGAGACTTCTGGTGATGGGGACAACAGATGCGGCAAGTCTGGGAAGGGTGCGGACCGATGAACTCGATGTAGCAAGAAGGTAACCAGCACTCTTTTTACATTTATGCCAACTCAGTCAACACAAAAGTCTTATCAAGGCACACATCTGCATCTACAACAGTGTTCTTCACGGCCAGAATCCTTCGACAAACTTCTTCACATGAATAAATAAACTGTTCACCAAGGCAGAACAGGGGGACGTTTGTTTGAGCAGAGGATGCAACTCTGTGTTTTGTTTGGCCAATGCAAAACAAGCCATCCATAATTCACAATAAAACCTGTGTAAAATACACTTCTGTTTTTGTCTCAAATAAAATCAGTACTCTTGTTTGGTACCTACCTAAGCCTATCAAAGCGGGAAATCTAACATTGTCAAGTAATTGTTTCATAAAATAATGCATTTGTACATAACATCCATATTATTACAAGAAATCAAAAGTTAGCCAAAATAATTCAAGCCATAGTTCAAGCTGCAGTAGTGGCCATAGACGGCTCTCGACTCTCCTTCACAAAACCAGACATATTTTGGATACCAGACTAGACATTTCCAATGCTTTGTTCACCAGGTTCCAAAGCAGAGGGTTTTAACAGTGCTTGAGTGCTACACTCTCAGGTTTGAAGGGATCCAGTGGGACTGGGGGCAGGGAGGCACACACCCAACGAGGCCATTCTCTATCAGCACAGGGGGGCGGCTTTGAAGGCCCAGCCACGGCACAGCGTGAACCGGGAATGTCGTCTCCGTGTTCAAAAGGGGGGGGGGCACGTTCTCGCTGCTTATTATTGAGCCATGTCGAGCAGCCCCTGCCCTTTGCTTCTACCTACTTGCAGCCCTGATATCCACCATCACGAAATCAAACTAAACAGGAGATTTCTGCATACAAACAAAGGGAAGTGACAAGCAGGGATGCCAGCAAGATTAAACACATAATGCCTCTTCGAATAAGTTTGTCACGACTTTGTCACACTTCTAAGTGTTTATACACTATAATTTCTTCTGATTCTTTAAATCTTTTCCGTATAAACATGCTTATGACAATGACCCCATAAGTAAAAACTGCTGCATCACAATAATTTGAAATGTATTCAAATCATGTTCAGCACTTTCAAGAATTATTTTCAGACCACTGTTACACTTCTCCAGCTGATATAGGTAAACAACACTCAGTTCCTCAGTTCTGACCTTGGGCTGAAACCCCTTCCATAGATCTGCAACAAGTAGCAAAGAAATTTAGTGTCTTGGACTGTTAATGGTTGTCTTGCACCTACAGGACTTATTAACTCATATATGATAAATATGTGAGGGAAGCAGTCAAAGTTCACTCAGCAACAGGTGTTACCGTTGAGTGTCGTGTTTAATCTGGGGAAACCTAAGTATCAAAAGGTGTGTCTTGTCACCAAGAAACTGGCTTAATTTACCAAAGTCACAGGTGCAGTAGACCTGGTATTCCCCATTCAGGTGGCAGAGGGGGAATCTGTACAGATATAGGAACTGATATAGGCCGTGAAACTATTGGGTTTAACAAGGTGACCGTAGTATGACTGAATTTGTGAAGTGTGGGTTTTCCAAACTGACAGCCTGACAATATATTCATGAAAATTTAAGGACTTCACTAAAAAGTTATTCCTTCTTGTTTTATAACACCGTGAGATTCATCACTCTTTGCAGCTTAATACAACAAGGGGCATGGACCACAACCTGAGGTCAAGTTTGAGAAGTGGCCAATTTTAGGTCTGGACACCCTGTACCACGGAAAGTTCTGCCACTATGGACAGGCCTCATAATGATGAGTATAAATCAGTGAGTCAGGCAGCAGGTCTGAATCTCTCCCCCATAATGAGAAGGAGAGAACCAAAAGGGCCATTCTGCTCTCAGGCTCAGATTGTACTGGTGTCTCCCCAACCAGCCCAAACCCAATTTATCTCCACTACAAGGACAGTTACAGGTCAAGCAAAGAAAGCAGCCTTATTACTGAATCTAACCTCCAAATACAAAAACACACAGGAAAAGATTAATGTCGGCAAAATCTCAATCCAATCTGTCATTCGCTTACTAAAGTTCAGCTCTGTTACGTCTTCTTGTCAAATAATGCAAAAAAACATGTACTTTGTAACCTGCATACATAACCCCGGTCCACAATGTCATGTATCATGCAGAAACCTGAAATCGAATACAGGAGGACAGAAGCTAGTTACAGCAACGACTACTGGCATTCTTTCTTTTTTTTTTTTTTACAGTAAAGATTTATTGTCAGGCAAGAGACAAATCGGACGAACTACCAACATTAAAAAAAACTGTCTGCATATCTAGTCATATGAAATCAAAATTTTAAACGGTCAAATTACTCCCCTCTTTAGAAAAAAAGACAGCTAAGGTTTGTAAGAAGTTTTGTACATGTTAATAATAAAAACTCGAAACAGCCGTGGCAGTGTCACTGTGGTAATATGTCAGATATAACTCGCAATTTAAGAAACCTTATCTAGATCATTCAATGCATGATTAATTGCAGTCTTGTATTTATGTGGCACTATGACGTGCATGAATTTAATCGTACTACTTTCGGAAGATATTAAAATGAAGGCATTAAAATTTGATGTTAGGACAAAACATCTGTGAGAAACCAGAGAGCCGGGTGGTCACAGAAATACTGTCATTTTGCCTGGAGATTCCGCACCAGACAAGTGAGTCTGTCCGGTTTATTTGCCGCAGACGGGTTTATTGCACGATTTAGTTAATAAAATCACACTGAAGCGCCTCACCATCCAGCCATGAGTGTGACACTGGAGGCTGGGGGGCTCCGTGCTTATCGCCGAAAACAGCCCACCTAAGCGCAGCTGCGTGGCCCGATAGCGGGGCGCCAGAGGCTCGCCAGCCGGCCCCGGTCACCGAGCCCGTTCGGTGGCGAAGAGATCCGCGCTGGAAATTTCACTAATAAACTAAAGAGCCGTTTTAGATCCTCGCCATTCACAACATGCATTTGTAAAAAGAAAAAAATAACCACTGCACACTACATAAACGTAATAAAACAGAGTAAGCGACAAAATTCCGCTCCGCTGTTTTCGGTGACAAGACTGCGGTTCCGAAAGCCCGAGTCCCCCGAAGCAGACTTCCGGACACGCCGTCCTCCGCCGGGCCGCCTCAGCTCCGGAAGGCCGCGCCGCCTCGCACCGAGTCCGCCAGCGACACGCGACGGCGCGAGGCCGGCGGGCGCTACCGCACGGGCTTCGCTAGCCGAACATGCTAACGCTAACTACGAGCTAAGCGGCCAGGGCAGCTATAACCCTCCGAGCTGGGTGCGTCGCCGCGGGAAAAAAAGCCGGAACCGCCGTGGCTCCGCACAAGCAATCCGGAGGCTGCTCTTCACAGGACTGTCAGCCGGGCGGGACCGACATAGTCCGACGAGAACCGCACTGCACTCCCGGCGCGGCCGGCCTTACCTCGGGACACGACCGTCAGCGCCATGACGGCTCCTGAAATTGACACGATCTCCGCTAGTGGGCCGAGGAAACACCTCCCCGATCCGGGCCCAATGCGGTTCTGGCGGCCGCCCCCGCCCTCCAGCACAAATTAACTCTCCTACGGCCGGAGTTCCACTTCCTCCACTTTCAGACTGCGGATTTAGAAAATAAAGTTAAAGCGACGTGTTGATTTGTATTTATAGACTCCATTCTCCATAGTGACGGTGTCATGGTCTTGGTATATCACGCTCAGTTGGACCTTGTTTAATAAGGGAGTGTCGAACCCGCAACCCAGTGGCTATCAGCCGTCCTATTATTATCTCCCCGGCGAAGCGGGGGCCCTGGGGAGGTCGCTCCAGCACACGCCCTTGCAAAGATGACGACTTTTCAGCTCCAGATAAAGAAAGTCATGTTCCAACAGGATTTTGTTTGCATTGTTGCTTTTATTTGCTTATAGTCCCGTCAAACAAGCTTTTCTCAAGAAAACTGATGTGAGCCGCACTGACTAGGCAAAAGGAGTATTAAAAGTACATACTTTTCAACGTTTATGGAATGCAACAGTATTGACTAAGATAAAATGACTAATGCATATATTAGTTTTACAATTAATATTTATACATAGGTTTCCAAACTAAAATTCTACACTTACGATAACTGGACTGCAGTTCAGGGTATCTAACTGGACCAGAAACAACCTGTGGAATTATTAAATTTTATTTCTTTAAGAAAATTTACATTGTGCAAATATCCACAGAAACTAATAAAAAACCAAAATGTGCGGTTTTATAATAATGTAATTAGTACCATGTATTTACATTGTTGGTTCACCTTAAAATTTGAGGAAAAACCTCGCACGCAGGACGATGCTGCAGGCACGTGGTATCAAACACGACCACCAGCAGCATGTAGCGTCACCGTGCTGTAGCTCAAAAAGCTCTTAGACATTTTTTTTAGAACGCATTATGTAATTATCATATTCGAACACGTAGTATACATATTACATGGTTACATTTAAAAACTATATTACATTAATTTTTAAAACTATATTAATTTGTAACTGGTTGACCTTTCAACCCTTGGCGTGTCAGAAGCAATGGCGTCGTGATCCGTGTGGGAACCGAGTGTGTCGCTGCCTGACATCGGGTTGGGTTGCACCAGATATCGTCGCTGAGTCCCTTCGCCGAGCTTGATCTTTGCCATGTGAAGCCTGATGTGTTTTTAAACGTGGTCAGCTAGCCGTCTAGCTGGCTCGGTGGCCGCAGTTAACGCGGTAGGTGTGAGAGCCTCACTGTGTGGAAGGACAGGCAGCATGTCCGCGTTCTTAACTTACTGGGTTAATATGTCTGCGTCCTGTGTTTGACCCAGTAGCAGGTTAGAGAAACGTCGATTTGTGTCTCCTGCAGCTTCCTGCCAATGACCTTACTTTCATTGGCCGTGGTGGTGTTATTCCTAAGTGTCAAAGCTTACAAGGACTTAGAACCATCGGACGCCGCTGGGCACCGTGCTTCATGCCCAGGATGGTAATCAGGACCTGGGGGACTTTCATCCGCGATTGCAAACATCTTTCTGTTAGGCTGCCTTATATAGCTGCACTTTCAATGGCAGCAGCTTTTGTGGTGTTACCAAAGTTGGCTGGTGTGAGGTTTTCTGTTCGAAACAAGCTTGCACACACATTAACATGTATGTAGCAGTTTAAGTACCTTGTAAATAGTCTGTAGGGTTTGCAAACTATCTGACTCTTTTGATGTAGCTAATTTTAGGTTTATAATGGAACAATATAGATTTGCCGTAAGATTATTTGCGTGAGTCTGATACTGTGAGTGTCATGCCAGATGCGTGACAGTTGGCCCCCTGGCTTCTGACAAGATGCCTGAGGTATTCCTTAATCTGTCCTGAAAGTGAGGTCTTTATTGGGAAGATATTAGGAGCAAATGCTGCTGGAGAGATCTTGGACCAGCTGAAAATTCGCCGCTCATAACTGTAGGCAGACTTTGTTAATTGCTTCACTTCCTGAGTCAACAGCCTGGAGGAGTGAATTGCTGTCCCCCCGACCATTGTACATTTACGGGTTGTAACTTTGGGGTGAATTTGCCTCATAAGATGTGTTGGTGACCTTTGGCTGTGTGACGCAACGCTGTACCTAAGTTCCAGTAGACTTTTCTAGGTTCTCAGCAACACTTCCGGGTCTTGCAGTTATGAGGAAAGTTCTTGTGTGTCTTGAATAAGATATGGATGTTTCCCAATTTGTTTTACTTCCTTGTCTTGACATGCTGTTCTGCTAATTGTCCTCTAGACACCATAAATGTCAGTCTGATGCCCGGTACCTCAGGGAGCAAGGATGCAGCAGAAACGCAACATCCAGATCATCGAGTGGGAGGACTTGGACAAGAAGAAGTTCTACTCCTTCGGTGTGTTTATGACCATGACCATCCGGGCCACCGTGTACCCGGCTACACTCATCCGCACGCGGCTGCAAGTGCAGAAGGGGAAGTCCCTCTACAATGGCACCTTTGACGCCTTTTTTAAGATCCTACGCACAGAGGGCGTGCGCGGACTCTACCGTGGCTTCATGGTCAACACCTTCACGCTGATCTCAGGCCAGGCTTACATCACCACCTACGAACTGGTTCGAAAGTACGTGTCCAGCTACTCCACCAATAACACCCTCAAGTCATTGGTGGCAGGTGGCTCTGCTTCCCTGGTGGCTCAGAGCATCACAGTCCCCATCGACGTGGTCTCCCAGCAGCTCATGATGCAAGGCCAAGGCGCACACCTCACTCGCTTCAGGGTCAAGCCCAAGATGGCCATGGCGGCCAGGAAGGACCGCGTTACCTTCGGGCAGACTAGGGACATCATCGTTCAGATCTTCGCGGCTGATGGCTTCCGGGGATTTTACAGAGGCTACGTCGCATCTCTCCTTACGTACATCCCAAACAGCGCAGTCTGGTGGCCGTTCTACCACTTCTACGCAGGTAACAGGAGATAAAATTCATGGTTGGGTCCATTCCAGAATGCGTGCATTGATTCCCATCCAAATTAGGAAATGGAACTGGAGTTGGAATTCAAATTCAATTCCAGTTCTGTTCCCCGTAGTTTTTCCTAATCCCAACTCCAATTCCATTTCCTAATTTGGATTGGATTGTATGAATGCATTCCGGAATGGCTCCAACCCTGGTAAAAATCCACTCTAATTGGACAGTCGGATGATCAACTTGTAATGTAAGCTGATATCTAACTGCGTATAATATTGTAAAACACCATTTTAAATCTCAGCATCTCATTTAAATAACATTCATATATTTTTTAACAGAATTGCTGAAAAAATGTATATGGAAGTAATAGGAAGTTATGGCGTGTGGAATGTGATTGCTGTTGAAATGTTTTGACGTATCTAGTTCACATGTAATCTCTATGAATGGCATAGAGCTGTATTATGAAACTAGAGTAGGACATCTTATGTTACTGCTTGCTAAAGGGGCTGCATCACACCTGCATGCACTTTAAGAGGCCTGCATGATCATAGCAGCCTGCATTATGAGGCACCTTTGGAATTCATAGCTACGTGACTGACTGAGCGAGCTGTCTGTTCCACTGTCACAGAGCAGCTCTCCAAACTGGCACCCAGCGAATGCCCCCACCTGGTGCTACAGGCCATGGCTGGGCCTCTGGCGGCTGCTACTGCCTCCACAGTCACCAACCCCATGGACGTGGTCAGGGCCAGAGTGCAGGTATGTGCGCCCTCTGCTGGTTCATTCAAGATAGCGGTCTGCAGGCTCCCTTTTCGGTTTGGGCTCCACACATTTGTAAATGTAACACAGGATATCAAAAATAGGATCTTAAGGTTGATGTGTTTAGGTGGGCTAAGCAGCCTGTAGTAAAATGTTTTTGTTGTTATTCAAAAAGCCAGTGAGTTTTCAGTTCTGTGACCCCATTTTGACAGGTGGAGGGTCGCACCTCAGTCATCGAGACCTTCAAGCAGCTACTAGCTGAAGAGGGTCTCCTGGGAATGACCAAAGGCCTGTCGGCCCGGATAATTTCTTCGACGCCAACGGCCATCGTCATGGTGGTGGGTTACGAGACCTTGAAGAAATTGAGTCTTCGGCCAGAACTGTTGGACTCAAGGCACTGGTAGAGAGAACTGCGACCCAATGCTACGTCCTTGGCTCTACTCAACCTGTTGTCCTTTTAAAACTCGGTTGCCTTGTGACGTTTTAACGTGACACTGAGGTGGAGGGGGGTGTGTTTTATCCTTGTTTGAGGGGGGAATTTCTTCAATCATTTTCTGAATTGTTTTAGCAAGATTTCCTCTGAAGATTTTTTTTTACGCATTAGTAAAATAATTTGATGTCAATTTCAGTCACTAATAGAAATTCTTCAGCAGGTGTATATATTAATTAGTGGAATTTAAATCTAAAAATAAGCACAGTAATTGATTAGTAGATGTTCTGGCGAGCTGGTATCCTTACATATGAAAAGGAGTTTCTTGGATGGTTGAGATCGCAGGTGACTTGGGGTTTTAAGGGAAGTTAGTAACTGAGATACAGGACTTCTCTTCTGTCATGGTTCCCAAATCTGCTCTGCTAAATGAAATCTGATTTGTATCAAATTGTTAGGAATTTTATTTTGATGAAATCTTGCCCTGTCTACAAGCCTTCGCCATTGTGACACACAGCAGCAGTTTGGGAGATGGGACACTGTTGCCAAAAGGTTGGCATTCCTGGGGCTGGTGTGGATCCAGCCTCTTGCTTTTTGCACAAGCAGTATTTCATAGGGCTTTCTTCTCAGTTAGGAGCGAGGAAAGGTGACACCCTCTAGTGGAGGCTGAGGGTGTGGCATTTCTGAGACATTACTCGGTTTTCTAAGCATTGCAATGGAGAAAATGTTTTTTGTTTTGGCTGAAGGGAAATTATGCTTTCCTGGAAAAACTGCAAATAAATACACGTGCGATGAAATGGATACATATAGCAGCGTTGGGTATCTACTCCCCTCCCCAGCTCACTACCTGTACCTTTCGGGGCATCACTCCAAGCAGCTGAACCCAGCCTAATAGCATTGCTCCATATGTTAACACTTCACTGGATTTCCAGACCCAGTGTTAATCCCACTGACATGAAACAACCCCAAAAGATTTATTACATGCCAGTGTCTTCCTCAGATTTACTCCTGAATGTAGCTGTAGCCCGTGGAAGTTAAACACTCATAACTCTTCCCTGAGTCTGCTTGGTCCAAATACCAATTACCAAGGGACAACATCTGTGTTTTGATTCAGAAAGTGAGGTGTAAAGACTATGTAACTACTAAATATTACACTTTCTATATTGTTGGGTGGTAGTTATTCTTGCTGCATCCCTGAAGGCCAGGTGTGATGAAAGGCAGTCACTTAAGGATCCACAGTGTCAAGTTAGGTGGGGTCCCTCTTAGTGTGAGATTCGGTCTCTCAGTTTGCAGTACTGAATATATCGTGGGAGTGTCCTCTGTTTGGCTGCTGCCTCCTGATTGGGTGGCCTTCTGGCTCGCCCCCAAACATCGACACACGACTCTGGCCCAGCACTCTACATACTTAAACATGTCCATGTCATGCCCACCCCCTCCAACTTTCCCCAGTGTACAGTACCCATCACTGATGTCACTGTGTGCTTCTGTCAGTATTTGGCAAAATGCTGGTTTAATTTTTCCATGTAGTGTCAGTATTCACTCTGTAGAGGGCGCACAATGTAAGGTACACTGTAAACCCCTTTAAATTACTTCCTCCTCTGTTACTAACCATCCACCACAAATACTGCTGCCTCCCTCTGTTTCCGCTTCATCTAGCCTACATTCTGTATGTACAATTAAGTATTTACATTATTTTGGTAAGTGTAGGTTACACTGACACTTTTTTCATTTTAGGACAATGAACCCTATTTGTATAATAAGGTTACATTTGTCGTGAAACTGTACACAATTTTCCAAGATGCATTGTTACTTTATTCTAATAAAGGTGTAGATATTGGCCTATCTGTACCCTCCGTCTAGTTACTGCTTTCTAATAGTGACGGGATGTTTTCTGCTTCGATTTAGACCGAATGCTAAACAGTTTATGGTTTGTATGACGCTGTATGTCGACATGGGACTTCCAACGCACACGGCCTATGAAACGCACAGGAAACTGTGCGTAAAAGTAGCCAATGTCCTGGACAGAAACTGTTCACCTACAGTGGAGCGACAAAAATAAAAAATATTAGATTTATTTAGTTTGTCCCTTTTGGAGCCACAGAAGGGAACATAAAACAAATGAAAATGAAATCTTAAAAAAAAACTGCTTCTTGGCTGCCTGCAAGGGGGGGGGGGCTGGTGACCCACTGCGCCTGGGTCTGAGGTCACATGGGACAGTCGTAAATGTGGATGGCGCGGTCATCCCCTGCCGAGATGATTTTGGATCCATCGCCGTTGTAGTTAACACTCCACACCTGTGGAAGGAAGCAGCAAATTAGCTTCTGCAGGCCATCAATTTCTCATATAGCACTTTCTGTCAGTATCTGCAGAAATCATGCTTAACGACGTTTTAATGATTAATGATTAGCAATCCACTAACGGGATCTTACAACTTCCCAATCACTGCCGCAGTTTACAGTCACACAAACGGCACTGCAGTCGTTTACTCCAAGGCTTTTCCCCGCGAACGTCAAGATTCATAACTGTTTGGGTTCGAATGATTTTTAGTTACCTCCTTCCCATAAGGAACGCTAGCACCTGATCACTCATGCAGAACTCCAGCTACTAACATGCCAATGTCACTGCCCCCCCAGGGATCACTGTAGGGTAACAGGCTACATTTAATGCCGGGCTAATTTGTTTAGTTGTGTATAATACTAATAAAGAGGGTCCATCGACTTCCCTTTTCAATGGAAATGTCACCAAAAACAGACTTTCACAGACTGTGCTACACATTCGATTGATCCGTCTGTTTGGGGACTACTTTCACCGCTGGCCCCCCCCAAGCCAACGCGCTCCCTCACCTGGTCCTGGTGGTCGAAGAACGTGTTCACGCAGGTCCTGGAACTGACGTCCCACACCTTAACGCTTTTGTCCGAGGAACTGAAAGCCACGGGAGGGAAAGACGGATGTACAAAGTAACGGACCCAACCCAATTCCAGATTTCAAATTTGAAAACTCTTAGGACCGAAATGTTAGAAGTGGGATCTATACTCCGTTTTGGCAGGAAGAAAACCTCAATGAAAACAACAGGAAACTGAATGTATACCCCAGCGGAGCTTAGAAACACAAACGGCCCCGGGCCCCACAAAGATCCGAAACACGTCTCTCTGTTCTGGCTTTCAAACTGGGCTGATTTATAACATATTGACCCAAAGCGCCTGAGAAGCCCCTGCCATGCATCCGGCGCAGCCCGGTCCGAGGCTGCAGCCTCCGCTGAAGGCCAGAGGCCCCTGCTGCACGGAAAACATGCGAGAGAGAGAGAGACAGGCGCCAACACGGCTGCCCACCTGGACACGAAGTGCGTGTCGTCGGGGGAGAATGCCACGTTAAGCACCCAGGAACCATGTCCGCTCAGCGTTCCCGCCAGGTTGGCGTGCTGCCTGCAAGGCAAATATATAAAACATATGATTGCATAAAAAAAATAATTTAAAGCCACATGTCTATATAGAGCAGAGGTCTGCGTTTCCATATTCCACTGTTTGCGGATGGGAGATGATAAGCACAAGGAGTTAAAGGGCAAATTATAGGATTATGACGCATATAACACGCGTTCAGAGTGTGTCTCGCAAAGGGAAAAGGGTTTGGTGTCTCAGGGCTCCATCGGCTCGGTCCATCCACAGACAGGTGGAGCCAAAGTACCATGGGAGAGTGCAGTACGCCGCCCGGAACGATCATCAGACGAAAGGCCAGACCACCAAACGAATTAATTCCCAGCCTGGGGAAGCGGCACCTACACGTCGTAGATCTTGATGTAGCCGTCGTCCGAAGCAGTCACCAGCAGCTGGGAGTCAGGCGAGAACGTGAGCGAACGGATGGGCATGGCGTGACCTGTGGGGGACAGCGCCGTCAGCTGGGCAGAGATAGCGGTGGAGGCGCCAAGGTACCATAGTGAGTATTTAGAATACAGCAATGATTGAGGGGAGAGCAGGCCAGCTTGCCTTCAGGGTCAGCTCACCTTCCAGTGTGTGGAGCAGCTTTCCTGTCGCAATATCGAAGATATTAATGATCCCATCAATGGCACCGCTGGCTAAGTATTTCCCATCAGGGCTCTATGGGGCAGCAGAGAGCGGTTAAAATTCCAACCCAGCACTAGATTTTGTACCTCACTAATCAAAGCAAACTGGTTCAGATACTGCACATTTAATCATCTCCAGGAAACAACCAAAACCCTAATGACATCTGCACTAACGACCTTGCGGCGTTCCAGACCAGGCCGCCCGCTCTGCTGTCGCCATGGCAGCGCCAGTGCGTGTGGAGTATGGTCACGGTGCTCATTTAGAAAGTTTTCACAGAGGAGAAAACGGCCAATATGTGCCGGTTATGTCTCCAGTGCCCTTTCCCCAGAACGATCCTGCTCGGATAATTACGCCCAGCAGTTTAATGGAGTGTTTCTCTTTGTGTTGGGTCAATGGGCAGCTCGAAGAACAAGCCGGCCTGTTCTGAAAGTGCGGCTTAATGAGCAGTTGGGCTAAATGGCGCCCAGAAGGCTGCTCTTCATTTGTTTCAACAGGGGAAAAAAAAAAAACACTGAAAACGCCACTTTCCAAATCCAAGATGGGGCATCCTGGAGATGTGTCCAATCACTCGGGCTACACGTCACATGTTGTCAGGGGATACGATGGAGTTCCCACAGCCTAGATCAATGAGGCATATTCTCTGGGATCACCTGAAGAGGACGTCACTTTGTGTGTAACCTTTCATCACGATATATCCCGACATCCAGACAATATGTTGTTTCCTTGCAAATCAATAAAGTTTCTTTTCTTCCATCCATCCATTTTCCAAACCGCTTATCCTACTGGGTGGCGGGGGGTCCGGAGCCTATCCCGGAAGCAATGGGCACGAGGCTTTATCTTTTCTTATACAACGGAAAAAATTCAGACCACACCAAAATTTTCAGTTTCACTCATTTCTCAATATACGCGTAAGCACCTGTATAAAATATTAATTTTTTGCAAACTTCAGCCTGGCTCTTCCCTGCTTCTCATCTACGGCTGCTTTCTTGCTTTATGGGTCTTCAGTTCTGCTTCTAGCAGCCTGATATGAACTTGCTTCCCACCCCTTTTGAAGGTCACTTGAGGTCATCCTCCGATTTATGAAGCACTGCTAGACAAGTTGACAGTCATCTCTGGCATTAGAAATTCGCTTCTGCCCTTTACCTGGCTGGTCTTTGGTTATTGCCAATGTCTCCTGCTTCACTTTGTTCTTATGTACTGCTGTCTTAGAAACTTTGAGCCTGGAAGCAGCCTGCTGCGCACTGTAACCTTCTGCCAGCAGAAGCAGGATTAAACCAGGATTTAAAAATGCAGACTTAAAAAAATATAGAGTGGTCCCAGTTTTATTAGCTATATCTCATTAGCTGCTGAAGATCTCAAACCATCCGCTGTCAATTCAGACCAATTTGACCAATGAGTCTCTGAACCCAGCTGGACGTGAAGATGACCAGGGCAAGGACCAGGAGGTCCTTTCTTCATGCCCACTTTCAGCACACTTAATGTAAGGTCAAAAAGCCTGTCACAGTGCTAGTTAAAACGACAAGCTACAGAAGGCAAAACCTCACAGCATGAAAGCCAAATCATCAGCTAAAGACAGCAATGGGCTCATCACAGCCCGAAATCTTTGGATTTCTATTTCACAATACTGTACTCAGCTTTAGATAATCAGAATATTAAGTCCTCTAGGCAGAAAAAAACCCCAGAATTCTCCCAGAGGACTAATCTCTGCCAAAAAAAAGAGATAAATTATTTCTCTTGTGTACTTGACTTTAGCTTACAGTATTTACTAAAAACCACAAAGGGGGAATTTTCTGAGTATTCTGTCACTCTCAGAGACTGTTTGACGACAGCGTTTCAACAAAAACAGAAAGCAACATAAAATCAGGCCACAGGTGACGGGCTCTGACCCTGAAGGATCCCGATGCAGGGAAGGTTCTGGCCCTACAGCGATCATCACGACAGACAGCAGTGGAAAACACAGAGAACCACAGCTTTAAGGGACGTTCTGGTTCAGCTAAGTAACAGAGCAACAGCTTTACTTGAATATGGCCATTGGGCTGGGATGTCCCGGTAACGGCGGATACCCAGCATCCCTTGCTTTAAGCAGGCATTCTGCATTGGAACTTCTCTTCTCTATCATATCTTTCGGGTGAACTTGAGACATGAATGGTGGGTGCTGGAGATCAGGTTACCAGCAAAATAACCACATCATCAGCATGGCCCGTAACCCCCTAAAATGTTCCAGGGCACCTGGATAAATTGCCTGATCCTGCACTAAGACCCCAAGCTTTACTCTCAAAGGAGAGCAAGATCTGTTTGTCTCAAAGGAGAGCAAGATGAGATATGCTGAAAGGAGCATTGCAATGTAGCTGTGCTCCTACTTCTGCAAACTGCAAATGAAGTTTCATTTCATTGTCTGACTTTTTGATTTGGATTGAATAAAAATTAAATAACACACAGGAGGATGATGCTTACATAGGCTATGCTCAGGATGAATTTCCCTCTGGTATCCAGCGAGTACTCCTTCTTCCCACTGTCAACGCCGAAGATGTTGACCTTCCCCAAGTGACTTCCCGTTGCGATGTATTTGGAGTCAGGGGAGAAAGCTACGGTCCACGCATCGACTGCAAGAGACACATTTCATGTCATCAGAGGACAATTGGGAAACGCAACACTGTTGTAGTTTTAGATTTCAAAAAAAAAAGCTGGCGTCAGACTCTAGGGTGACTGTGTTACTTAGAAAACCACAACGGCAAAGTACAAGAACAGCTGGCACTAACTCAATCATCTATGAAATGATATTACAGGCATATTAACACGTCTAGCTTTTCATATATTTCTGCCATCTTTTACACACGACAAGCACATTCTGTAATCGTGAATAAGCCTGAGGGTGGGTAGAACGAAACAAATGAAACTCGCACGCCTACACCGATATTATGGGAAGTTGATGAACTTGCATTGCTCATGAAGGTTACAGTACAAAACTCGAGACTGGTCAGGATAGAAAACCGGAAGGTGCTCTTGGGAACAAAACTTAAACGAGGAACATTCCACAGAAGAAACTACAATAACTAAAATGAAGAAATACACACAACAGAGGAATGGCTAATATTTACTCCAGGTCACTCATATTCAAATAAATGAAAGAGACATTCCATCTGTAGATGACAACATCCTTCTTAAGCTCCAGACTAAAGTACGTTCCTTGGCAAGCAACAGTTGCTGCTGAATAACAAAGAATAGAGGCGATAAGTTGTCATTCTGTTGTCATCCTATTGTGCGATTGGTCGAACCTCCAAAACAAAAGCGCATTTCTTATCCCCGGTAATACATGCATCTAACCTGGGCCAGCATCCATGGATTTGATCTGCTTTCCTGTATCTAGCTCCCATAACCGAATGTGTGCATCCAGGGAGCTGGAAGCTGCGATGGCTCCGTTCTGGCTGATGTCCACGGACACCACCCCTAGCTGGTGGCCTTCCAGTGTCCACTGGAGCTCCAGCTTCTCATCGGACCTGGAAAGGGCAAGAACGGCAAGTGTTCGATGCCATCTGAGCACCAGACTGAACTAGTTAGCTGGACGGACACATTGCAATACAACTAATGTGGCTTTGCTGTTAGCAAGAGAACCAGAACTTCAAATGTAGAGCAACAGCTTGGAATTACAGTGACAATGTGTCCAAGCAATTCAGAAAAATCTTTGCTCAATTGTATTTAATCCAGCACCTATCCATTCAGAAATTCAGTTTCTTGCTTACACCACGTGGTACTTTCCCAGGGAGGACAGAATTGAAAGTGGGATACCATTTCCAGACTTTGACCATGTCATCCAGGGAACCAGTGACAATTGTCTCAGAGTTGTCTATCTTGCTTTTCATCCATGCTGTCGACCAGATGGCATCATCATGAGCTGCATTGGAGGGGAGCAGGAAACCGGGGCACAGAGATGAGGCATCAAATCGAAAAACCATAAATCACGATTAACTACTATCATGTGCATAAATTAAATGCCCAACCCACAATCTCAACACCAGCATGTATAAAGGGGAGAAAGAGGCTGTTATATGAGAAATACAGAAATTGATTAAAAAGCCACCTACCATGTTCTTGCTTGAAAAGTATACTATACTGTAAAAAAAAAAGAAAAAAAATCAAGATGCTGTTAAGTGCCTCTTAAGTTGTTACAGCTCAAATGCATCAACGTTTATCTGCACATCCAGAGCTAGCAGGAAAAAACACTGTATATATCTAGTGCATTATATGGCTGGCTTACTTGAGTGCTCATATTTGTCTTAGTCGTCCAACTTCAATTTCAGAAATGCAATGTCCTCTGAAAGAAAAATTCGCCTTTAGATGACCAATTGATGACTGAAGCACACTAACACGACCTTAAAATGATACTGGACCAGCAACCTGGAGGTATGCATTGCTGTTAAACGTACATGTTTACACACATCAGGGGAGCACCGACAATGGGTTTTCCCGTCACTTGTCTATGCAAGAACCGATAAATAAAAACAAAGCTAATCATAATGCTTAGCGCACTAACAAGTCAGGCGAGCTCATACAAGTATCATACATCCTGGTCATGTGCCAAATACCTGGCCAGTTTCACACGAACTGCCGCTGCCCGAAACCGCTTCCACGGAGACCGTCGCCTTCCTTAGCAGTAAGACGCCATGCCAGCTGCGCGCACAGGATGATGGGAGCGGAAGCGGAAGAACGCTGACCGGAAAAGACGCTGAACCGTTCGTCTTTCCCGCGTTTTTTTGGGAGCTGGAACCTGTTCTAAACCAGCTTCTTTTAATTCTTTGAATTCTTTTAATTTGGTTACAGTGGGCAAACAAGTCTCGTGCTTACTAGAGATTATGGACCTGTAATGTATTAGGGTTATATGCATCGTGTGCTATTTGAATAGACATATTATTCATACATAATTTAGTGTTGCCAATTTCAGCTGGTTGACATGGGATTTTCAATTCGAGACAGTTCTACACAAGCATTTACATGTATGTAGCAGTTTTATTACCTTATCAATAGTCTGTAGAATTTGCAAACTACCTCAGTGCTTTTGATGTAGCTAATTTTAAGTTTATGATAGAATAATATACATTTGCTGTGAGATTTCTTGCATGAGCGTGAGAGTCAGAAAACGTGAGTGCGATGCCGGATGCGTGAGTTAACAACCCTGCATAATCATTACCAACGGTGTGTGTGTGTGTGTGTGTGTGTATATATATATATATATATATATATATATACATACACACACACTAATTTGTCTGTCGTAGCCTTCAGCTAAAGCCTGTGGCTTAGTCTTAACTCTTAACATATGCATTTTAACATTCATAATAAGATAGGATTGTAAAGGCCATATGACTTGCGCCGTGGCTACAAAGCCATAACAACAAATGAAACTTATATTTCCTTGAATATTTCTTGTTACTTTGTCTTCTAATTATAGTTTGTCATGTAGGTTTAGCTACTAAATTCTTTTAGTCCTCGATATTTCAAGCATGAAAGTCCCATTATGGCAAAAAAAAGCCAATAGAAATCTTCTTAAGATTAAGCCTGCAGCAGCAGGCGACCTAAAATAGATTATCACCCACTGCAGCAGGAGCTTCCTGCGTCGCTCTGCGAAGCTTAGCGAATTGCAGAGACACACGGCTTAGTGTCCTCCAGTCAAACCCAGAAGTGTCTTTGATGTCTTCCCAAGCACTTCTTTCCGTGGGGATAAGTATATGTCTACAGAACAAAAGACAGCGTGGTGGATTCAGGAGAGGCAATGTTGTTATTTCCGAAATGTGGCTGAAAATAAATGACTTTCAGGCTGTTGTGTATGATTATGTGAGCATAGTTAGGCGCCACATGTATCACGTCCAGGGAGAACGACTCTACACCTGTTGGGCTATGATTAGCAGATTATGAAGGGAAAGGGCAGTTTAAAACACACCCCTGCTGTAGTCTCCCGAAATGTGATGACACCAAAGAGGACAGGATGTGGGGCCTTTTAAAAGCTGTGCAGCACAGACACAGTCCCAAGACTCAATTAAATCACATTGTTCTTAAGAAGGAGCAACAGTCAGGTCAGGTGAACCAAGCAGAACTAACACACAAAAAAAGGTTTCTGAAGTTTCTAAATTGCCTGACTGAAGCATACAAATTAGCTTATAGATAAAGTTGGGCACTGCAGAGTATTGTAGCAAAGTCACTCAGGGTGAAAGAATGAAATGTGATGCCCTCAGTGGATTCTCTTATATAGGGCAGATTCTCTGTGTGTGTGTGTCTCTGTGTATGAAACATATCGTTTTTGCTGCGCAATGTAAGATAAATGTCCTCCATAATGTGTCATTGATTGAAAGGTAACTTAATCTCCCAGTAAGTGTTTCACCCCTTGGAAAAAAAGGTGTAGAAATAACAGATTTTGAGTTCTGTCTGAATGTGTAAAGGATTGTTTTGAAACCTTTTAAAATGCCTTCTGAATGTAATGCATTGAAATCATTTTTGCCCCAACCCACTGTCTTGTGCATTACTGAAATACGATTCTTTTGGGTGACTGATATGCCAGCAAAAACATTTTTTTTAATTATTAATTTCATTTTATATTGTTAGGTGTGATATACTTAATACTACAGTATATTTTTTAAAATATATGAGGATTGTATTAAGAGGTAAAAGCAGAAATTGTTTTGTAGAGGTAGCAAAAAATGATGGAATAAAAAAAAGCAAAAAATGAGACACATAGTCTGAGTCTGTGAACAGTGTAAGCAAATAGATTCTTCATAAGTCTGACTTGTTCATGTCAGAATAAAGACACGTTGGGAAGTCTAGAAACATCCCTGCAGTTTCTCTGCCAAGCTGAAAACTAGGCCAACACACTGGTTTGAAAAATCCACTCCGCAGTGGGGCTTCAATCCTTCCCGCTCATTCCAGCCAAGCAACTTCACTTGCGGGTCTTCGGCATAAGCGAAATTAAAGTCTCGCCTCAGTTTATTTTGCCTCGATGCACACGATGAATCAGTTATGCGGAGATATTACTCTGCTGTCTGCCAATTGCAGACAACTGTAATTATAAGCAGCCTGTGTGACTGTGACTAAAGTCATTCCCCCTTAGGTTCGCCCTCCGCGGCATCCCCATAAAATTCACACAGAGCTGGGAAAATTGCTGTCAAAAATGTGCCTGATAGTTCAATCTACCCCAGATCAGCACAGAGTTAATCCATGTGTCCTGAGGTGACACAAGTGCACACTGGCACAAGAGAAACTGAACACTGTGACTTTAGCTGCCCCATGGCCTCAGCCTTGTGTCATCATAAACAGAAGAAGAGACTCTAAAAATTGGTACATGATTGGTCGATGCTCGTCACATGAGTTTTAGCACATGGGCAGTACTGTTCCTTCCAGATATGACACATGCCAAGACTCACATTTCATTACACTCTCCTCTCACCATTAACTTTAAAACCATTAACCAAAAGCCCCGAAAATCTTTGACCACCTCAGCTTAATATTGTTATTCTCCCTTGTTATCCTTCTAGTATCGACTCTCAAAAAACAAACAATGAAAAGCGCATCCATTGATTAATGGGCCCACCAGCGGGATTTGGGCATCCGTTGGGAATAGCCGGGACCTTCCTACCGGAACCTTTTCAGGGGAGGAGGTGACGGAGTGGAGGTGCCCCATCTGTGCGTGCATTCTTCGCAGTTATTGGGGGAAGGTGGGGGAAGCTCCCCGAAGACAGTGATAAAGAGCCATCAAAAAAAAACCAATTATGCCCAAGGGGCGGAGAGCATGAAGTCAGAGGAGGTGGGGTAGGGGTGGAGATGGGGGTATCGAGGGGGGGGGGCCATGAATAGGAGCTTACTGAGGGTGTGCTGAATGCAGCCTCAGAGTGGCCTTCAGCTGTTTCCAAGCCAGAACGAATGCACTCGTCAATAGGGGGGCAGGAGAGTCCATGGGGTCGTCTCTTTTTCTTAAGGTGTGCGGATTGTTAGCCTTTCACCAACACCCCCGAGCACTTTTCTGCTGTGCACAGTGTCTGCTTAACGGTTAACTCTTAAAAGTGCCTCCTTAGACACGAGCTGAGGCAGAACAAACACGGCCATTGTTTGCGGCCCTTTCGCATAGCGGCGGAATGATTCATTAGGTCCGATTCTGCCACGAGGGTCTGCTGTCGCGTTCCTCTGTAGCCCGTGATGAGAAATTGCTCCATGCATTGTTGAATTACCCGAGGAAAGCAGAGCTCCCCCCCTGGCCTGGGTAATGTGCCCAACACACCAGTGGTTTCTTCAGCATTTAATTCTCAAAACAATCTGTTAGTATATAATCTGCGTTATTGTACACTCACGGGGCGGATGGGTAACACTATGACATCAGTGTTTTCTTTACCACAGGGCCTGTCATGATGATGGTGATGCTGGACTGCCTCTGCTCTCCTAGTTAGTCGCTTGGTTACTAATACTTACATGCTGTCCCATCAAAAGTCGTTGGGCAGTGTGTAACCCAGTGGGCATGGGACCTCTTTCCTATTTCGGAGGATTGTGGGTTAAAATCCCAATGCCAACAAAACATTAAATACCAATATTGGTCCCTTGAGTAAGGCTCAGAACCCCACTTGCTCCAGGGACACTGGCTGACCCTGTCCTCGGCTATTTAAATCGGCGTCTCTCAAGCTGTAGTATTCTAGTCATGTTCATCACTTGGTAAGAAAGAACCGTGCATTTCAAGCGCTACTGTGAAATGGCTCTTATTCACTGTAAAGCAGAATCGAGACGGACATTATTTAGAGAGGCCTCCCTTGGAGAGGAGAGGAGAGGAGAGGAGAGGAGAGGAGAGGAGAGTGGGCTCCAGCACTCGCACCACATACATCATGACAGGGAATGGCCCCGAGCCCTAGCCCCCTTGGGACCTTTGTCATTTCCATGACAATCACTCAAAAATACCGGTTTCGCCAGTTAATCAATGTATCATCTTAAAGTAATCAGGAATGCCTGGTATTTTCACAAACGGGGCCCTGATCAATACCACTGACAATGATCAACAGAAGCATGACCTTAATCTTTTTCTGCTAATGGTGCCCGCAGGCAGACAATTTCATGTTTAAAACATTTCCACTACAATAACTCGCATCTCTTTTATGGTTTAAAACTGGTGGACTAATTTACTTAAATGAAAATGCTATATATATTCTTATAGTTAGTATTGTTACTTCTTGTCTGTATGGTTGTGGGTTTGAATGAACATGTTCATATATGATTTCCCTGCTTCATGTGGCCTTCCATCTGCAGTCCAAAGACATTCTGTTAGGCTACCTTGCTTGTGCATGTGCTGTGTAATGTATGCCCCCCCAAGAAAGATAAGCAGGTACAGAATAGAAATGCATTATTTTTACTCAAAAATGACATATTTTTTTGCAACGTGACTAGCATGTTAGGTCTCACTCAATATGATAAATATGAGTCCTATGAAATGTAGCTGCTTTTCAGTTTTGATGGGTACAGTTCTCATGTTTTAGTTTAGGCACATTATATAAAAAGGAACATCTTGAGATGATTAACAGCTGCAGCCTCCAAAATGGACTTCAGCATGTAAGTGTTCATCAGTTGTTTCAGCTCAGTGGAAATTATAATGCAAATGAGTGATAAAGGTGGGTGTGGCAGTATGGGGGGAATGGGGGGGGGGTTAAGTGCTTAACCTTTAAAATGTCTGCCCATAATGAGGTCCCATCCTTGTTTCTCTTCTGTGCTTGTGCGTCTCTCAGCATGCTTACGTTTGTGTGTGAGTATGTGCGCGTGTGAGTAATTCACCTCGTTTAGTGTGATTTGACTTGGCAGGCCCTCATTGCCTCTAGAGCAGAGTTTCCCAATCCATTCCTCGGGGACCCACAGTCGGTCCATGTTTTTATTCCCTCCAAGCTCCCTACCAGACAGTCCACATTTTTGCTCCGTATTGGGAGCTGGGAGGGAGCAAAGACATGGACTGTCAGTAGATCCTCGAGGATTGGACTAGGAAACATTGCTCTACTGGACTGCATGTGTTCTCCATCCAAGGCTGATTGGCTAGCTGTGCTTATGTGTGCAAATGCACTGCAGTAGCTTATGGCTTGTGCCTCTTCGTACTCCTGATCTTAGTGTCCTGGCTCTTGGTAGCCTCTGTTCCAGAGGAGACATCAGGAAGGTGTTTACAAAGCGCCGCTAACATCACAGGTTTGGCTGAGCCCTGCACAGACTGCCCTTCTGCACCGTCAGGGGGCTTATCCGCTAATGCTAGCATGCAGTGTGGTGCGGGGCAGAGCTGCTGAGGTAAACACCCAAACGCAGCTGGAGGGATGCGGACCGCGAGCGACCCCGTGGCCTCTGCAGATGGCGCTCTCACTCAGACCTGACTCTCCTGGCAGCGTCGCTTCACAATACTGGCACTGGGTGCAGCCTCGGTCACACGACATCAACTTTAACCCGGGTATCTGGGAGAGAGGGACCCCAAGGGCTTCCAGTGCCAATGAGAATGAAGAGCCTCTGCGATGTCAGAGGACCACATAAGGACTTGGCCACAGAAGTGTATGGGACTCTGGAGGGTACATACAGTCCACATCTTGCTGTGGGACTCCTAGATAGAGGTCTCTGGTTCTTTACTGACTCCAAAAACGATGCTGTTCAGGTAAACCCCGGGGAACTGGCTGCCCATATACCTTAGATAAATACTGCTGTAGCGAAGAAAAAAAGATTAATGTTTTCTTATAAATGAGGGAACAGAGAGAAACTGGAGGGCACAGATCATGAAATAGTGTTTGTCTTTAATTGTAATCGTAGGAGAGAAAAATTACAAGAATAAATACTTTCAAAATCTGTAGACGGTGGCAGACAGGGAGAGTCAATGTTGGAAATTGGGAGTAGGGATGCTGGGGGGGGGGGGGGGGGCGGGTGCCTTTGCTTCTGTTAACATGGCCTTGGAGGGATAATGGGTTGGGCCTCCCGGGGGGACGGGAAGTTTGGGATGTGGAGGGAAGACGCTCGCTGTAACTAGTGGCACAGAAAGAGGTGGAAGCAGTGGGGGAGGTAGGGGGCGGGAGAGGGTAAGAGGCGTGCTGTGAGCGAGATACAAGAGAGGGAGAGAGGAGGTGAGAGAGGAAGAGGGAGAGAGAGAGAGAAAGGAGACAGACCGCAAGAGAGCAGAGAGCAGAGAGGAGAGCACCAAGCACCAGGAGGCCAGGCCTTCTCCGCACACAAAACTCCGAGAAAATGCCCAACTTCGCCGGCACTTGGAAGATGAAGAGCAGCGAGAATTTCGACGAGCTCCTGAAGGCGCTCGGTGAGTCCTCTGCGTCCGATCCCTTCGCGCCGTTTTGGGGTGTCCACACGGCTGTCTGGCCGGACCCTCATGCACCCCTGGGGTCTCTCCTCTCACACCCAGAGATGCCCCCCCCCCTTTATCCAACAGCAGGGACAGCAGGATCATCTGCAGGTGGCTGAGAGGGGACCCAGAACACTAGGCAGAGAATCCCAAATAAACAGACGTGACATTGTTATAAAAAAGTGGGGGCGCTGTTTTTATCTGTTAAATATTAAACTGAGGCGTATGCATAAGGGGGGGTCTGACTCCTGCTGCCAGATGGACAGATTGCCTCTCGTCCTTTGTTATCTCTTCCTCTCTTCTTCCTCTGTATGGGGTGTACCGGCAGATTTTGCTGAACCCCAGCCGGCGTGCGGGGGACCTGCGTTTGTTTCCGCAGTGAGATTTCATGCCTTTCAGGTTCTGGAGTGGCATTGCGGGGCGAGCGTCACGCAAACTGCTCATACAGACTCCTGGCGGTAATTAAATCCAGGTGTTGGGAAAAAAAACAAAAAAGGTACAAAGGAGAAGCTCCAAATTCCCGAGGCAGTTTGATTTCATGCCGATAACCTTTAAGAAGAAGCCATTTACGCTATTATTTACTTGGCTGACACCAATCCCAAATGATTACATTTATGCTTTACCGATTTATACAACTGTTTCTTTTTTTTACTAGTTAAGTATCTGGTTCCCTTTTGGGAGTTGTGCTTCGATCCAGTCCTTTAACAGCTACGCCCTCTGGTGGCTTGAAGCAAGGGTACTGGCAAAAATGACGAGGGGGGCCTCCACCAGAAGCTCGAAAATGGACCCGACTACGGATCATTTGGCAGATTAATGGTAGTCAGCTCGAGTCTGCTGCCGGCTGGAATGTGAACCATGTGGACTTTGTGGCAATTTGGCGGGAAGCTGGAGAGCTGGACAGATAGATGGATGACTGTGTGCCCCAGGAGATCAGCACATTCCCCCTCGACGACACAAGACACAGAGCATACCTCGCGATCATCACCCGGTCATTTTGCACCAGTTTCAGTATTATCGGTCCATCAGGACTGCTCATTCCCTGTTTCCAGTCATAGTGTCCATAAAAGTCCATACACAGATTCATTCAGGGACCCCTGAGGCATTTAATTGTGCTGAAAAATGGTTAACCGGTCCACTCGGAATCAGTCTCAACTCCCAGGCATCAGCTGCTGAGTGGAAACAGCAATCTTCTCTGATGAATTACGCCCTGTAAGGTATCTGGGTAAATGTACATGTTAGGTGTAGGTCCTTGACGAGCCCGGCCTAGCCTGGAACATCTACAGGTGATTTCCCTGTCAGGTCATGCTCCTATGTTGTATTGAGCTCTGTCTCATTGTGTAGCCATTTCTAGCCAAAGTGCTGGCTAACCCTGCCTCTTCATCCTGCCTCTTCATCCTGCCTCTTCACCCTGCCTCTTCACCCTGCCCTCAGGTGTGAACGCCATGCTGAGGAAGGTGGCCGGGGCAGCGGCTTCCAAACCCCACGTGGAGATCCGGCAGAACGGCGACACCTTCTACATTAAGACCTCCACCACTGTGCGCACTACAGAGATCAACTTCACCGTCGGGGATGAGTTTGACGAGGAGACGGTAGATGGGAGGAAATGCAAGGTGAGAATGAGACTCATAGGGAACGGAGGCAGGTGATAGGGCCACGTGGTGCTACAGAAGAACAATAACCTCACTAGAGAGGAGTTTTGTTTTTGCTGCCTTTGATTCCACTTGGAGACTCCCAGGGAGGTACGACAGCGTGGTCACATGACTCATTGTAGTGGACAATGAGCAGATCTAGGTCAACCTAGATGGCAGGTGGCATGGAAACAGGAGGAGAGTGTCACCCATAACCTTAAACCCACAACAAACCCAGTCGTGTTATTCCTCAGTTGGAGGGGGTAGCTGCCTCTCCTCATTATGGTTTAGGGAAGAATCTGCTGATGATAATTAATAATGATCAAATAATTGTTCTCTTGCACAAGAATGACAGTGATTCTAGTTTTAAAGTAGAGGATTGTATTATTCTTTGTAGCAAAATATATGGAAAACTATAGAAAATATGAGTCAGCGACCCCTGTTCTGATTTTTTTGGACAGTCCTTGAAGTTTGTAGGAAGCTCATACATTTTAGATGCCCATCACTATCTGAGATGTGCAGAGCATGACGAACGAGGAGCTCTTGAAGCTGGGCCGAAATGGAGACCTGGGATCCTCGTTAGTATAAATCCTATCCAACTCATTGAAAACCGCTGGGTTTTAAATCAAAGCCCGTCAGCTTTGATCAGCAAAGTCAGTATGAGTCAGATGTTCTGAGAGTAAAAGCAAAGTCTTTGCGTGCAGCGTAAGCGGCCTATAAAGTTTAACTTTTTTAGTATGATGTCTTCCCAGCTTGCAAGTGGCAGAGAGATTCCCCTGTCAGGTTCTTTGTGTCATTACACCGTCGTCACACCGCGACAGTCATCACTAGCCTGGTCACTCAGTCGACACATTTGAAAATATCATTTGATATCACTTAACATAGGTTTTCCTTGCACCCCTGTTCCCAGTAAGGGTCTCACCATTGCACTAGCTGTGCAAATGAAGCCCCTTCATTTTAAAACTGGTTTTTAAGATTTTATTCCCATTTTGGAGGTATATGGTTCTGTGATATTAACCGTCGTCTTTAAAAGGATCTGAAATCATACTATTTCATGGGAAAGATGCACCTTGGCTGTGTTTTCTGAGGACATTCTTAACCTCTGTCCAGTATTTTCTGGTGAGAATTATGTTGGAAAGTTCAATAATGGATTAACAGGAACATACATAATTATGCAGATGCCACTAAACAGCTTCAGAGTGAAGATGTTTACTGGAATTGTCAAGCCTCACGGTTAAAAGGTCATCACCTTCTACCTGACCTCGATTTTCCTTAATCACGAAGCAGCTAACCTCTGTCGCATTTCTCAACATTTGTAATGGAAGAAGTGGCATCATATTCAGCTGTTTATTGGAGACTTTTGTCCAAAGTGCCTCGGTTTGTACCCATTTATATGGCTGGATGTTTCACTGGAGAGCCTCCTGTCTCCTGGGACTAGAACTAGCGCCGTTCAGGTTACAAGCCCATATTAACCACGATGATGCACCACTGCCCTAAATCCTACGGCACTGAATTCAGGGACTTCATAATTATGAGATTCTACTCACCCGCCTCTCTTCCCAGAAGCCCTTGGGTGCTCGTTCTGTGCAGGAATCTTAAGTGCTGTATCGTCATGAGTCTCTCAAAGCGTCTGACCGTCCAGCCTGGAATTTAAATCACCCTACGGCTGCCTGCGTTCTAATGACACGTCAGGAGAACGCTTCATCCATGCTCCACTTCTCTCCGTCTGGGATCATGTGAAAATTAGGGTGAAACTCGACCTAATTTGAAAAAACAAAGAGTCCAAGGAAAATGATGTGTGTGTCTCTGTCCTCCAGCTGGTGTCAGCAGATATCTATGATCAGAAAGTATTTTGTATGTGTTGTTACGTAGTACTGGTATATAATACTGGTATCTGTAATCATTATCTTGGTTACCTTCATCTACTAAAGGCTGATGGTTATCTCTGAGTAGTGAGGAAAAATGTCTGTGGTCCAATGACACCAGTATACCCAGGACTGGTGTCTGTGGTGTCTGTCATCACCAGTGCTTGGTACCTGTAGCTGTTTTTCTTTCCAGACTACCAGCCCCAGAGGTTGTGAGCATGGGGATTACAAGTTGCAACCGAAAGACAATGCCTTGTTAACTCTGGGAAGAGGTTATAATCTCTGCTCAGTTTTCAGGCTTCAGAGAATAGGATTTGGGGTGGGGGGTTGTCTCTCTTAAAGATTCTTTCATGGTAATTATACACTGATGCTGATTACCAGCTTGCCGCAGGAGTGGAAACAAGACATCCACATACCACCTGGGTTCAGGTTTTTACCAGGGACCTGCCCTTCTGCTAACTACAAAGAAGAATGAAGTGGGGGGGGGGGGGCAGGATCTGCAATAAGACACCGGTCCTGCTTCAAATCTGGAAATGTATTTGAAGTTGGATGCCCATACGAACAACAGCAGAAAATGCGCTACGTTTGCACTGCCGCCCGGCTGAACGGCGGCGGTGTTAGTGATAGCCGCAGAGTCTTTCTTCTCAGCCCAGCCGGATGCAGCCTGCCACGACACAACGCGAAAAGGCCTTTGACAAATTGGGAAACCTCGCTGGGCCTGTTGCTATGGAGACAGTCTTCAACATTGCCCACCTGCAGCAGTGGCATGGGAGGGAGACAGTGGGGCAAGATGTGTTATGGAGGACAGAGATTTTGTAGAAACGTGTGGCCAGCATTAACCCCTCACCAGCACAATAATAACAATAGCAGCAACAAAACATAAAAAAATAAATTAACAATGCAACAACAATAATAATAATGATAATAGGCTGGTTCCTGTATATAAGAAACGGATATAGAAGATGGATGGATGGATGGATGAAAAATAGGCTGATATATTGCAGCCTTATGTCCGATGCTGTCTCGACTCAGCATCGGTCCCCCCCCCCCCCCCCCCCAACTGGATAGAAGATGGATGGACCTTAACACAACATAAAAATAACAATGAAAGAATAACCACAGCAGAACAAAAAGGTTAGTTTGCAATCTGTCTCTTGTCACCATGGCTATAGCAAACCTTACAGTCAAGGACATTTTTTAAAGGTTTGCCGTGTGTCTGAGACATATGTTCACAAACGGATGACGTCATTCTCTGCCGCAGCGGCAAATACTGCTGCGCTACACGTGGACATTGAATTATAGCTCTTTTATATAGAATTCAACTACCTAATGAGCCATGGGCCTGTATTTCCTGACGTGAAGTGTGTCTTTCTTGTCCTATCTAACCCTCCTTCATCCAGTCCATTCTTCCACATAAATAGCTGGCAATAGCAGACAACTTGTTTTATCAATCAAAGCAGGAAGGTGGTGTATGTTTCAGCCCATGGGTTCATTTGACGACATGGAAAAGGCTACAGTAGCACACATCCCTGTAGAGAAACAGGTCAAGTGAGGTTAGGGCATCAGCCTCATGCTGTCACCCGGCCTCAGAACACATTGAAAGGCTAGCAGAAGCTGCTAAATGTACCTCTTACCTTTGACAGCTAAGCTGTGGCAAACTGATTTGAAGTTGTCTTTCCCTTTCACCTGTTTTTTATGCTCAGAAGGACAACTCTTTACAACCCATTAAGTTTGTCGATTACAAATGTCCTGACCTGAGCAGTGAGATAATCGTCCCGTTGAAATCAGTGACATTTCATTTCATAATGAAAACCCTCCATAAAACCAGACTGGTTTCATAAAGAAAATTAAATCTTTACCCCAGAGCTCGGGTAACAAGTACATATGTGCATAGAACATGCTTTTGTAAGCTAATAGATGGCTATTAAAACAGAAGAAAAATTAGGATCAAAGAAATGAAACTCATTTTTTTTAGAGTGATGTTTAATGGTGTTGTGGTTTTCTTCAGCAATGCAGTTTTAGCTAAAGAATTCAGTCTCTAAGCACTCCATGCAGCCATTCTTGTCAAAATGAAATAATGTCTGAGAAACAATGTACTACTACCATCATAATAAGATCATTTATCCCCGGGGTATAGTTGGGCTTTGCGTTGTTAACTATAGCTGTATTTGGCTGTCGTCTTCCAATAGGTTGCTGAGTTTGAGAACTTAATTCACAACCCCTCTGTTTTCCCACTCATTTTAGCTATTATCCGAGTCATTATTCTTGGCGTACAAATGCCATTAATCCACCCATTCACTAAAAATGTTATTAAATCAAATGTGTGGAGAATGGTTGACCTTTGAACGTGAAGAAGTTTTGTGGGAGGACTTCTCTGTATAAGACAGGAAGACCTACTGAGATCCAAATTAATCAAGTCACCTGAATACCCAAGGGCTCTCTTTTAAATTATATAGAGAGAGTTTATGTCGTTTTGTCTGTGGTTTATGGTTTATGGGGAAGGATTTGGTTAGGCTATGTAAAAACAATGGGTTGTTCAAGGAGACTGATACGAATTAATAACAACCTCAAAGATAATGTGACAGACGGCTGTGGCTTGAGTGAACGGAAAGAAAGTTTGTGTGCAAGATCTCTCCTCCCATTTTATGAGAATGCTCCCCAGGCAGAAAATGTTCTTGTCCTATCTAACCCCTGTTTTGATCTCATCTCCAGAGTCTGCCCATCTGGGAGACCGAGAGCAAGATCTACTGTAAGCAGACACTAGTAAATGGGGACGGCCCCAAGACTTACTGGAGCAGAGAGCTGAAGGGCGATGAGCTGATCCTAGTGAGTAACACCTACACAAGCCTGCAACCCCCGCATACCAGTCACATGCTAATGTAACCGCTGTCAAGCACTTTCAAAGAATCACTTTGAAAAGGCACTATTTTTTATGTAACAATTTCTCGAACGTCGTCAACACAGTTAGAAAGTTTGACGAGTCAGGCTTAAACGCAACAGAAGACTTTGTCTCATCTGCGGCCGGCTCTCAATTAAAATATGGCTCAAAGGTCTTCCTACGAAAAAGAATGTTTATCAGGAGTGGGAGAACCATGTTGCCCATTCACGTGACTGAAATAAGCATGCACACCATTTTATCACCAGCAACAAAGTCTCCGTTCCACCATTACTGATTTCCTGCAGCATGAATAAGAACTTTGTAGGCGGTGGAACACATCTGTGTGAGTTATAGGCCAGAGGCATGGAGGCATAAAATGTGGAGGCCGTTTTATTAGTGTCAAGGAATGTCCTCTAGGAATGTCTTAGAAATCCCGGCGAGAAATAAAGATGTTTATAGAAATGAAGATCTATAAACAAAGCATTAGTGAATGAGAGTCCTCTGGGTGGTGAAGGTCATAAGCAGGGGGCACTCTAGCTCATGTTTAATTTCTTCATAAATAGCACTTCATACGAAGTAATGGCAGCAGTTGTGGCTTTCTTGGACCTGAGCCAATTCCTTTATTGTTACTGGTCAGTTAACAGCTATACGGCCCACTCTGGGCTGTAAACAGACATGAAACGCTATAACCCTCAACTGGAGGGGAGAGGCAGCGGAGGGGACAAACAGCGCCTATAGCAAACGGTTCAACAATGTGTCAGACGCAACACTTGACCATTTTCACATGAAGTTTGGCACAAACAGTTTCCATCTGATGAACCTGGTAGGCTTGTTAAATGGATCATAAGCTGTAAAACGATTGGGTCATGTTCAACTTCAGACCAGGTAAACACCTGCTGTACTAACCAGAGAACCAGACCAGCAGCCTACAGCTCTCTCACATTCATGTACTGGAGAACAAATCCATGGTTATGCCTCTTAAGAATAAAATTCCATGAGCCAAAGTAACCCTTAAGGCAGCCGGGAGGTGATGCGTACGCTCTGGGTCAGTGTCCTTATCTATTTTTGGATCATAATCCTCAGAGAGTAATGAGGGCTTCAGACTCGTAAACGCTCACCAGCCCACTGGTGCCACTAACAGCTGTTCGTTTCACATTGCCGATGTTACTGGTTTTCAGCTTTGAGCAGCTAAAAAAAGCAGCTCTGTTCCTGATTGTCAACTGGAGAAGGCAGACGGTCAAAGGAAGGAAGATCACCAGCCATTACTGCTACCAGATCTTAAAAACTCATTATTGCGGATCAGGAAATGATATGGTGTGTCGACAAAGACATCAGCTTCTACGCTGGCGGACCCCCCGTGATGGCACCATAACATTCCTTATCCATCGATAATAAATAGACACTTGAGCTGTTTGATCGTCTCCCCAACTCATTGGACTCTTCTTAGACTTGAGTGAGCACAGATAGGAATGAAGGGCTACTTCTTCAGGACGTTCGTATGGGCCACCGCTAAGGCCGACAGTGTTCCTTGCTGTCTCCTCAGGCGCTGGACTCATCCATGGCTGCTTCGGTGATGAAGGCTATGTAACGGACCTGATCCTCCATTGAATTTTCAATCCTTTGCTTGACTGACATTCATCTTCTCGCTGTCAGGTGTCCAACACTGTCTCTCACTTAGCATCCATCACCGGGGATACTCTGACTCTCGAGTCACACCTTAACCTCGTGTCACACCAGTCTGGGATTTTTGACCTGCCTGGACACAGTTTTAAAGGCAGGGTTAGAAATCTGTACCCATGCCCAGAAGGTTGCCAGTTGAAATCCCACAGTTGGCAGGGTAACACTGTTTGGTCCGTGAGTAACGTCCTAACTCCAGACACTACACTCCATTCCTACCTTTATATCTGCACTGCATGGAAGAGCAAGCAGGCATATGTGAAAACAATTCATATCTACTTCTGTTTGTAGAAATAACAAATAAAAGTATCCTATCTTAGATCTATCCACTCTGGGCTGTGGACACTTGGCGTGCCGCTTTGACCTGCCTTATGGCTTCTTGGCCCTCCCAGTCTTTCAGATGCACGTCACAGATGCTCCCCAGTGCCGTGCCAGCTTCTCAGTCCCTTCCCAAATGGCAGCGACTCCCTGCTCCACGGAGACAGGGTCAGGGTGGGGAGGGGGCATTCAGCTGGCTGGTGCCCTTGTTCTCCATCCCTGTCCCTCTCCCGTCACATGGAAGCTGCAGCTATTCTGCTCTTTAATGACATCTCCCAGTAGAAACGAATGTGCAGGAGTCAAGGAAACCGCCTGGTGAACTCTCATAAATGGGCATCTAAATATACCCGAGTCCCTAAGCTTCTTTCTGCCTGGTCACACTTGAAAAACCTTCACAACCCCCATAAGGCTTGCAAAACACTTAATTCAAAAAAGGTGTCCGTTCTCTCCCTAGCCGAGCGGAGATTGCACAGTCCCACTGATGATTAGTTGGACTAAACTAGAAGCGAATACTCCGGCATATGTTTCATAAATTGAAAAATTTACCCATATCTTGAAATTGCAAATATTGTGAAAGAGATGGATAATGAGGGAAATGTCCAGTTTGGTAGCTGGGTTCGAACTCATATGTGACTTGACTTGAGATCTGCCCAGCTTGATGCTTCCATAGACAGACATTAGCGGAGACCCCCGGGCTGACATTGGCTTCTTCTCTGCCAGTTGCAGAACTGACAGTAGAGAGGTGCTCAAATCATACTTTCGGCTTCTACACATAACAATATAAGGGGCAGCACAAGGCAAACAGGCAGAGAATAGGAATATACAACATCATTTAAAGAAAATGCACAGGATGACATATAAAAACCATGTCCCTGGAATCAAGAATTCCAAGTATGCAAAGTAAAGCTTTATGATCTTGATCAATTGGCAATTTCATGTATCACTGTTCAGGTCTAGAAAGTAAAAATCCAGACCAACATTTTATTTCAACCAACCAGTTGAGTACTCTGCCGGCGCTCAGACCTCCCTCTCTTGATGCAGATCTTCGGGGCTGACGATGTGGTCTGCACACGGATTTACATGCGGGAGTGAAGGCACATCAGGGAGGGGCCTCTTCGTGGGACGCGGGCGGGGGCATCGCCGCCCAGCTGTATGCACCTGCCACTCCGCCCCGCCCCCCCCACTTCTTCCTCCTACCCCTCCCTCCACCCAAAAACACAACCTTTTCCCGAGGCTGCATGCAAGCATCCAAAAAAGTACACCACCACCCAGCCTGCTGTTGTGACTGTGACTTTCAGTTTAAGCCTCCACTCCTGTCACCCACAAATACCCCTGCCCCCCCTCCCCGATATGAAACCTGTCCTTTTTCTATGTTAGATTGCTGTTGTTTGTCAGTGTTGAGAGTAATAAAACAGGAATCCAATGGTCCCGGCTGCAGTGTGATTATTAATGCCCCCTTTCCTTGCTTCTCACTTGTAATCCTCCTCGTTGCGAGGGAGTGTGGCAGACGGCACAGAAACAATGTCGTCCCCCGGCCATCGCCAAGGCCCGGGATCTGTGGGGCGTGCAGCCAGCCGTCCCGTGGTGCTCCCCGGCACTGTGATCTCCTCGTAAATCAGCAGTGTCATCCGCTGATACAGACATCTGGCCACGGCTCCAAAAGGCTGGTGCTAGGGGGACGTGGGGTGGGGGGTGTTGGGGAGGTTGCTTGACAAATCACGACGACGGCACATTGGTAAGTCGATAATATGCCTGTCCCACCACACATGATGGATATGTCATAATGGCCACCCACCCCCCACCCAAACTAAGCCATGTGGAAACCCTGCAGAGCACCTCTAACAAGACTCGGCTTCCCAGGCTAACGTTGTTAGCATGCTTCTGAGGTTCTGTGTTGCCGGGCTCTTTGTCTGAAAAGAGTGGGGGGGACAACCACCCCCCCTCCACCCCCCTTTGCTGTCCCCCCAGCTCAGTGCAGTGAGGGAGGATTCCAGACGCTCCCACAGGAGACGAGCCCCCCCCCCCCCCCCACGCCCTCCCAACACTCCAGGCAGCAAGCTTCAGAATGAGAGATAAGCTCACCAATGAGAATGCAGTTAGGTCGCCTTTTCTCCAAACCGCCCCATGATAGGCCCCAGCGTTGCGGCTGATTTCCCTGCTCCCCGCAGTCTGTTCTTTGCATTTCTGAGAGAGTCTGCTCTGCTCACACACACATCAAAGCCTGCGAGGTGGACGTCTTAACCCCGTGATAGACTACAGACCCAGTATACACGCAAGATTTGAAGTACCAGTAATGTCATTCATGACAGATTTTTTTGTGTATAAAGAAATCCACCCATCTTCTGCTTATTCGAGACACACAGTCATGGTTACATAAAGAACTACTTGTATATTTAACTTAGTAAATACACAAGAAGAAGCACAAGAATGTAATTTCCATGTGTACACATTCAGCATAAAAGTGTTTCATCTGATAGTTTTTTCTTACAGATGTTTTATGTCTTGGGGATTACAGCAAACCGCACTAATTATGTTACTGAAAAATACAGCGAGTGGGTAATTATGTTTACAGAATCTATTGTATGTAAGTTAATCTAATGTCAAACTGTTAACCAAAACGTTGTTAAGATAGAGTGTGTGTGTGAGTGTCTCGCGTGACCAAACTCCCTTTTCACTGACTTGCCCGGCCATGAGAGGCGTGTGTGACAATGACCTAGCTGTGACCAAAGATGTAAGCTAACGTGTTAAGTGAGCACTGAGTGTTTGTTACGGTTTTACAGCTCATCTCTGCTATGTCTTTTTGTAGGTTGCATTCAAGATGTTATCAGAGAGGTCATAAATAGCAGCGATGGAACCCAGTGATCAGGTGTTCCATCCAACATGGAGAACTCAGCTGGAGGGAGCAGATGTGTGTGCAGAATAGCTGTATCGTTACGTCACGCGCCGAGAGAGAGGAACCTAGACCAGAGACACAGCTGCAGCTCTCTGTATTTCAGGCTTGTTGCGCAGTTCTGGAATTGTGGCTGTAATCAGGTGTGACAGGCAGCTTAACTTCACCCGCATTTACACCACAGACATAAGGCATGATTTTGCAACCCAATTTCCAAAAACGTTGGGATGCTATGTAAAATGCAAATTAAAATATAATGCAATAATATGCAAATTGTATAAAACTATATTTAACTGAAAATAGAACAAAGACAACATGTCAAATGTTGTAACTGAGAAATGTTATTGTTTTGTGTCAAATGTATGCTCAATTTGAATTTGATGCCCGCAACACATTTCAAAAAAGTTAACAACACTCTGTAAATGATTGGGGACTGAGGAGACCAGTTGCTGGAGTTTTGAAAGTGAAATGCTGTCCCATTCTTGCCTGATATAGGCTTTGAACTGCTCAACAGTTTGGGGTCTCCTTTGTCGTATTTTTCGTTTCATGATGCGCCAAATGTTTTCAATGGGCGACAGGTCTGGACTGCAGACAGGTCAGTCTAACACCCGGACTCTTCCTCTGCGGAGCCATGCTTGCAGAATGTGGCTTTACATTGTCTTGCTGAAATATACAAGGCCTCCTCTGAAAAAGACGTTGTCTGGACGGCAGCACATGATGCTGAAACGTTTTTGGAACCGGGGTTGTATTCTAACAAATGCTTTTATAAAATTCATCTAAACTTGAGTCCTGCAATGCATTGGCAGTGTTCACAATTTATGAATTTTACAATGGCAGACAGCAGACTGCAAGGCAGGTATGGACATCCTAGTTCAACTTCCTAAAAGAGCTTTACTGTTGTTTTTGGCTCTATACATTTCTTTAAACTCCAGGGAGTCTTCTCAGTATGACCATGATACCGTATAGAAAGATTCCCTCCCCTAATATCAGAACACGGCTACAGATGCTGACCTTACTATGCTTTCAAGAGTCTGTTAACCTAACATCTTTACCTTGACCTGAAGGTAGATGTAGGCCAGGGGTCTCCAAATCCTGTCCTGGAGAGCTACTATCCAGTAGGTTTTCTATCCTACCCGGCTTCTGATGAGCCACACCTGCTCCTGGTATTTACCTGAGAACTAGTGCGGTTCATCAGAAGCCGGGTAGGATAGAAAACCTACTGGACAGTAGCTCTCCAGGACCGGAGTTGGAGACCCCTGATCTAGGCCAATGTTTGCCTTAGTCAAGTAAGATGGCAACATCTTTTCTCTTCTTTCCCTTCAAAATCAGTCACAGTTATGCGATTGTGCTGTCCCAGCAAAATCTAATTGAAATTAAACAGCCCATTACCCTCGCCTCTCTTTCAGATGCATCATAACTCATCCTATAATGTCAACCCCTCCGAGGCCCTTAGGGGCTCTGCGTGTCCAACTTTCCAAAACATTTCCTTAATGTGATTCCTCAGAAAACCAAACTGACAGTCCAAATGAGATGACTATACTGACAGCAATCATTGTATGGGGAAGTCTTACATACCACACGGCCGCTATATATCACAGACTTTATTTGCCCACAATGATGATATCTGCATTCAGCCGTGGTTTCGTCTCTTCAAGACCCCAGCAACCACCACCCATAGCCCCAGAGTTCCTTAAACTGGTGTAAACTGATGTGGATCAGGATTCTCTCTCAGTACTGGGAGGTGTTTCCCTGCATTACAGCCATAATCACACCTCTTGAACTTCCAGAAGCTATGTGAATCTCCTGTGCAGCGGAAAAGATCCAGGGAACAGAAAGGGCCTCTTCAAAGAAATTGTTTAGCAGCAGTAGAAGATATCGGCTCCAGAGAGAACTTCCACTGGGATCTGGTGATGATGAGCAATGGGGAATTTGAGGGGTGAGAGTGTTTGCATCCAGAAAACGACCAACAAAAGTCATGTGACGTGGCTTTTGGATGAGGGACCTGAGATCCACCTTAACAAGATGTAATTCCCTCAAATAGTTAAATGCAGCCCACAGCCCCATGGGAAACGAAGCGCACCGGATGTCTTAAGCCCAGTCTGAACCCCATAGAGACCATGAAAACAACAGGCTATTTTCCTTAATGAGCAAAAGATTGTTTTTTCCAGCCGTCTGGAACTACTTTCCAAAGTGGCAGTAAAATGTCGTTATTGTCAGTATCCGTCCCGCCCATTGTCCAGCTAATTCCAAAAGACTAGAACCATTTCTATAGGTTTTGAAAAATGCTGTAATTGTAGGCACCATTATAAAAATAAAATATGAATGTTTTTCTCACTTGTGAAATATGAACTGATACGCTCATCAAAAACCGTTAAGACGACAGAACACAGATGGCTTGGAGGAGAGTGAAGGCGCTTTTATTACCTTTGAATGCCTTGAAAGCCTTTGCAGAGTAATCCTTCTGCTCTTTTCCTATCATTTACTCAGCTTTTAGTGTCATGTTATGATTAAGTTCTCAGACAGACATTTGCCGTCCCGACAGAGTCGAGTTGCTGCTTACTCCAACCTCTTAGCAATTTGAATGTTTTCCAAGGATGCAAAATAAATGAACCAAGCAGAGCTGGGTGGGGTGGGGGCGTGGGGGGGTCAAACATGAGGTCAGACATTTTCTGGCACAAAAATGATCCCTTGAATTTCTATACCTTGTCTCCTTCCCTGGAAACAAACAAAACAGCAGTGGAATCGACCTTCTTTCTGAAAAAGATGGCTTCATCCTGATGGGTGAGTCCCAGGTAGAAGGTTACTGTAATTCTGACGATCTCTCCTGTAAATTTTCCCGGTTGTATAAATGTGTAAAAATGTACTAAGGAATGGAAGCTAGCTAAAGCACATTTGTGAAAATCGAACAGTGCCATTGTCACTTCTGTGCTGTTCATGAGTTGGATTAAGCATATTTTTGTAAAAGGAGTAGAAATATTTGGCAACAGTCAATATTTTAATCATCATAATACATTATTATAAATATGGTTATATTTATAAAAAGGCATGCCATTATAGCCATGAGTATTGTGAAGCTCTCATCTATAATGCAGTATAGATACCTTCATAATGCATTATAATGACCAGTATAAGCATTAGGGATGCTGTGTACAGCATTATGAAGGTATCTATACTGCATTATAGATGAGAGCTTCATAAAGCATTCATAATGCATTATAAACATGGCTATAATTTATTATGCCATTTTATAAATATTTATAGCCATGTTTATAATACTTCATGAATGCATTATAGTGCATTATGATGACTGCTTTAAGTACAGTGTTACAAAATATTTCTGTAATAATAACAAGCACTGTGTGTGAATAGTTCAAATAACAGATCAAGGTTTCTTTTGCCATTTGGAACCCAGCCCTGATATGACATGGAAACGGCTTGGAAAGAAGTTGAAAACGTCTTTGTGTGCGTCTTAGAGCTCATGTCTGCTACACCCAGCTCACTGGCAGTCGCCCCAGGAACACCCAGGGACCTTCTGGGAGACTTCAGAACAGTCCCACACCACTTAATATCATCTTTTCAAAAATCTTTCATCTGGCAAAAACATGCACGTGTTCTTCGAAATAGCTGCAGTTATTAAGTATGTTAGGTGTCATAAAAAGTAGCTGAAGCAATAAATTAATGTTTCCCATCGCTCACCTGTCAGATTAAATGATACTGCTCCCCCTACACCCCCGTAAGGCTCTTCAGTTCACTGCCATTTTTATCCTACGCCCCCTTATGACCGCTTGTAATGAATGTTGTGTTGAACGGCATCAAAGGGTAACCCGAACATCAGACTGCAGGACCTCGATCCCCGCTTCGGACCGGGCTACATTAGCTCCGCCGGTGGCAGATGGGTCCCGGCTGTACGTCAGTCCGGCTCGTCATCAGCCCCCCCCCCCAGAGCCGACACCCCTCATCAGCGGGTGACTGCGCGGTGATCTGATCTCGGCCAGAAGCCAAACCCCGCTGGTCTGCGATTGTTTTCACACCGTGTAGATCTAATTTCACACTGACAATAATAGCAGAGCACCTGACCAGATGCCCACTAGTTGTAGCTGCATATCTTAATTTTTTTTTTTTTAATTCTTAACAAGACACACGTGTTCTTTTTGCACCTCAAGCGTTTGCATATAAATCGCCTAAAGCCCAGCCCGCAGCAGTGATAAAAGCAGGTGGTTTTGTGCTTACAGATCCCCCACTGCACAGGCAGCAACAGCGACTCACCTCCCCTGAACCCTCTCCCACCGGGATCAGTCTTGTCACGGCGGCAGCCTCTCCAACTGGAGAGCACGTCCGCCGCAGTGCAGGGAGATTTAGCCCCCTGGTGGCAGAAGAGCAGCGCTACATGCATCAGCTGCACACAACAAGGTACCTGCCTGAACGAGATATCAGCAGATAATAGATTGGAAACAAACTATCAGGGGATAACATATGCTTTATAAACAGCCAACAAGGTTTCCCACGGTAATTCTTTAACCTTTCAGCATTACAGACAGGACAGAAATATACAGCACTGTGTGTGGTATATAGGACCGCTTGGCACCATGCAGTACATTATTTACTGTACTTTATTTACTGCAGCACAAATCAGTGCGCATTCAGTATTCTGTAGCCGTCTGCCGTCAGCCCTAGCATCTGACACCTGGTGAGATCATTTTGACTTTGGGGCACTTTGGTGGAATGTCTGCTTTGAGACAGACATGTGCTGCAATGCCCCCCTACACTGACCGAATGTGGGCAGCGTTGCTATGGCAATCCCCTGGTCGGTCATTCTGTGGGTCTCTGAGGTACAAACGGCAGCAACAGTTTACTCTCTGGCCATTTAACAGCTTCAGGCAACAAAATCAAACGCTGATGACAATTCAGGCCATCACCACTAGGGGGAGCTCTCAACCCCAGCTGACAGATGTAATTTGGAATTTATTGAAAGGCCTATTTCGTTCTTAAACCTCATATTGTGTAGCATTTCCATAAATCAACATCATATATAATGCATAACTTAGGAAACCTCACTGGATAATTTACTTTCACGTGAGAGGGTTTCCCAAAAGGCTGTGTACACACCAAGCGAATGGCAAAAAAAAAAAAAAAAAAACTAGTGTCAGCCAATGCTGACGAACGATTGACTCTCATTGGCCCCTGTCCCTCCCATCAATTGTGAAAATTTGTGCTCAGCAGATTCAGAGGTGATATACAGCACAAATCAGAGAATGGAGTTTCACCAAATAACTTCAAGGCCGATTCAAAGACACTGTATCTGCCACCAGCCAAAAATCGACTAATACCATAGTAATACCATCCTGGGTCTTGTTTACAGGTCTACAAAGACTCAATCCCGCAGCCAGACGGAATTCCGTAGCCGATGTCCAAGCAGATGATGTCTGGTCATTTCCCGAAGCATGCGGACGGGACGCAAAGGTCAATGACAGGCGAGCAGAAGCCATCAACTACAAACGCTGTTTTTATTATTCTTTAAATAAGGTTGAAATAAAGGGGCTATGATAATCCACAGGAAAAGACATGCTTTGTGACTTTAAAAACGTGTTTGTGTAATTTCAGCAGAAATCTATCCAGGTCGTGGAGGGAGAGAAAGCAAGGAGGGGAATAGGGATCATGAAAACACTGCGCCGATGAAGCGGACCGGCCCTGCGTCCAGGGCTCGAGCGAAAAGCCTGCATCCGCGCCCTTTACCACCTGCCAGCCTGTAGCGTCTGCAAACAGGCAGCGGCTGATGTCACCAGATAAAAGCCAAATTGAAACCTGGTCTTTTTATTTACTTTTTACACATTTTATGAAAAAATACTATAAAAACTTCCATTTGAAAAATCCTGGATAAATTTCTACTTCTCAAATGAACATTTGCACAATTAAAAAAGGAAACACACACACACACACAAAAAAACTATCATCATCAATTCCCTTTGGTAAAAACTGTAATAAACGGTCTTGCATTTTTAATATACGTACTATCTCTTAGCTCCTCTCACTGAAGTCCACAGTAAGCCTGTAAAGTATGCTAGCACATCAATGCAGATCTCCGTAATAAAAAGGTCTGACATTATTTACAGGTTATTTACAATGCACTGCGCAGTGGTGGTGGTGTGGGGGGAGTCCATCCCAACTCCTCCTAGGTCTGGGCCGCACTGTACTGGGGTTTCTGGGCTAGCTTGGTAATATGCATCAGTAGACATGTCAGAAACCGACATTCACAAGCTATACACTTTACAGTCTGAGACCAGAACTGACAAGCGCTCTGATTCAGCTATAACTATTTTAAAGATTTTTTCTTTTTTAAATTTTTTTGCTCTATTATTATTATTTTTTTTACAATAGCGGCTACAAGTGCTGCCTCACTACACATAATCCTGTTGGTGTCAGGTGTGTCTTCCTTAATGCCACCTTTCTTCAGAAACAGGTACTAAAATAGCCAAACTAGTCTTCACCCTGATGCCCGATCTGGAGGCCTGACTTCTAAACGCAGCTGGCAGCCACCAGCCTGGATGTTGGTGCTCCTTCAGTCCAAGTACTTCACACCAGTGAAAGGTGACAAAATTTAAAAATCCCCCCCCCCAATGCAAAACTCCAAATTAGGTGTACCTTTCCCCAAAACACTTGGCATTAAAATGTATTTCTGAAAGAAATTGGTGATTTTACTCTTATTTCTTTCTTTCTTCTAATGATCCTTTTCTCACAAAAGAACTTCCTGGAGGCTTCTTACCAAAGCCCTGTGCTGCTACGGCGTTGATGACATCACATCCTGTCAGCCCCAGGAAGCCTTTCTCTGACAGCTGGAGCGATCAGACGGAAGGCGAGGTGGACTCAGACTCACAGGGTGTTTCTCTTGTTTTGGCACCAAGGCCCTGCAAAGGCAGGTACAGCTAAAATGCTGTTAAAAAGTTTTACCGCTGGCGAACCACAGCACAGTGCGCACGTCAACATCCTGTGAAAGTTAGTGATGGATCCTCCCTGCATCACCTTCTGCCCCTACTGCGCCCCCCAACCGCCTTCATGCCCCCAGTCCCACCAGAACCTCGGCGAAACCCTACAGCCTTCAGGGGGCCTTTGGCGGAGGGCTGTATGTCACGCGGTATTTGTTGATGCCCATGAAGTGCAGCACCTCCTTCTGGCAGTTGGTGGTACAGGGCAGCATCCCGTCGCGGGCCTCGCCCATCAGCCAGCGCTTGCAGTCGCCTGCCATCTCCACCGTCACGTTCTCCTGCACCCAGCCATCCACCCAGGCCTGGAAGCGTTGGTGCAACCTCGTACTCACCCTCTGATGGGACTGGGGAAGGTACAGTGGACAGAGACCAATCACAACTGGCTTTCTTAGCCAGGGCCCAACCAATGAGAAGCGAGAACAGAACGGGGGGGAGGTACCTGGTGGGCTCGCAACAGAGCAGTGCGGCGGTACATGTAGTCTTCAGACTTAAAGACGTACACCATCTTGTAGGAGTTCAGCTTGAACATGCACTCCATGTTCTCCGCACCTTCCACCACCTTCTTCCCACCCTCCTTGGCCTCCTTTTCCTGCTGCCCCCACCCTCGCTGGCACTTTCGTATCCGGCGGAGGTTCCTTATGCGGAAGAGACAGATAAGGCCCTCGTGAAAAAAAAAAGCTGTCCGTCTCCAGGTCTCGCGTGGATCGTGATCCTCCCCGGCGAGAGCTGCCCCCCCCATACAGGCCACAGAGCAGACTTACGCGGGACATTACAGCCTGATGACAGAAAGACCTGAGGTCTCACACCACCATGCGTGACCTGGCTGTGAACTCCCTGACTGTCAGCTAACAGGAAGACGCCAGCTGGGCCACGGGCTCCAACCTTCACCCAAATATGAACCGACAGCGAGGTTTGTTCTTTTCGCTTAAGGCACTCGTACAAAGACAATCAGACAGTGAGGAGAAAATAAAAACCAAATCCTTCTCTTTGAATTGAGGTTTGCTGCAGATCAAAGTGTCCTGTGAGCCAGAGTTCTGTTCATGCTAACAGAGAGAGGAAAAGGCTTAGCTCAGAGAGCCCCCTGCGCCTAGAGGGAAGCCGTGACCCCCACCTGACCGCAGAGACCATCCAGCTGGCCCAGGGCGCGGGGCTTAAACCCACCCAAATAACGCTGCCTGCGTCGTTTTCTCACCTGGGGAGAAACACGGGCTTCTGGGCCAGATGCTCTCGCAGCTCCGGGGAGGTGGAGGCAGAATTCAGGTACCGGCCCACATAGTCTGACCAGCGCTGCGAGATAAAAGCAGTTGATTACCTCAATAGTCTCCATCATGGTAGGCACTACAGAGGCATCCAGAGGGACATGGCTGTCAGGTTCAGAATAACAGGAATATGGAAGAGGGAGACTATCACGACACACGGACAGTGCGGAGGGCGGGACCGGGCGTCACCGCGCCGGTGGGGATTGGCCGACACTGTCGTCACTCACCTCCGTCTCCATGGGTTCGTCAGAATTATCCTCGTCTGTGTCCAGAAGCTCCACTGAGAGGTGTACCTGACCGCTGCTCTTTATGAACATTAGCTGGGGGGGTGGGGGGGATGGGGGTGGAAGAGAGAGCGAGGCATCACCATTGAACTCCAGGTACTGCTGGGGGGGGGGGGGGGGCAGTCCTTAGCACTGGCCAGTGAGTAACCATCTCCACAGTGAGGAGAGTCCTGCAGTTTCACACAAGGCATCTATGGATGCGGGCAGAGGGGCAGGCTGCTGCCTGCAGGAGAGCTGGAGGCCTCACCTTGAAGCAGTTCTCATCGGACATGAGCTGCTCGGCCTTGCGCTGATAGGCTGCCTCGGGGGCCGCTCTGGAGGCCTGTGCAGACAGGGAGCCTCCTGTGGCTGTGTTGGAGCACTCTGCCAGGTACAGGTCGGTCACCTGGACGCAGATCTCGTCGCTCACGATGTGCTGAAGCTGCAGGAACATAGCGGGGCCGGGGGCTTATTAACACCCCTCAGCACAACAGCAGAGAGGGTAAGGAACAAGCATTTAGAGCCGACTATCTGGAGGATGGAGGTTTGTCCAAAACCAATGGAAAAAAGAAGCATCGTTGTGAAAGCTGATAAGAAAAATTAAGCAAGGCTGGTGCTTTGCGAGAGCCGCTGCTGAAATGAAAAAAGCCCCACTCACATCTAAAACAATGCAAACTGTGCTACAAGGCAGTAGATTTAAAAGGTGCACCTTCGATTTAAAGGACAATGCAAAATACCACCAACAGAGGGCGCTGGAAGAAATACTGACACCCCCCTCTCCCTGACTGGCCCAGGACGCACCTGTCGGACAATGCTCTGGACGAGCTTGTCCATGGTGAAGGCGATGTATGCGTGGATGGTGAACATCTCACGCAGGGAGTCTTCATACTGGGTGGAGTCCATGTTACCATCCAGCAGGTTGCGCACCATCTCCAGGAAGGCAGAGTAATAGTCCTCCACCTCGATGTCCACTGTGAACGGGATGGGGTGTTTGTTAGAGAGGTATGCAATAGCTTCTCGTTCTGGACCACAAGTGAGACAGGGCTGTGCCACAGGGACGGCTGTAAAGTCGACGGCTCATTCTGCGTTGGCGATGGAGACGAGCTGGACTTACTGGGCTCCTTGAGGCGTAGCTGCACGGCGGGTGTGTCGCCCTTCTCCCGCTTGAGGCCCAGCACCTCGCGTTCCCAGTCTCGCTCCCTGCAGTCCTCCTCGATCTGCCGCTCGGCCTGGTTGTAGATCCGCAGCAGCCGGGAACACAGCGTCTGGTGCAGACGCAGCAGAATGTACCAGTTGTTGTTGACGAAGAAGAGGTTGTAGACTTCGTCCGTGTTGCGCAGCTTCTGGGCCGCCGTGCCGCCGAACAGGAGCTTGGACTTGGCCGGGCTGCCCTTGCTGCTGCTCCCGCCGGAAGCCAGTCCGTTGGGTTTCTTGGCGCCGGCCTCATCCAGGTCGGCTTCCTCTTCCTCCTCCTCCTCTTCCAGGTCGGACAGCTCCCCGCGTCGCGCGAACAACATGTCGGGCAGGAAGTGATGCACCACTTGCTTGATCTTGTACTTGTCCTCTTTCTGGATGCCGGCTTGCCGCTTCACATGGTGAATGATGAGGGAGGCTGCGTCCTCCAGGATCTGGCTGTCCTCATATAGCAGGGTCTGGTGTGGCCCACTAGGGGGCGCCGTGTTGTCCTCAGACGCCTGCTCTTGCCGCTGGGGAAGGAAAAACAATGTGGATCATTCATCTTTGAAAAGGACACGTAGTTATTAATTTACCAAAAATCAGAGAGCAATGTTACCCGTGACCTCTAACTTGCTAGGTTCCCAGTATGTCTACTCACATAGCAGGACGGATGCAACTACCTGCTCTAGTAAAAGGTCCCACGTTCTCGAAATCTGGGTAAACCTTTGGCTGAAGAAATTAACAATATAACCAGTACTTATTAAAAACTCGTGAATAAAAACACACCTGTTTAGTTTAGCGTATAGGGACACTAGTTCTAGCCCTAGCTAACTCTTCACTCCCAGTCAGACCTGTAGTGTGAGGTGTAGAGCTGGGTGGGGATCGGTGCCATTGGCTTTGGATGAACTGGATTGTCAGTGCTGTCACTCTAGCTTTGCAATCTCTTGTGGAACTGGAGTGCTGACATTTCAGGGACTCCCCATGCCGGCATTCCCACTTGCCTCTCCCTCCTACTGATGCTGCCATAGCCATATCTGCCGGAGCTTGCAGATTGCACTTCATATTGTACTCACCTAGCTTTTAGCACTGCCAATAGCCTCCTCTACTATGCCTAATTGTACATTTATTTCCCCTACTCCTCCTGGGGGTGATGCCTGGAGACCTCAATCTATCAAGATATCCAGCACACCCGACCACCACCAGTGACGTCCCTGCATCCAGCTCGCCGTCCTGATCTTCCATGTATGACCCGCTGCCTTACCTCTGGTTGCCTGGCAATTGGAAGAAGACTCGGCTTCGGCATTGGCTTATCTTCCTTGCTCTCCTCTCTCTATTTGACTATCCCTGCCGGCCCCTGGAGGATGGGCTTCCCCTTTGAGTCTGGTCCCTCTCAAGGTTTCTTCCTTCTAGGGAGTTTTTCCTTGCCACTGTCGCCTATGGCTTACTCACTGGGGGCTTTGGGTGAGGATACTGTAAAGCGCTTTGAGACAATGCAATGTTGTGATAATGCGCTATATAAAAATAAATTTGTTTGTGTTTGTTTGTTTGAATACCGCTTGCTTAGAATAGGCATAAATGGTTTGGAGACTCATCTGGCTTTTACTTTCATGCCCTAATAAAACGGGTCTGTAAAAGCTTTCAAGTGCTAAGTTCTGTGTGTCCGGATCCAAAAAGACAGTGGACCCAATCTGAAAGCACATAAACAGACCCAGATCTGCAGGCCACCTGTGTAGGACCTTTCCCAAGTGGTGGACAGCTTGTCATCACATGCATAAACACCACAAAATGAGCTGTAAAATATGCGACTGGAAAAGTTGTTGCAGACTTGAGCCTGCAGAGCAGTGTAGTGTCATCTTCTACGATGACAGCGAGGCGGGTCTGTTGACAGTGTATTCGAGTACAACAGCCAAGCGAGAGCAAAACCCTCCACCGTGCGAAACAGTGAACAGACTCCAGAAACCATAAATGCACTGGTGGAGAATCACAGAGTCCTCCTACCTCGTCATATATGGTCTCGATCTCATTCAGCAGGGTCTTGGAGCGCAGAACCTTGGTGTCGTTCTGTTTGAAGTTGATGCCCTGGTGATCCAGCGACTTCAGGTAGTACTTCTCGTTCTGCTCCCTCCAGATCTTGTTGAAGCCTCTCTGGGCTTCCCTCCACTCTTCCTCCTTGGTCTTTAACCTGCATGAGATAAAATAAAATTTAACTAATGAAGAGAGGCTGGCAGTGCCAATGATTGCTGATGTTAACTCAAGCCAAAAAGCCTTCGGGACCATTCTGAGTCCCATCAGCCAATAGTCCTCCAACCCTTACAGGGGGGTGAGGACAGGGACCACACCCCCAAGGCCCGACTCCAAGCTCCACAGCTAGCGGCGCTCCTCACCTCTTGAGCACGATGGGGACGGAGATGGCCGGGTTCTTGCGGAGGCCATCGATGATGTCGGGTGCCTTGTCTCCATATATTCTCTGGATGGCCTTGCGGTGGATGACCTCGGAGGAGCCGCCCATGCTGTTGTCGAGGCGGAAGCGGGCCTGTTCCTCGGCCGTCATGCGGGACAGGCGTTTCTGCACCGACTCCAGGGCGCGGATGGTGGCCAGGTTGGTCTCCAGCACCACGTCCAGCTACAAGAGGTTTGGGGGACAGAGGAATTGGAAGGGGGTCTCTATCAGGCTGTACTGAAGAAATGGTAAACCATCCACACACTTAAAAATCAAAGAATAAAAATACAAAAAAAAAAACAAAAACAAAACAGGTGACAATGTTCAGAACAAACTCAGCATTCCTCAGACAATGAAACAGTACACCTGTCTTTCCAGCTGGACTGTGCCAGTTACGGACTGAGTATTTAAATCCCATTTTCTGTCGGGGGTCCCCAACGATGCCAAAGGTTCTCCTCACCTCGAAGCGTTCATCCTCACACCTGTAGATGTGTTCCTCGTACTGCGTCTTCTTTGAGCTAACGAAGGTGGAGTCTTCAGACCAGGATGGAAACGACACCCACGTGTCATTCAGCACCTGAGAGCCATCAGGAAAAGGGGGGTCAGCCAGTAAGTTATAAATGGCATTCTGACTTGTTTGAGCCCCACACGCTCAGCAGGCAGGTGAGCACCAGGCCCGCGCCTCACCTCTTTGCACAGGGGTGTCCTGCCCGTGCATTTTGGCTGCTGGTAGCTCTTCGGCAGGGCCCGGTAGCTGGAGCCAAGGCGCTTGCAAGAGGCGTAGTCGATCTCCATGGCGATGCCCTCGGTGGCTCGCTCCTTGGGGAAGGTCTCGATGTGGGTCGACTCTCGGTACCCCAGGAAGTTCTTAAACCAGGTGAAGAGCTCAGGGAATTTCCTGTGAGATGGATTGACAGAGCGATTTGTACTTTTGTTTACGATATCCGAGTATGAAAAGTTCTTTCAGACCAGCCTGAAATGGTCGTGAGTAGGGATGGTAAGAGTCACTGATTCCCATCGGTGCATAAAAGTTCACGATGTGACTATCCCGATTAAAAAAAGTATGCACTGAATACAATTTGGGATGAACTCGGAATACATCGTTTCTAGTATTTATGCATTGATAAAATACGATTTATTAACCCTCTGGGGTAGGGAACACACTTTCACTGACTGGGGCATGGTGACATATTTCTTTAAATATCATAAACTTAATTCATGGCAAATAAATTCTTATCAGCATATAAATGACATGGCTGTAAATGTCACCAGTGATTACAGAATTTACACGTCCTGGAGCAGACATCACGGCTAGGCTCTGGTGTGCCTCGCTCCCCCCCAACTCACCCCAGGAAGGGCACCACCAGCTGTACCAGCTCAGCACGGGAGATGACTTCTTCATTGAAGATGACCAGGCATCGCACGAAGCTCTCGTAGGCTTCAGAGCTTCGGAGGACTTTGCGTACCTGTGGATGTGTAAATGACTCTCATTCCTGTGTCTGACACCAGTGTGGCCTGGCTGATGTGTCCAAATTTCAGAGGAACTCAACTTCAGGCAAAGAACCACAATCTCTGTGGTACTGGTGGGCAGGATCAGACAGAATCGGGTCTCCGACATCAGAGCCCTACCCGATGCGGAAAGGGAACAGCCCAATGACGGACCCAGCGGCCACCACTCACCTTCTCAAAGAACTGTGACTCTGTGCTGCTGCTGTGCTTGCCTGCCTCCACGAGGGACTGGTCCTTCACTCCTAGTAGCTTGGGTTTCTTCTATTGGAGGAAAAGAGGAAGGAAGGCCATTCACAGAAGGCCACACAGTCCATATATGACCAAGATTGTGACACATGTTTAAAGGGAAGAATCTCAGTAGAGATTACTATGCCTACCCCCTTACCCAGAATCCATTGCACAGATGAACTCACAACCATTAAATGTAGCCACACCCAAACCCTCCCTAGTCAATCAAAATAACCATCCTCAAAGCCCTGACTGCTTAACTGGGAGAAAGAAGCACAGCCTGGCTGCTTAAACCAAGGTTACTCCTGTTGGCATGTGGAGGTAGTTCCCATGATGCTCAGGGACCTACCTTGACCGGGGGTGTGGTCGAATTGCCTGAGTGCCGCCGGATCTGACAGCCATTCTGATTGGGCCGCTGCTTGTTGTTGAGCTGAGGTCTCTTGACTGTGCCACCGTGGTCATTACGCACAGACTCTGCTTTCTCAGCTGTTGTCTTGCTCAGGAACTGTGGGCAGGGAAAGCCAAAGGATGCACATAAACATGGGCAAGTCAAACGCCACCAGCTGGCTCATCTTCCAGTAAAAGTACCTTCCCCGGTAGGAGACGAAGAATCAGGAAATCGCGTACACCTCAAAACACAGCTATACACAAACAACATAAAATTTGTCTAAATTCAGCGTGAATCCTCCTAGCAGAGATGTACTTACATTTACCACGGAGCTGTTGGCGTCGGGCAGGAACTGACCAAACTCAGACAGCAGGTCCTCCTGGTTCTTGAAGAGTCGAGCCACCTGAGCATATACCTCCTGCTCCGTCAGAGCTGGTGTGTAATTCCCACCGGCCTCCTTTGCGTTGCGCTGCTCCTTCTGTGAGGGGACCGGCCAATCGCCAGTGTTACAAATGGTAAAGAGCCAATCACAGCGGACCACCAAAATTACACACCCATCAGAAAGCCTATCATAAAGTGCCAATGTAAATGAAACCACAGACAACAAAATCAATCAGAATATCAGGGAAAATAGGGGCAACAAGACACCGTATGAGAACACCAGCGAAAAAGGTTTTATTTTGCTTTTTTTCTAATTTAATAGAATCTATTAACAGTTTTGTATTACCAGTATAATGAGTGAAAAGTTGAATCTTTGGGGAAAAAAAATGTATATGAATTTCAGAATATCTTATAAGTAATTGACATGTCCCCTCTTGCGCTAATGACACTCGAACTGGCAATGACTCCACTAGTCTGTACGAAACCTGATGACCCATGTTAGACCAGCATGACTTGAGAACATTCCAAAGAGCATCTTGTGATGTTACTGAGTGCTTGACTTTCTCGGTCTCCAAGCTCCCCCCAAATGTTCAATGAGGTTCAGGTCAGGTCAGCAGATCTAGGTCTTTTTAGTTACTGCAAAGCTTTGAGGTATGTTTGCGTCTGCTTCAGCTTCAGCATCATGTGTGAAATTCCCATGCTACAGTTGCAGGGTAGGAGACAGGTGCATTTCCATGCAGTATGAACCTTCTCCAAAAAACCCCCAAAGTAATATGCAGTGTGACTGTGAAGATTGGATGCTATGGTGTGACTGGCGAAAGTGTCCGACCCCATAGCAGGCAAAGCACCACCAGACTTGAATACTGCCACTCCAGCGGTCATTATTACTCGACAAAACTCGAAAACAAAAATGATTATGACATGATTATGACACCTGAAGAGTGCATGCAGAGCTCATGCAAAAGCAGCTGCGATTAAAGTTTTGACCTTTTTTTGTGTTGAAAAGGAGCCGTCATAAAAATTGGAAAACTCGCTAAGTTTGGTTTCATATTACCGAGTAAAAATGTTTTAGTGCAACTTACAACGTACATGAAATGCCATGTCGATATTTTGACATTGCACATCTGGAAAGATGTATGTGTGACTGACTGGGCACCAATCGCAATGCAAAATATAAACAATTATTCTATGAATCGTCAGATTAATTGGCACATTACTCAGTCATTCATGTAATCGGGAGCGACGGCCCTAACTGCCACCATGGATCACTGTTGTTTCGATACGCTGCAGTATCACACTCTTATGTTTGTCTCTTTAAGCAAACCTTTCTGTTATTACCATAAATCTAAAACTTCGTCAATTTCTTTCAGTGCAAAATGCTGGCAAGTCTTAGTCTAGCTCAAAAGCTTATTTTTGGGACTTACTGAAGAAATCCCAGGTTTTCAGTGCAGTGTCATGATTATGGACCTCACTGTATATATGTACCAGAGTAACTTAAAATGAGGTTAAATTACAAAGAATAGTATTAATCAATAAGTCAAATCAGTAACATTGAAATATAAAACACTCCCATTTTCTGTAAACTATTAAATTTCCAGAAGGAATTCTTCCAGGAGTATTAGATGCCCAAGGGTTGGGTCCTTGGCCAATACTATGAACCCAAGAACCCAGGAGCCATACCCTTTGAGCTTGAACTCCATTCTGACCTGATAAGTGTGCAGGATCTCCAGGAAGGCCTTGTAGATGTCAGGCTGACCCTGGAAGCGGTTCTTGATCTTATTGACATAGTTGATAGCATGGTTGAACTCTACGGGCTGGTTATTCTGCACGTGGGGCTGCGCAGGCGGGGAACGGGGAGAGGCGTACGACGGGATGGACGGATTCGGCTGGCTGCTGGGGGTCAGTGCTGGAGATTGCAGTGGCTGGGGACAGAAGGATCAGTGTGAGCATTGCAGGAAAACCCCCAAGGGCAGTCAACCCTATGCATTCCCAGCATCCCCACCTTGCTGATCTTGGCTGGCGTGGGCTGGGATGGTGGGGGCGGGGCCACGGTTATGGGCGTGGCCGGAGGTTGGGATTGGAGCTGCGAGGGCGTGGCCACTGGGAGGTTCTGCACCGAGATGCCTTGAGGTGTAATGTGGTGAATCTGTCCAGGCGTCGTGACATTGACCAGGTCGTTGGTTTGAACCTCGATCTTGTAGCCCGGGGGCAGGAAGGTGTTGAAGCCCATGATGAGATCTGGGTGGCCCTTGAAAAGCTGGGATACCCTGCTGATCACCCCAGGAGTGTCGATGCTGGGGACACGGGGACATAAGACACTATGCGACTGTGTCACTTTTAAAGCATCAAAAAGCATACCTAGTTTCCCGTAAATCCATCTGTTTGCTCATCCTAGTCAACATCACAGGGTCCTGGAGGCTACAATTAGTCTGCTAATCAGTTTTATAACCTGGACCTCACCTTTGTGACTTAAATTCCTTCATGATGTCCAGGAAGTCATTGTAGACTTGAGGCTGACTGCCGAACTGCAGCTTTACCTGATCCAGGTATGATAGTGCATCCTCCACCTGCAGAGACATTGGTGGTCAGTACTTTGCTTGCCAAATGAGCTGCGTAAAAATCGTAATTCTCACAGATGCTAATCAGGAAACTGGAATCAGGTGACAGGCTGCCTTAAGTCTCAGTCAGATGCTTCTCATGTGTGCTTCAACGAACGACAAACTGAGAACACTGACTTTGGAAACGCGTGACTGCGTCGTGTGAGTGATGACCTCGGAAAGAAACGCACAGAGCAACTGCTTCACAGATCAGCAAATTGTAGAAACAATTAATATGCAAATTGGACGACGCACGACAATAGGCACTCATAGGAATTCGCTCCACGCTCTGAAATCCAGGGCAGAAAAAAAGCCTTTTAATACAACAAGGGCAGACAACGGAGGGGAAAGTCTGTCGTTTCCATCATTCTCTGAACTAAATGGGCATTTTTGAATGAGAACTAACAAACACAAATCGAGATTATCAATCTCCTTCTTAAAGTCAGAGGAATCTCTGGTGTCGATAAAATGGATGGGCAATTTTATATGATAATGTGTTGATTTGAAGATGACTAGAGGACAGCACTGGGCAGGGAACACATGCAGATGTATAAACCTGACACAACAGCCTGGGGACAATTGCGAAAGCTGAATAACGGCAAAGATAAAAGTCATCTCTCTGTCTCTCTGTTGATGGTTTAAGGAAGTCACTGGGTGTGATACCACACTGTTTCTGCCAGAAACCAGCAGCCCTGCTGAAGCAGCAGATCACGGGGCTGACAGCCCGTGCTCCCCCAGTTTACACAGATGTACATTTACTTATGTGACAAAGTTTTTGCCCGAAGCGATGTACAGAAAGAGCGAGCTGGGTCAGCCAGCATCCCTGGAGCAACTGGGGCTAAGGGTCTTGCTTAAAAGACCAACAGCGAATCCAAGATTTTCTGCATAAAGACAGAAGTCCATCACCCACTGAATTACACACCCGATGACTTTTAGTAGGACAGCATGTAAGCATTAACAACAAGGAACTGAGAAGATGAGAACTGAGTGGCCAACTAGGAGAGCAGAGGCAGTCCAGCATCACCATCATCATCATCATGACAGGCCCTGTGGTAATGAACACACTGGGTGTTTCTCAATACCAAGTATGCAAAGATTGTATTGGAGGTCTTGGCAAGACTGATCCTGCTAAATTGCCTCCCAAGAATGAGCTTGGGGCGCAATGAATCATGGGACTGGTCTCCTTTGGCGAGGACGCAACTGATGCATCGTTGACATCTGGGGCGGGGCAAGAAGAACATCGGGGAATTCTTACCATCCTCTGCAATTCTGTTCTTAAGTTTTGGAGCTGGTCTTCAGCAATGGAAGATGATGGAAAACAGGTACATGGGAACACATATATGGTCAAGTACACATATTGAGAAACATCCACTGATGTCAGAGTGTTACCCATCTGCCCCGTGAGTGGAGAAGCGTGCAGATTATCAAAGAGAAGGTACAGGCTGTGACAGTGTTTTTTTTTTTTGGGGGGGGGGGGGGGGGGATTCTGGGACATTCCCTCACCTTCAGCCTCTGAAACTGCTGCTGTCCCGGCTGAGCCTGGGAGGGGGCAGCGCCAGGGGCTGGGTAAGCGTGAGGCTGTGCTGCCTGCGTTGCCGAGCCATGGTGATGCACCCCACCGTGAACAGCACTGCTGGGGGTGTGGGCATGGCCTGCTGGACTCTGGGTCACTGTGGAAACCTTGAAGACAATGGCAGTTAAAGGGCTTGAGTAACACTGTACTTGATGGGACACAGATACTTAGTAATAACTCAGTAACTACTGAAGTACAAAACATGAACAACTATAGTCGGTACTTGAGACAAAAGATGCATTACGATTCATTAATGATGAACAAACATGAGATTGGTGTTTCACTTGTGTTATTTACAGAATTAACAGATACAGTAACAAATATAGTAACTGCTTGAGATAAAACATAATTCATCATTATTGAATCGTGAAGCAACACGAGATCAACATGTAACTAAGATTTAGTTTGTGATAAATTAATACATAATACCATAATACTATATTATTTGTGCACCATCAGGTCATGTCAACAAGACATGTTAAGGGGAAGAATGCATGTTTACGGCTGTAAGCAGGGCTACTCCGAGGACCAAAGGAAGTAATGGGATTTATTTTTATTTAATTTTACTTTGCTTTATTGAAGCAAATTATTTTGCCACCAAATCAGGTTTAGTCCAGCTGTTGACAAACAATGAGAAGATACAAATTGGTGCCTACCTGGTACCCCTGGGAGACAGAGTACTGGACGCTGGGGGGGGACTGCATGGCGTCAGCGCCTGCCTCGTAGACGGCAGGAGGTGCGGGGGCCAGGACGCGATGCTGGAAGGTCTCCGGGGCACCTGGGGGCCGGCGCTGCTGAGCAGGGAATGCCGGCTCTTGTTCCTCTAAACGGCGCTTCATTGTGGACTCATATTCGCCCAAGCTGCAAGACCTAGGATGGGGAAGGTGGTGGTGGGGGGGGGGGGGTCGAGAGGAGAGGCCATCAGCATCAGTGAAATCCCATGGACCACCCAGGCTGCATCGCCCCCTCACACACTAGACATTTAAAAGAAATCTGTGAATACAGAACAGGCCGGGTCCAATGAAGACACACAATGTAGTTAATCTCTAAAGGTGTAGCACAGACAAGCATGAAAGTTTGACGAAAAAAAAAAAACATTTAGGGAAAATAAGTAAGCTTATCGATTTTTCAGATGGTGAGTCAATGATGCTTGGACTCTTCAAACCATTCACGATGATCATTTCTAATAGGGGATACATTAAATAAGTTATGTAATTTATAGGTCTGCAAAACGCTTGATATAAAGGGAAGGGAGAAGAGTGATGTTGTTGTAAACACGTGTTCCCTGCAGCACATGGCCCTCCCCCGGTTCAGACACTCGCAGCGTGTCAGGATTAACCCCCCCAGTCCCCCAGGAGTTTGCGTCCTGGCTAAAGACAGCAAAGAAACGGCGATCGCCCCCCCTCTTCCCCTCCCCTCCCCACACACACCGAGCGTACGTGTGTGAGTAACGTATCATGTCGTGTTAGCGCCAGCTAACCGACCGGCATTTTTGAAAGGCCACTTTAATATTTCTGTTAGACATTTATATGTAAAAGCCTCGTCTCCTCGCAGCCTCACTGCTAGCGGAGCTTCGCTATCCTTCGCACTGAACTTAAGCTAAGCTAATCCCGGCGAAACGGCGAGTTCCTGCAGCTCATAACCGTAACTGCTGCGTAATTGTTACCCGAAGCAGGCGTGTACGCGATCATTTTTACATTACGTCATATTAGCGACAAACATGACTGACGATTAATTTTTTTTATACATTTATTTTAACCGAGAAACGACCAGCCCACTCTCCCCTCCCCCCCCCGTTTTGAGGCCTGTCACAAACTTGAAGCAGCGAGCTCGAGTAGCCTGTATAGCGGGGCAGATGGTGCCCTTCCCCCGCCGCCGCACCGTGAGGTTTACCGCGCACGCAGCCGTAAACGCCTCGTCTACAATGCCACAACCGATCGTGTAATTCTATTGTTGTGCACAAAACACTGCTAAAGTTTAAAATAATTAATTTAAAAAACGCCAAAGTGGAGCCAAGCACTCGGACATAGCGATCAGTAGACAGCACATGCACAAACTTTAACCCTCAAATCGTCCCAAGCGACCCTGCTGCGTGTCCAGACTGCCCCCGGGCAGTCCAATAGTGAAATATACTCGATCGCATTACTTGCGTTCTTAATTATAAAAAATATTTCAATTTATCAGTTTTTCTTCTTTCAACAAATATGTTAAATTAACTCACCTAAACGCTGCTACCAGAAGAGATACAACTCGCTGCTCATTCGAATGATCTCTATATTAAAACACTACCTTGGTATTAAACCTGCATATTAAACGATCTGGATAAAAAATAACTTGAAAAATTAAATATAATAAATACACAACCCACCAGACCGCAAACAAAAATTCTACACAGACAACAACCTCAGTCCGTCTTTGGAGGGGCGTGGCTCGCTGAAGGTTACTCCCCGCCCAACTTCAGCTGTTATTGGTCGCCGCCAGAAAAAGGATACCTAGGGGCGGGCGGTAATGCTTTCGGTTGGGTGCCGCTCAAGCCACTCAAAACAAACAACAAAAAGGCAAAATTGAAAAGGAATTTCATTTATCCGACATTCAGGTTTCTGCCGTAACTCGTTAAGGTTACTGACGACATTCTAGGATGGTGCCAGGCAAAAAGAAACAGAATCGCGAGTAAAACTTTGTCAGTAATATCATCCCTTCCTTATGTTGACAACCGCTCACGGGAAGTAGAGGCGCATTTGAGAGAACTACATGCGTGTAACGTTCAGCGCGACACGGATGGGCCAGCTGCGATGCCTAGGAACATCCTGGTGTTCAAAAGACCAGCACGTTCAATTACAGTTATTATTACATAGATATCTACGTTATGGCGGCAAATCATGCTAGAGTTAAACGTATGTCATATTAATGTAAATAACAGACAACAAGCAAATGTGACAGACGTTGTAACTATCATGCGTAATTCATCTACCTATTTTGGTTAAACGGCATCATCAATCACTAAATGCACAAAGCCACACGCACATTCAACCGTAAAGGTGCATATCTGTATTACTTTAGACTTCGGCTACCATTATAGTAAGTATGCAATAGATTCCTGGCGAACTTCCTGAAGTTACGCAACACGTGACTCCTGTTCAACGCCTGTTTAAAGGTGGGACTTTAGTTGTGGGCGGGCCCTTCCTCACAACAGCCAATTGCTTAACCGACCCTTGACTTGGCACCGCCCAGAGATGGAGCCTTAAAACAAACCATCGCCCACGAGGGGCGGAGCCAAAGACTTGCACGGGATTCCCTGCTGTACGGTCGGACGGTCGTTTTAACTGTAGGCAAACCCTCAGGACTACAATTGTTGTACGCAACGCTCCTTTCGTACGAGCTCTGTGAATTCATATTTGGCAAGACCACCCCCCTTTTTTGCCAACCATATCTTTTTAGACTCAAACATCTTCAGACGTCTTGCAGACGCCACACGGTCAAGGTCTGACGGCGATCAGTTCGTTTCAGATTCGCCAACGTTAAAATGACTGATTTACGAGTAGGGTTGAGCCAAACTATACAGATCTGCATATAACGTATGCAAAACCCCGCTTTACAAATTTAGAAAACCGAGCAGACAGTCGCTTTGGAGGGTGACGTCTTCAGTATTAATTTGTGTTTAACCAGCTATGCGCCTTAGCAAGCAACCATTGTTTAACTTAAAGCGGTCGGACATGGATTTCGTTCTCCAGTTCCCCCCCAAAGTGGTTACGTTGCAACGCAATCGATGCTACATCGTTAGTCAGTGGCTTGCTATCAGGTTTTGGTCTGCAATGCATTTTGAAAGCAGTAATCTGGGTAGCCAGTTAACGGGCACTCCGCAGACGCGGCAAATGGTCACATGCATATCTAGCTATTACAGTGGACTCCATGTCTTTGTTAAGCTCAGATTTCTCATCGTTAGACGCAACACGGGCTGTAGCAATGCAACACGCATTACGCGCCCTGCTCTATGCCTATTACATACAATTGCAGGCGTTTCGACAAAAATCCAGTTGACACGCATCTAATTTTGATTTTGCACTACTAAAGGCAAGGAAGCCAATTTAAATTTCAGGACCCCGGTAGTACAAACAAAGACAGTATGGTTAAAAACAAACAAGCATAGTGGATCGGGGCTGTCCACGGGGCAGTAGCGTGCTAATATACTAAACAAATCATTTTGCTTAGATTTTCAGAATAAAATTACGAAAAACTGTTCCAGTGATCGATCCGTTAACTAGCCACCAGTACTTAGCAAGCTATATAACGCATCTGTGCAAGTGTCCTAAAGATCTGCATCGGTATTGTCTATAATCGTAAAAATGTACATGCATATATTCGACAAATCCCCAAACTTCAATAATGGAATACAATGTTATCTTTATGGTAATACGTTCACATTTAACTGACATAGTTAGCTAAGCTTTGCTGCTTCTGAATTGCAATCATCAAATACATCAGTTACATGCAAGAAAGCAAAGATCGGATGAATCACTTTGACACGAACTTTTTAATCGCTATAAGCACGCTAATTTGTTAATAAACACCGAAAGGATTTCTTTTAACTAAATAAATACGATTTTAAGCAGCTGTTACATACCAAGGAAAAAGAATTTTCACTCTCCGGATTCGTGTTTGTAACAAAATTGTTAGACACGCCCCCTTTCCATTGCATTGGCGCACACAGCTTTTTACGTCATTTAAATTTAAATACGACCCGCCAACTTCCACGACTAGGGCTGTGAAGAAAAGCTGCGTTACACTCTGAAATAGAAACTGTTTAAATAGCATTTCTGTACGTATGTGTGTGTACGTATGTAATGTGTATGTAACGTATGTGTGTTAAGCGGTTGTGCGAATATTTTACTTGCGAACAGGGAGAATGTTTAAAAGCAATATTATTTCAATACATCATGTAATGCAAATGTGAAAAATGATGCTATGCGTTTAGTTGCCGTCCCATTATTTATGCTGATGAAAACCCCCTATGTGTACGTCAGCTGAAGTCCAATTGAAAATTATAGTAAGTCTACTCTCTGGAGAAATTTGAGAAGCCCGATGTTTCTGTAAAATCAAGATCAATTTATGTCACTGACCGGTTTACTTTTAAACACATCTATGGAAGTTCAAATTAGTCATCTCTCTTTCCAAATTATATATGTTCGGTGTGTAAAAATTGAAAACTGAAAGATCATAAAGTATATCAAAAACAAATTGGAACAAAAATTAGCAAAATGATAAAAGGCTGTTGCAAAAATGAGCACAACCACCACCAAAATTACATAATTCCAAAAATTGACTGCTGAGGCTAGGTAAGGGTGTCTGAGCGGATCGGTGTCTGTTGAACCATCAAACACCAACAGGTGTGAATAGTTCACCTTCACTTAGGAGTACTTGAACCATTTAAGGGGCGGCATGGTGATGCAGTGGTTAGCACTGTTGCCTCACTCCTCTGGGACCCGGGTTCAAGTCTCCGCCTGAGTTACAGGTGTGCGGAGTTTGCATATTTTCCCCATGTTGTCGTGGGGTTTCCTCCGGGTACTCCGGTTTCCCCCCCCAGTCCAAAAGCTGAGGCTAAATGGAGTTGCTGAATTGCCCGTAGGTGTGCATGTGCATGTGTGAGTGAATGGTGTGTGAGTGTGCCCTGCGATGGGCTGGCCCCCCATCCTGGGTTGTTCCCTGCCTCGTGCCCATTGATTCCGGGATAGGCTCCGGACCCCCCGCGACCCAATAGGATAAGCGGTTTGGAAAATGGATGGATGGATGGATGTGCATGTGCGTGTGAATGGTGTGTGAGTGTGCCTTGCGATAGGCTGCCCCCCCATCCTGGGTTGTTCCCTGCCTTGTGCCCATTGCTTCCGGGATAGGCTCCAGACCCCCCGCGACCCAGTAGGATAAGCGGTTTGGAAAATGGATGGATGAACCTTTTAATCATTCAAAATTTAATGCTGACAACAGCACCACATCAGAGAATATTGTCTGGAATCTTAAGTCTTTTCTTGCACAGAAGATAATATGAGGTAAGTATACAAGACGATGTACTTATTTTAGAAATATTGTCAAGATATCCTTCTGTATCACTGTTGAGTACATGGTTAATATTTTTTAGGTTTGTTACATCACACATGATAGAAGTGTAATGAGTAATAGAGATGTATCTTTCTGTTTAGAAGGGGTGTAGTGCTAGGTACTGTATATTTTCACCAAGGCCAGCGGGTAGCACCACAGTGAAATATTAGCCTTTGGAGGAGTTTAGGCCCTGTAGTATGCAATTGCTTGAAATTTGCAAGCAAATTTCTTAAGAAGTGGGTAAAAAGGTTGAGAGTCGTCACGAGCGACTTTGTCTCTTGGTCTCTGCATTTGGCCAGAAAGCTGCTTCCAGTTGTATGGAAACCATCCTGGCTCGTCCCAGTTCCTAAGATGGGACAGGTAAAAGTTGTTAACTATGGATCAGTGGGTATAACCTCAAACATAATGAAGGCTTCTACTAAGCGGCCTTCATCCTCTGGTCAGAACAGCACTGGACTTGCTGGCGTCTGCTGAGTTGGATCTGAATGGCCAAAACTGCTTGGGGACGTTCACAGAGCAACCATCCATCAACTTTAGCTTCCAAACACTCTTGGAGCACTGACCTTCGGACGAGAGATCAGATATCGGAACATATGATGCATGGAGATGGTACCCTGTCGTCTTGGATAGTAGAGAGAGGTCATCATTCTCCCTGCTAAAGTCTAGAAACTGATTGACAGGATGCTATAAGCCACCTACATTGCTCACAGGTACGAGCGAGTGCTCCCGAGTTGGATCGAAGCTCCTCGTTCGACGTTTACGTCTAGAGTCCACTGTGAAACTGGCGTCAGCTCAGGTCTAAAGTGAATCGAGAAATAGATAAAATTAAAGGATAAATTTGGAATCTAATTCAATTGGCCTACAGCATAGAACTTTAATTTGAACAAAAAGGAATTTAATTCAGCAAAATTCCAGTACCCAAATTATTTTTTATATGCATAAACCGTCCACACAAACCGCACATAAATAAAATATAATTTTTGGAGGTTCACTTTGCAACTACCTTGCAAGTGGAATGAAGTGCAATGATAAATATATTTCCATTTAAATAGGATATGAAATGTGTGATCAGATAATTCAGTAAATATAACCTTTTATAAATCTGAATGCTTGATAACAGTAAAAGTTTGAACTTTTCATTGATTTGCTCATCTCAAGTCAGAGAAATATAATTCATATTTGACAAGGCTTTGATTACACAAATAGATACTAAAATGTGAACGAATGAAAACATCTGAAGATGTGATTAAAAGGTAAACCATAGGTCTTGCAGTAGTAATGTTGGTTTTTGTACTGAACATTCGGTTCATGCACGACAAAGGAGGGACTCGCTGACGCATTACATCAAAGAACAAAATGTTTTGAAGATTTTATAGAAACCACCTGAAGAGTCATTTGAGACAGAAATGAAACAAAACGAGTGTGAAGGGATAACTTTTCCATTTAATGAGTTTAAACCTCTTACTTTTGGACTCCTTTTGGGGATTAGACGGTTCAATGAGGATCTTCCACTTAAATATTACTGACAGAACAAAGAACGTTGCCATAAAACAAAACCATATAAAAAAAAAATACATGGGTAATTATAAAGCAAGTATATCAAATTTGATTGTTTTGTAATAATCATACACAAATTATATTAGTTATACCAGAAAGTTAAAATATAAGTTAAGTAAATAAAAAATTAGAAAACCTGTGAAGTAAATGATAAAATGGGATTTACACGGTTTGCGCTGTAGATGAAATACGAGTGCAGAGGAGTCAAAGAAAAAGTTGTGAGGTACAGAACAAGCAAATTGAATATGAATTCAGCAGCAGAATGTCAGGTAGGAATGGCAGAATGGAATACACTGGTGCCAAGAGCCACAGAACGAGATCCCAGGTGGTTTAAATCATTCGAAAAGGGACCGGACGGTCTCTCTGAGGACAGCCATCCACAGCCCCTCTGTGGCAGGAGAGGAAGATTCATACCTTCAGCCATGGTCATCTTAGTGACTGAGCAACTTCCTGATTCAGAGGAGGTGGTCTCAGAATAGCAGTACTAACAAACACAAATTCGAGATCAGTTGGATTCTATTGGTACAACGTTATTAACCCCGGCAAGATACTGGTTGTTTATTCACAAATCTATTTTAAAATATTTCAAAATTAAAAACAAGAGTAAATGAAGTGGTCTTTATGGAAATGGGCTGGTCACAGAACTGTCGTGGAATGCAGTCAGTGTGGGACAGAAGGCGTTTCACACAATACACTGTGTATGCACTGGTTGCAGAAACCATTAAGCAATCTTTGGATAGGAAGCTTTTAAAAATACTTGGATTGTACTTATAACATTCAGGCCCTTATATATTAGCATTGGCTAGGTGGTGGACAGGAGAATGTGCTCACAAAACCATCTGCAAGGATTTACATACATAGATACATACATACATACATACAAAACAATAACACACTGCTGCTTCATTGCCCCCTTCATTTCAGCATAGTTTTTCCCTGCTGTCGTCAGTTGAAAATATCATGACACTGCTGATAAGCAGAAAATCCAGACCCAGTTTTCCCTTGAATGCATCCTGCATCTTAAGCAGACAGCTATCTTACTGGAGGGAAAAAAAATATGGAGGTATCTTCACAAGTTCGGTCTGGTCTCCCCAGAGGCCTGGAACGGGCCACAAACTAATCAGATCTTTGAGGTCTTGAAATGAAGTGCTAATTGCTGACAGTTATCAGGACAGTATCAGGATAAAGCGCCCAGCTAAAGACTCAATATTGACACATTATCCGGCGACAACTTTGCAGGAACTGGAAAGCAACCCCTCGCTGGGATGATGTGAAGGTGCTTAACATGATAGAGACCAATTAGACTGCAACGAGTACCTTAAACACTTCAAATAATTAGCTGTACAGTACTTCACAGAATACTCAGACTATAATAATGGGGGGGGGGGGGGGGAAGTCTAATGAAGTCTGGGTGTTCTCATTCAAGTGAAGGTCAAGAACCTTTAACTGGTGTCTTGTCTCCAGCCCAACTGGGATCCAGAGAGGAAGGTCACCTTTCTGTATGCAGTCAGTTATGTTTTGTTCATCCCATGGGCACCATCACTGCTGGCCCTGCAGGATGCCCAGCCTCCCCTCAGTGCAGTGGCCTCACCGATTGCCTCAGAGCAGGTCCCGCCCCCGAGCGTGCTCCAGGATGGCAGAGTAACAGAAGTAGTACTGCTCTGGGGTCTGGATACTGAAGGCCCGCTGTGTTCGCATGTGGCGGACTGTCTGCCAGATGTTCAGCGTGCCCACATCCTGCAGCTGGGACAGGCAGATGTCCAGGGCACACAGCGTCCCTGCAGCCGGGTGGGGGTGGATGGCACAGGAGAGATGCTTAGGCAAATGGGGGGGGGGGGGGGGTCTGTAAAGGGCTGGTGGTCAGTAACAGAGACCTGAAAAAGTCACCAAGAGACTGATCCCAGGGCAGGGCATTGTGGTACTTTAGAGCCGAAGTTTCCACACTATATAGATGTAAATCCAAATTACACTGAAATCCAAATCACATTAACAACTTGACAATACAAACTATAATCTGAACACTAATTAACCCTTCGAATCCCATCCAGTTTGAGCGTTTTTCTGTCCCTCTGATCTTACGCCTGTTACACTGCACGTACATGAGTTGGCTACATACGCTTTACGGTTTTGTTTTCAGGACATTCTGAGCTGCTCAGATGTGTTATAATTTGAAGTGTAAACGCTGAAAGTATCTTGATATCATTTACATTAGGGAAGAACTACTTGCGCCTATTGAAATTTATTAATTTGTCTCATCTAATATAAAAATTTGCAGGCAATACAAATATAATCCTATAAATGCTGAGATTAGAGTGTCTATGATGTGGGAATGCAGGGGCTTCATTGGGGACCTTTCTATGCCTTAGTATTGTGAAGGAATACATGGTTAGTGCCAGGCAGAAACGAATGTAAGATTTTGCATCCATTTGGTAACTTGAAGTTCTGATAGACAGCAATGCATGTTTTTTTTAATATTTATTATTTTATAACATCTGAAAGAAACAAATAAAAAATACTGCTTAGTTTATGATACACACGGATATAGCAGCTGGCTATTGAGTCTAATGCTGAATGTTTATCACTCGTTTTTCTGCCTATATACGCCATGATTGGCAAAGTGAAATTTTGAGAATGAAACTTAGTCGGCATTTTTGCCTCAAACAACAAACCCACGCTGCATATCCAAAGTTAGGAGCCTGTGATTTATAAATGTGATAAAAAATTAACCCGTTTAGCTTTTGTCAGGTTCTAAGCATTAAACTGAAATGGTAACATAAAACTTGGAAATTGGAAAAGCATCACTTATTCATTTATGTGTGACACTGCTATTAAAACCAAAATCAGGGTGTATTTTTAGAGAGATCTCCAAAGTACAACAGGGAGTACAACTACAATTCCTTAAGTGTTACACCACCTGCTGACCAAAACAAAGTGTTCTATGCAATGTGCAAATGCAGAGATTCTCCCACACCTGTTCTGCCAATCCCAGCACTGCAGTGGACGACCATGGGCGGTCCTTCACGAAGGTTCCACCGTGATTGGGCGGCCTTGACAGCTGCCTTCTGCTGTCGCTTCACAGTGCCCAGGAAGTCGATGAGTGTGACGGCGGAGGTGGGAACACCGTAGTCCGGCCAGCTGAGGTACTGGAAGTGGGTGACCTGCCTCTGCTCACAGTTCTGGGTGAAGACAGGGTCACAAACAGTATCATGGTCACTCAAAGCCACCCGTCATCCTACATACAGTACTGTGCAAAGTCTTAGGCAGTTGGAGATGTGCTAGTTCACTTAACCAGGAAGGGCCTGGAAGATCTGAAGCTATGGTGTGGCTCATGCCACCCTGATACAATGTTATATTCATTTAAAAAACCAGCCTCAAAACATCCTATAAATGTCAGGTGTACCAGCACCTCCCATCCACTGGGTGGCACTCAACGTGTTGCCATCAGCCTTGCAGTCAGTCAATATGGAGGCAGAGTGCTTTGGGTGGTTAGCCCCTACCTCGGTGTTGTGCAGCTCCAGCGTGGTCTGATTGTAGTGGGAATGCCGGTCCACTCGCTGGTTTACCACAGCGATATGGCCATACACCTCCTGGCCCCCCTCCTCCGGTGGCCAATACTGACCGCACTTATGGCGCCCCCCCTCGTCTGTTCTGTGGACCCGGAACACAGAAGCCCCACCCCCTCTTAGCAAGCGCTCTCAGTACCATTTAAAAGTTACTTTCATGTTATTTTCGAAAATGCATTTGGGTACAAGAGACCAGAAAAATTGAGAAATCAGACCATTTATGACATTACTAACATGTAGAAACAAAAACCTTACACACAGAACCTTACATGGCCATTAATGTTCAGGTGGACCTGTCACAGAACATCTGGATGTAGTCAAAGTGCTAACTTTGAAGGTCAGTGACCTAGTGGACACTTAAGGAATGTTCCGACTGGAATTTGGTAAAGCCCAAAGGAATGGTACCTTGTCGTCATAACCATGACCAGAACATTTTGCTCCCAGACCATCCTCCAGAAATGGCTGTAGGTTTTCTCCAAAGGTCCTGCAGAAATGGGCAAAGGCAGTTATTTTCCTGAAGAATCCCTGAAATGCTGTTTGTTTTAAGTTATATGGATAACCAAAATACAGATATACACGTTATCGAATTAGACTATACATTTCCTCCAGGAATGGCCTTTACACCAATGACCCAAAGCATTATGACCGATATTCGCCTTCCAGTAAAAACGGTGCATGTTAAGGTCTGGGATATTGTAGTTGGCAAGCAAATATTCACGGAAGACATATTGAATACAGTAGAAATGGCCAGGGATGAAGATCTGAGTGGCTTTGATAAGGGCCATATGATTACGGTCAGTCCAGGTCAGAGCATCTCCGAAACATCAACGCTCGTGGAGTGCTCACAGTAAGTCATGGTGAGTACCCACTGAAGGACTACGGTGGCACAAATGGCAGATAATTTTGATGATGGACATGGGAATAATGCGTCACTACACGCAGTGCATGGAGACCCGCTGTGCATGGGCTAAGCAGCTGTGGATTTCACTTGCCGGTCCAGCGCATCCTACAGGTGCTCGGGGTGTACCCGCCTCCCCACTTGATGCAACAGAAAATGGGATTCGTCGGAACAGGCGACCTTATGCTGTCTCAAGACCTAGTTCGGATGCTTGCATGCCCATCGTTAGCGCGTTCAACGCTGTGCTGGGGTCAGCACGGGCAATCTGACAGGCCTGCGGCTACAGACTCGCACGCAGCAGGGCCCGATGCACTGTGCGTTGTGACACATTAGTCCTACAACCATCATCAAAATTATCTGCCATTTGTGCCACAGTAGCACTTTTGCTGAAATGCAGTAGATGCGACAGCCCTCATTTGCATTCTGTGTCTAGTCGTAGCCACCCAACACCTGATGCCATTCCATGGTTTTTCTATCCTCAGACCGCTCTCAGTAGGATCTCACCGTGTCCGAGCATAAGTGCCCCACAAGCCTTGACGTTTTGGGGATGCCCTGACCTAGTAGCCTGGCCATAATGACTTGGTCATTGTCAGTCACTTAGATCCTTATCCCTGCCCATTTCTTCTCCATTCAGCATGTCAGCTATGAGTACCGAATGTTGACTTACCATCAAATATATCCCATACCTTGACACGTACCACTGTCACTAGACAGTCAAACATTATTCACTTCTTGTGGAGGTGGTCATTATATTTTGATTTAATGTTTTGAGGCACTATTCCCCTGGTTCCAAATAAAAGCACCAAGACTCCAGCAGAGTTTAGGGAAGGCTGGGCCCTGAAGGGTGCTGCATTTAATGACTGCAGGTCTTCGTACCTTGAGTGCCGATGTAGGCATTTTTCTGCTTGTATCCGTCCATAAAGCTGGCGTTAATGTAGTCAGAAATCTGAGGGAATAAAAAAAAAAAAAAAACAGCTGGTCACCACAGTAGCTTCACGGACAGCTTTTCTGATTGCTAGTTTGCAGCGGGTGATGAATATAATAAGGCAACAGGACTGAACAAACAGCAGGATTGCTGAGCAAACAAAGAGCAAAGGTGAAAACGAGAGGCCGTTCCAAAACTTCATTCTGTTCCCGGACTCCGAGGGGAAAACTGCCTGAGCACTGAGGTCGTCATTCTGATTCTCCAGTAAAAAGGGTCACATGACTGGAAAATGCGGATAAGATTGGGCTGGACAACACAGCGCAGCCTGTTTAAATTTACAAAGCTGTCCATGCCACGTCTACATAGTCAGCTCTGTAGGTTTCTCTCTCAGAGAGGTCAAGGATGGATAAAATGCAGATTGCTTCCTCAGAAACGATACTTAAGTCCTACTGTGAATCTTTCTTAGTTCGGGTGAGACGTACCTCTCCCTTCCTTGGTTTCAAGTGGACTCGGGATTGGTCAAGACACAGGACATCCCCATAACGGTTCCTTTCCTGGTTCACAGGAGTCCTGCATGGACAAAAGCATTTGGCTGCACTGAGAATGAACTCGGCTGCTAAACCAGTGTCTTGTAACCATTTATCTTCAGCTCTTCACTCCATCACTGCACACGTGACCACACCATAAGACCATCTGCTAAACTCAGAGATGTTATCTGAGGTCTTAGCGGTTAACACGTGCACTCACAGGGCACAGTGGAAGGTTCCGGATGGCATCTCCTTTCGGATGTCCTCGTACTCCTGGTAGATACCAACGCGTTGAACCCGGGCCACGTGAGCCGCCAGTTCGACCAGGCTCATGGCATCAGAACCAGGGGTGTGGATGGAGACGCTGCGTGGGGGCAAGCCCACCAGCTCGTCCACCGGGTCCACGCAGCTGTTTTGGCCTGCCAGCAGCTGCCGGTTCCAGCCGCACGCGTCCAGGACCAGCAAGCCGCCCAAGTGTTGGGGCAGGCAATCCTGAGGTAGGTGCTGCCGGAGGTCGGCCATCTTTACCATCTGGACCTGCAGCGAGTCAAAGGGAGACAATGAGAATAATTCGAGTTAAGGGGAGGCAGATGGCTCAGTGATAAAGCATCCTCGGAAGGCTGGACCTTGACGGGTGCTGACTCCCTGATCAGACAGCCAAGGTTCTCCTCAAACTTTTCAGCATGGAAACTCCTACGATCTCCTACATTCGTACAGAGGTACACTGGACCTCCTGGCCAAACTCCCAACCAGACTCCAAACATGTAAATCACCATGTAAACCCGCTGTATAATAAACCAGCTACATTATTCCTCAATACATCATCTCCATTCCACAACACAACATTGGGTGAAAAAAAAATGTCCGCGGTCAATTTTCATTGAACAATTAAGGGGCATGTTATACACGACATTTGTGAACACCATTAAGGTCAAAGCCCAGACAGGGAGTGATGAAGGACAGGCTGTACATGCTGTCTTTGTGGGCATGGTCACCTGAGCGGAGGTCAATGTACCAAATGTGCCAAAAATGTATCATGGCCATTAAATCAACTTCCTAGTCCAGCTGTTTTCCCCCCCCTTCTTTGGGGGGTTCGAGGTATAGATTTCATTCAGAGAATCTCTCACAGAACAGTGCAGGAAATCTACAACAGGACATCCTGGAAGACACCTTTGAATGCTGTTTCTTAACATATGACTGCAAAAAGTTGAGTCTATCTATACAGGTTTAGCCTGCAGCCTGAATGTTTTTGCCATCAGGAGGAATGAAACATAACAACCCATCCCTTTCATGCAATGACCTCCCAGGGGGCCAAGCAACATGTGGACAGACATGAGCGGCCTCATGATGCCACGATAATGGAAATCTAACCTGGAAGCAAGTGAAATGGATCTGCCTGACAGCAGGAGAGAAGCTGAGAAGGCCAAGCAGTTTGCACACAGCACAGAGACTGTACACACAGACAGACACACACACAGGTCTAGGTGACTGGAGCAGCGTAAATAGAGCTTTAAAGAAGCCACTGGTGAGGACACTCTTGCAATTACTGATCCCAGTAAGGATCTGGCAAATAAGTCAAACTGCAGTTTCACCCTGTTTTTGGATTCATCAATACAGAGCAGCTAAAGACAACAGGAATAAAAAAAGTTAAAAGATGACACTCTAAACCTTTACAGGAACCAGTGCCTGTATTTATAAAGCATCTCAGAATCAATCCTAGAAATCGTGCCAAGAGTCTCAGTAGGGTAAGAGTTTGTCCTGCCTCAGCGTAGCACGCGAGAAGTAAAGAGCTTCCTCTGCCCACCCCCAGCTAAGAGGAGGGGGTCACGTTTGGCAGAAAGTGACGGGATGATTTCGCAACACCCCGAGTGGGCAAATGGCTTTAATGCCGGCATTCTGTAATTCTCCTACCAAATCATGGTGACGTTTTGTAGTTCTCTGATGTTGCACAAATAAATGATGGTGAACTTTAAGTTCGTCAGACTGCACATGATTTCGCCTTGTAGATGGAGCGATTACGTCACTTGTTATATTTGCAACGAATAAAATTCCATCTCTATCAACCCGATATTTTGTAAGCTCCGTGTTGTCTGTCGTTTGCTGGGATGTGCGTGCAGATCTCCACCTGATGGTCATTGTCTGGCAGCTTCTAGTGGCTTAGCACAGCTCTGGAGTTTCTCCTAAATCCTGTCTGAGCTGGGAGTACAACAAGTGAGGACCAAAATCATCGTCACTTTTATGAGTGTTTTCCTACTCAGACGCTTTGCAAATATGGGCATAGGTGTGATTAAGTGGGCTGTCTCTCTCCACCCCCCTCCCCCCCCCCCCCCCCCCCGAGCCCAGGCCAGCCCACCCACCCTCTCTCTCAGCTTCTCCTTCAGCAGCAGGCTCAGCAGGTTGTATGGCACACGAAACCACACCGGTGCTCCCACGATGAACACCTTCTTCAGCCTGGCTGGGAACGCCCCCTGCAGGAAAGCAGGCAAAAGACACCGGTACGTATAGACTAGCCTAATGATGCTCCGACGACATGCCATGTCTGAGCCCACAAACACATCCAAGGAGGATCCCGTCTGAAAAGTGTACACGACATATATACAACAATCTTGTGTCTTCAAAACAAAAGTGATTTCAAATCGTTATTTGCCATTATTAAAATTACAGACAGCATTTAAGTTGATACTAAAAATGAGATTAACACCATCACAGAGCTTTTGGAGGAAACATTCCAGTGTTAGGTGAGTGATGTCATATGCATCCCCGAACCTTGAGTAGATTCAGTATCTTCTTGCTGAGGTCCAGCTCAAAGTTGGTGTAGCTAGAGCCAGCCATGTCATAGATGAACACAAGGCCGTTTCTCTGCGTCTCATAACTGTGAGGAAATCAGAGAGAGAAAGCGGGGACCCAATGAAGATGCCAGACTTTCAGAACTTGTCCCCTGACACATCTATGGGTGCCTGCAAATACACAGGTGAGACTAAGGGAACAAGTACACCCCCCCCCCCCAGTGCTGCACCTCTCCACAGCTCTGTCCAGCAAGTAGAAGAGGGCCTGCAGGACCACATGGTTTCCCGTCTTGTTGGGGTGGTGCAACTTGGCAGTGTAGAGGGCGATGGAGGCCCCAGCTGGATCACGGGCATCCTGAAAGGAGGGGGAAGATGGAGTTTCCCCAGAGGGTCCCTGTATCATAACTGTGGTATTCAATGCTATTAGACAAGTTAATCTTAAATTTTGCTTTAAGCAGAGGCTCAAAAAACCTATTAGTTGGCAAAAAAACCTGATTTTCTTTCATTACTTCAACAGTAAAACACTAAAAATATTATTCTAGTACTCATACAGTGTTACTAGCCCTTGTTTTTCAAGCCCCTCGTACTGCTGGTGTATTTAATTGCATGTTCTGCTTTGTGGATTTTGCCCAGGCATCTTGAAACTGCTTTGGACTCGAAGAGAGAGAATGTGCCATTCCAACACTGTCCACACGAGGGAGCCCACAGCAAACTAAACCTAAAAAGGGAGCGGCGCCAGGCAGAAGGGAAGGCGGATTCAAGCGGACTCAAATGAGTTTCTAGAGAAGAGAGATATAGACGCCATTACACAGCATTTCAGGAGATCCAGCTGTTAAAATGCTGAGAAGCGCATTACAGGCGGTCAATCATGATAAAATGTCCTGGGGCGGCCGGATTCAGACGAATCGTTGAATAGGTTTCCTGCGGTCAGCGAGCCGACCGAGCCAGCAATACTGGTGTTTCACATCCCACTTTGCTAAGCAACAGTAACCAAAACATGCAGGGGGAAAAAAAAAAAAAGAGAGAGAGAGAGGGCCCCCCCCACTTCCAAAAACCAGCATGAGTGCGATAAGCTTCAGTAGCCGAATTTCAAATGTTTACAAGGGTCACTTTGCTTGTGTGGGAACAGAGTCAGGCTGTTTCCCCTCTTAACTCATAGCTAAAAATACTTTTGACCGGATGTGAGGTTGGCTGATGAACCGTGCGAGATCGCTTTGTGTGTCAGCGTCAGCGGGGGGGGTGATTGATAATGCCTGTCAGTGAGATCGGACTCTGCAGCATACAGTACTGTTCGGCTCATTGCCTTGAAGTTTTACGCTCCTCCCCAAATTCCTGTGACCAATCCCTAGGCATCCCCACAGCTCCCATGACGACAGCAGGGCAGATGCCAGAGATGAAGATGGGACGGTTGCCGTGACAACACCCACAGCCGTCCACCGCTGGGAAGCAGCATCACTGCATGTTGCGATGCGTGCTTTTGTTTTTGCCCCAGCCTGTGTGTACCCCTCCCCTCCCCATCCCATACTCACCAGCACAGTGAACTTCCCGCTCAACAGCTCGGATCTCAGAGGCTCCTCCTGAGGCTGGAGTTTGACGATGCCCTCCTTGAGACGAGTCTCCTGGAACGCGCATGTGCAGGAAAATAAGCGCAGGTTCTACTGCGCACAGCCAGGAAGAGGAGCCGAGACACCTCTATGGGACTCGGCTTACAGTGTCGCAATTATCACCTTCGGCCGGATTCGCCAGAGCCACTGTCCTGACCGAGAGTTTCGGCTGAAAGCCACCGGCAAGCAATTATGCAACCTGATATGTAACACTACTCACTTCACCTTGCCACAACAGGGACAGAGGTCTGCAAGAGCTCACACTAAGCTCCACGGGTTACCAGCGGCTGGGGTCGGGGGGTAGTTTCACTTTGCAAACTACCATACCCGTTGTGCATGAGGGTGCAGATAAAGAGCGAAAGCATCAGTTGTGTGGAAGCACTTTGCATTAAGAGTGGATGAGAATGCAGTCGTCTGTCAGTATTGCAGAGCAGAACTTGAATGTTCCGCAGCAGGACTGCAATACAAATGCATCTTGAAGAAGACTGATGCAAAGTTAGCCATAGATATGCACCCATTAGCCTTTCGGAGCAGCCTACCCTGTCTCTCATCACTTTGACTTTATATTATTTTGCATAATTTACTTTCTACTTCCTCTTTGCCAAAATAATCAATGTTACAACGAGAGTTAGCCCTGTCACTTAGCTGTATCATCTTACATAATACGGTACATATTAAACATAAAATCTTTTTTGGGAACATATTGTGATTAGGGCTGAACGGTATTTGAGTTGAAAATTAACTATACAGCCAAAATGAACTTATCTACCTAACAAATTCTGTCAGTTAAGTTGGTGATATTGCCAGCAGACCCAAAGCAGTGCTGATAAATCACTAGCTTTTGCTCAGTATCCTCTACTGAAATACAAAATATTCCCACACTGCAGAAGAGAAATGTCTTTCCATCACAGGTTCTTGTTCGATTTTCTCCTCTTCGTTCGCCTATGTTATAAAATTTCTCACGAATGACCCATATGATGTATGAGTGAATCAAACAGCAAGGACGAGAATGATTATGACAGTCAGAGCTCATGCAAAAGCGGTAAACTTTAGATATTATTTTTAAACATACACTAGATATTTTTGAAAAGGAATCACTGTTAAAATTGCAAAGCTCACTAAATTTTGTTTCTAATCCCAGCAGTACCAGCAGATTATAACAGTCCTTGCCATGTGACAATTGCATGCGCATGATCATATGTTCATATTAACATCGCACATTGGGCAAGCCTAGCAGGGTGCGGTGTGGGGTGCTGTCACTGCACACTGCCGCTTTGTGTGTGAGGGGTTGCATTTTCACCCAGTGTGCTGTCTCCAGTTTCCTTCCACTGTCCAGAAACATGCAACGTAAATGAATCAGACTGCCTTATACTGATCACATGTGGGACTCTGTAATGGTTAATGTGTTCTTGCCTTACACCAAATGCAATGTATTATATATTATAAACAATTACTCAATGAAATTGTCAGATTAAAAATTGGTAGATTACTCCATTGTCCTACTATTTAAACATCGGATCAGGCTTCCCCTACACTGAGTTATGAATACGATGATACTTCATTTGCAGATGTGCCAGCACAGTTGCATAGGAAGGATTTCGTTTTTACATCTTGTTCTCCAACAGCTCACACATACGCAGGTGAGAGCAAAGCATGGGGCAGAGGGTCAGGCCTCCATCTGAGTGTTTCCCAATCAGGTCCTGAGGGAAACACTGACAATCCACATATTACTGAGTGCTGGCAGGGAGCAAAAATGTGAACTGTCTGGCAGGGAGCAAAAATGTGAACTGTCTGGCAGGGGTCTGAGGACCAGGTTTGGAAACACAGCTCTAATTCCCCTAGAGCAGTTTTCAGGTTTAACATCCAACGGTGACATGATTACTCCAGAGCACAGGGCGGCAAATATGTAACTTATGGAACTGTGCAAACAGGTGGGTCTTCGGCAACTGCTAAATCGATTTCTGGTAGTTAAAACGGGCTACAGCCAAGAACGTCAAAGAAATGATGCGATAGTAGCATGTGCTAGGCTAACAGCTGTGATGCCAACTACTGATCCAGCAGTAAGGGATGCTAGGATAACGTCTGCTAAGTCGCTAGCTCTCATTCTGCACGGCCATCGCACGGATCTGCCAGCCTGCCGCCAGGCTCTTCGGTTTCTCCGCTGAGATCACTTCCTATGCTGCTCAGAGCATGGGGCCGGGTTCCCAGGAATGTGAGAAGAATGCAGAACAGGAACCAACGCTCGCATGGTCAGAGCGATAAGGCAGCGATCCCCATGCAATGTGACGCATTTTACAAAAGGCAGTGGGCTGCATCAGCCCCCCCCCCACCCTCACATACACACTAACCAGCAGTAATATTATCCGGAAAGGGGGATAATCAACATACTATTTCTGCAAGTAGAAGAAAAGGTGGTTTTCAAGAAACCTTTGGAATACAGCTTTTGAATAGAACATGATTGGTTTTCCAGTAACCGGGAGATTCGTTCTGCGATGTACATTCACTTCCACTCATATACTCACCCTATAGCTGTGGAACAGCTCGATGGCTCGGAGGACATCAAATTTTCGAGCCATGAGAAACTTGACAGCCACGTTCCAGGACAAGGGAGAGACCCCATGCTGCGTGGTCCACTTATTGATCTCCTCCAGAAACTGCTTTGTGGCCTGAGGAAGAAGGGGAAAAGAAAAACCAACACAATAATTATACTGGGCCGGTTTTCGGTTATAAAAACAGACGGGATGCAACATTATGATTGTTACAATGTGGTAACAAAGTACATCTAGACAGACCAGGAGGTTTGTACACGAATGGCATGATTGACGCTTTCGGATCACAGGCATATGCCAGCTATGGGGCATCCCAGAAGAACTTTCCCCTCACGAAACAAAGAGCAGAAACATTCATTCTTAAAATAGTGACATCCACCAACACAGACAGATGCTCATTGTCCAAGGCTGGTCTTTATATATCACAGAGTCACCTTTCTCCCCCCTCCCCCCTAGAAGCAGCTACAGGTCCATCGGAATTTAGACTTCAAAATTCAGGAATAGATTCTTATTTCAAAATCACTGCCATTTTAAATTTCAGTATCTTGCTGTTTACTTGTATTTGACTGTACTTTGCTTGTATATTCTACATATTGCATGTAATTGATCACTTTTATCATTGCTGTTTAATGCTCCTTATTAGTCTGTATTAAAAAATGTGTAATTTTAAAGCTTTTCGATCCTTATATTTAACTGTAAAGCCGCTATACTCCGACAGATTTAAAAGGAAGGACAGCGCGTTCCGCTTCCAGGCTCCTCCGGAAGCCTCGCACGTCACTGCTCCCGGCCCCAGGGTCTCTCGGCAGCTTCGTAGAAATAAAAGCAAACACCACCTCCCCCCCACCCGAATCCCAAAATGACCAGATAAATTCACGGCCTGCACTCTTCATCTCGTGTAACAGGGCAAGCCTTCGATGATCACGAATGCAATAAAGGCTTTGCAATAAAACCTATACCTTCTGAAGCTGGGCCATGGTTATCCACGTTCGCACTACATGGAGTGTCCTGTTGTAGGTGAAAGGCACGTCTCTCATTACCGAGTAGAATGTTCTGGGACATGGTGGTTTGGTTAACACGGCGGAAGCCATTTTGAGCTGAAGGTTAACCACATTTACGTTAAACATCCCTGATCCTGATGCATCGTGGCGAACGTCAAATGATAACTAAACAGAAATGTAGAGAAGTCCTGACTGCAACACATTCCCACATCCTCTAGGTCGGGAAAATTCACTTAAACAGGAACAAACTGTTTAGCGTATCTCTGCCCAGATATTTCAGCTATTTGAGCCAATAAAATAACCTGTTTTTTTTTTGTTTTTTTTTTTTACTGTGGGTGTACAATCCCTGCAGGAAACTTTTGAAAGATTTAGAAATTTGGAAATTCAACTGCTATTTATTTGCAAGTCACCATCTGCTTTCAAAATATGCCACTTATATTTAATGTACACATATATTTTGCATCATGTGCTTCAGAGCAATTCTGGCGTGGCTTTGGCCTGCACGACCATATCTAGATGAACATACATCACACACACACACCTGTTCTTCACAATTCTACCCAGCTGTGTCATACAGACCCGAGACGCCTCCTCGAAGCTCTTGAGGTTGGAAGGGGTTACAGGAGGATTTCGAAAGACCTGAGCCTCCACCACTTTACAGGTCAGCAGAACATTTATAAACAGGAGGAATTCATCACCATTACTACCCACCCAAGTAGGGGAGATTAAAAAGGAAAATCCAAGTGACCTGGGCTTACACACACACACACACACACACACACACACACACACACACACACACACACACACACACACACACACACACACACACACACACACACACACACACACTCTTAATTCAGTGAGAGGGGTGAGCTTGTTTGGCACGGCGAAGTTTTGTGATGCCAAGGATTACTGCAGACCCAGCAGGTTACGTAAACCTGCCCAAACACATCATAACAAGGAATGTGAGAAATTGAAATCACCTTGAAAAGTATTCAAAAATGTTATATAATGTTATTTTACAGTGATTTGGGTTTGTATTTTTTTCAGCGCCCACAACAAATAACCATGGTAGCACCTACCACCCGAGGGCGCTACGCGTACGACACTGAGAACTCTGTTTAGACCATTTGTTAATAAAAGACAGATGTAGAAAATATTTTGTGGGTTATCATTAAATAAGACATTATTATTATGATGACCAGATCACGTCAATTCAGCAGAACAGCCATGTCTGTGGGCCGTTGAGCGAGGCCCTTAACCCCCAGCTCCATAGGTACCGCTGCTGGTGGCTGCCCTTCGCTACCAAGCTCACCTTCACCTACATGTGTGTCTGCGTGTCATGCAGAGCAAGATGGCGCTGGTGAAGAGAGAATATGCTAACGGGGATCAATAGTGTCACAATTCTTATTCATTCATCTAGAAATCCAGATAATTATCTACCATCCATCCATCCATTACCATCCGCTAGTCCAGGGTTCAGGTCGCAGGGATAGCGACTTCAGGAGAGGTACCCAAAACTCCCTCTCCCCAGCCACCTCTACCAGCTCTTCAGAGGGGATGCCTAGGTGCTCCCAGGCCAGCCGAGAGATATAATCCCTCCAGCACGTCCTGGGTCTGCCCTGGGGTCTCCCCCCTGTAGGACATGCACAGAAAACCTCTCCAGATAGCAGATACCGCCTGGGAATCTAAGTTTCAAAAATGTTTCAATGGACTGACACATTTGGTACGCACTTCTCAGATACTACTCTCTACCATCACCGAAGTACAGAAGATTTGACATTTCATTCATAGCTAAAATGATCAATCATTCATACAGGAAGCAGACTGAAATGGGATCCATTAGCTCTAGCTCACGAAGGATGCTCTCAGCGAAAGTGTCCTTGACCCAGGCAGTGTTACGTCACCATGGTGTCCGACAGGCTGCCTCGCACACACAAATACTTCGCGGGCGTTTCTCTAAACCAGTATTCACAGAGCATAGCATCATTAGTCAGACAGCGCCCTGTACATGAGGATGCTTTGCCCTCTCACTCACTCCCCGGCATCACGACCCTGCAGTGTCTACTGTATGGAAGCCGCAGGTTGGACCGAAGCAAGATGTGGGGAAGGATTGGCGAGTCTGCACTGCAAAATGGCTGTAGGTGTTTGTCTGATAGTTATTAAACTCTGTGCATACGTGGGGGTGGGGTGGGGTCGGGCTTAGGTTAGTCCTCACTTCCTGCTCCCTTTAAATCTGCAGTCAGCCAGAATTTAGGAACAAAGCGGTGGCCTAAATTGCCTGGTTTCCATGATGCCTGTCCCGCGCCGCCTCCTTCCGAACCGGAGACACTGAACAGGAGCCAGCTGAAAATGAAACCCGGCCAGCCTCTGGAAGACAGCATCGGCAGCAATTAAAGTGTCAGTGTTCAAGGGGACCGTAAGAGGATCACGAGCGCGTCCGCACATTTCCTCCAAACGACAGAAAAAAATGCCACCTGGACTGAAACAGATGGAGAACATGCTTCTCGCAGACTTCAGGAAGCAAATGCTCTTCACTGAATCATTCAAGAAAGCCATGAAATAGGAACAAAGAGTAAATTGCAGAACAAATACTGAGTTGGTCTATCAGTGTAGAAGAGGAAGAAGAAACTTCTTCTGAAATCCAAGGTGATTCTGTTGGCTAAGCTGAAAAGGGCGGTGAATTCCTTTTAACAAGCTGATTACTGGCACAACTTTATAAAGACAGATTAAGAATTACAAAGAAGAGGCCCAACAGCAAGCATAAGAAACACACTTCTGCTTAAAACTGTTTTGACCTTGGCAGTGTATATCAACACAATCGCATCACAATTTGGGTCCTCATGATTTATAAGTAATATCAACAAGCAACACGTGTTAACCCAGTTTAAATTATATATGATAATTTCAAATTAATTCATAAACACAACTCTCAAAATATCACTGCTTCTAAAAGACTGTTAGCAACCAGTCCTCAAATGCACACATATTATAAAATACATGAGCTCCAACGGGCAATGCGACGGACGACCTAAGGACAGGAATTGTGTGGGTTTAAACATAATACAATGTTTTAAAAACGTGTTAACAAAATAAGCTTGCAAAAACAGGTAATGAGTAATAGGTTATGCAATTAAGAGATATTCATAAACTGGGCAGTTTAATAAATATTGCTGGGTTTATGGGCATAATCATGGAAATCTCATTTCAGGCGAGATGCAATGGATCATCAAGTGGTTTAAAAAGAAAAACCTACTTCAGATGAGCTTGTAGGTTTAAAATCAGGAAAAACATTACTCCACTCATTACTTAAAAAATGTGAAATCAGTCGAGGAGTTACTTGTACATTATTTTTCCTCAAAAAAAAGCAAAAAAAAAAAATATGCTCCTTCTCAGAAAGGCAGCTTTGCCAACAAACCACAGTGAACCATAGTACCTTCACTGAGGTGATTATGTCACTTTTGTGGTTCCATCTCTCTCTGATATCATCTCCTGCTCCGGGAATCAAAGCTTTTTACACCAGAAACTGGAGATTGTGTCTTTCCAGTTCTTCACGCATCACACAATGTTTGTTTTCCTCCCTTAAGAGAAGATGCCACGGCCCAGAATCACGTCATGAGAGTTCAGTAGTAGGAGAGACTAGAGTTCTCCTCCATCTAAGAAGATACGATGCAGAAGGTGGTCACCCATAATTTCTGACATAAGCTCTGGGCCGTTACGTTACCAAGTCAAAAATCCCTTTTGGATGTCAAATCCCGTGATTCTCTCTTGTAAACAGTGATTTGTGATCATTACCCAGCTCAAGCAGATGTATAAACCAATGCTGTATGCCATTATGAACACCTTTGCACTGGGAAGCATGCCAGTCATTACTCTCCCTAAGAGTGCTTAATCTCATTTACAGAAATCTAACGACAAAACAGTTAAAAGTTATGACCCATATATGGAACACCTACAAAAATTATACACTGTTCGACAGCTTTGTTTGGTTAATGCCCCAGATTTCACGTGACCCAAGACTGCCCGTTTCCCTCAGCCCTGCGTGGGTTATCCACCCACAATGGTAAGATGCACACTTTCCCCCGCAAATGATGAAACACTGGCTATGAAAGCTACCCACAACACAGTGCACCCAGACCTCTGCAGCAGGTCCAGGGCAGGCCCCGAATCACCAAAACACTTCCAAGTAGTTAAATCGTATGGGTTAGTTTTTTAATGTGGGTATACATAGGTGGGCTGAATTTTACATAGTGCACCCATGGGGTCAGCCCCCCCATTTCCAACTATGTTTTGCACTTTAAGTATTGTGCAAACCCTCCATTTGCTACTGTTTGCATGTTGCGCTGTATACCTGTATATGGATGCTATGTCAAAGCCCACTTTTCTTGGCATTAACTTCATTCCTTGCTACTGTTTTTATATTTTTCTTTTACATGTGATCCTCTAGACAAAATATTTATAAAATGTGAGATTAGGACCAATTAGCTCTAAAATACAAAGAACCGACACAGGGGCGCAGGCGCCCGCGTAAATGCAGGCACATGTGGCCAAATGCAATAACAGGTTAATCTGAGGCCCAGAGTCTACATTTGACTTCTTGCTGCAATCTCCTCATTAGCATGATTAGAAACACAGATGACATGCTGATATAATCACCTACTTCTGCTACTCAGTGCTGTTCCTGGAAGTCAAATCTCAGAGGAAAGAAAAAAAAAAAATTTTTTTATGTAAAAAGACTCTGAATTAAAGGGAGAGAGAAAACACAAACCCCCAAAGTCTAGTCATGTTTTTACCAGATGAAGAGATTACCGATAAAGCCGGAAATTAATACAGATAATGTTCTTGTGAAAAAAAAAACCCTTTTCTTCTTTTCTCTCTTCGTCATTCAAGAGAATTGTTCTCATGCTGCCCCACGGCCTGACAATCACACTTGAAGCTGTGGGCGGTTCTTGTAAAGAGCAGTCTCTTGAAAAAGTCAGGGGGAATTAAAGGATGCGGGACAGCTTTTGCGCTAGCCTCTGCTGCCGCACTTAACACACGTCTCAGACAACACTAAAGCCAGGGAGCCCTCGTTCAGAACATGCCAATTCAATTGTGGCAATGTTTACACAGATGCACAATGTATGTCATACATCATTCTAATACTAGATGTGTAACACAGGACACTGACAGTCATAAGGTTACCTTCAGATAGTATTAAAGACAAACGCCTGGGCATCACACTATAATGATCTTCAAACCCTTCGTTTTAAGCTACGCGTGGAACATCCGCAGAAGCATCTGTACAAGGGAGCCTCTCGTATTTGAAAACGAAGGTCCCTAGCATGCAGTAAATGCTTCGAAGAGTCTGCCGAGTACTGAATCCTACTGTGCTGGTGAATCCCAGGTGGGTGGGAGGGGGGACTCAACCTCCGGACATAGACGGGGCCATGATCCAATTACCAGAGGCAGCCTAAAGCAGAAGCAAAGTGCCAGCACAGGGCTGCTATCCAGATGGGAGGGAAAAGGGGGGGGGGGGGTTAAGTCCTAATCCATTTTCAAATAAAAAGACATTACCACAATAAAAAATAAAGAACTTCACCAGCTGGGTGGGTGATAACTACTGACTAGAATTTTTAAACATCCTCGAATCCATGGTAAAATCTGAAAAAGTACCAAATCACACAGGCCAACCAGAGGAAGTCACAACACAAGACATTTCCTGCCAAACATGTTAACGTCAGTGACCCAGCATTAACCTACGTTTCATTTCTTCATTACGTCCAAACAGCTCGCTACTACTCGTTAATCCAGCCGTTTTCTTGCTCTGTCTGAATGTGCACAGGACAAAGTTAACGCTTTTGTGCAAAATGGCACGTTTTGTTCCATGACTGCATTAATTACTTTCCAGCAGCATCTATGCAAGAGTTCAGTGTGTCGTTTTCAGACCTCATACTTCGATCCCTTCTGGAAAACAACAGGAAAGCAGCTGTGACACTAAAACGGCGCCACATGATCCCACCGTTATGGGAGGAAACGGAGCGACTCGATGCATTTTGTTACCCGGTCTAGTTGGACACGCCATGCGTGTCAAATCACACCTGATCGGCCGTGACAGTCCAGTACACCTGGCCTCAAGGGACCCGAATATGTGCAGTAAAATCGCAAATGTCCAATCTGACAGATGAGCTGCTTCCGATTATATGGTAGCAGGTTCACGACTTCCTGTTGGACACTCCGGCTGTGCTGCTAACCGCATCCTCCCCGTCCGGAACAAACTACCTGCAGCCACGTGACCGGCGTTTCACCGCGGTCACACGTGGCTCTAGTGCCAGCGTAAGCGTGGACAATAAATTAGAAATTGCAAATACAATGGCTCTGAAAATAGCTGACGTACAATACCGACCCTATGGATAACTCATCGAAAGCAAAACTGAAGCAAAGCAGCCAGTTAGCAATCAGCCTGACGGAAAACGACGTGTCCGGTAGTGAAAGGGTTAAGCAAGATGCCCCTCCAGCCAAGAAATTAAAGGGACCAAACATTCCTTAAATGGCGGAGGTACTTTTTTTCGTTAGTTACTTGAATTTACAGATATTGACCCCACTCGCTCCTTCACGGAAATTAAGTTACGAAACCACGGTACAAAATGTCTTTCCCCAGCGTTTGCTTTATGTTGCGGGCTGCGCAACTAGAGCAAAGAAAAACTTTCTCCCTATTGATATTCCCTTCACCTACTGCTTATAAACGTGTGATGGGAGGAATCGGCGGCCCTGTACCTCTGAAAAACCAAGAAGCGACACTTAACGAAGAGGACATTATGCCGCAATTATTTAACCACATGCCAACTTTTAGGGAATATTTCCCCGTGTTTGCAACGAATACATTTAACCGTGTTATTTAATCGGCTTTTTCTTATCCATTCTCCTATATTAGCGCGAGCAAAACATATCCTTCACATGTTCAGGAAGACACATTTAACACATTACCTGCTCCTCCTCTGCCGACAAACAGGCGGCCATTCCCCACGTCCGTGTCTGCCTAGTCGATTCGGTTATCCAAGCAAATGGCCACTCGAGATCCTTCAAGGTTTAAGTAATAAGACGCCGTTTTGCACAACCAGAGATAATCGACAGTCGCATGCGTTTAACTACGGATCACGTAACCGTGCATGGCAGCCAAGATAGTCAACCAGTCAAATAAATAAAATAAAAAAACACAACCAGCGCGCTATGAAGAATTAGTATATTTTGGCTTTTAGCTATGGACACTTTTCCCAAAATTAAGAAAATCACTACAACGATTCGGCTTCATTTAAAAAAATAATGATGCCATGTGCATCTAAAAAAACAGGCTAACTTTGTTATATGCGATGAAGATCGGCGACCGAGACGGCGAGAACCATGTTCTTCCGACAACCCTAATTAATCATTTTAGAGGTATGTTAGTTAAAAAGTACGGCGCTGCCGAGTTCCAGCGTCACGCGCACTGGGAAGCGGACCTCACTGAGCCCCCAGTGTCCCCCTGCTGGTTACACTAGCAACCTGGGCGGCTCGAGCTCCCCCTCCATTCATAAAAACGCAAAAAAAGGCGGCGCGTCACAGCCTCCGTCACGCGCTCACGGCCCCCGCGCGCAGAGCGTCGCTCTATTTCCATAAGTTAAAGAGCGGAATGTCGCCGGTGATGCTTGAAGTTAATTACTCTCCACCCCCATTTTCATCGGTAAGTGAGCCCCCTCCACCCGCATCCTCACCCCCACCTCACTTCTCGTCACCGTGCCTGCACTTTCCCCCAGCCTTCCAGAGTTTTTGTGCACTTTCTCGGCAAAGCCGGGGCGACAGCCTCATTTCCTCAGAGGGAGCGCCGAATCGATTTCATGTCGCATGTTACAAGATAAAGTGGGGAAAACCCTCTCCTTCACGAACAATAAGTGCATTAAGAGGCCATGAAGTTTGAGCTTAGTGTTTTGTTTCAGACACATTTTACCCTGTTTCCTTTGTACTATATTTTCAAGTACTTTAGAAGTTTATTATAAAATAAGTTTACTCCATATTCCAGTGTTAAAGTTTTCTGATGGTGTGTGACTGTTTCTGATGGTTGGGATATTGCCCGTGATCAGAAGGTTGTGGGTTCAAATGCTGTAATCGGCAGAGTGATTTCACCATTAGGCCGTTGAGCAAGACCCTTAAGCTCAGTTGCTCCAGGCACTGGCTGACCCTGCTCTCTCAGTTGTGCATTGCTTAACAAAAAACACCTGCCCCACCCCACTAGTAGAGTGGTATGCTATGTATGGTGAAGTCTTCATCCCTGGTTAAAATTAACCACAGTTTTGTCATTGTTTTGCCAGCTACAGTGGCAACCTATATATCAATTTTTCTTACACATAGGAACATCTAGAAGGTGCATCATTTCATCTGCTTTTCCGCCATTTACTGGAAACAACATGTCATAGTGAGACACCATATCTCATTTTCTTCACTAGAAGGGCTCCCATCAAAGATATTTTGCTCTTGATCACAAGGGCATTACAGCATGTTTGCTCACTTGGAAGGGCACTCAAGAGGGCACTTCATGAGGTTTTTATACTAGAAAGAGAACCTCAAATGTACCCAACTGTAAGGGCACCTTATATGGCATGGCATCACGTTTTCTCCATTGGAAGGGCACCCATAGCGACTATTTAGACCATTGTAAGGGCACGATATAAAGCACTGCATCCCACTTCCTTCACTAGAAGGGCACTCAACATCACATTTCCTTGCTGATTTCAGGCAACCGAGAAGCTGGGTTGCCAACTCTCATGCATCTGGCATGACACACTTTGTGCCTTTTATCTCACGCAAGAAATTTTATGGAAAATCTGTATTACTCCATTATAAACCCTAAAACTAGCTACTTCAAAAGCATCGGTGCAGTTTGCGAACCCTACAGACTATTTGCAAGGTGAGAAACATACGTAGGCCTACATGCATAAGCACAGGCACACATGTGAGACTTGTCTCAAATTGAAAATCTCACTCTAGCCAGATGACCAAATCTGGCAACCCTATAGATGGCGCTAAATCATGTGAAGGGCTAACAACAGCAGCGTTTTCGCCTCTAAAGGGGACTTTAGCAACGTTTTTCAGGCATGGGGGCATTGGGAGGGTTGGAAGCAATAGGCTAGCCCGATGTGGCTCAATCGTATGCCGCTTTGGACAAAAGCAACTCCTAAATAAAAGTAAATGTAAATGTATTTGGTGCTGTGTCGGGTTCTTGAATTAACACTGTAGTAGCATTTCAATTGAAATTTTAAATTATCCAGAGTGTGTTATGTGGGATAGGCTGCCCGAGGCAAATCTCACAGTTCGAATGAATTTCATGTTGAGGAGTAAAACAAATTGCACAATATAAGGTGATGGGAAAATTCCTGTCTAAACTGACTGGCAGCTGATGGTGAAACGTAAACACCATGAAGCACCATTTGGCCATAACACGTGAACTAGTATAAACGGAGGATGTGGGGTTTGGCATGTGTTCCGCTCAGTGAAGACGGTGTGCCGTGATGGACCCTGATTTATTCATGTTGACTTGTAAAGAAGGAGAACCTAAATGTCAACAGTAATAAGCTGACCAGATAACTCATCTCAGGGAGGACCCTTTGAGCTAGGATGGGATTTGTCAACTACCCTTTCAGTTAAAATAATCCCCCGATTTCACTTAAGCACAGTTCTTGCTGCATGCTGATTGGTTAGTCTCCTATAATCATGTATGCCACTAATGTTAATTTGAAACAGCTAGATTAGTCCTTTAGTCATGGAAACAAACCAGTCGAAGCACAAGAAGAATTGAATTATTTAACCAAACATGGGAGCCTATCAGTTTTAAAATAGTTTGTAAAACCTGAAGTAGCTCAAGGAATCCTCCCTGACATTGACTATCTGATCACCCTATATCAATGACCTTGATATTACAAACTGAACTGAACCAGAGGCAAACCAAACCCACAACCGTTACGAACTTTATAAATGCAAGGAAATGAGATTACTGCAGGGCATGTTGCTTTAATTTGAGGGTAAAGGGATTGAATATATAGAAGTAAAACAGAAACAAACATGTTTCCTGGAAGAAGATATACCCCTTCATGTTAGGGCAGTGGTTCTCAAACTCGGTCCTCAGGCCCCACTGCCCTGCTATCCCTGCCATACACACTGCTGATTACCTGGATCAGGTGTTCAGTTAATCAGAAGCTGAAAGACAGCTGGGACTTGTGTGTGGGGCAGGGATAGCAGGATAACAAGCAGGGCAGTGGGGCCTGAGGACTGACTTTGAGAACCACTGTGTTAGGGTGAGAGGAAAGTCCCCTTGCCCTGACCATGCGTCAATGAGCCCCCTTCGAGAGCAGAGCTGACACCCCTGAGAGAAGCGGGCAGCAGCTTTATGGGCAATCATTACTGATGGGAGATGGGAGAAAGCGAAAGCTGTCACTCAGTATTTTGGAAGTGGACAGAGGAAGTCACACGACCGCACACTATAATTCCAGTCATAACAAAATGCATTTTTGCTTGTTAGGAGGGAAAAACCACTATGTACAATCAGCATGTATAATGTAATGACAGCTCACAGTTCTTACCACAGCTGGTAATTACCTTTTTAACCAGGCTAAGGTCTGGTATGCACTACTTCTGTCTCAGTGAGAACTAGGTGACTCAGAAGGACCTACTACCATCAGACCATCAGACTAATTACAATTGTCAGTTAAGTGTTGAGTAAACACTCGCTTCTTACTCTGTTTATGCACTTTACTGGGGCTCGTATCTGGTTTTCCTTGCATTTCTCTTTATTCCCAGTATAACCTTACTGTTTCTGATTTATTACTTATCAATATACTGTTACTTTATGTCTTATTGCTTTTCACTAATTTCTACTATGGTGGAGCTGACTGCTTTTCATTTCTCTGCAGGTTATAGTCGGACTGTAAACCTTACATGTGGCAAATAAATCCTTAAAGACACTTGCACAGGTGTGAAACGTTAGCATCGGCATACCAAAGACCATCACTTACATTACAGTGATATTAAAATGGGTCTTCAGGTGCATTAATTATCTGACAGGCATTTCAATTCACCGTGCTCATGTCCATCCTATATCCCAGCTACAAGACTCTGATGTTGTTTGGCTTCAAAATCAAAGATGATGACAGACTTACGATTAAGACGTACTGTGCTGGTAGGCACAAGTCATGTTAGAGCTTGCATTTTTCAATGGGAATGTGCTGGTATATGTCCTTCCAGTTGGGTCTCCCCCATACACAAAAACGTGAAAGGTTTGAAAACAGGGCCCTCCGGGAACTTTTGATGCCGTTCCTGGAAAGTGCCTGGTGACTCATTTGCAGATTCACCCACAGCCCGGTGGTGAAGGCAGCGTCGCTACCCTCCCCCTCCCCCACGGAGCATCAAGGGAGGAGGGTAACACTCATTACTCATCATATGAGGGTTGGCCAGTCCTGACCCCACATTTCATGAAATCCCTCCCCGTTCTGGTACCCAAAAAAAGGGGCTGTTGATTCCTGCTGTCCCCTTGAACTCCAGTCTCTCTCTCCTACACACTTTACACACATAATGCTTCCATTACTTTTGTAAACCTTAAATAATAATAAAAGAAACACCCTTGAAAGTTAGAGTATAACCATGTGTGGAATATTTGACAGCAGGTCACTGAGATTTTCCTTTGCGTGTGGCCACATCATCTGGGTGCTTCCAGGTTGACAGTATCATCTTCATTTTCCCAGTTCACAGATTACTCAATCCTTCTGGGATCAGGGCTGCCTGCTTCCCCCCAAACATAGAATAACCACGGCTTCCTGAGGCGTCAACTTGCTGGCAACCTGTCAGAAACCCCTCTCTACAACAATGGCCACCTCAATCCATCCAGAGAGACAACGCCTGCTCGCATGAAGCTGGGAGCTGACAGCCAATGCCACCGGTATGCAAGATGCTACCCGAGCTCGCAATTGCATTTTTGGCATGGACTTTTGGCCACCCTGCACTCTGTCAACACCCACACTCTAAATAATGTACACAAAAATGTCCCGCTCCACACCTAGTGTCTGCTGGCACTTCCTGTTAACATAGGACCTTTGATCACTTAGCCAAATACATTCAAATGGCTTAAAACACACCAATGACATTCACACACACAGCTGGAGATCTCTGCTGTGCTTCTTCCAGCACCTGGAACACCTCAATGGGTCAGCATACTGACCGGAACCAGGCCGATGCTCCATGTAAATAATTCAGTTGTCTCTCAAACCTGTAGTCATTGGCATTAATAGGCTGCTGGACACCATCCCCCCTACCAGGCCTAGTGTACAATCCTCCAGTCTCTGCAAAAGCACTCAATGCACCAGCTGGTTAGACTTAAATGGGTGAAAAATACAAAAGAAAACTTTATTAATACATTAGTATGCACGCTTAAAACAACAAAATTTGAAGATAAAATCCAACAGATTAAAATGCCAAGAGACAGAAATATCAAATAGACTATGCACATGCATAGTTTATAAATTCCTTAATTTACGTCAGCTGTGTTAACACACTGGGGTCACATGAGTTCCAGCTCAGGTCCAACCCTGTCGCATTTACATGCAGGTCCAGAGAAGGAAACGGCGCCCTGTATGAACAGGACTGACCTGTAAATCCATGTAGAGGTCAGGTGATTGCCACGTTAAAGCCTTATATGGTATGATGATGTCACCTTAGCTCTCTTTGACTGAGTGTGGCCCAATTATGAGCAGCTGTGGCTGGTTACATGGCCAGAAATGAGACAAAAGGCAGGAAGCAGAGCCCCCCCCCCCCCCCCCCCCCCAGTTCAGCTCTGCATTCGAGGGTTGGTGGGGGCGTCGCTCTGTGACTGCTCCTCCGGGGTCGACAGGTGCTCCAGCTCGTAGCAGCCGTTTGGTTCAGCCTGCCGCACCTCTGTGGAGATCTTCTTGTGCTCCAGGATCTGCTGGAGCTGGTGGCCGGCGTAGTCGGGCTTGGTAACGAGGGGATTCGGGGGCACCTCCAGGCCCAAGATGTCGGGCACCATGTAGGGTCGCAGCCAGCCCACAAGTGGGGTACTGCCGGGGGTGTAATGTGTCTGCCGGTGGTAGAATAAAAGCCCATCCACCTGCAGGGGGCAGCATCAGACCAGAATTAAAACCGCCCCTCAAGAGATCAGGCTGGAACCCCACCCTCTTTCCCAAAGGCAAACTGAGCCCCACCTTGAAGCTATATTCCACTGAGAGAGCCTGTCGGATGGACTGGGCAGAGCAGTCGATGCTCTGCAGACTCACGAAGCGAAACTGCATTGAGAGACAGGCAGAATTCACGTCACCGGCCACGTGAGGTCAGAGGTCAGGGCCGAGAGCATGCCCAGGAAGCAGCGGACATACCGGGTTACGCTTGCCGATTTCAGACAGGCCTTCGCTCTCCTGGACCTTGGACTGCAGCCAGTAGAATCGGAACTCCGTCTGTTGATGTACAGTGATGTGACAGACAGAAGATGTCCTTCAAAAAACCACCAAGTTAGCCACATCATTAAACAGTCACAACCCAAGCAGACTCTGCTACTATAGTATATAAACTGTGCATAATGGTTCATCAACTGAAAAAAAAATATTACTACAGACAACACTTTCTAAATGATCCATCTGTCCACTGATCTTCTAACTGCTTACACTGGTCAGGGTCACACGGTAAGATAAACAAATCCATAATAATTTCATCATAAATCAACCTTCAGGGGCAGCATAGTAGCTCAGTGAGTAGAGCTGATGCATCTCCGGGAGACGGAGCTCAGCATGCAGTCACGATGACTGGCGTCTCCAAATTACCCCTAGTGCATGACTGTATGTGCCCTGCAGTGGACGGACATCCCATTCCTGGGTGTATCCCAACCGTGAGACCCCAGCAAAACCTGAGTCTGTTGTCAGATTGTCCATCATAGTCTGGTTTAAATAAGCCACCGGGAAAAGAAAAGAAAAAGAAAAACAAGAAGAAACATGTCTGCCAAAAAGATCACTGCTGTCAAGGGGAATGAATGCCTTCCAGGACCTGCACTCCTCCTGAGTGTGGAAACAGGCAGGGAAAGTCATCACAGACCCCCGCAAGCAGGCCACAGCCTCTCTGAAGTTCTACCTTTGGCAGGCGCAGTAGGTTACTGAGCTCCAAAACAAGCAGGTAAGGGGAGGCTGTCCTCCTGTAATGTTGTCGCTGTCATGCACAGCAGACCCAGAGGTATCCTGTGCTCCTTGTACTCATCCCACTATTCCTTGCCCCGACATGTACTCCCACTCTTTTTCTACATTCATCATCTTCACATTCACATCATATCAACCAGAATGTCTGTGACCATCATCCTAAGCACGGGTGTATGTATGCGCCCTTTGACAGGTTCCTTGTGTGTGTCAGCATACTTGATCAACACACCCAACTCTGATTCAAGACACTGATCAGGATAAAAGGTTGGAAGGTGGATTGAACTGTAAGCAAAACGGTAACTGAGCAAAATCCTGCATATCCAAAGACTCACACACACACACACACGGTCTTACCGGACAATCGTACACAGGATGACCTCTCCAGCACATCACGTCCAAAATGTAGTAAGTCCTGTCAACTTCGCTGAAGATACAGTCCAGGATTGTGTAATCTGCCGGGACACGTTCCTTAACTGACCCCAATTCCACTACAAAACCATCTTCAGTGCTATACATCATAATTATACAGAGTCAGACGCAATGTCTCTATAATAATACTATTTTGCTGCAATGAAAAAAAACTATAAAGCATTAATTTTGCACAAGATTATATTGACTTTCGTTCTAATCTTTGACACATTCAGTTCCATCCTGTACTATGCCAGACCTCTTCACAGCACTCAGCTGGAGACACTTGCATCCCACGAGTGCCAGGCTGCAAAGCGGGACAACAGCCTAGTGACCTGCTTCACAGAGCCTGGCCCTCTTATCTACAGCAGGTGGAGCGCGGCGTGCTGGAGAAAACAGCTCGATCACTGAGGGTCAGGCCTACATGGCCGATATTCCGATCATGGTCATTATTTTCAATTAAATGAAATGTGTTGGGGGAAAAAACATGACATTTTCGCAGCTGACAAAATCTGATTTTAACTATTAGGAAAAGAAATTGACTTCTACTTTATTTAGCATGTGTCAAAATCAATGTACAAATGAGGAAAAATGGATGTTTCAAACCAGCGGAGGTCAAGCCGCAAACTAGGAATAAGGGCAGCTTCTGACGAATGCCCAGATTCAAGTGTAAGCAGCACTGAAGCAAGAGCAAAACTATTGTACACTTTCTGTGCAAATAAAACCACTTCCCATCAGGAAAGAAAATCAAAAAAAAAAACACGGACACCACAAACTCGCAGAGAGACTCGGTTGCATGTAGGAGTTTTCCTTCCACGTGCAGACTATATGTATCAGCCTACAACCCCCAAAATAACAGCGCTAGAGACTTGCAACCTCCATTTTGCCGGCGGAGGATGGGGCTGATTGCAATAAGAATTATAATGTATTATTATAATTTTTTACATTTTAATAAACATACTCTGGAAATCATCTCACAACCCCCCCCCCCCACTGATGAACCCCATTTTTGGGCACTGACTTAGAGGATGAGGAAGAAATACCTTTTCCTATGGCGGAATTGTGCCTGTTGCCACCGGGCAGCAGCGAAGGGAAGCGGTTGATACAGTAGCCACTTTTGGTGAAGGCTGCCGTTGATCCCTGATGACAAAGCAATCATAATTCCAAAGAACAATCCAGGTCATCTGCTAAACAGGAAGTGCAACACGAGTTTCCCACAGACTGGAAATGATGGTACATCACATCCCCAAAGCAGGATAAGGCGGCGGCCTGTGTGGATTTGCTTCAGTGTAATAAGCAGCATTCCATATAAATGAGAATCATTGGTCATAGTATGAGGAAACACAGAATCTGCTTTGCCTAAGTACACTGGAGTTACACTGTCATTTGTTATTAAAATTGTTAAAAATCGTGATGGCTGTCATGTGGCTTCACAGTTATATCTGCTTTGCTATGAAGCTCAGAATCAGCATTGTCCGACCGACCGAGGCCAGAACCAGGCCGGGCCCCTGAGGGGAAGGCAATGGCACAGAAGCCATGTGACAGCACTCACCTTAGAGGCGACGATCAGGGACCTCTTCCCAACAGGACAGACCACCAGGAGCCACTCTGTGTCCAGCTCAGGAGGCACGTCCACCAGCCACTCGGACAGCATGAGCTGTGTGAATGAGCGTGGTCATGGGGGATTAGGAGAAAACTTCACCACAAGAAGGAGTCTGGCAAAACATTGTAAATACTCTGAAACCACAGTATGAATCAAACCTGAGTTTGCCAAGTACTGATGTACTAAGTGCATTTCATCACCATAAAGGCTTTCTGAGTACTGTACACTGCAGTTTGGGTGTAATTCATATTAGGTGTTTAACTACCAATGCGCCCTCTTGTGGTCAGGGAGGATAATAGAATGACCACAAATCATTTCACAATGTGGCAATTTCAAAAAAACGACTTGGAGGATAAACATGTCTCAATGTAGAAAGGCTCTGATATGCGTCTTAGAATTACACCAATTCTGCTATGCAACACTGAGGATCTGCCTACTACTAACCTGGTTGGCGTAATGCCTTGGTAACTTCTTCCTCTGCTCTATTTCCATCTCTTCTTCCACCTCCTCCTCCTCCTCTCCTGCCTCCTCATCACTGTCATTCCCCGTCCAGTCCCCATCCGCCAAGCGGCGAGCATGGTTTACATAGTTCAGTCTTTTCCTATAAGAGGACAGGTTTGGTTAAGAGATTAGGGTGAGAGAAACTGGAGTTCAAAGGCAAGCCCAACCAAGCCTGGAGATTCCACTAACATACAAACCATTACTTTGGTACAGATGTCAGTGTATTTAGGACAAGTATGCTACACTCATTCAGTCCCTGTAGGGATTTATGTTTTAGAGATTATTAAAACGTTCATAGCAATTAATGATGGAGCTGACAGCCTGTGACAGACAAACAGACTGTGACTCGTGATCAAAGGCGTGACATCAAGCAGATCCTGGTTGTTCATAATCCACATACAGCCTGGAACCGTGAGGTTATTGCCAATTGACCAACTTACTTACAGCATGTTTGGCCTGTCTCTATAAATAGAAATAAAAATGGAATTTTAAGGTCCCCAAATATACAGATCACCAACGATCGCCTGAAATTTACTAAGGGTGATCCCCCCCCACCCCACCCCACCCCACCCCCACTGAGCACCTGTCTACATGGCACTGCTTGTAAGTACTGCAGTCATTGCTGCAGATGAAATAAGACTGCAATGATGGCGTAACGGGAGGTCCACAGATACGAAGAAACTCGAAATCAGCTACTTTTTCTGCAGATCCAGGAAGCGCCGCCGCCTCTCGTCCTGCTCCAGTGCGCTGGACCGGCTCTTGTACTGCGAGAGCCGCGGATGGGGCGCCGACGTGCTGTTGGGCTCCACGGATACCGAAAAACCGGCGCCGATGCTCCGAGTGAGCTCATCCATCGCTGACCGGTCACCTGGTCCGAACGAAGAAGCATCGGTTAGGGAATCCCGATCAGCCTATCGGTGGGTCAATTGGGCTCAATCGGTGGTGGGTCAATCGGTGAGTAAAATGGTTCGATTTTTAAATCAAGTTCATCACTTGTCAGATTATTGTAGATGACTGTGCATTAGGTTAGTCCCAATCTGCTGGCATCACACATTATACTCAACTACCGACGACTAATGGAAAACAACATCAACGGTGCGCATCGGGAGCAAACGAATACATATCTTAATAATAAAGACACGTGTAGGGATAAAACGTTACCGAAGCGCAAACGCATTAACTAGCAACTTAAGCAAACGAGCGACCATTTATTTTGATCGTATTAACATTATAAATAAAAAGCATCCATCAAGCTACCAGTCTCGCTAACAAGCTGCAAAGCGTAATCAGTGTTTAATATGATATATAAACTATATATAACTGTTTACCTTCTACAAATTTGTGTTGAAGAACAGCGGTGGGCCCAGGTGGCGTGAAGGACTGTAGGAAATCAACACGGAGTTTTTCAGCAGCGTACCATTCGCGGCACGACAAAAATCATTTCCTGAGTTTTTCGGCCTGCGCTGTATGAGAACGAGATGACACTGTTTGCAGTTTAGTTCAACAAGGTATCACGCGGTTCAAGGCTTAATTATAGCACATTCTATAGTTACAGCATGTTAAAATAAATAGTTCGACTTTTAATCCGTATGCATTTTAATCTGATTTGAATTATTCACGTAATTCTAAGTTATGCAAAACCGATTTGCTGAAGAAACAGGAATGGTAGAATGGTAGAACTGTCATTACTGCAATCGGAAGGTAAAGTTAAACTTTATAAATAAAACATATGCAATAAATTATATGCAATAAAAATAATATTTTGACTTTATCATTGCATTGCCTATAATTTGATACATTTTAATGCTACCTAGGTGTATAAAAATATTAATTTCTATTTCAATTTATGAGTGACTCCAAACATTTGAAATCTATTTATTTATTATTTTAAATTTAAGAAAAGTATTATATTATCCACCTAGCCGATGTACGTGTCAAAGCATATTCCTTTCCGCCTGTAAGCGGCAGTGTAGTTGTTGTTCTTCTTGCACAGAAAGGGGGAAAATCCTTTAATAAAAACTTTCCTCGATTGTCCCTAACCCTCACGTCACGGAAAGAGTTACATTGTTACTTGGTGGAGATATAGGATATTGAGAGATACGGTCCCGGCATAACAGGAAAAAGTCTATTTTATTCTGCTAGTACAAGGAATAGACAGCACCAGCTAAATGCATAGGTGTCCTTAAAATGGAGCAAGTTTTCAAAAGGACGTGGATTGAGCCCACAATGCAGTAGGATATTATCACATCTCTCTTTTCTTTTCTGAGCACTTGTGCTTTAGGTTGGAAGAAAAGATCGCAACGTTTTGCTGTCGTGTTTTCTTTCTGCGCATTTGGGATGTACAACACGCCGTTTCCCTGTTTTCCCGAAAATCCTGCTCGCTTTGCTGGATTAGCGATCAGATCAGCGCTGGGATAAGAAGAAGCGATTTACTCTTTACTTGGTGGGATTAACTTTTGGATTTACGGCGCCGCCGCATCAGTTCTTAATCTACATTTTTGTGGATATATAGATGCATGTTTTTTTCTGTCTTAAGGATCCAAACACAGGAAATGAAGTTAAAATCGCTTCAGACGAGATGTAATGCAGGAAATATTTGAACAGATATCTTTAGAGGTAAGGTTTACTATCCTAGAAACGCACATATAATATAATCGCAGTGATATACAGTTGGGGCATTATGAAACTGTCTGGGTTTCCTGTTTGTGATGTTTACGGCATTAACGGTCCATCGATCTGAGAGCTCCGATCCCTCCAGCGCAGACATTTAACCCCAGTTAGTGGTATTTACAGCCACTTTGGTGAAATATAGCGACCATATTCGGAGATTAAAGTCTGACCTATTTGAAAGAATAGTCTGATGAAATGAGGCTGAAGAGCAACCCATTAAAAATAAGCCGAGAATTCAGGGCTGCGCTTTAATTCCATGCTTATGAGGTCAGTCCATTTTTATACCAGTGTGTAAAATAAGCACTACTGGATAATGCTGTATTTCGAGAGTTTCTGACTTGCAATAAGAAAAACTACATTACAAGCGATCTGGTCCGGTTGAATTCCTAGTCGTGAGTGTTATATTTAGTAACTGCACACATCTGGAAAGGGGAATGCTTTGCCCCAAGTTTTAGTCTTCAGCGAACTAAGATGAATTATCACCGATTCGGTTGTCTTTGAGAAACCTGTATAGCGAGTTAAAGCCTAAAGCTAGATTTTATCTGGTTAGCTTGAGCCGCCATAATTAATAATTCATGGATTTTGTTGCACCTTAAGTCTCGGCGGTTCGAACAGGTGTAGAGCCAAGTGCTGGTCTGGAATTTACAGCAGCTGAATGTGAGGTTTTTGGTTTTATATATGTTAGTAGACTAACTCTGTCCAGGGAACAGTGCAATGATCTGCTGCTTTAGGGAATAAAGGGTTTCAGTCTAAACCGTTTTTGTTTTCTGAGATCACAGACAAAGCAAGTTTTCCGTCAAAATGTCACTACGGGCCAAAGCACTGTACACCTTTCACAGTGAGAACAAGGACGAGATCAATATCCAGGAGAATGAGGAGCTGGTTATTTTTGACGAGAGGGCTGTAGATGGCTGGTTACAGGGTGAGAACAGTCGAGGGGAGAGGGGCATCTTCCCAGCCTCCTACGTGGAGATAATCCGTCCTCGCTCCAACTCGAACATAACGGACAACTCATTGAGCCCTGCAGGATCTCCGGGCAATGACTCCTCCTATTTCCCCTCTACCCCAAACACATCTTTACGCCTGCCAAGCTATGAAGATGATGATTGGGATGACTGGGATGACTGGGACGACAGCTCGACAGTGGTGGAGGACGGGGATCCTCGGCAAGGTGTTGGGGCCAATGGCCATGCACACCAGAGCTCCTACACCAACCCCAACGTCCACTACCGGCCCAAGCCCCACATGGAACGACAGGACAGCATCTCCAGCTCCCGAAAGGGGAGCATGGTGGGTCGTAACCTCAACCGCTTCTCCAGCTTCGTCCGGTCAGGCGTGGAGGCCTTCGTACTGGGTGACGTGCCAATGATGGCCAAGATAGCGGAGTCGTACACCATCGAGATGGGTCCAAGGGGCCCCCAGTGGAAGGAGAACCCTCAGCCTTTCACATGCTCCATCGAGGACCCCACCAAGCAGACGAAATTCAAGGGCATAAAGACTTACATCTCCTACAGAGTGACACCGAGTCACACGGGACGTCCTGTGTACCGCCGTTATAAGCACTTTGACTGGCTCTACAACAGACTGCTGCACAAGTTCACCGTCATTTCCGTGCCGCACCTGCCAGAGAAGCAGGCCACGGGACGCTTCGAGGAGGACTTCATCGAGAAGCGCCAGAGGAGGCTGATCCTCTGGATGAACCACATGACGAGCCACCCCGTGCTGTCACAGTACGAGGGCTTCGAGCACTTCCTCATGTGCGCCGACGACAAGCAGTGGAAGCTGGGCAAGCGGCGCGCGGAGAAGGACGAGATGGTGGGCGCCCACTTCATGCTCACCTTCCAGATTCCAAACGAGCACCAGGACCTGCAGGATGTAGAGGAGCGAGTGGACTCCTTCAAGGCCTTTGCTAAAAAGATGGACGACAGCGTGATGCAGCTCACTCACGTGACCTCTGAGCTGGTGCGCAAGCATCTGGGGGGCTTCCGCAAGGAGTTCCAGAGGCTGGGGAACGCCTTCCAGTCCATCAGCCAGGCCTTCACGTTGGACCCGCCATACAGCTCGGACGCCCTAAACAATGCCATCTCCCACACTGGCCGCACCTACGAGAACATCGGGGAGATGTTTGCCGAGCAGCCAAAGTATGATCTTTTCCATATGCTGGACAAGCTCTCTCTCTACCAGGGTCTGCTGGCCAACTTTCCAGACATCATTCACCTACAAAAAGGTAAAGCCTCCCTTTTAACTTTTATCTTCTTGAAAACGTAAAAGGAGGCATACAAGACTGTTTTAAATTTAAAAGAAACACATTCATTTATATTTGTTGTTTTACATATGGATTTAAGTCAACTGTTATCCTTTTCAGAAGTCTGATGTCCCTTTAAGATTATTGAACGCAGATTATTTTCAAGGATCACTTTAAGACTAAGGTTAAAGGTCAATGCATCTAGCGGACATGGAGGGATTTTTTATTGCTAGAAGTCAGAAGTAAACATGGCATTAACATTTGGCATGAATTTCCTGGCTCACTGTGGTGTCACGCACCGTGTTCCTCATCCGCTCATCTCTGGTGTACAGTAACATAGGCTAAAAATGACAGAATTTTGTCTCCTGATGACTGGATGACTTTTCAAAGATGATGACCTTACAACGAAAAGGAAACGAGAAATTAGCCAAAAATATGTTTTTTTGTACTTGGTGTGTGTGTGTGGATGTGTTGGGGGGGGGGGTTTCTCATTTTTAAGTTTTTAAAGTCATCAGATTCCTTTGAAACGCTTAGTAAGACCTGTTCAAGGCTTCAGGCAGGAATTATGTTTAATTCTGCTAGTGCTGCTTGTTTGCTAAGTGCTAATAATCAAGGGGTGGAGTTGGGGGGCACAGTGCCAGCATCGCCTTGGCCTCAGCAGCACACTGCAAACGTACGGGAAGCTTGACTTCACTCATTGTGCTTGAGCTGATCTTGTGGATCCTCTTTGTTTCTTAGCTAGGACACGTTCATGTCGTCTGCTTCAGCTGTAAAAACGAACAAACAAACAAGCACAATGAAATGTGAAGTAATCGGATGAGTCGTAGTAGCAGCTGTACATTAGCATGACTGCAGTACCTCTCAGAGAGTTTGTCCGTTTGTTGGGCCAATCCCTACCAATCCTGAACCTTTGGGTTGAGTCAGCAGACTGTATCGAATGTCAGGCTTGCCCTAATGAATATTCATGGTGAAAAAAAGTGTGGTAAAATGATGCCCGTACTAAAGGGTGGAGAACAATGGCTCGGTTGTCCCACGAGTCCTGGTCACTCTGCTCCCTCCGTGCGGTGCCCCGAGTGACTATGGCAACCTGTCACCGTGGAGATGTGTGTTGACATACAGTGACAATGTAAGTAGCACTTCAAAAGCCTTGTTGGGGGTGCGAAATCAATGAGATGGGTGCATTTCCAGAAGGAACGTGAAACGGACCAGGACTGAGCAAACGGCCGCGGTGGCATCGCCGCTACGTGAAACAGATGTGCTGCGCTGCCAGATGTTCCCTCCTCTATGTGGATTTCTGTCGGATTTCTACTTCCCATTGGTGGGCAGCCTGCATCTGTAAAGATGGGTACCAGGTGTTCTGCTGGGTCATATGACCAGACCCATAACGGTCCCATTTCAAAACAATTTTTTTTTGCCATGGAGGCACATAAATAAGGCATTTCAAATGTAGTGGGAGGGTGGCGCAGTTGTGCCAGATCTTTAGTAAATGGATTGCATTTCTATAGCGCCTTGCTACTCTTACGAGTACTCCAAGCACTTTACATTGTATGCCTCACATTCACCCAGCCACATTCATACACCGGTGGCAGAGGCTGCCATGCAAGGCACCAACCTGCACGCCGGGAGCAATTTGGGGTTCAGTGTCTCGTTCAAGGACATTTGCGACCCACGGGTTACCGAATGATGGCGCAACCTCCTGCGCCACCATCTTCCCTGGTGCAGCCTGTCTTTGTCACCTGTAATGCATATGACGTGAAAGGCAGGGAGACGAGAGAATTCTAACAGTGATCAGAGGTTTCCGGTTTACGGAGGACATGCTGGTGGCGTCTGTGCATTAACGCCGGGAACCAGGAAGGGGAGGTAGTTTGAACATCCTGCGACGTCGGCCAGATGACTTTGACCTCCTTCAAAGACTTCCATAGCCTTTGGCCCTGACCATCCAGGCCATGCCTTTGTGCCGAAAGCAGAGATCATTCATGAACCTTGCGGTCCTCAGTTTAAGACTCCACTGGCTGCAGCGGCTGAGATCCCGCACAAAGGCTCAATGCGGAGAATGAGCCGCTTCTGGCTCATTGGACGGAGGTGAATGACTCGTTCCCGATGGTGGGCGGTGCTCAGGGCTGAAGACTCAGTCAAACCGCGGTCATGCCTCGGCGTCCCTGTCTGCAGGAAATATGTGTGCTGTCGCAGCTTGGAATTCACACCATGTTACTGAACGCTGCATGTCCAAACCTGTCAGATTGGTGCCTCCAAAGGGGTAAGGGAGGGAGGGGCTGCGTTTCACTTCTGTTTAGATGTTAACTCAGATCTGCGAGTTTCTTCTTCTGTAAAGGAACGTGCTGCTGCTTTTTCACCAAAACGGGCTTTGCGCAGCAGTTTGTGCTTTGCACTTTTATACGCATGCCTAACCTCACGCAAGAACGAATGCATAACTATGTAAAACACCCCCTGGTGTCCTTCCATGAACTCCATCTGCCTTGAATTAAAAGCAGGAGACTTAAGGATGAAGTGATATTAAATGTTGTAAACAATAACAACCACAATAGCAATAACGACAGCAGTAATAATTAAAGAAATTATCGACAATTTATCCTGTTATTATCTTTGTTGTTCATTGTGTTGTTTATCACTTGTCACTATGGATATTTCCATATTCTGTTTCTTCTTTATTTATTATATATATTTATCATTTGCCTGATTGGTTTTCTGAGAAGAAATGAGACTTGTACGGAAATTCCTGGGTTGAGAGGAAACCTTCCTGCTTTATATAGGTCAAATGTCACTGGCTCTTCTATCTCTGGGATCCGCCTCCACTTGTGTGTGCCTGAAGTTTACTGAAGGTGTTTTTGGAAGTTCCAAATTTGCTCATAACCCACAAGTCTTCCCTGTATTTTATTAAATGCTAAAATGTGCGTCAGATTTGCTTTTCTCAGAAAAGAGGTGGCCGCTGGTATGAGCAAAGCATACTTTTGTTGTTTGTCAAATGAAAATAGAGCCACTTCCCTCATTTCTTGCATACAAAAAGAATGGCCCACAGAAAGGAGTCAGCGGCTGCGCTGGTGCTGTGCTCATCCACCGCGCCCTGAAGCCATCGGCGTTCTTTCACCGTACGGCCGGACTCCAGGGTTTAGATGGGTGACGCGAGGAAAGTATAAAACGGTGCCATGTAGCCTGACGGGACCCTGGAGCGGACGGAGCGCCAATACCGATGGAACAAAACAGCCCAGACTGTCGCTGGGGAACGGTATGCGGACTCAGAAGAGGTGAGCGTTTATGTTAGCTTAGCTTCCCTTAGACTTTCCATTACTATGGTACTGTTCAGAAACGGCTGGGAAAAGCTCTAATGGGCTCTTAACAAATACCACGAGTAGAAGATAATCGCTAAAGAACGGCTGCTTTAGTCCAAAACTGGGCTGTACGGGGAGGCTTTTGACAGGCAGTGTAGTTAAGCTGCTGGTTACTGGGTACTGGGTACAAGTACGGTTATTTACCCACAACATCCACCTTCCTGCAGGCACACCATCTTCTAGATGGATGACCGTAGCAGGACCAGGGGGTGTGTTTGTATGAATTAAAGAAGCCCATTTATGGTCCAATAAAGGGAAGGTGTAGCAGGCGACCCCCCCCCCCCCCCCTCCATCTGCCCTCCATCCTACCGCTACCCTCATGCTGGTATCCACCTGTTATCTGCTGGGCACTGCCTGCTTCTGGTCATATGATCATCAACGCCGTATACATCTCCACTGAATGACTTGCACCTCCTTTTTTTGGTCATAGGCTTCAGCTGTTTGTTCTATCGGGGAAAAGCAGAGCAGTAAAGGAGGAGACAGGACTGGAAATGCGTGGGAGGCCATGAACTCTCACAGCTTTGAACTCTGGGGCCCTTGTGCAAGTTGTCATACCAGAGATTTGGGCCGCGTTACAAAAGCTACAGCACCCCTCCCGGGCCGGGCTCCGGCCAGCGGTGCATCGGGAGGGAAGCAGTGTTTGTGTACCTCGAACATGTCCCCAAATGACACCTTGGCGGTATTCTCACCCCCAATTTAAAACAAATGTACAGTAGGTGAGGTTTGCCAAGGAAGCATCCAGGTTGCTTTAGCAGCCGAGATCATCCATCTGTGGTGGTAATATCAGGCACGTGGATAGACGACCGTCTTTGGGCCATATTCCCATTCTCGAGGATGTTTCTGTTACGTCAGATTTTCGTCCCGCCCCGTGAAACTCAAACCCTGGCTTCTGCTGTTGCTCGGCTGGGTGGGTGAGTGGTTCCTGGGGCGGGGAGGCGGGAGGTGTTTGGTTAAAGCTTTTAAAGTTTTTATGTGGTACCGATTCGCAGTGGGTTCCCTGGCGGGAGGGTCCTGGATCTCTCCTTGCAAAAATGGGGTCAGACTGATTTCCCAGTGCTGCAGAGACGCGCGGAGCTCGTAAGTGTGGCATGGCTGGAATGAGACCACCTTCCTCCTCCATTTGGGGGCGCTGGCAGACTTTAGGGCCATAACCCTCGAGGAGGAGTAACGGGAAAGCCACCAGGCCATGGGGATCGTTAATCACTCTGCTGATGGATAATCTTGCTGCCCTTCCTCCTCAATTAAAACTTAGATTTGGTAAATAGTCTGAAATGAAAGGTACTTCAGAATAACAAACATCTCCTCAACTGTGATCTCATCTCTGTGCCCTTCTCCTGGGGGGGGGGGGCGGAATGGGGCACGGGCTTTTAAAGCCCTCCGATGGCTGTTTGTGTCCTTCATGGTTTTATGACGTGTGAGAGAGTCTCTGTGTGAGTTATGCCACAGCTCTGAGGGGAGACTTAGGTTGGGAGAGTTCATCACTATTCTCAGCGCTTGGCACAAAAGCCCCCGCCCCCCCCCAGTGCAACCCCCCCCCCCCCCCCCATCTGTGCTTTGTGTTGCTCTCAATTCGTATTTGTTTGCCATTCAAGAAAGCCGTTCTATCCCGCCGGGTCATCTCGCTCAGTGTAAGACAGCAGATGGATCACCACTGACCGGAAGGTCAGTATCTCGGCCCAGTGCCTTTAAATGTTGGGATGAGGGCCATTTCAGTGAGTGACATTAAAATAAAATGTATTGATGCACTACAGAATTAGATGGAAGCAGTGTCTGTTGTGATGGTTTCCTCCATGTACTCCCCTGAATTAGCTGGGGCCAGTATCTGCGTGGAGTTAGCATGTTCTGCTCGTGTTTCTTTGGATTTCCTCCATGTACTCCCCTGAATTAGCTGGGGCCAGTATCTGCGTGGAGTTTGCATGTTTTGCTCGTGTTTCTTTGGATTTCCTCCATGTACTCCCCTGAATTAGCTGGGGCCAGTATCTGCGTGGAGTTAGCATGTTCTGCTCGTGTTTCTTTGGATTTCCTCCATGTACTCCCCTGAATTAGCTGGGCCAGTGTCTGCATGGAGTTAGCATGTTCTGTCCGTGTTTATGCAGGTCTCCTGCAGGTATTCTGGCTTCCTCCTGGATTCACCCAGTCGAATCCCCCTTGGTCTGTGATTAGCTGTCATCATGTCCAGGGTGTCTAATGACTAGTGCCCTTTACTCCTGCTAAAGGAAATTGCAAGCAGATTGCTGAATCTGGACTAAATCACGTTAATTGCACCAAGTCGTTTTTAAAACCAAGATGAAGTCCTCTTAAAGTCCTTAAAAATAATAAAAAAAAATAGGTTTTTATTTTAGTCAGTCTTCAGTGCTGCTGCATAGTCTAAACCAATGTCCTGTTCCAGAGATTCCTTTGCTGCCCCCAGCATGATATCGGGCTCTGGGTGAATCCATCGCAGGAGGTGAATGAGGAGGTATCCCGCCATGCCGGCTAGAATATTGGCCCCGGACCCAGTGGCAGCTCGGGGTTGTAGGAGGGCTCTTAGTTCAGGCCCGCTTTAATCCTTCCTCTCTGTTTAGTCACCGGTACAACGTGGGACGTTTGCTTAGGGACCCCAGGCTGCTAGCTGCCCGTCCGACAGACAATGTTTTGATCTGGTGTAGTGTGTGCGTCTCACGTGCAGCCACCAGACTTGCTTATTGCGTAACACCAGCATTCCTGCTCAAATGGGCCTTGGCCCCCCGGGCCAGGCCTAGCTGGAAATGGTGTTATTCTTTGTCCCAACATCCCCCCCCCCCCATTTCCCTCCTCTCCCTCGCTCCCCTGTTTGTAGTGTCTGCTGCTACCTTGTCTGTTCATGTGGAAAAAGCATTAAAGTGGGTCAGGAGCGCGGGGCTGCTTCTCACTCTCCCTGAGGCCCCTGTGCCCACCAAGACCACAAGGCCAGGATGGCGGGGGGGGGCAAACCCATAAGCCTTTAAAATCTTAAATTAGATTTGCTTGCCATCTTAAGTGTAGGCATGTTTAAAGAACCATCTTTTACTATATGTTAAAGAAGATTTTTCTTATTAGTGGATTTCTACATCTTATGGAACACCAAACCCGAATCGGTAAGGTCGGCCCCCCCGTTCACAGTTTTAGGTCTCCACAAACACATTTATTACGTGCTAAACTCTGGGCGTCGGCACATATGAATATGATTACAGTAACAGCTCTCCTCAGCATGGATTACACTGGCATTAAGGAATCTGACCCCTTCAGCACTGCTGTGGGCGTCTGAGTGTTTCTATGTGTGTGTCTCTGTTTGTCTGTGTGTGTGTGTGTGTGTGTGTCTCTGTATGAGTCTGTGTGTGTGTGTATGAATCTGTATGAGTCTGTGTGTGTCTGGATGAGTGTGTGTGTGTGTGTGTGTGTGTGTGTGTGTGTGTGTGTGTGTGTGTTTGTTTGTTTGTTTGTTTGTTTGTTTGTTTGTTTGTTTGTTTGTTTGTTTGTTTGTTTGTTTGTTTACCCAGTCGCCTCTGTTCCGACCCGGTCCTGGGTCTTTTGGTGCTTCCCTCAGCAGGCTCCGTGAAATGCCCTCTGGCCCAGCAGTGAGTGCGCTCTGTCCGTTTCTCACTGCGACTCAAGTCTCAACCAGCATGATTCCAGGTCCTGCTTCGTCAATTAGTGGTAAATGAAAGCAGAGACTGTCAAACAGGACTGTGCCAGATGGGGCTGCATTAACTGAATCTGCGTATTTTTTGCCGATGGCTGAAATATGGCAAGCAGCCCCCTAGCATCTACCCATCCTTCCTGCCGTGGGTAAACGCATCAGCAGCAGCAAGTGAAGCAGTTCTTCAACTAATATTAGTGGTTTGGATTCTTGGGGGTTTGTGCGTCTTTCCGTGGCAGGCAGAGTGGGAAATTGCCATGCTGATTAGCCTTGTTGAATGTGCTGTCAGCTGCTTTGGCGCGATTTCAGGAATTGATGGTTAGTTACCAGGGAAACCCACAACAGATATCTGTCAGGTATTTTCATTCATGGATTTAGGTTGGAACGCATGAATGCCATTCATGTAAGTCTGCTGCTCAGTGTCATACTTTAAATTGGCAAGTGAACAACTGGTGGGTTTACCTCCACCTCATATGACGTAAACTGAACGGTACCAGTGGCGTCACAATGTCGTGTGCTGGGACGTTTTGTTTGTGTATGAGGGGGTGGCTGCTGTGTTTCCTGGGACTCCGGGTTCGAGGTGCGATCTCCGTTTGCACATGTCTGCCTCTCCTGTGTGCATACCTGGAGGTGAATACTGTCCCACCCAGTTCGTCATCAGAAAGCCTCACCCGTGTGCATACAGGGTGGGGAAGTAACACCAAGTACCAGCTAAAGATAGGAAGCCGTGCCCAGCGTGCGTGGCCATGGTTTACGGACATACACACTGGGGGTGGGCGATTTGATGGTATTAGATCGTGAACGATTGAAGAGATCGTTAGCATCATGCTGCGGTGCGCATTCCGTCAGTTGCAGTTCTGTGGCTCATGCACGCATCTGAAGCTGTTTTGTCAGCCAAATTCGTTTCGACGCACCAGCTAACCGGAAGTAGCAAACAATATGCAGTGCCTTGGATTTCTTCCTCTCTCCTTTTTGCTCGGTCATCCCAACGTGCAACATGCAGCACATTCCCTGTTTGGCACCGTGGCAGCATTGATGACATAGAGCTGGTAGCTCAATAGAATTTGTCATTGCTGATATGGATCTTGTTTGAATTCTCCAAAATCTGCTCCAACTGAAAGTGGTGTCGAAAATGACCAGCTAGACACCAGGCAGACACCCTGTTCATTTCCACCCACGTGTAGTGATTGACCTGGTTTGCCTGTGTCCTTACCAGGTGCCTTCGCCAAGGTGAAGGAGAGCCAGAGGATGAGCGACGAGGGGAAGATGGACCAGGACGAGGCGGACGGCATCCGCAAGCGCTGCCGGACGGTGGGGTTTGCCTTGCAGGCGGAGATGAACCACTTCCACCAGCGGCGTGAAGTAGACTTCAAGGAGATGATGCAGGCCTACCTCAGGCAGCAGATTGCCTTCTACCAGCGGGTGGGCCAGCAGCTGGAGCGCACGCTGCGCATGTATGACAACCTCTAGACTGGCTACTGGGGAGGTGCTCTTCTGCCCCGGGTCTGCTCCACCCCCCAACTTGTACCTCCCACCACTGTCTCCTTCTCACAATGCCCCCAAGACTCATCCCTTCTGCTTTTTTGCACTAGGCAGCCACTCTCCTTCCTACACCTTCTTCCCCCTTTCCTCTCCACATCTCGTAACTTCTTCACCCTTCACTCCACCCTGTCGATCTTCCTCATGTATTTTCTCTGTGACCCAGAAGAAGAACCACGGGACTTTCCATTCCTCCTCTGGGACAAAAAGAGGCACCATCTACCAGCGGGCAGACATGGTGTCTCAGATCAGGGGCCCAAGCTTGCTCCACAGAAGGTGGCGTTTTATTGGAGTGGGCTGGCATCTGAGTGTTTCCATGGGGGAAAATGGGAACGTAACAGCATCGGCTAGCCGTGTCGTGCTCACTGTCATGGCTGGATGCAAGGCCTTAATGTTTGGTTACCTGGGAAAACCCACAACATGGATATGTGTTTATTTTCATTTGTGAAATTTATATGAATGACCAAACGCAATTTGCACACACATCCATGCAGTTTATTTAAATCTGTTGCTTTGTGTAATGTACTAAAAACTGAGGTTGTGTTGGGATGGGTGGAATCTTTTTTCCCTGCAATCTCTGTAGTTCTCAAAGCATCAGTTAGCACTAAACACCTCAGAATGGCCAAGTTACCTATCCCAAGTTTGATGCCTCTCCATTCATCCACAGGGAAGAGGCCTGCGTGCGTGTGTGTGTGTGTGTGTGTGTGTGTCAGTGTCAGTGGGCGAAAGAGGGAGGGATTAAACACAGCCCCAGCCTCCTACACTTGGGGGGAAGCATGTGACACTCCTGGGCCTATCACATTTATTTTATTACCGCCCAGCCGGTCTGCTTAGGCGGTTTCAGGGTCCTAAATCACATCTCCTTTAGGAATAAGGCACATGTGTGTAACAGAGGGAAGTTAAATAACAAAAAAAATACTATTTGTAGCCTGAAGTGCCTGAAGGAACCAAAATGTTTGGTATTAAAATGTAGGGTTTTTTTCAGCAGCAGTTACTTGTCTGTTGGAGGTGAGGCATGTCTTGGCACTTTTTAATGGTTTGTTTCTTTTCCCATTTCAGAGGAGCCTGGTCAGGGAACCTTCTGGATTATGTCATGTCTGAATTTAAATGCTCGGGCAGTACTGTTCATTAGTTCCTTATGTTGAAATGTTGCATTGGTCTTAACATTACTTGATAATGTTCTTTCTTGCTTTAATATTTGCTGTATTTTTTTATTTTTTTGAAGGGATACCCTGTAGCACATTATTTTTTGTTCTTTTGAACAAGAAACGCTCTGTGATACATAATGTCTGTCACCAAAGTCGACGCACCCAATCTAATTCCATGCTAACCTGCAAATTAGTTTGGTGTCCTGGTTTTACAAGATCTTTTCACAGGAAAGCTATTGGGCTCATTTCTCAGCTTTTTGTACATGATTAATTAAAAATGGGCCTTAATGAAAAGTTAACACCATCTAAACTCTAAGCAAGTGGAAAATAAGCATTATCTATTAGTTGCTTTGTACTTTGAATTAGCTATTATAAATTTTGAAATAATTTATCTTAAAAAGCAGAAAAAAGGACTAATGTTTTCTGTATGAATCAGTTCTTGGGCAAAGGTTTCTTAAATGTTTTTACCATAAACTCTGGTAACCGCAGAACCACAGAGAATTTTGGAATCATTTGTGCTATTCAGAATCATCTGAACTGCGTGTCATTGAAAAAAAGACATTGCAAGGCTTTTTAAGGACAACCGACTGCCTTGGGATTCTGGGGGGGAAAAAAGCAGGTCACATGTCAAATTAAGGAATTCTGGACCCAGTTTTACGGAGCAAAGCTTATCCTTTTACAGAGGAAGTCGCAGGTGTGAACTAGATGTCTCTTCGGTCATGTGACTTGTAGCCTCCGGACCCTCCTTGTTTAATGTCACAGGCCTGACAAATGGTCACATGGAAACAGCTGTGACAGCGATGTCATTCTTTCCGGCTACATCGCAGCTGTTGCACGCCACAGTGGTGTGGCTCTACCAGACCAAAGTGTCAAACCATTTATCGAGGTTTGCGTTTTCTCCCAGGGATTGAAACATGTGTTTTGGCCTTCTACTGTAAATAAGAACGTTTTACATTCATCAGAAAGAAATAAAAATGGAAAAAAAGTAAATTTATCAAAGATTTTTTTCTTTTTATTTTTTATTGAATGCATTTGTGACAGAAGGACCTTTGTGATGTTGTGGAATGAAACTAAAGTGACAGAATAATTAAGAAGACTTGACAGGCTTTGCTTACTGTGGGTAACATGGTGGGATGTACAGCGGTATCTGGAGTGTAATTCTGGTATCTCGGTTTATTTGTTTTGTTAGATTCTGATGTGTTTGCAGTGTTACAAGACCTTTAACCTCAAGGTTACGTGCCTCTTGCATTTCTAAACCATGATTCTATCATTTTCACTGCAGTTTCTGGGCCTAATTTATTCCTCACTCTGATCTGATTCTTTCCACTCCTTTCTGTGTGTTCATCTCTTTGCTCATGGGAGTGTTACACAAAAATATTCCGAGGGCAGAATGAAAAATGTTTCATTCAGAGAGAGAACCAATCAGATTCTAGAGGAGGTGGGTCCAAGCGACTAGAGGAGGCAAGACCAAGATGTCCGCCGTAATCTGATTGGTTATCTCTCTGAACCAATCTTTTTTTTTTTGTTCTGCCCTCCGAATCATTTTTGTCTAAGAGAAACTCCCATGAGAGGTCTCTCTTCTTCATCCCAGCTGATTATATCTTGTAATGTGACAAATAAGAACCATCTGTGGTTCATTTGCACTTGACTCTATGGTTTTATGTGCTGAGTAATTGGCCATTCCAAATAGCAACCACATCAAGGTGACCAAATCTTCGTCCACAAATACTGTGCTTAGTTTTGTTTAACCTTGGGTTTTAAAAGGCCTTTCCACTGCATTTAAACAAGATGTTAACTGAAGGGCATTTGATCTTACAGGTGTTGATGCAGTAGTCATTAAAATGTATTCCCTACAACCACTTTTTGGTTGTCGATAACCAGGATCGGGCCATGCTTCATTACAGGAGATTCCTGCACACAAATATTCATAGGCCTAACAGGAAGGTTTGCACAGAACAGCCCCATACAGATTCCCCCCTATTGATACTGTGTTTCTACTTATATGACATACATCTGTGCTGAATGTGAGTGTTCAAGTGAATTTTGCGTCATTGTAGCCGTGAGTGGTCAGATACCCCACGTCTCTTGGACGTTCCAGGAGTCCCCCGCAGCTCCCTGACCACCCCCCCCCCCCCCCCCGCAAATGCCCTGGAAGTCTGTCATTCCGCTATTCAGTGGTGGTAAAATTAGCCACCGAGAAGTTTTAGCATTGCAGTTTCACCAAAATTTTATCATCATTCTCTAGCCCCGGTCAGCAAATTTTGCTCCCCCACCTCAGTCAGCAATATATATAAAATATACGGTATTACCATAATAGCAGCCAAGCCTTGGCCAACAGCCCCACCCTCCCAGATGCCCTTCTTCTGCCTCCCTGACATCAGCATCCCTAAGGTTGGGTGTCTGGATTGCTGTACAGGGGGAGATGTCGCTTGCTGTACGAGTGTAAAGTGTGGTGCATGCTGGGAGGTCATTCAATGCGTTCTTGGAAAGCTGTCGGACTATAGTGGCATTTTGACAGAGAGATCTTATTATGGGTACGGTAAAAAACAAAAAACCAAAAGGCGAACAGATGGTCACTTCCTCTCACAGATGGTTTCTTCAGATCTATCCTGTCCAGACCCCTCTGCTGCCTGTATCTTGGTGGTCCATCTATTCTCATCCTTCCTTCCATTCAGTCGTCCAACTCGCTACTGCCCCTCTCAGCCTAGGCGCAGTTAGGCTACTGAGGCTGACATTAGCAGCCTGGATGGGGGGGCGCTCAGCGATATGTGGGAGAGCTACGGTTAGAAACCTGGCTATTCAAGGCTATAAGCTTCTGTATGATGTCATCATACTGGAGCCGGAAATGATTTACTCAGCAGTGGGAAATTGTACAGTTCTGATTGGTTTGAGCGGCGTAATCACTCTACTTCCATAAAAGAAACTCTCACTCCATTGTAAAAGAAAAAAAAAAGGAACTGGGGAATTTCATAGACTTGTGGTTGGGGGGGGGGGATTATGGGCCTTACTTTACTTCTGACATCCATGCCTCTAGATGTTTGACATGCTTCACGGAAAATTATGTCGTAAGTTGCCTGTCAAGGCCCACGCCACAGACGGTGAGGAAAAAGAACCATTTCAGGGATTTTTTTTACCATTCGGTTAGCTTAGCAGAAGCTATGAAACTTAGCCTGAAAGATAATATCTGTTTTAACATGTGGAACTTTAGCCGTTACTGCGGAAAATATTATGAAGTTGCTGAGCGTGAAAAGAAGCGCCTAAATGCAGTACTTGTTTTGTCATTTCTCATTCATGGCCTACTGGGGGGAAAAATGGCTGCTAAAATGCAGCGATTCATCACTGTGGAGTGACAGGGCTTGTTGTTGCGTAAAACGGGGTTTACGAACATCTCCGTTTGAGGGGTGTGAGACAGCAGTAGACCATAGATATGTTGTATCTCAGATTTGTGGGCTGAGAGATGGCCAGGCTGCCTCCAGGGGTGTCCCAGACAGTAAGATTTCTTCAAAGCAGTGCATCGCCGCATGTGTGCCCGCAGGCCTGAGCGGGTGTAGATATGCTGATTCTGCTCAAACTGAACGGAGACATTCCAGCGGTTTAGCTTACGTGGCCCCAGCCTCGGGATGGAAATTCGTGCTGATGGTTCTGTGTTTATGAGGGTCGTCGGACAGAAAACGCGACTGTCTCATTCTCCGCTCTCCTCAGTGCTGCCATCTTCTCCGAGGGTCTGATTTCCCTTTTGGATGCCGTGCAATGACCGTGTGTTATGTTTGTGTTTTAAAGTTTCTTGTTTATGTCTCACTTTTCCATAATGGATGTGGTTTGTGTAAACTCTGCCAGAAACATGCATGCTTAGAATTTATTATCGGGAATGATGGCAAAGGAAGTCGACTTCACTGTGTCAGCGCACGACCCGCCTCAAATGAAGCTTAATCTTGTGCCGCACGCTGTCCTTTGCTTGTACTTGTGAAAAACTTTTCTTTGTGGTCAGGCAGCAAAGTAATTGCCCTGAAGCCACCAAATACAAAATAAAGGAAAAATGGATTAGCCAGTCAGAATGATTATGAAGAATATTAGTATCTGAATAGCATCTGAAGGATGATCTTACTGGTACCATGAAGGAAGGCAAAGGTGTCATGCCCGGCTTGTCCGCTCCTCGTGTGTGCCACGCCCCCTGATTACCCACGTGTGCTTCCCTGATCGTCTCCAGCTTTGTCCGATCCCCTTGATTAGTCTTTGTGTATTTAAGTCCTGGTCTGACCTGTTCCCCTTGTCCGTCATTGTGGTCTGATGTTAGCGGCTTTGATGTTTCCTGATTCCCGCAACCCTCCATTAAATCCCCGTTTTGTTCCGCCTTCCGACTTCCTGGCCGCCTGTCCGTTCCCCTTACCTGTTCCCCACCGATCGTGACAAAAGGAGCTTGGGAAGTGTGGCGATAAACATCTCATAAAGGCCTGTGATTCTCAGCATCTTAACATGCTTCATATGAAAATGATAAAATACGCAACTATTTAGAAATCCCAGTTTATAGATTTTATAGTTCATGGAACAATTAATCAGTAGTGAAATAAAAATCTTGTAAGATGTTGAAAGTAGTATACAGGCATATTAAATTAAAATAATGAAACGGATAATGGCGATTTCTTTCCTAGCAGTGGACAGCCTTGGGTCATACAGTAGTAGACACGCCTCATGTACACACACCATACAGGTGCTCTCTAAGCTTGCAAAGAATGCCTCAGTGACTGCAGGCTCTCAGTAGGTTTAACATGAAGACTGATAGCAGTTCAGGCATTGTTCCTCATTTAACCAGTTGATGACTGTTTAAAGCATGATTTTTTTCCCCCCATCTTTTTGGTTAAGAAATGTCTTTAGACTATACGATGGTACCTGCTGGAGACCAAGAGGCGATCCCAGTGGTTAGCTGTCTTGCATCCCACCTCTGGGACCAGGGTTCAAGTCTTCTGTGTGGGGTTTGCCTTTTCTTTCTGTGTTGTTGTGATGTTTCCTCCAAGTTCTTCAATTTCCTTTAGAGTCCAAAAGCAGGCTAAGGTGAATTGGGAGTTACCAGATTGTCTGTAGGTGCGTGTGCCCTGCGATGGGTTGGTGTCCCATCCTTCATTGTTCCCTGCCTTCTGCCTGTAGCTTCTGGGACAGGCCCCGGACCCCTGCAACCCTGAATAGGACAAGTGGATGCAGAAAATGTATGAATCTGGAAGAGCACTCTCCTTAGAAACATGACCACTCTAAAGGTCATTCTTTAAATGCATCAGATGTGCGCCTGTGTTGTCAGGGAGCCTGCTAAACCCTGCGGACACAATGGCTCATGTTATATAATGTGTAATTACAGCGCGTCTCTCTGGGCACAGCTTGAATTGTGTTGATTACGGGCTTGAGTATGACGATCTGTATCTACGCAGCAAACCTTGCTCAGCCTGTAAGTTCTAAAGAGCGACAGGTTTGTGTTCCAGCAAGTCTGGGCGGGCCATATATATATACACACACACACACACACACACACCTTTCTGGCACTCAATGAAGGGCAGGTGTGAATCATACAAGGTGAAAGCAAAGTGTACTGTGTGGTCTTTTTCAGAAGGCATGGGAATGTTCTAAAGGTGTGGTTCCCAACCCAATCCTAACACCCCCCCCACCACCACCCTGTCCACATTTTTGGCCTGAGCCATGTAATCAAAGGCTTCATAATTAGCTGAATAGTAAAATCAGTTGTATGGAACAGAACAGAAAATGCGGACTGGATTGGCTGAACACAGGACCTGCTCGCTCTCTAGATCTGTGTATATTTTTACATTCCCTTATGCTCTGCGTTGTGGGACGTAACCGTTGGTGCATTGCCGTACTGTAACTGCCGCAGGAAAATCACGTTCTGTAACTGAAAAATACCAAAGCTGCCAGTGCTGGTTTCTCTGCATGTCGCACTCTGACATGACTGACGGGGGTATTTAGGTATCGTGCAGAAACATCTCCCACAGTATTCATACAGCTGCAGAAATTTCTAAGCGTGTGGGCAGCATCATTTCTTGTTGTGTTAGTTTTTCCAGGAACTTCAGGATTTGGATGGATGGTGAGATGGGGGGGGCCGGCTTGCCATCTGCCTCAGGTGAGTCAGGTGACCCTCGCTGGCGGCGTCCCATACATGCTGTGTTTTGCTTTTGTTCTGACACTAATCCTGGAGCCGCTTTATAACTGACCTGGTCGTTCAGGCTACGTGAAGCTCGGCAGGACGAGACTGTGGTCCACCTCGAAATCCAGTACTGAGATCCTGTTTAGGAGCTAGTGTGAGCCTATTATCTAACAGCTCGGACAACATGTGTTGGCCTGTGACAAGATATTCATCCAGTAGGGGCGTGAGTGATGAAGTCATGCACAGTGCTGTCCGCCAAGAGAATACTGCAAAGGCAGAAGCTGAATGGTTTTCACAATGCATCACTTTACAAAGTGTTTATCATCTTTTGTTCTTATTCCAAAGAAAGAACCTGATAAACCTGATATTTAGGTTAACATCGCAGATCCCTGGAATTTTTTAAATCTGGGGACAAACTGAGTGTGGGCACTGCACCTATGGTTTATGGCACGATCATCTTGCTGACAGTATTTGCTTCTAGTGCCTGCCGGGTCACAACAGAGGTCTGGGGAACAATCGGACAAGGGGGACTCCACTGAAGGTGCTGATGGTAGGAAGTCCAGAAAAGTTGAGCGTGGAGAGTAACTGGAAGCTGTTCGGGGGTGGAGCGTGTTTAAAGAACACAAAAGCATGTTGTGTAGTTTAGGAGACAAATGACAGGAGTGAGATTACTTGCATTCTTTTTACTCACAGTCATTCGTTTCGAACACCAGCTATGTGATCTCATGTGAAAATTGAACACTTGATGCCACGACTGAAACACAGCGGTTAAATAAGCTGATTGTAAATTGCTGTTCAGCTTTCATTTTTATGGCTGAACAGAAGCTTTAATATTCCTGCGTTGTGCCTTTAGCACAAAAAGTAGCTCGATATGCTGCAAAGGAGGGCGGTCACACGCCGCGCCTAAAGTGTGTGGAAGTCTTGTACCTCGGGGGGTTTTCGACGCCACCCTTGCGAAGTGTGGCCACTGGCTGAGACATAAACTTAAAGGCAAAAAACAAAACCCTGTGTTTTATATCAGCTTCTGATGTGGGACCATGTTGCCCAAAAGGAGAGGTGACATTCGTACTTAAAGTTCATGATAAAAGTTGGAGTAAATTGTTTATTTACTTTTTTCCTTTTTTTTAATTTTTTGATCAATTTGATCCAAACGCACCGAGCAAAGAACCGAAGTGTTCAGAAGTGGAGGGGGTGTGGCCTTGTTGAGAGGGAGGGTCATGTGACTGGCTGTATTGTGTCGAGTCATACAATACTGTTTCGCTGAGACTACAAATGCTGCCAAAATGTCTCTTACTGATTGTCTCCTCTGACCACTTTCCTACATTGTCGCCATCATCCTGAACAGGAAATCCCAAACGTTTGACTGTAGTACAAAATATTTCTTGATTTAGTGCATGAAGTATGGCATACACTTGATTTAATCATTCAAACAGGAAATTGCAATGACTGTAAATTACCAAATTAGGTTTTCAGTAAATGGGGCGTAGATTATAAAGGAACAGTAGAAAACTCACAATCTGATGCTCTCTTGTAATATTACTCTATTTCTCCAGTATTCAGTTTTAATATAGTCCTTCATATATTTGCAGAGTATGATACATTAATTTTAGCCAGCTTGCTTACCCATGATTAAGTTGAATTAAATCCACAAAGATATGAGCATTAGGAGCAGTGAAAACCGACCCAGCTGGGTGCCACACAGCCATGGTAATCTGATCCCAATGTATTGACGTCTCACAACTGTACAGCTGCACTTACATGGTAACCAGGACCATACGCAGCCTGCTCTGTGGTATGGGGGGCTCTGATTCTCTTTATTTGGTCCCTTCGGAGGTAGTCGTGTAACCCCCGGGGTGGGTACTAATGGCGGCATTGAAGTCGGGATCGATAATAGGGATCGAGCCACAACGCAGTTTTTGTGAGGTTAATTAGACCACATGAATTATTTATGACGTAATTCTAAATCCACGGACATATGGGAGAGGTCTGCTTAATTGGGGATGTCTTCTTCTCCAATGTTAATGTCATGTTCATCAGAACATTAGAGAAGCGCTGGGCCCATCTGGCACTTTCTTGAAGTATAACCTCCTGGAGCTCAGCAATCTCGTCTTATTTGGGTATGACCTGTGCCGCCCCCTCCCCATACTAATAGCTGCCTTTGATCTTCCCCAGAGCTCCCATACCAACAGCCTGTGGATTCCAAAACCTACACAAGTGACCTGTTAAAACAGCAGCTCCTTCAGAACTCCAGAGACTCTCTAATACTAACCGGCTTTGTTGACTTCTTCTCTGCAGAAATATCCCATTCGCGTGATCCAGACTGGCTCCTCTCCCTAAAGCCTGGCAATAACACCTTCACCTCTTCCAGTAATGACCCCAGTAACCTCCCACTGCTCACCACCCTAACCTCTCACACCGGCAGTCCAGTCTGGCCCAGGGTGCTGACACGGCTCCTTCACCCTTAGTTCTCATACCGATGACCTCCTATGGCAAACTAGACGCTTCTGCTGGCTCCCTCCCCAAAGCCCCCCTCCTCCTATGGCCAAAGCCAAGATCCTTTTGGACACAACAACACGCACTTCCTCAGAACTCAGAGAGCACATTCCTCAGATTCCAAGTGGCCTTTATAAACAACATTCTATCTTGGGAAAACCACACTGCAAAGAATCTCTCTCTCTCTCTAAAAAACATTATTTCAATCTTTTATTCTCTCTCTCCGATTTAATGAGCTTTCAGACAAAAGGGCAGTAAAAACTGCCGTATTACTTACATTGGGAATCGAGTGGGAATCGAATGTGCTCAAGGTGAAGTGTTCCTTAAATCAGACTTTGCCACAGCTGAGCATTTCACCCAGGCTGGCACTGCATGTCTTCAGTTTTCCTCTTGCGGAGGAGCTTAACTCACAGACCAGATGTCTAGATGGCTGATATGATGTCCAATCTGAATGAAGTATGTGCTTCCAGTGGTTTATAGCGTGGCAATACGACCACAAGACATTCTTGCCCCTGTCAATTATTTCCTTCATTTTGTTGATGTCCACGTGAACTATTTTAAACACTAACTGACCGTTTTAAAGTTTAAGAATTTTAAAGAGTTTAAGTCTTCCTGGTGTGCTGAGAATTTGGCACCTTAGGGTAACACGTCCAGTACTTCATAATCAAAGGCGATTGTAATATAGTACAGAGCTGGAGAATGAAGATCGGAATGATGGTTGATTTCCGAGAACTGATTACGGGGCTTGAAACCTTTCCCAACCCTTTTCTAGGAGGCATACAGAGGAAATTCTTAGGTAGGCTTGTCTTATTTTCCCCTAAAACGATTACCTCTGCTACCAAAATAGTTGTTTCTGGTAATTAGCTAACACCAAAACCATGACTCAGGTTTGCCATCTGTGCCTCTTCACGGTGTTTAACAATCTGTGCAATTCGTGAAAATAAAGTAGCGGAAACCGCCACCATTGCTAACATCATTGTTTATCAATGGGACAGTCGCATGCGCACCCTGATGGGCAGGGAGAATCCACAGGCGCACTCTGATTGGCAGGGAGAATCAGCAGGCGCACTCTGATTGGCAGGGAGAATCCACAGGCGCAGTCTGACGGGTTTCTTCCTCAGGAACCTCTGAGGAACTCTGGAAGGGCCAGCCTCATGGTGTCTGCTGAAGTGTCCAGTAAGCCACAAGAACCACATACCAGTGGATGAGTAGAAGCAGAGAATGAAGCTTTATTTTGACTTCGGGCAGAAGGGTTAAAGCCTGAGGATCAGATAATCCATCACGGTACACATCAGCTGTCTCTGGTGAAACTGGGCTGTGATTCAAAACCCACATTGGAGCAACTAAGAAAGCTTTAAAGATTTCCAGACAGAAAGTATGTGGAGAATCTCTACATGAATCAAAAACAGCACAAAAGTCTGTTGCAAAAGTGCAAATCCATAGGCACAGGAGAAACCTGCAGGGAATCCAGTCACCGTTTCTCAGGCTTGTTTTTTTATTCACATGGGAATGTCACCAAAGGTCAAAATGTCCCCAGTTTCCATTTAAGCAAATCAAAAATAGCTGCTCTGTGTATCATATTCAGTCTCACCGCAGACAAGGAAATCCATTTATTTCCTTGCATTGTTTCATGCTTTTGGTTTCTACATTAAGGCACAATAAGAATGTAAAGAATATTGATAAAAATCCAAATCCTTCAAGTTCTCGGGTCAAAGCTGTGCGAACAGTCAGGACCAGTGGAATAACAGTTGCGTTTTCCCATCAGGTCTGTTGGGATGTAGATTACCCTCCTAGCTGGTCTCTGTGAGGACTTTCTGTCACTCTGAGGTGAGACTTTTCCGGGCGAATGAGCCACCTACATAAGTCGACCCGTCCTCATCCCTGAAGGAAGGAGACGTCCTCGTTCGACACTCTGCTGCCCCCAAGAGCACACAGCCTCAGCGGCCTGCCATGTTCACAGCACCTTTTTCCCAGCTTACCTGTTGTCATGGCGATTCCTCTCCATTCCACAGACATCTCTGCACTTGAATTAGTCACAGCGCAAAGCCAGGTCAGCTAGATCTGCACGAGATCAACTGGCTTTTGCACTCTAGCTTCCAGAGGCTGAGACAAAGCAAATGGTTTAATTCTGCTGACCTGGAATGTTAAATTAGCTCTCCCGGCAGCTTATAAATTGCGGTTACGTAAAATTTTATTGTAAAGGTTGAAGCAGACGATGTAAATTGGGTGGCATAAGCCTGGCATCTCCTGAAACAAAATGTGAAGCCTCTAATCACGTGGGTGTGACTCTTGTATATATTGAGCATCTGACTTTAGGGTTGGAATTGCAAAGGCTTCATTCGGCTTATGGGGATAGGAATGAAAGCAAACCTGCAGAGTTAAATTCCCATCGCTGGTTTAATGTGCTTAAAAAAGAAGCACTTTAGGGAAGTCTGATTAAGTCAGAGAGTGTGGCCTCAGAGTTTAATTTGGTTTATCTGGCTATTCGAATCTGCCTCTGTCTTCCACACACTGTAGATCTTGGACCATTGCACTCACGGTGGAAAGCCTTCGCTCCCTGAAATCCCGCTAGTCCCCACTGGGGGTGTAAGCTTCCAGACCTCGCTCTATGAGTTCCACCCCATCCTCCTCACCCCAGGACACTGTCCTGACAGCCAGCCATGGTTTTCATATCGCATGCCAACCAACTTTAAAAGAAAAGTAAGGTATTTCACCTTATTATACAACAAAGATCCCCACAGTACACGGACACACACACAGACACAGACAAACATGGAAAGCCTTATCGCCATGTAAGACCTTTCGATTTGAGGATTATTCTTCCTTCACACTTAAGATAGTGGTGAGACCAGTGTTGTCATAGACAATGGAATTCTGGGAATACAAATACATGTTGTCTCTGCAACATGCAAAGCCATATTTGACATAATAATTATGACACTTTCTTAAAATTCTATTTTTGCCTACCCCATCTTGCTTTCTGTGACACTCAGACAGGTGACAGCGAGCTTGGCAGCAAAGGGCAACCAGCCGCAGTGGCGACCATGGAGCTGGTTAAGGGGGGGGGGGGGGGGTTAAGGGCCTCGCTCAAGGGCCCACAGATGCGACAGCTTTGCTGAACCCTGGACTTAAACTGGTGACCTTCTGATTGTAGCCTCAGAGGCTTAACCCACTGAGTCACACACTGCCCCCAAACATTGGGGGGAGCGTGAATGCAGTCCCCCACTACCAGAAATTATGCAGTCAAGATTCCCACATTTGTGCAATGGCTGAGCCTAACTTTGAGTGAGCCACCTTCTTGATCAATGTATCTCCCTGCAAGCGTGACATGAGGGCACTCCTCAGTAAAGATCAGTATCGTTAGATAATTCCTGATTAAGACTGATGTATATATTTCACTGAAACAATTAAGAGCCTCACAAATTAACATGAGACTTTTCCAACTGAATGTTATTAAACTGTCAGGCAGGCTAGCCTACGCAGGAATGCGGATCTTTCATACCCAAACTGCAAGTACTGGGGGCATATTTACATCTGCATTTGTTTTCTCTACGATAACAAAGAGATAATGGCGTTATCTGTACCCTGGCCATCGCCATTCCTCCGGCACACACCCAGCTTGGCAGCGAAGAACACTGGTTCCTTTTGTCCGGACTAGTTTCCCTCAAATGAGCTCCAAAAACATCCGGTAGAAACCAGCGTGATGACCCATGCCTTTTAAACTGGGGTCACCCATCACAACGGGCATTGAATGTGTCATGCCTTCCCTTCGAAGTCATGGTAACTTTAATAGTTTTTAAAGTATGTGCAGTTTTCTGTTCATGTCTAGTATCTTATTAAACATTTTCAATATGTTACGTAGACTACAGTTTACACAAGCGGCCTTTTTCACTGGAAATGCAGTGAGTCCTGTGGGTTTTTGAGTGGATGCCAGTCTGAGTCACACAGTTAACTCTTGATGAGGGATTTGGGACAGGAGACAGGATGATTGTGCAAGGCAGAGTACTGGGCCTGGTCCGTAGGGGGCAAAAGTAGTTCAGAATGCTGGTACCTCTTTCTCCAAACAGCCTCTCTCGGTTCTGCAATACCCAAATGTGGATGCTGGACTGTGTGGTTGGGACTGGGTCAGGGGGAAGTCGAGAGTCATGGCAGGTCTTTGTGACAACACTTCCTGTTACTGAGGTCTGATTATGTCCAGCCAGAAAAGCATGCATCCTGCAGACTGACCGCATTCGCTCTGCACTCTACTTTTACCCTCCTTCAGAAAGTTTGTCATTTGACCACACAGTAAATCGCCCGGCCTGTGATTTATTCTGTTTTGTAGTACCGTACATTTCTCCTTGCTGAGAGAGGCACGTAAGACGGCTCGGTTTTAAGGTGGACGTTACCAGACTGACATTTTTAAATACTTTGTCTGTCTACAGTGGTACTACACTACAAAAGTATGATCTCCTCTAAAGCTGGGTTACAGTGTCCACAGATATTTCTGCAAGGGCTAACAGAGGGTGAATTTAAAATCCTCCCAAAACCCTCTCATAAAAGCAATCCTGAACGGTTTGTTTTTTTATAAAGGCGAGGCAAAGTGACCCAGGGCAAAATGTCCTGCTCTGCACGCATATTTCCCTTTATTTTTCCACGGAAAGGTCAGGTATAGAAGCAAAGTTCTGTGTAATCCAACTCAAGCACACAGGTGTGCTCTGTGCTTATGCTACTCCGCTGAGCTGAGGTCAAGTGCGTCGCCTCCTTTTCTCCCATGCAAACACACGCCCACACAAAGATTAACACACTGTGTGTTACATCTCATTACAAGGCGATTCTGTCACTGTGAATTTATTGTAAGTAAAACATCTTGTTAGAACTGGGACATCGGAGCCACGATTACTCATGTATTAGCAGTTTCAGCCGTCATAAGCAGACCTATCTTAGCTTCTTATCACACTCCCTGTTGCTTAACTGAAATTACTGCTGAGACCTTTTTGCAGTCGCCTTAAAAGTGATTGCAGTGCATTCAGTTCTTCATGCCTTTTAAGGTTTTATTGAATTTACAGACTGACAGAATGATTGCATCTGGTTATTTCTGTTCATAATGAATACTAACATTCACGTCAAACAAGTTAAAAAAATAATGCATAATAATAATTTGGTTAAGTGTTCAACCCCAGTAACAGGTGTGACATATTTCCTTCCAGATGTAGCAAGAAGCTTATTAGCATCAGTCTTCTGTTTAACAGTAATTACCGTCATTAGTCCAGAATAAAGCCGTCCAGCCCAAATTGCCCCAAGACGAAGATATTTGGAATAGTTTTTGGAAAGTTTTCACAAAGGTGTGGATCAGGAGATGGCTGTGGCCAACATTTTCAAAGGCTTTAAATGCTTCCAGTGGTCGTTCTGATGAAACTGCAGACCTTTTAGCCAAAGAATGACCAGTTCGTTCATGTTATAACAATATAACCTCTAGGCAAATCTGATTTCTCTGTGGAAGGATGCAGAGAAGAAAGCCTTGGCTCCCTGAAGTCCACACTGCGGGATGTTTAAGGTATGTAAAATGACACTGGGAATTTGGGGCCATGTGGAAAAAAGGTTTCGTGGTCTCAAACCAACACTCAATAAAGAAATGTGATGCCTGAACACAGTGAATCTCCCAAAGGACACCCTCCGTACCGCAAAGAATCGTGATGGTACCATCCTTTCATAAGGAAGCTTCTTTTCATCTGTCAGAAATGTTTCTGAGCCTGAACATAAGGAATGTGCAAATATTCCCACGTATAGCTGCACTGTCTGGGATGATAGCAATAATTCAAGCAGTGGTTTGGGGATTTTAATTAGATTTTATCTTTTGTAACTTGCAGACAGAGGTGGATTCTAATCTCCTTAGCTTCAAATGAGTTTCTGGCTTTTTTAGGGTGTGAACACGGTGTTAAATCAAAGCATGTTAAAGTAATTAGCCACTGCTTCCCACACCTCACCTAGCTTATTGCAGGAAGTAGAATCGTAGCCAGGTATTAAAATTAGGAGTTTGAACCCCCCTTGTGAAAATTATTTGTGGCTACCGGCCGGCAGTAAGTGTTATTTACGCTGTTTGGAACGTCTTTCAAATTTAATTTGCTGAATGGGTGTTACACAAACAAAGGCTTGCTTTTACAGGAAGATTTTAACAAAGGCAGTTCCTCTCCAAAGATTCCAGCAGTATCTGGCAGCAGTAGGTTTTAAGTTCAGTTCATATCAGTAAACAACCCTAAGGTTTGACGAGACAAACTAATTAATGTTCTGAGTTGCGACATACTGAGTTGCGTATTGCGCATATTTTTCTATGTACGTTTATATACATTAATTTATACTTAGTAGTTTTATTTCCCATGTTGTTAGTGGGACCCTTTCTTTTGAGGGACTTCCGGTTTTTTTTTGTTTGTTACCAGAACGTTGTTAAGCTAAGCTAAGCGGAGAACGTGGCTTTATGATGTTTTGTAAATGGCTTAAGCACCCACCCTGGTAAAGGCATAAGCTCTTACGTTAGTTACGTTATTTTAAATAAATCGTGAACCATCAGTCAAGTCTTTCGGCCATCAATCCGGAGGGGAATGCTACAGTAACAGCTTTACTTTCGCCCGCCACATCGCGCTGCTGACGAATTTCACGCTGTAACTGCTTAAGGACAGCAGTGAGTTGCGGAAGGCGCGATGGCCAAAGAATTCGGTAAGGAATAGAATCGTATTAATATGGCAAATATTGAAGAACAAATACAAAATATAGAGAATGAAATGCAGGAATGTAAAAGCTTATCATTCGAAAAGGAAATAGAAGGTACCGCAAGACTGGAATTAATAGAAAGAATTAAAAGTAAAAAGAAAATAATGGCTGAACTTACTTGTAAAATAAGGGAAGTTGAAGAATTGCCTTGGCGTTCTGAACGTCCAAAGGTTATTGCGGAGAAATGCATGCTTACCAAAGGGAGGAATTGTGTAAAAAATAAAAACAGTTGCTTAGCTTATACGAACATTGGAAATTCTGATACGTAAATCAAGGGAAGAATTAAAAGAAAACATATGAGAAACTAATCTGGCCAATATAGCATATATCCTTGAAAGGGAAAAGAATGATCTTATGAAAGTTTATAATAAGGGAACATATCACACCGACTAATGAATTAAGATGCAAGATTGATGCATGTGAAGCCGTAACTAATGACATAATTAAAATTGTGTACGAAAGGTTTCTGCAGTAGATGGAGATTTTGATGTCGATCTTGAAGGTCGTCGTCTGCATCAACTGTTAGTGCCCGACTATGCTCATTCAAGTTATGGCGCTGCCTCCCAGTCAGTCGCCAGTCACCACTCAGAGTACTCTAGTATATCTGTAAAAAGGGCAGAAGCAGCTGCAGAGCTTGCAGCAATGGAGGCGGAGTATAAAATAGCCCAAGCAGAAAGAAAGCAACAAGAAAAGATAAGAATACTAGACGAGCAACATAGAAAAGAATTAAAAGGCCAGAGATCTGAATTATAAAATCTGCAGGCTGAAAGGCATATAGAGGTTGCTTGTGCCAGAGTACAAGCCTAATCTGCAGGCTGAAAGGCATATAGAGGTTGCTTGTGCCAGAGTACAAGCCTATGATAGAGAAATTAAACATGAAATGGATGGCCAGACCTTTAAATTTGACTGCAACAGACAAAGAACCTATGACAGACATCAACCTTCGCATGATGTCACAACACCAACACCACAACACAACACTGATGTGTCTTACCTGGCTCAAGCTATTCAGAACAGCATAGCCATTAACAGGCTCCCAATGCCAGAGCCTGCTGTGTTTAATGGGGATCCAATTCATTTTATTGAATGGAAGGCATCCTTTATGTCACTCATTCAGAGAACAGGTATCTCTTCAGCAGATAAGCTGTATTACCTTAAGAAATATATTCGTGGTCCTGCTCATAAATGTCTTGAGGGCACTTTCTACCGAACTGATAATGAGGCATACAAGGATGCTTGGAATAAGCTTAATCAGCGATATGGTCAGCCATTCATCTTCCAAAGAGCATTTTGGGAGAAGCTCTCAAAATGGCCACAAATACGGACCAAAGATGCCGAAGGGCTACGAACATTTTCTGATTTTTTAAATGCCTGTCTGCAAGCTATGCCTCATGCAAAGGGCCTAGACATACCGAGTGACTTTAAGGAAAATCAAAAATTAATTCAGAAGCTACCTGACTGGGTAGCATTGTGCTGTAATCGTCGGGTTATGGTAGCCCTCATGGAAGGTGGCAAATTCCCATCATTCCAAGACTTTGCCAAATTCATATCAATTGAGGCAGTAATTGCATGCAATCCTGTCACCTGCCTACATGCACTTCACTCAGTGGATTCACACCAGGAAAAAATAATCATAAGGGAACCTAAAACAAACAAGGCTAATGTTCTCAGCACTCAAGCCACTGTTGGCAGGGATAAAGAGACATCAACTAACGACAGAGTATGGGCTCCATGCATCTTATGCCAGTGTAACAAACATCAACTCCACAGATGTCCTGATCTTATGAAAATGTCTCTTGAGAAGCGAAGGACATATGTAAAGGACAATAAGCTGAGCTATGCTTGTTTAAAACCAGGTCACTGTGCAAAGGAATGCTGTCGTCGCCATAGCTGTGAGGTATGCAGGAGAGGGCACCCCACTAGTCTTCATGATTACAGCTATGAGAAGAATGGAAGTAGAGACCAACCTGTGCCTGATATAACCACAGCTACAAGCAATGTAAGGAAACTACAGCTGCTATGTCACTTAATGCCACCAGTCAAGAACAGTCACATAGCACCTCCATGATTGTACCTCTGTCAAAAATCCAGCAAAGGAACAACTTGTATATTCTTTATTAGACACGCAAAGTGACGGCACTTTCATTGACAAAGAGGTGAGCAATGAATTACAAATGGACACTTACCCAGTGCAGCTGAAACTCACCACCATGTTGGGAGTGAATATGGTGATGAAGAGTGAGAGAGTATCAGGACTCCGTGTAAGGGGTTACAATTCATCGGTGCACATTGATCTCCCTCCTGCATATACCAAAGACTGCATACCTCTAAATCATGATCACATTCCAACACACGAAACTGCTAAACGCTGGAGTCACCTTGCTGCAATAAGTGACAAGATACCACCCCTCCTCAGCTGTGATGTTGGACTCTTAATTGGGTACAACTGTTCAAGAACGCTGGCGCGTAGACAGGTGATACTAGGTAGAGACAATGAACCATATGCTGTGCTAACAGAGGATGGAGTATTGTTGGCTGCTCAACACCTTACCTTGATACAACCGCAGAATTCGCCTTATGTCACCGAGCTGCGGTAAAGGAGCTCTCTCTAATAACACCATTTAACACTGTATACAGGGGCCACGGAACAAGTGAATCTTGCTGACTGCTTGTCCAAGTTCTCATCATGGTTGCAGGCTACTAAGGCCATTTCATGCCTTTTACGACGAGTTAAAGGAAAAATAAATGGACCCGCTAATGTAAGTGCATTGGAAAGTGCAGGACGTGTTATCATCAAAGACCTCCAAAACCAGGTATACAAACAAGAAATAAAGTTACTAAAAAGGGAAGTCAATTGCCTGACCATCACAAGTTGCACCACCTAGATGTCTTTTTAGATGCAGATGGCATAATCAGGGTGGGAGCAAGGATCAGTCGATCATCCTTCTCCAACTTAGACACCCAGTGATCTTAGCAAAAAAACCATCATCTGACTAAGCTGATAATTAGTCATTATCATGAAAGAGTAAAACATCAAGGCAAGAGCTTTACCATCAATGAAATCAGATCCAATGCCTATTGGATTCCTGGAATAAGCAGAGCAGTTGCATCTTTCATCTGACAATGTGTCACTTTCTGTAGAGTCAGAAGACCTCCAGAAGGTCATAGGATGAGTGACCTTCCAAAGGAAGGTGTAGAGCCCTCCCCACCTTTCTCATAGTGTGGCACGGACTGTTTGGTCCCTTTACCACTAAAGAGGGAAGGAAGCAGCATAAAAGATATGGTTTGCTTTTCACTTGCTTCTGCTCACGAGCCGGTATTGAAATGTTAGAGGATATGTCCACTGATGCCTTTATAAATGGTCTGAAATGTTTCATTGCAATTCGTGGTGCTGATCGGCAAATCCAATGTGATCAAGGAACCAACTTTGTGGGTGCAAAGAACGAATTGAACAAAGCTTTACAAGAACTTAACACTCCCAGACTCATCACCTTTCTATCCGAAAAACATTGTGATTTTTTTTTTTTCAACGCACCTCACTCCTGTCACGCTGGAGGTGTGCGAGCGCCAGATAAAGACCATAAGGAGCGTGTTGAACTCCACATTATCATTGGCCTCTTGCAGACTCAACGATACTTCTCTGCGAATGTTGTTTTATGAAGTCATGGCTATAGTCAACAGTCGCCCACTTACTGTGGACGACCTGTACAACCATGATAGTATGGAACCACTCACACCCAATCATCTACTTACAGTGAAATCCAACATGGCTCTACCTCCACCAGGGAAGTTTGTCAGGGAGAACCTTTATGGACAAAGGAGATTTCGCAGAGTACAGTATCTGGTGGAACAATTTTGGAGTCATTGGAAAGGGGATTTTCTCCACAACATTATTGTAAGACATTGTTGGCACACGCCAAAGAGAAATTTACAAGTGAGAGATATAGTGATGCTTGTGGATGACTTGTTACCCAGATGTGAATGGAAACTTGGACGGATTTTAGAAACTGTCACTGATAAAGATAGACTGGTAAGAAAGGGTAAAATATATATAGGAGATAAGAGGCTTAACAAGAAAGGGGAACGCCTTGGTAAGGTGTCAGTGCTAGAACGTCCAGTGCAGAAGTTAGTCTTATTAGAAGCTACTTAAGTACATATCACTGATGTTAATGGTTTATTTTCCAAATGATACAGATGTGAAAATTATTTGTGTTTGTGGGTATTGCTTGGAACACATGTAATTTTGGTGGGAGTGTAAATAACCCCAAGGTTTGACGAGACAAACTAATTAATGTTATAAAACATTCATTTGCGTATTGCGCATATTTTTTTAACATTATTTTTGTACGTTTATATACATTCATTTATACTTAAGTAGTTTTATTTCCCATGTTGTTAGTGGGACCCTTTATTTTGAGGGACGTCCGGTTTTTATTCGTTACCAGAACAGTGTTAAGCTAAGCTAAGGGGAGAACGTGGCTTTATGATATTCTGTAAATGGCTTAAGCACCCCCCCCACCCCGGTAAAGGCACAAGCTCTTATGTTGGTTAAGTTTTTTTTTGGTAATTTATTTTAAATAAATCGTGAACCATCAGTCAAGTCTTTTGGCCATCAATCCAGAGGGAATGCTACAATATCATTCACATAAAAATAAAGCAGGGTTTATTTGTTTAAAGGGGGGGTCAGTAATGCCACCCCCTGGCTTCACGATCACGGGCTTGGACTTTAGCTATGTGCACATGATATTTCCTCTGGGTCTCCTTCCACAGTCTAAGGAGAGCAGCACAGGAGTGGCGGTAGCTCTGAACTACCCGCAGTGGCCCATAGAACGCGGTGTATGAGCGGCACTGCTGGTCGGCTGCAGGGTCTCCAGGCTGATGCACTTTTGTACAACTGTTAATCTCTTTTAATGTCCAGAACACAACTGTGCGGAATTCTCCAAAGAAAAATAAATGTGATGCATTTACAAATGCCCTTCCTACCAAAAAAAAACACAATGGAGTTTTTTTTAAACTAAGCTTCATCCATTACGAGGAGTACCATATATTTAATGCAGCAATGAGGGAGGCAGAACAGAACGGTTGACCTGTTGAAGCACTAGGCGAGACTAAAAAGGAAATGGGACAAAATGTGCTGCGAAAGTGAAGAAACCATAGGAAAGAATGACTGCAGATGGGAGAGCTGTTAAATGCTGAAGAACACCTCAGAAGAGGAGGAGCGCCCTGCATGAAAATCACTTCTGCGACCTGGCGCCACCTGCTGTCCTAGTGAATGTACTGCACGAAAATACCATCGCCAGCTCGGTTCCGAAAAAGCGCTGAAGTTGTAACATGACTCATACAATGCAGGATTGCAACATACGCAAGAACGAGCACAGACGTCTTCATAGTGTCAATTTGTTTCTTTATTTCTTTGTATAACTGTACCTCTATACATGGTTTTGTTTTTCCAAGCAATCAGATAAGTTACATGATCAAAATGCAAACAAAAAAAAATAATCGGTCAGATTAATTTATGTGGGGGCCCAAGGTTGATAGCTGCATGAACACCCATGTGTTACCAATTTAACTAACAGTTCCATTTTTTTCTGAGGCAGGGAAGGGCTCTGATGTTTGCCAGGGCCCTAAGATATAACCTGCGATAGTCTATGTCTTAATCTGCCCCCCATGCAGCAACACTAATGAAAAATTGAACGAGTCACTGGTAACAAAAATATGACTAACTGTGGATACGTTACCAGTGACTGGAAGGAACACTGTTTCCGCCTTCAGAGAACTTTGTAAAGGAGTGTAGTAATCGGTATCTGGGGTGAAGCAGGTAATTAAAAATTGAAAGAGACTTTTAATGCGGTACGCAGAGGCATTTGGAATTTAAAGGACAGGAGCTGCATGTCGAATATGCAAGCCCAGCGTAATGGATGTGGTAACTTTCAGGCAGTCTGAGGACATACAGGAAGTCATTTACTGAGATACCTCAGTTAGCTCTCAGCCAGGGTTTGTGAATGAGGTGCCATAAACTAACTGCTGTGCGCTTCTGGTGGATCCATTTGATCTAGCAAACTGCAGGCCCCTCTCACTCCATCCTTCTTTATGGGCAGTTTTGCAGAGCTGTGTTTCCCTGGACTGTTTTTGGTCCCATGATTAGCATAACATGCTTGGCACATGACACAGAAATGGCGTCTCTCAGCACTTTCTATGAACCTTCCCGCCCCCAGGCTTCTAGACCAGGTGCCATTGAGCGCATTGCTCACCATTTATACTGGGACAGAATAGAAGAAACTCCTTTGCTGAACTCTGATGAGGCAGAAATGCTGTTACTGCCTGTTTAGTCATTCAGACATACATTCTCAGCACGAACTGTGGCTGGTCGATGCCGACATCTCAACAAAAGACCTTGGTGCTACAACTGAAGAGGAAACCTCCATCAGAAACCTTCTAAAAATGATGAAATGTATTAATTACCTTGAAGATCTTATTGCAATGCTCTGTTATCTGCCCGTGAAACACTTCCCTGAATGTCTTCTGCCAGAAATCTTACCAGCACTAAAATGTATGAATTTTAGGCCTGTATTCTTCTCCCTATACTGTCAAATATAGTATATAAATACTCTTTATTGCCTTGAAAGTCTAAAGCAGGCTTGCATGAGTACATTTTGAAGATATACCTCTATAATGTTTAGCATTAGATGCTGGCTATCACATAATAGTAATGACTGAGACCACAGAAGGTAGCAGAGTATTGTTACACATAACTCCTGTTTTATAGAGTAGCCTAGGTACTCATGCCCGAGATTCACACAAACTCCCTATTTTCACGTCTGTAGTAATAACCCTAACATATAAACGCTCGCGGAGTCATTGCATGATACAATCCCATTAGCTTTTCTATGCCTTATTTTGGAGTTGCATGGATCTCCAGCCTCACTGAAATCTCCTTAGATTCACCTGGACTCTTCTGAATTTGACCTGGTTATCTGTGAATCGATTTAATCCCCTTTTTCTCATAAAAATAATCATTTGGCCTTTATACAAAGCAATATACAATTGAGAGAGCAGGGTCAGACAGTGCGTGGAGCAATTAGGGTTAAGGGTCTTATCCAAGGTCCCAACGTCAAAAATTATTCTGCTGACCATGGGATTCGAACAAACAACCTTCTGAGCATGACAACCTAATTGCCTGAGCCACACATCCACCTCCTACTCGAGGGTAGCTGACTCTCAGACTATCATTCATAAACTAGATGTAGTCAGGCAAAATAGCTCAGGATACTGACACTGCCAACTGTTGGTCCCCTCTCAGTCACTTTTTCCATCAGCTGGGTCATGACCTGTTTCCCTCATTAGTTGTCATCCATCATTAAGAGAATTTTGCATGCTTGTAATTGTATTTGTCATTTGGACTTTCATTCGACACTATTTACAACGGAAACTACTATTCTTCTAAAGGGTTGTTGAATCATCAAATATTGACTTTTCTGTGCTTTTTGTTTTGTTAGAAAAACTACCATGAATCACTTTGTGCGAGACTTACTCGTAAAAATATCTTACAAAATAGTCTTATGAACTGATACTGAAAGAAATCTTACTCTCCCTATTCTCATGATTACCATATTATGAACTTTCCTTTTTCATTGATGAGAATAAACCAGAATCTGAATTATTAAAGTCTATTTAATTATATTGCTTGATCAGTAAAATCAACTACACAAATACAAACTATGCACCTTTCTAGCCGTAACTGATGCAATTCTTCATTACAGAAACATATAGGAATACTTTCTTTTAAATATTTTAAATAGTCTGGCATTGCAGTAACTACAAAAAAGCAAAAACGGATTCCTCACAGTAGAGAGTAGCCAAAATGACATAGCTATCAAAGACAGCCAATATAACCCAGCAACGTTTTCTACACCAAAGCACACTGTTAACGTGAAGGACTGAAAACCATTGACAGGTTAGTGGAGGCTTATCACTTTTATGCAACAGCCCTTCTTTCTCCTCAGTCACTTAAGAATATGAAACTTAACTCCACACACCCAAAACAGGTTAATATCTTTTAAGGTGACATAATTTCCTACAGCCGAAAGTCGGGACTCCCTGATCATTTGCTGTCCTCGTACAAATTACGACCTTGAACGGTAATGTGGAGATTGGAGTGACACTGATCTTTCAAAACTCAGCTCTGCAGCAAATCTCTGCCGTGATAAAACCGAGAAATTCCTGCTGCCATTCTGTGGCCAACATGTTCAGCACTGCTTTGAGCCACCCAACTGTAATGACTCTAATATTTGCGAAATCTTTTTTTCCAAATCAATTCAATTCAACCTTATACATCACTTTTCCCCACATTTTGCTCCAAAACACTTAAAGAATCTAATGACAGAATAATTTCATACTCAGAAACTTCACTAAGACAATACACTCACTAACTACAGCAAAAATGTCTGACCTTAGAATGACAGAAAATCCACTAAAATTTATGAAAGATTAATACTCAGTATTATATTCTTAATAAGCTCCGTTCCTCCTTCATTTCTCCCTCTTTCTCATTGCTTATTTCTTAGTGCACAAAAGACTAAATAATGATGGCAAAGAAACCTTGACAGAGCTCTGCATTGGCAAATAGTTAAAACATGTCACAGAACGCCAAGCCCTTTGCCTGAGATGGCATGACCTGAATTCACACTACTACAGCAACCATCTCGAAGTATTAAAAAAACAGAGAAATCGAGACCTTGTGGCAACTTGATTACAGGGATTATAGCTATGAATGACATCACTTATAGCCAGTGACTTGGTATGATTCAACCACAATTGCCTCTGAGTCATTTCCTGCCTGCGATCACACAGACACACTCTGCTGAGAGGATTTCAGTGCCATCAGCCTGTCCAGTGAATCTACGATGTGTTTCAGGTGTCCAGGACTCACCTGCAGCGTATAGTCGGTGGGGCCCAAAACCAAGGCCCCCAAAAGCAAACAAAAAATACATTTATAGAAAAATAAACAAAAACTACTCAAAGGTGTAGTTTGTCAGATTTTTTTCCCTCAGAGCATACATATTTTGAGGAGTAAATGCGAAGTCATTTGCTATGTACACGCTAGCCTTTCCCCATTAAAAACAGTAAATTCTTAGCACACAAAAATACTCCATTTGTTTGCTGAACTTGGGTATAGCTGACAGTTAAAAACAGAATTTAAAAAGCTTTCAGAAGCATTTTGCTGCATTATTATTTTCTTTTATAAACATTTCTGTCTTGGTGAAAATCTCGGAGAGGTCTAGTAATCGCGTAACACATGTTTGCAAACTGTTTCGTATTTTAAAAAATGACTTTTTTACACTAATACATCAACAATGATTTATAACCTGAGGACTGGTGCACAAGACAGGCCTGGAGAAGCACCAAATATTATTATAAAGGATCTTCTTGGCATAGCTACATGATAGTCTGATATAGTCAGACATCTGTAACACTGTAAGGAATGATTCCAAGATGCTTTAAAAGGTATGAAAATGGCAGAGATTCAGTGTTTCTCTGGGTGGCGTGTTGGAGATTCTCATACCCAGTACTGATTTTTCTTCAGAGCCGGGTTTGTTGTTCGACAGTGCTGTAATAGTTCTGGGTCAGGCTCTTTGGAGTCCACATTGGACATGGGAATGTTGTTGGCTGGGTCTGTTTTCCGGAATGTTTCTGGGTTAGCCTCACCATTTTTGGGCTTGGAAGAGACCGTCTGGACATTGTGCTTGCCAGTCTTGTTCCGCCTCACCAGGTAGTATGCTAGCATGGCTGCGAGAACGACAAGCAGAAGGACAATCAGAATGGGAATGAGGATGGCCCAAAGATTGTTCCGTGCGGACATCCCATTTCCTCTCTGCTCTGGACTCGGTGGAACAGTGTTGGGAGGATCTTTGAGAACGATGGCTTTGTAGGTTGCTGAAGCATTGTAGGGAGCTGTCCTGAAGGCCATTGTTCCCTCTGCAGGTGGCACACCATGTGCCGCGAGGAGAAACCGGGCCTGGTTGCTGCGAACCTGGTCTCCTGCTCTAGTGTCATTCCGAATCTCCAGGCCCACGCGTCCCTCCTCCAGATCTTTCTGGGAGAAGTTGTATATTTCCTGTCTTTGTTCCCCATCGATCCAAACAAACCTGGCTCCATGTGGCTGCTGGATAATCTTGAAATTTGGAACATTCCTTGTTTTGTTTGCCAGTGCTGAGGCATCTAGAACGCTAGGGTTAACTAAGATGGTTTTGCCTCGTGGTAGGACCGGGTTATCAAGGAGTTTCACTAAAGGCTTTGCGGTTATATTTAGAACAGTGGAGACATTAGCCGCTTTGCTCCTGGCTACGAGCGCCACACTGTCCCTTGGGGATGTGGATTTCACAAAGCGGACGCTCACCCGCCCCTCTTTGATTTGCTTTTGTGTGAAAGCTGAGGTAGGCTGTCGGTCCACCATTACAGCAGCGTATTTGGGATTGTTTGTGATCTTGTAAATAACATCCTCCTGGTTCGGCCCGCCTGTGGTTGCTTTCAAAATGGATTCTGTGATCGGAGTTTCATCATCCCCCTGCTTTACCTGGATCTCCTCAGCTTTGGCGAGCTTCAGGGTCCGTGCCAGGATGCCAATGTGTAGGGAGAGCCCCTCCATTTTATACCTGCCATCAAAAGCTGTAAACTCCATAAATCCATTGGCCAGAGTGCCATCGCTAACAAATATCACCCTCCTTTCATTGATGTCCTTTTGGGTGAACACTTTGATATCTTTCCTGGTGTCTGCGTTCATTAGGTGGCCATTGCTGGGGCCTTTGGTAACAGTGAAGACGATCTCCTCGGGTGACTTATCTTCATCAGTGATACTGAGGTATTTGTCAGAGAGGACTGCAAAAGAACTCTGCACAACCTCCAGTATCAGGTCCAGTTTTGGTGGGGTAAGTTTCTGTTGCTTGATGGAAATGTTGAATGCCTCCTCTATGAACGATTCTGTCTGGGCCTGCAAGCCTCGCCCATGAGGGTTGAGCCGTACACGGAAGGTGAAGCTGTCGGGGGAGGCTTCGGTCTCCTGGTGAAAGTACTCCAGCTCCCTGCTTTCCAGATCTTCCTGTAAAAAGTATGGGGCCTCTCGTGTCAGGTCCTGACCACTCAAGATGAGTGTCCCATGGATGGGGAACTGTTTCACCTCAAACACAACATCCAAAGAGCTCCTCTGAGACTCTGGGGCACTGGCCAGCAGATTGGAGGCATCCAGCTTGGAAGTGTCAATGACATCTTTGTGACCTTGTAAGATCCTGAGACCTGGGACAGAACATGGAACACATGCTTACTCTCATACCCCAGTATGACATTCAGACACACATCTGTCATGATTTAGAGGAAATGTTAGCAAGCTGACATTGATGGCATACTCTAAAAGAGGTGGACAAAATAATGGAAACGACACATGAAAAAGAACTTCAGCTTTGAATTAAACTTCAATCACAAATTCAGCCGTGAATGTGAGTCAGATTAAGCTGAATGCCAACTATCCATATGTGGCACCTGTACAAGAGATCTGACAATCAGCTTCACAAAGCTGGAATTTACGGCAGAGCTGCCATTCAGAAACCCCCTGTATTGAAAGTCAGGCAAAAAAAAAATGTTACCCAGACATAAGGAGCATGGTGTGAGCCCATTTTCCAACATCTGGACGCCTTTATGTATGAATGCCTACAGTATCTGTTGGTATAGGTGGCCATGTCACTGCACCCAATGATTGCTGCGCCTGATTGGATAATGGCTGAGGAATATGAGGTCATTTTAAAGGGCCAAATCCTCTCTCTGCTGTGCAAACATGCTGCATAATGTTCCCATTTTCAAAGACAACAATGACCCCCATATAAACTGCTAAAGCAAATACGGGCGGTTTACTGTTTACCAGGGTGAAGTGGGAGCCCAATGTCCCACACAGTTCAGCACATGTATGAATGAATTTGTTCTAAAGGCAAAGGTTGGTCCTACGCCACTTAGAGCCATTGACATTAATATATTGACATTGACATTCTTTTGTCCAACCCCTGAAAAAAGGTTGTGAATATTATTATAAATAACAAAACTGACAAATTTCAAAAGCAAGTAATACTGAGAGATTGTTTTTTTAAAGATATCCCCAGCCTGTATGATTTACCAAAGCGCTTTCTCTTTTGCAGATACAGAACATTATTTACAAGGATAATGCATACCAGATATACTGAATTTATTTGTGCTAAAAGGAAAAATAAAGCAATTGCATTTAATTTAAAACACACGTTTCAGAGAAGGCAAATAGACAAAATATTAACTAGGCCCCTGAATGCAATGTTTATAAGCAGCTGTACTTCCTGGCAGGGTTGTACTCAATTTTAAACAGAAAACAGGAAACAGCGATGAGGAAATGCAGGCCCAGTTAGGCTGGTCACGTACAACACTACTTGATGTCCAATTATTTTTTAAAGCAGAACTTTGCATAAAAAAGAAACTCGTCATAATCAGTAAAAAACAGTTGAACCCTTACTATCTTACAGCTTAATTAATGTAGATTTTCTTCAAGAGTTTACCCTGTCCTCATTTTGTATTTACCAATCAACATGCGTGTTTTTCAAAAAACGTGGATGAAATAAAGCGTGCAGGTTTTAAAGCATAGTTTGGGTTATTCTCTATATATACACCCCAAAGGGGTGAGTTATTTCCAAATTTGTTAAATGTTAAAGTGAAATGTGCAAATATTTGTGGATTTCCAAAATGATGCAATTGCTTATATTAGAGGGAACTCCGAAACAGAGCAAGGAAGCTGGATAAGCAGAAGAGGAAAGCCAGCCTGTTAGAAAGAAGAAGTTGGCCGGGATGGAAGCGAAAGTTAGATGGGGGTGTCGGGACAGTTTGCAGCAGAGCAGGAGACAATTACGGGAACCTGGGGGCAGAGCGATAGCAGAAACCCTATACCTGTGTTTCTCCAGAGCTGTGAGACATTGCCTCGCGCCTCCGAGTCGTAGGACACCGTGACAGGGAGGGTGTGCTGCAGGTCTGGGGCTGGGCGTGAAGAAAGCAGGAGACGAATGGCATCCTGTACCTCCCAGAAGGGCTGGCTGGGCATCTGGTGCTCATAGAAGACAGATCCAGACTCCAGCTGTCCCAGCAGGGACGAGTCAAAGAGGGGAGTCAGAGTGGGATAGTAGAACATCACACACAATAGCAAGCAGGAAAACTAAAAAATAAAGCTGCTCAGGTGGGTGCAAATACAAGGTTAGATATACGGCGCTCATACAAAGTCTTAGGACACCTGCATAGTTCTGTAAAAATTTTGAAAATGTATGGGTTTCATAAAAGTCCGTTGACAAGCAGTGTTTAACATCTGCGCATCTATTCTATACAGGCATTTTCTTTTTATTAAGTGTCACACCATTTTTGACTGACTCATTCAGTTCTGTTCTTGCCATTTTGCCATTAATTGCAATTGTAGTCAATAGCTCCCAAAGCGATACTAAACACAAGTGTTTGGTGTTTTATTAATGTGTTGCTAATTAAAAAGCACCCAAATCAGACTGCTTGCCAGTGAACTTTTTAACTCTGAACAGCTCCTTTTGAAATGTAATATGGATTTTATGTTTTATTTAAAACTACTGGTTTCTAATGTGATACATATTTTTGTATATTTACAAATGAATAAAGTAATGATGGTTTTTGTTATGAAACCAAAAAAACTGCAATTTTTTTTACTGAATTAAGCCTTTCTGCGAGCACTGACGGTTTCCAAAATGTACTTAAGGTTATTGTTCGACACAAAACACAGGATATTAATTTGTACTATTAGAAAGAAGGACATACAGGTAACCAACATGACAGCCCTTCCACTTCTGACACTAGCAGGGAAATCTTCTACCAAATTTAAATGATAAAGGTTAAAAAGGGTACATAAAAATAATGAAGTCTACGATGAAGCTTTTGTTGGGATTTTATATGGGTTATTATAATTTACGCTGTGCTGTCCCAGCTTCCGTTTGAACGCCACCTTAATGAAGACTCCTTCCTGCTCATTATTGTCATGTTAATGACAAATGCAATGGCGCCCCCTGCTGGCCGGAGGCAGTATAACACGAGCGGGCTGGCTCAGCACAGAGAAGTGGCGCGGGAATAGCGTGTCATGCTGATGAACAGCAGTTAACTGGATTCCTCCCCGGAGCTCCAGCAGATCTCCTCCACTGGAGAAAATGGAGATGCGGGGGCTTTGAATTACACGCGGCTATCACCCTAATTAGCAGCTAATCAAAGTGCGTGAGGGTTGCCTTCTTGTGATGTCGTGCTAACGGCTGGTGGTGCCACCTTTCTAGTGCCGGAGTATAATTTCGAAATAGTTCACTGAACAGGACGTGTCAGAGTGGGAATTAGCATGGAAATTAGGCTAATTAGGCTAGGTGAAGGCTGTCATTGTGCAGTGTGATGTCAGAAGTGCAAAGGTTTTTTCTAGAGCTCGGTAATAATTCACATGTTCTCCCTCACGTCTTTCAAATGATTAATGCTCCATTGCTCTCCTTTTTCTACAAGGGCCTGGCATGACACAGGGCTGTCGTGTCCCCATCGCCCCCCACTGATATAGCCTATGATGAAGCCTTTACACATGAAGTATTTTGTGAACTCAAATTAATATGGAACAGTAAACTTTTACAAAAAATTTTTATGCTTTTCTTTTTCAGCTGCTGTTTCCTTGAAGTCCTATTTTGAGTATAATGATGAACATATTATCTACGTATGTCTTCACCTCAGACTGGGTGAAACTGGAGATCTCCTCAAACTGGTTTCTGTCATTACTGGAGATAAGCCTCCCCAGGTTAGGCCCTCCTATTACGGTGTAGGTGATCTCGTCTCCGTCCTCATTGGTTACGGCTTTCAGGATGTCGTTCGTGATTGGCTGCCTTGTGCCTTAAAATAAATAAAAATGGTTGTTATTTTTTTGTAATAAGGAGGACACAGATCAGTATTCTTCCATTGTGTGTGCTGGATACACATGCTCGGTGACCACTAGCCAAAACCGGTTTGTCGGTTCCTCTGTAGCAGTGATTAACTTGCATCTAATGCTACGATGTCGTTCTCCATATCTGTGATCTACATATTGTGCTTTCTTTGGCCATGTCTGTCTGCTGAGGTATAAAATAAAGCCCAGATGAATAAATTAGCTGTAACTCTTTCTGCTTTGCATTCGGTGACAAGCACCGGGGCCTCATTGACTAGCGGGTTTAAATTCTGCCCTCCTGGCTCCAGGTTTGTGGAATTTATATGGTTTCCCAACTTTCCTCTAGCAGTCCAAGGATATGACATTTAGCCCATTGGCATTATCCATAATGTCCTATTGACTGAGTGTATGTGTCCTGCAATGGAATGACATCCAGTCCCCTGAAATCTCTTGCCCTTTGCCCAGGGCTTCCTGGAACGCCAGGCTTATCCTGACTCTACATCAGTGGTGTTGATGGATGGATGGATGGATGGATAGATGGATGGCTGGACTTACAATGATTTACTCAAATTTTCCCCATGTGGACACATATGCCTGCGTGAGGTGTTCATGTTTGGTGACTGATATATTTCGGCAAAGCCATGAGCAAATAGTGGTACCTGGATAGACCAAGAGCTCCCCCTCTGTTTCCATGGAGATGGTGAGCTCCCTGGTCTTCACAATGAAATGGTACAGGGGTGAAGTGTGCTCTCGGTCGGTCACCGTGAAACCAAACCATCCCGACTGGGATCCTGAGAAGACACACAGTGTGACGCTACACGTGTGACATCACATCCAGTTCCAGTGCAGCTCGCTGACACTGACCCAGTTCCTGTCTGCTGTACAGTTATTCAAAAAGAAATGTGTCATTCAAGTAATACATTGATTTAAATTAAACTTTAAACATAAAACATACTTGAAGTTTATTTGTGCATCACAACAGTCAACATTAAACAGGAACTAGTCAAACTATATATTAGTATAGATATCGTATATCAGTGGTGTCCAACCAGCCAACGGGGTTGCGGGGGCGCCTGATATATTTTGCCATTTGAGGGGATTTTAAGTTGGTTTGCGACTGACTAGAATCATCTTGGTGATTGACCAGTTGGGAACCCCTGAGGTACATAATTGCACATCTCAGAACACAATTAGCATACAATGTGCTTTACGAATCTGGATGAAATTACATTACCTTTCTGCCTAGCTGAAGCCTGTATGTTTAATAGTGATGGCCCAATGAAGCTTCATGAACCATTTGCAGTATTTTCGATCCCCACTAGATGGTGCTGTTGGTTTGCTTTGGAGCATGCTTTGAAACCTTTTATGAACAGACGGCACCATCTACTGGGGTCAGAAAATACTGCATATTAATGGTTATGTGTCATTTTCAGTCAACTCCCATTAAAGAGGATGCTGGAGGCAAAGCTGGGGGGTCAACCAAGGGAAATTGACATGAGAGCTATGAAGGGGGGAGCTTATTCTTAATATCCGTTTAATTCCAGGATCCCCATAAATGACAGAGTGTTCACTAAATGCAAAGAATATAATTAGAGAAACCAATCAGCTCGTTATCAGCCAGAGAAGCTGTTCAGGTCAGTTTGTGGAGTCACCCTTAGTTTTCAAAGAGTTCTGATCTGCCTGTTTAAAATCCCAGGCTTACCTGTGTGGATAAAGACGACCTCGCTGTTAATAATTTGGGCCTGCGTGAAGTTGCGGATGTCCTCCTCCAGCGAGGCCTTCAGGGCCACTCTGCCACTGGAGGAACCTTCGATGGAATAGACCAGCTCCTCCGGGGGGGTGTCCTTATCTTCAGAGTACAACATGTTGGCTGTGATTTCTGCTTCTTCCCCTGGAAGCAGCTGCAAATTGCCAGGCAATTAAATGAGAAACAGAAGGAGGGCGAGCGTATCAGCAACTTTGCTTTTCAGCAGTATCAGGTACTGCCTCGTAGATGGTTCCGGGTTAATGCACAGTGGCTTGACCCATTATCTAAAAATGGATCACATTGCACTGAAAGATTTCTCTCATTGGGTTTTAGTTTAATGGCCTTCTAATGACCTTGGTGCTGAAAGGGACATTAATGGAGAGAAATGGAGCGTATCTCCAGAAAGAGATTCCGAAATAGCAAAACTCAACAGGGAGGGGCTTGTGAACAGGACTGTATTTATTTTATCTGTTATGGGCCCACGAGAAACTGCCTGATTGACTCTCCTGCAAGAGAAATAAAACCAGAAGGAAGCTATCATCCAATATATGGCACCAAGCCTCAGATAGACAAAGCGAGATCGCTTTATTATTATTTGATGTTAACTTTCTTAATCCTTAGTTGAACACTGAAGGCCTTAAAAACCTGGCTTGTAAGCATAAATGTCAGTAACATCATTACTCCGATGTGTTTTCTAAGTGCTTGGTCATTTTATATTTTTATGTGAGTTTGATGTTTTGCTGCCCTCTGTTGGCCATTTTGAAAACAGCACCTAGACGTTACTGAGTTACACCAGTAGATGGTGACATGAGCTTTGAATTTATAATGATTATTTATTTATTTGTCCCTTTATTTATTTATTAATTGATGGCAGATGCTTTTGCCATGTTCATGGGCTTCTGTTCTGTATCAATCATAATAATGTCTCCAGTTTGGCCAGCAGCAGCTGAATGAATTACCTTGCTTTTCTACATAAGTCTGTGTGAATATGATTCACTGCACACCTCTGCATGGATGGTAATATAATAATACCCCACTTAATTTGACTTTCCCATCACCTGTGGATGGGATTTATGGTAAACAGACAAATGAAAAAATCTGCATGCAGGGTGGCCTCTTAATTGCTGACTCTGTGAATAGCGGAAAAAAAATAAATTGAAATCAATTGGACATTCTAATTTGCCAGTGACAGTGACCATTGTATCAGTGACATCAATCTCAAACCATTTTAAGAAAGCAAAGTCATAAATTACACTGCCAGTGTTTTAATATGACATTTCAAATGAACACAATATGTGCTCAATCTGAAGAAGCAGGTTAACCTAAACTACAAGAGTGCTATTTTTGTCCCAAAAGGGAATCCCTGCAGCCTAAGCTGAGGGGGATTTCGGTGCGGCTGTTGGTGGTGTTGCAGGCGGTGCGGCAGACGATAGGAAGTCAGGGAATAAAGGACCCATTCAGTAAAAGGAGGGCTAATTGAAGCCAGCTGTGGCCAGCTGTGGCAGGAACTGAGGGAGGGGGGAGGGGTATGCCCTGTAGGAGTTACCGTTGTGCTGTGTGTCCTGCCCGATCGGTGGCCACAAAACTCCTGCGCAAAAGCAGAGTGCTCCTCAGGACGAAAGACCCTCTGCGAAACGGGCCAGTCCACTGGTTACGAGAGACATATCATTATGTCACAATTTGTGGGATCTAGGAGCGTCTTCTGATTGGCCAGTTCGCCAGCTGCCCCAGAAGTGGAATTGCAGCCATGGACATGTAGTGTCCAAAAATATATGTTGCCGGGGATACGTGTAACCACAGACGGAGTTGAAACACTGAATCATACTCTTGGTTTCCAGATGATTGTGGGAAAACTCTCCCCGCCACCCCCCACCCCCCACCCCCCATCCCCAGCCCAGCAAATCCAGCCTCCAGCAAGCTTTGGAGCCCTAAGGCCCATTCTGTGGCTGGAGGTGGGGAACAGGCAATGCAGAATAGCACCGTACTGACCTCCAGCCCTGTGTTGCGAATCAATCTGGGTGGTTCATCGTTGACAGGAGAGACTGTGACATTTACGTCGATTGGCTGACTCTGCCTGCTGGTCTCGGATATGTATGCCAGCAGCGTGAATCTGTCGCTGGTGGTCTCACTGCCGTCATGTATGTAGTAGACTTGGCCATTCCTCACCTGGGGGAAGGTGAGCAAAAGATTGGCTGAATAATAATCATGCGGGCACCAGCAACGACGCAAGCAAGTTGAAAGAGTGACTGTACAGTGATAGCCCTGTTCGAAACAGGCCTTTGGACAGCCTTTAGCTGTACATTTTGTTCTGCAGTGCTCCATAGGAAGGGAGGTTGCAATAAAACCTTCAGTAATCATGAACATCTGGAGTCTTAACTATGCTTTCTCCATCCCGCCTGATGCGGACACAAAAACATCATTCAAATGCGGCCCAGATCTTGGTTCTGCCTCCGGTGCCTGCAGCTCATTCAAGGTTACTCACCTTAAGCTACAGGGGCATCCAAACCAGCAAAAAAAGCCATGGACCTTTAAGCAATTGGAACCTTTTACACACACACACTCAGACACACACACACACACACACACACACCTGTATAGGGACTCTACATTCATTTCCATGGGCATGAGCCTAGCCCCAAATAATGAAAACCTTAAGGTTAAACTCTGACCTTAACCATAACTAACCAAACAAAATAACAGTATTAGTTTTTTGATTGCAATCACAGGTTTTTATAAAATTGAGTTGGTGGTCTCCACAACGTCAAAATAACATTTAATCCCCACAATGTAATGCATATGTAACCTAAATCCACACACATACGCATAGTATAATAATAATAATAATAATAATAATAATAATAATAATAATTAATAATTGCTAGGACGGGGCAATTCAAATCACAGTCCTCAAGTTCTGAGTCCTGCTGATTTTCCAGCCTTCCTTCACCTGTGAGCCCGGTGTGAAGCCTCTGGCCAATGAAAATCAGTAATCGTTAAACTAACTACCTGGGAGAACTGAAAACAAGGCCTGGATTTGGAATTGAGGTCCAGATGGTTACCGCCACCTGGTTCCACCTGAGTGGCTGTTTGATTCAGGTACATCACTCCTGGCATGGGCTAATGGTTTGACTTTTATCTCCAGCATGGTTCTCGCTTAGGAGGTAACTGTGATATCGCCGCGAGAGGATTAACGCGGAAACCAGGGACAGTGCCACGACCAGAAGAAACACCGCCATTTACTGTGTGAATTGGCTCCCAAGCAAAAAGAAAAATAAATGCTCACTAACGGAATACAAAATTACAACAGTTCGGTTAGTTTTCTTAAAGATTGATAAACATGGCTAATTCAAGGCTATTTGATGAATATTCGAATTTGAGACTCAACAGTGGAGTCTATGTGACACGTGTTGTGGAAGCGTTTGAGGGCTGGGCATACCTACACCGTCATGGCAACGTAATGGGCCCATTTATGTTGGCTCTGGCTCTCTGGGTTCAGAGTCAATTTTTCCACCCCTTTCCAAAAGCAGACAAACAGGGTGAATGTAGAGGGGTACTTATGCTGGTTTTCAGGGGAGTGACTAACCGAGCCCACTATGCCGAATGGCACATCCTGGACGAAGGGAAATTTTCCAACAACAACCCCTTATTTTATTTCTTTCTCTTTCCATGCGTAAATGCGTAAAGCTTCTTGGTGACTTCGTCACAGAGTGTGCTGCCACGGACAGAATTTTTCCAGAGGCTAATTTCTACATCGCCTGAGTGATCGTAATTGTTTCCTACTGCAAATAAGACCAATGTCTAGGAGGACAAGAGGAACTCCCAAAATTTCTCAAACTATTCATGTCTAGGAGTGTCTGAACTATCATTAAGTTTTGATAGAACCAATGAAGATGCCAATGGTGTGTCAGCTTCTGTACTTTTTAAATACACTAAGTACAAAACATTTATTTACAGTTGTTTAATGTGGCCTTATCCTCTCCGCAAGGTAGCTATTTGCTGTTCATAACAGAGGTTATTAATTTAAATGCCATTCTGTTCCAGGGTTCCATAATTCCGATCCTGGAGGGCCAATCTGTAACACAGTCTGCAGATTTCCCTGCTGAAGCACATCCTAATCAGCTACTTACCAGGTTTAATAGGTGTGTCTGAGCAGAGAAATCTGCAAACTTTGATGCAGACTGGACCTCCAGTACCAGAACTGGGGAACGCTGCTCGATTCACAAAGGATATGATGAACAAATATATCCTGATCTTGTTCTATGTGATTTACTGGATACCAGTGTCGAAGAAGAGCAGTTCAGACAAATATTTGTATAATTCACGACCTCCAACTGCCAAAACAAGGGTAGGAGTGTCTCTACAGTGTTTTAGGTACCATTTACTGTACCATGTTCTATTCCCCTATTAATTATGACTAGACAAGTAGTCAATACTATTTTAATGCCCCAAAACAAATTTCATTTTATAATAACTTTTATAATGACTCACCTCATCCCAGGTGAAGGCACTCAAATCATTAAAGTTGTCAGACAACTGGATGTTTCCGTGTAGTGGGGTCTGATCTACAATGAAGTCAATGTTGGAGGAGCTATAGAAGGGGTGCGAGATGTTTAAAGTGTCATTTAGAGACGTGCTGCCTCCTTCCGTAACTACGAGGTCCACCACCTGCACTGGAATTTCGGATGGGACGATATCCACGTAAACCCTCAGGGAATCCAAGGTGGTGAAGCCATTGCTGACATCCACACTGAAGCTGTCTTGGCCCAGCTCCAGCGAGGAGACGTAGTAGACCCTGTTCTGGTTCAGGTCTTCCTGAGAGAAGGAGTGAATGTAGTCCATGTTGGGTGACACTGTGCTCTCTGGGTTTTGCATTGACATGACCACATGTCCAAGCCGAGGAGGCTCCTTGATAGTGAACACCATCTCTGAGGGTAAGATGTCTGCCTGCTCCACCTGTAAGGAATTGTAAACAACTGAAGTGTGGATTTTATGTAAGGCCGGTCAGTATTATTATGCCTCACGGTACAGGACCTGGGACATATGTGAAAAGTACAGATTCATTTTGTTGGCCAAAGCTCTTAAATGTGAGCTCCTACTGTATATTATGGTCATATATGCTGTTCACTGGTAATATCCCATTATTTTAAAACAATATTCATTAGAATTGCAAATATTACTTCTCATTTCATCCATCTTCCATAATCACTTTTCCAGCAGAGGGCAATGGACTCAGCAATTATTATTATTATATCTTTGAAAGCTAATAATCCATCTTTCATAACCAATTATCCATTGTAGGGCGGTAGTGAGCTAGTCGTAACCAAAGGTTATCTTAGTAATTATAAGTTTGCTATATTACCTAAAATCTCTAAAATATATTCTGAATGCAGTTCAATAATAGCTAAGGAACAGAACACATTTCCATCTGAATTTCACCCAGAAAAAGAATGAAAAGGATTATGAGTGTAAACATACCTTTAGATGATCTTCGCTTATTTTAGTGTGCTCCCCCATGTAACATAAGATTATCTCGTTAGTTATAACCTTAGGTTCTGAGAAGTAACCCTGCTTAAATATTTTTATCCTGAATGTCCCATTCTCAGACAAGCCTTTAGACTTGACATGAAAAGCAAAAGAGTCCTTGGACCTCAAGCTCTGTTCTTCATGCTGGTATGACACAACACCTTTTCTCAGGTCTTCCTGAGTGAAGACAGAAGCTTCTATTCCACTGACAATAACGCTTCCATCACTTGGGGGTGATGTTATCTCATATACAATCTCACTGGGATCTCTGATATCCATGTTGGACTCAGCACTCAGCATACTTGTATTGATGGTCTTGGTGCTGCCATGGTTGATTACAGCCATAGAGTTATTCACCACATGGAGATAAGGTTCGCTGGCCTGAAGCTGAAGCAGGGCGGTGATCTTGTGGCGACCATCAGACACTTGCAGCTGGAACCGTTCACGGTCTGCACCATGGTGCACAAAAAGGACCTTCTTGTCCCTAAGGTCAGCCTGGGTGAAGCGGAAGAGGGACTGCGAGCTGTCCTCGGCTGATACAATGTTCCCGGAGAGGATTCCTGCACGCATATACAGAAGTTGAGACTCTTTGAAGTCTGAGTCATCATCTTGGAACTGGATGTCGTCCGTAGTCAGCAAGCGCTGACCGTTTCGCACCACGCTGAAGATCTTGTCGACCACCTGATAGGGCACATGGTCATTTACAGAAAATATGATCATTTTGACAACACCCTTCAAGACTTCTTTCTCCTGGGGTTCAGTAGTTGTGCCTCTCTTTGCTTGTTTGAAAACGGCAAAAGCAAATTGATCCTCAGTGCTCTCAGATCCATCATGCTTGTATGTCAGTCTATTAAAATGCAGGTCCTCATTGCTAAACACCCTAATAGCTCCTTCAAATCTAGTTTGCCCAAGGGGAGACTCTCTGATGATACGGCCATGCTTGGGATCTTCTGTGATCCTGTACACAAAATCAGTTGAGTTTTGAGCCTGAACCCATAGAGTGGCATCATTAAGGATTCCCTCGCCACCCTCCATCACTCTAAGCTCTTTGTTAGTTAAGACTGGAATATCTGGGTCAGCCAGGATCTTTATTGGGTAGGTGTACACCGGAGAATGTTGTTCTTCTGCAAAAACTTGGAATTGAAACTGATCTTCTACATCCACAGCTCTGTGGACCCTTACTTTGTAATTCAAATAACCATTTCTGAGATCTTGCTGAGTGAAACTGCTCCCCTGAGTCAGGTCTTTGTTGTGAATTTGTAGAGTTCCCATGGTTGGGGCCTTTACAATGAAATATCTCATAGACTCTGCCTTCATGTTTTTCCCTTTCAGTACAGCTTCGAGTTCTGTGTGTTTTATAAGCCTTGTATGTCCCTGTTTTATCTCTAGTGGAATGATTTTTGCCATCCTTATTTGTGATGGCATAATTTTAACTAAAAATGTGTTGTTTGGCAGAATAACTTTTCCAAGGTGGGCATCAAATTGAATGCGTTCCACAGCTATCTCCCCTTGATCTTCTGTCTTAGTACTCACGTATCTCAATACACCTTGCTCCAAATCAGCTTGCCGGAATGACGTCACCTGCTTCATTGCATTATGACTTGTTAACATTTCCAGCTTCCCCAGCTTCAATGGATGGGTTATATTATACAGAACATCTCCATATCTCGGTATGGCTGACACTGATAGCTGCTGAATGCCTATGGGAGAAGAAGCCCCCTGAGACAGTAAGAGGCCAGTATTTGTGACCAAGGTCAGACTGGGTTGTGTGACTTCCAAGTTCAGGGTAGTAACTGGACCAGTAGAACGTCCATTTGAAATCTGCATGCCTATCCGATGTACATTTCCGCCTTTGTGAACATAGTAAATTTCCCCATCTTTGAGATGTCTGCATGTGAACTGACTGATGCTCCTCGCAGGGTCCTCTGCATTTTCCAAATAACCTTCTTCCGTGGGTGTCTTGGATGTAATGGTGACAAGTAACTCTTCACATTGGATATCAGAATCCATGATTTTAATTAGGTTAGGACTCAAGCGGGTACGCCCATACTTTGCAATGGCGATTACTTCATTACTTAGCTGGGGTATGTCACTGACAGGTATTAATTTAACTGGAAGGACATACTTTCTGGAAGTTTTTAAGCACTCTGGTAGATTAGCAGAAGAGTATATAAAAGCTTCCAACTGTATGGAATCTCCATATCTTTCATCGCTGTCATGGATATACTTTATTTTTTTATTGACCACATCAAGAAGAGTAAACTTTTTGGCTCTCTTACTGTTGATGTTCATATCCACTATTCCATACCAAGGATCATTTTGAAGCATGAAGATAATCTGAGACTGTCTGACTCCAGCTTTGTTCAAATCAAAAGTAGGCTGGAGATTGTGAATGTCAAGAAAAACCTCTCCACTTTGAGGGACGAGCAGAGGAGTGACGTCAAGGAGCTTTGTGATGTTACGAAAAATCTCTGGGGTGTTGTCATCTGGGTAACAGTGCCTTTCATTGGGGATGAAATCAGGGTGTGTGATTCTAATGGGAGAAGCTGTTGTAACTGTCTCTTCATAAGAACTTGAGTAATCGTAATCTCCTTCACATTTAACATGAATGTCCTTGGTCACTAAGGCATGTTGTAGGGTTCTTTCTCTATCGTTTGTTTTTATTTCCCCCAAACATCCGATAAAGGACTCTGACGTGATCTCTTCTTCCATGCGAGGGAACAGTCCACTGTTTCGAAACACTTCCTTCATCTTCCCTGGTACACCCCCAACGTACAGGTTTTCAGTCAGGTCCAGAATCTCAGAACCACTTAGTGAAGCTACGGTAGAATGGCTGTCCACCGTCAAAACAAACCTGTTCTGGTTAATCTCAACCTGTATACGATGCCACTGATCATCATCTAATCGCACTCTGGTGTTATTCAACACTATCATCCCACTCCCACGGTCGACAAGACCTTTGAGATGGCCGGTCACCAAACCAAGTGCGATAAAGTCATCTTGATGGCCAGAGTGGAAAATCAAAAGTGCATCCTCGATGGTGGTCTTCATGAGGAACTCCAGTAGCCGGGAGTCAGCCAGCGTCCATGTTGGAAATGATATGAACGAATCAGGGCTTATGAAACTGATTGCTTCTCCACTCTCGGCATCAAACTCACTTGAACACATTTCCTTGGTCTCTTCACACTCTGTTGGCTCTGACTTCAAGATGTCAAAGTTGTGGGACTTGAAGACCACATTGCTTATACAGCCTCGTAGAGGCGGGATGGTTTCATCCAAGTAAACTGCCCGCATGCTACCTGCACCCCCCAAAAAGACTCCATAGTCAATGTTAAGGCTTTCCTGAGCTATTAAGGGGAGGCTTAGAGAGTCATTGTATAAGTTGTTGATTGCCATGTCAAGGCTGGACTTCTGCAGAGTGACCTTCACCGTGTGTTCTACCAAGTTGTTCAGTCGTAGCCCAACAGGTGAAAAAAGCGCCATGACGCCAAAACCTATGTCCATTCGCACCTACGGGATGAGAGATATCTGATTATTATCCAATGTCTCATTTATGCGACCCTTTCGGTTCACTTGTCATCTTTTTGGCTCCATGCCACATGAAGAATTTCATCCAACACTATCAGAATGATGAGTTTTCTGTTTATCATGCACAATTTATGGAGGGTTTAATGACAGCACATTTGATACCAATCCAGGCTCGTGCATAATCTGAAAGATGTTTCATTATGGAATTATAATGGCGGGAACTTTATTGTAAAATGAGAGAGGGTCAATTTACACTGTTTCATCATTGACGCTGCCATTGCCGTATATTTAATGAGCGTTTCTCTGGCTTCATGAATAAGAAAATTGCATTACAATACACACAAATCACGATTCACCCCCTGATGTTTTGGCCCCACCTGAAAAGTTTTTTGGCAGCTCTCATATGCTGCAGCACAAAAGGAAATTTCAGTCCTGCACTCAAGGTCAGTAATTTGTCTCTGGTTGATTTCGTTTAAAGGGGTCTGCTTGAAGTTCTTGAAAAGCCGAAAATTGGGTAGCTGCTACACCTAGATCAGGTAATGCAGCGCAAGTACACGATAATTCTCAGAGACAAAATAGGCAGTAACTTCATCATAGCACTCAGGCCATCAAGTCATTTAAAAGAACCTTGGAGGACGTAGAGGATGGCCTGCGTGAAGCATACAGTGGAACAATATCCATCAGTATATGTTCGACCTGATGCACTCATTTTTTGACAGTTAATCCCTAGCAATTCTAGGAAGGCAGCAATTTTTAATGTAGAGGAAGCTGGAATTGCAAATCAGAGAAACCAATTTGAGATCTCAGGAAATGCCCTGCTGATTCAGTCAACGAATTCAGCCACACAAAGAATATAACTCCAACAGCATAAATGAAAGTGACTCTGGACAAATGGCATGATCTTAAAAAGAATAACATTTTCCTTCCTTTCACCGTGACACGTCTGCCAGAATTGTTCTCACCCGCAGTCGGCCTTCTTTGAGCTCTACGGCCAGGTAGTCCCTGTTTCCTCCAGCCAGTAGGAGCAGCCCACTGCGTTGGCTGGTCTTAAACTGCAGGGACAGCTGGAACGAGGAGACATCTTGAACGGCGTGGATGCGGCAGAAACTGTTCCCATAGTACGACACTGTAAACACGAAAAATAGCACCAGATGTAATGGCTGTGAGCAGCAGCTACTATAAATCTCATGCTGGAAGCCACTTTCCTCCATGTGACTTACATCACTGCTCTTGTTAAGTACTTGACCCAAAGTGAAAACAGCAAGATTCCTACTGACAATTTGACAAAGTGATGTTTTGGTCTTAAAGTCATCTTCAGCCAGAATGACTAGAGTAAATTTGATCACTATGTTGTTTTACTGTAACGAGATATCTGCATCAATTACATCCTTATGTGTTGCATACCTAGCAGGGGTGCTTTCTAAATTGTAATTTGACACAGTAATTTCACATTTAGATATTCTAAAATTCTATCACTGAAGGGCAAATTAATCCACTTTATATTTTGGCAAAACTAAGAAAAGTCATGAATCAGGGAGCTACAAAAATGTAGCAGAAACAACTGAATACTCACACATTAAACATCTTGGCGGAACAGTTGAATATAATGAAAAAGATCATCTAGCAATGCTATCGTATGCAGCTCACAGGTTCCGTGATTTCCTTCCCCAGAATATTTATCTACAATAATTAATCTCCATTGTTATACATTTTCCCTCATTAGCCCTGAGATATCGATCGCGTAATAATGAGATAACAATAGCTAGCCTTTTCCATACTTGAACCCAACTTATCTGGTAAGCATTTGTTATGGCTAACAAACAACATCTGCTTGTGTTCTGCAAAGGCAGGCTGGGCTCATGCGATCTGTTGGGCTGATTGGATTGTTTGTTTGCTACAAGTGACAAACTCAGCAAATCTGTAGCTGCTCTTGAGATGGCAACATATATAAACCATCACCACATAGTCTAAAAATGCTAGTTATGCGAGGGACTCATGTCACATTTAACAGATAACATAGTCCCAGGTCTAAAGCCCAATGACATAGAAATGCAGATAGTTGTCATCGACTGGAACTTGGGTAATGACATGAACCAGGTCTACCTTAGGAACCCCATTCATGATTTTCTCGACACATGGTTCGACCTTCAGCAGCATGAAAACTAGTTTTCACCATGATCATTAGTTCAAAAGCAAACTTGGCCTTTCGCTGTGATATAGGGGCTTTTCTTAGATAGCATCTAACCCATGAATCGATGTATCACAGAATGACCGTGACGTGCTTCAGAGAAAAAGCTGATGGAGACCCAGCTGGCAGCTGTCTCAGGCTGAGAAATTTCTCCAGGGTATCACAGGGGTGACTGTGGGGGGGAGAAGCTACTGTGCAGACCATGAAAAACAGGAAAAGAACAGCTAGCTGTGTTGGTTTATTGCCAGAGTGTTACTGCCTTAAGGAGCATACTAAATGCATACTGAATGGATATGATCACCCTGAACGTTCTATCCAGATGGCAGAAATTTAAACGAGTCCATCAGTATCAATTAAAGCAAGCCTAGGGTTATGAGTAACATTTGAAGCAAATATAGTGTCCCCTGTAAGTTTGGGAGGCTTTATACAGGGGCTGCACTTTTGTCGCGGCCGGACGACACCAATTCCGCACATCGCTGCCAGAATGGAAGTAGAAAGAAAATATTAGTTCTTTGCTCCATTAGCCGAAGGAGGAGAAAAAAATTTGCACCTGAAAGCTTAATAAAGAATCTAAAGCTAACACGTTAGGCTAACACGTCATGCTTCTGTAATATATGCTCGCAGGGGCAACAGTCACACACGAGTTTGGTTTCTCCTCGCCAGGGCCTGGCGTTAATGTCTGACCCCACCCCATTCCAGCATGAGCACTGCCGAGGAAAGCTGGCCCAGACAATTACCGTCAGCTTTGACTAACCCCAGAGCAGCGCTGCCTGTCAGCGAACAAAGAATGCAAGTTCGTGTCCAGATCGTAGAGAAAGATGCTTACCGCCTTATTCTTTAACTAAATACGACACTGGAATGAAGGCTTGACGGCTGCTTTGACTACAAAAGCACAATGCTTTGTGCCGAATGAACGGGAGCAACTTCCAGTGTGGTGAGTTATGAAGGGTTCAGATAGTAAAAATACACTTGCTCTAAGCAGAATGGCCCAGAGTGAGACAGATCAGTCAGCTCACATTTCTGAGCGAAAATATCTACTGTGAGGGAAATGCTACATATAAGCGTAGTGAATAATGACTGATGCTTTTCGGCCATTCGAATAAGTATGTCTAAGTACAAATACTTAGGGATTTGTTGATTTTCGTGTATCCCATCTTGCTCTCCTGTGAGACATATATATAGAGGTGAGAGCAAAGCTTGGGTAGATCGGAGTCTGCCCTGTAGCAGTTGAAATGTAGGTGTGGTGCCCATGCAAACCAGACCCCTCCCTTGTACAGCCTGAGGCCCATGTGACCACGCCCAGTGTGAGGTTACCCAATCAGATGCAGGCTGTTGTTCTGGTGGTTGTTTGCATAACAGTCTACCTACATGGGTCACGATTGTACAGATAAGGCCAGTGTAGGGTGGGGTCTTGTATACTGGCAAGCTGTACAGTGGACGAAATGTACCCATCCGTCTTCCAGCATAAGTTACCAGGCAGGAGCCCCCCCCAGACAGTAGTCCATCACAGGACACGAACCTCGGGCAGTTTAGTGACACCCATTAGCCTGACTACATGTGAACGTGTGGACACTAGCCAAAAGACACTCATATAACACATAGACTCCACACAGACCTCCTTCAGCCCTGGAGATGTGAAGCACAAGTGGAACCTTATCCTGGTTAAAATGCACGAAGACACACAGAGACAACAGCAGCCAGGACATCGCAGATCCGGCTTTCTGTTTTGTGCAGGCACTAAAGATCTAAAGAGCGTGGAATGAGTTTAGAAACCTCGCTGATATGCTACATATGCTACAGAATCCCCCCCCCCCACCCCGAGAAATGTCTTATGGTAATTTAAACTAGTACACGGGTCCACGCCCTGAGTTGGTAAAGAAATTACAGGACATCAAATGCATCTGAATCACAGCCTGAAGCTGCATGGTTTTAAATAGCCATATTTGTGACCTAATGTAACATTTCTGGGGACTAAAAACACTTTATTGCCATAATAATACTCCACCACACCCTTGGGCACATTAACATGCCTGTCTGTGCATTTCAGGTCAGGCTCCATGACCTGGGAATGTACTAATTCTCTGTCTTCTCTGGCCCAGACTGTCCTGTCCTGCTTGCTGCAGGCCACACCCAAGAAACACTGACTTATTGTGGGACCAGTGTGTTCTGGATCCGACCCAGTACAGATGGCGGGTCATGGAGATATTTATAGAACACAGAACTAACATGCTGCCTCTGGTGCAAGAATGAACTTCCCCCTTGTTTTATAGATTCTGCCCCCCCCCATGCACCCATCCCCAGGCTTCAGATATTTTCCGTTCCATTCTCAGGGCTTCTGTGCCCCCTTTTGACGTGGCTAACAATGGATTCTGCTTCCCTGGGTGGCCTTGGGAATAACGTGTTCCTAGGGATGCTTTCCATGCTAGCTGATCATACTTCGTATCTGAGGAACTGGCCTCAGATCAGTGCTCGTGGGTGCTTACTTATGTCTTAAAGTACAGAAGCTAAGGTGCTGCTTCTGTGTTGCTGTTCAATTAGACTGATCGCTGTCCAGTGTCTTACCAGCTGCGTCTCCATTTCAGCCTTTAATCTCAGACCACGTTTCCAGGCGGGTTCGGGTGACTCTGCTGCCATGGCGACAGTAGCTGCCAACCACAGGTTTGCAAAACAAGCCATCTACAGGGGTCACTGCTGTAAAAAGCAGCGCAGCCTGTAGTTGTTAACCCTGGGAAGGCTGTCGGTTTTTTTGTTATTAATCCAGAGAAGCAGGGATAAAGCTTCCAGGACATGGGGGACTTCTGCACGTTCGGGGCCGTCCCGGGCACACAACGGACTGCTTACGACAAATGAGCTATTTGGGGAAACATGCGTTATGTGATTCAGAGTAATTGAATGCCTCGTTAGTAGGAGAGTCATCAAGAGACCATTTTAAGCAATAGATGTGTCTGCTAACAGGGAGCTGCATGTGCTTCACACACAGAGTATCTGGCCTGCTGTGGTTAATGTTAACTTAACCCAAGCTTGTTATGACAACTGCTAGGGGAACATTGACGTCACATCATTGTGGACCTGGGGACAGAGCAGGGCTGGCATGAAGGGGATGTAGGTGCACAAATATAGTGGTCTGGACTGCTGGGGGGGGGGGGTCGGTCAGGCACGAGGGGGAGGCCCTCTAAGGCAGTGTTTCCCAATCTGGGAATCCAGGGACCTGCAGACAGTACATGTTCCCTGAGGACGTTTGAGAAACTGCTCTAGGGGCTGGACTGAGGACAGTAACCTCAAGCTGCTCATTCACAAACACAGAAATGTGCAGACTGTGCACATGTGTACACACACACACACACGCACATGCACATGCACATGTAGGGTATATCTATCTTTATGGGGCCTGCTCATTCACTTCTATGGGAAAAATGCTAATAATGTCGTGTCCTCTGTGATGGGGGGGGGGGGGGTATTTATGGGTTTATGGTTTGGTTATGTTTATTTTTTTTTCCCTTTTGGCAGCGCCACGGAAGCTATGGGGAGCTTGCACTGTCCCCCAGTGGCAATTGAGAGGCGGGATTTGATAGACTGGGGGGCTGGAGACACAGACTTTACCCGGTTTAAAGATGGCCACATCCAGGGTTGAGGGAGCGGCCCGGGGACGGAAGGTGATTATGGCGGTTGTTTTTAAAGACGTGTCCATGGGGCGATGCGGTGCTTTCCCAAGTGGAGCGGAGGTAGCGGGGCGGATGTGAGTGAGCTGAGGTACCAGGCTACAAGTCACGGGTCCGCGGCATCGATAGAGGGATGGCGAGCGTGCAGCCATAGCGTCTGGGGAGGTTTGAGCAGTGGGAAGGCGAAGGAGCAGCACGGGATATTACACTTAGGACCCGGAAGTAAGGGGGAGGTCCTAACCGGCGGGGCGTACGACGCTAGCCGTTTGGGTTACGGCAAGGATGGTGTTGTTCTGGGGTTGTTTGGCTTTGTTTCCTCCCGCAGGTCTAAGCTCACTGCCGTGGGTCGGCTGGTATGGGAGGCGCAGAGCGATGGCAGAGGGTGTTTGCCCGGGATGAAGAGGACCATGGTTGTACAGATGTGTGTACCACTGCATCCCCACTGGGGTGGCGGCTCCCTCGAGGGAACGTTACCGGCCTGTTACCCCCAGTTTATTTCCAGAGTTGCGGGAGTTGTTAAAATCCATGCTCGAGGGGAGAGTTATTACGGAAAGTGCCAGCCCCTGGGCTGCCCCGATAGTGTTGGTCCGTAAAAAGGATGGCTCCTGGAAGTTTTGCGTAGATTACCGGAATTTGAACGCTGTGACCCATAAGGATGCTTACCCACTCCCGCGGATTGAGGAGTCATTGACAGGGTTGAAAGGGGCAGCCTGGTATTCCACCCTGGACCTGGCGAGCGGATACTGGCAGGTGGAGGTTCACCCCGATGACAAAGAGAAGACTGCCTTTACAACACCTATGGGCCTTTACCAGTTCGAACGGATACCCTTTGGCCTGTGCAACGCGCCGGCAACCTTCCAGCGACTGATGCAGCGGTGTCTGGTTGACCAGGTTTATGATTATTTGCTGATTTATATGGACGATGTGATTGTGTATTCCCCCGACTTCAGGGGGCACTTGGGACATTTGGAGAAAGTGTTTGCACGGCTGGAGGCCCACTGACTCAAGCTACAGCCAGAGAAGTGTCGGCTGTTCCAATGGGCCGTCCGCTACCTGGGTCATATAGTCAGCCGAGAGGGGGTGACCACGGACCCCGAGAAGACGGAGACAGTACGGGGGTGGACTCTCCCAGGAACAATACAGGAAGTGAGGTCCTCCTGGGGTTCATGGGTTACTACCGTTGGTTCGTACCGGGGTTTGCTAAAAAAGCAGCCACGCTCCATGGGCTGCTGAAAGGTGCTGGCTCCTCGTCAAGACAGAAGATCGAATGGACCAAGGAGTGTGAGGAAGCATTTCAGGGTTTGAAGGAGGCCTTACTTAAAGCCCCGGTACTCGCTTATGCTGACTATACTTTGCTGTTCCGCCTGTATACTGATGATAAACCGGAAACCGGTCCCCATGGGGGAAAAAAACAGATCACGTTATGGGGACATTGTGTCCCCATAAGGATAAGTATACCCTCTCGCACACATGCAAAATGTAAGCATAGGCAATGGATTGAAAATTATATTATTATAAAATCATGGGAAAAGTGTAGGACTCTTTTTACAGACAAATCACCTAATATCTACAACTGCAAAACTGTGAGGTTTGCCTTTAACCCTCAGTCTTAAAAAAAGCATTTCCCAAGTCTGTTAAACGTTCCAGCACACAACACACACACACATACAGAGCTGTGCTTATATGTACACGCTGAGCGACAGCACTTTAGAAGAATTCCCACCAGAGAGATACCTTTGCAAACATCTTGGACCGATTCTGAAGACTGGGTCCAGGATTGCTGAAGAACAGAAATATGTTGTCACTCATCTGTAATAAAAGCTGCCCTTTCAGCTTCCTGAGAGATTTTTCGAATGGAAGAAAAATATTAAATATCTGGCCTTCGTATGACGTTTCCATAACGTGGCCCCTGCGAAGAAATCCACTATGACCCAACGGGACCTTGCAAAGTTAAACTGGAGAGATCTTGGCCTCTAAGGGGAATGAGTGCTCTCCATTTTCCGAAGGGAACCAATCACTGTCCTCCGCATGTTCGGCCCTGTGTTGAGCTACAACAGACACTCCTTCAAGAAATGAGAGGTTGTAGCCTAATGACTACTTATACACGATGCTGTCCTCAGTCGTTCGCATGCTAAGGCAAAGAGTAACTGAACCCCAATCCATCACCCTGGGTAGAAAGACCCAGCCTGAATTGTATTTCTGATACTTTCAACCTTGCCAGCTTGCCATGGCTCTTTGTAATGGCCTCCAGGGGGAGCTATCACATATCGTCACATTTTATCATTTGATTAATTAAAACCGTAGGCTGTCTCATGGGTGGGAAACATGGAGATCAGCATGTGAGCAAGTGGGTTATTTTCACAGCTGTAAATAGCCCATAAATATGTCACACTTTTCCTAAATCACTGTGGGCCCACCTACAGTGCTTTCTCAGTAAGTATCATATGGCCAACAGTTTCTATTATTTTTCTTTAAAGGGAAATAAATCTCATGTTAAATCTGTTGCTTGAAGGGGCTTGGAGAATTAGTGTGAGTCATGTGTGCATGTGAACCCAGCATTAACCCTGGTGTTCCTCACTTATATCTGCGCAGCAAGGGAATGGGGTGGGGGGGGGGAGTTCATGAAAGACTGTAAATGACTTTGATGTTATTCTGCAGAATGTGAGAGGGGGGCTGAACTGAGCGGTTCAAGTCTTTCAGCTTGATATTGATCGTCGGAGCGAAAACGCGCTTAGGGAGTGATGTCAGCCGGACAGCACGAGCGATATGAAAACAGGGCCGACGCTGCGGGAGGGTCATGTGACCTAAGAGGTCAGGGAATTTGACCATGAACGTTTATGCACCAAGCTACCCACACCTCCCCGATTAAAGAGCCTCCCTGAGGATCCAGCTGTAAAATAATGAAGAGGGCACAAGCCCGGTACTCAACACAGGACTCCGTGCCCCACCCATCGCCCCCTCCTGGATGCCCGTGGCATTAATGATTTAAGCGGAAGCTTGGGAATTACACCAGAGAAAGCGAAAAATAATATAATATCAACTGAACGGCTTCGAAGAAACTGAGTGCTGTGTGTGGTGATTAATAAATGTAATGATGGTTCTCAAATGGGAAAAACAGCAGCAAGTTGAAGGATTCAGCGATTCAAAGGTTTGAGGTTTGATTTGTCACACGCAAGGTATGCAGTCAGAATATAACTTAAGGTGAAATGAACAGTAGTCAACTCTACCCCAGTAAAAACAGTGAGCAATAAAGACATAAAAAGTAACAATATAATAACCTGTAAAGTAATAAATGAAGAACAGAAAGTTAAAAAAGTGTGAAAAACCAGAAATGTGCAAAATAGTTCAAATAAATGTGTTTGGTGCATGGATAAGGAGTGAGAGTTAAATTATAAGTGTTAAGTGTTACATAACGTGATGGCCTGATGTCAGAAGCTCCTTCTGAGCCTCTCAGTTCAGCAGAAGCACTTTCCAGACCTCAGCCTGGCAGGGAGGTGGTTGTTTGGGTGGTTTGTGTCCCTGTTGAATTTGGCAGCTCAGTTCCTGCATCGTCTGAGATAAATATCTTGCAGAGAAGGCAGATCAGCCTTGAGTTCAGCTGAACGTGCAGAGCAGTTACCAAACCAGGCCGTGGTGAGGGTGGCTGGTGACACCATGAATCTTCTCAGCTACCTAAGATACAAGTACAGCCGATTTGTCCCTGTCCCCCCAATATTGAAAACACAGTGACGCCCTTGTATGAATGTTCTATGAATGCATTATGAAAGTTCAGTGAATATCCTATGAATGCATCATAAAGGCATTATGAAGGTGCAGCTAATGCAAAGTGTTACCAGTTTTTCCCGTTAAACAACATGATTCAGTCAGCATTTTATCGGCATCTCTGGTGCCTTGAGAGAACACAGCAGGCCCTTTATGACGGTAAATGGGCGTGCAGTTTATGAAGCAGGCCGAAAACTGATCGTTGTGGTGGCACGCGCTAGCACGAGGTGGCATGCGAGAGGGAGCTTAGATCGTATCGCTGATGATGCTTTATGCCTCGAGCCTCTGGACGTGAAACCCAGGAATGTTGCTTATAAACGGTGTGGCAGCTGGGTTCAGGCTTCCTGATGAGTCTCTGCTACAAATAGACAAAGGCCCAGTCTGGGGCCCTGCCTTGGGGAGACTTCTCTTCACTGTACCCCCCCCCACCCCACCCCAGGGACCTGCAAGTAATTTTCTGTGAGGGTTCCAGTTGCAGAGCTTCACAGCTCCACAATTCGCAGCTCTAATGGAGGAACCAAAGAAATTTCACAATATTGCATGGTTCTCAGTGTTGATGAGCCCCCCACTTTCATCGTTCACGCCACGTCATTGATGAAAAATTCATTCAAAAATGGAAAATACTGTCTAAACAAAACCTGCCAGAAGTATTCCGTTATAAAGCATACAATTTTTGTTCCATCAGAAAAATAATCTATAAAGATGATATTTTTAAAAACTGTGCTACCGTTACCATCAAGAATACAGAACCACACGTAAGAAGCAACAAAAAATACTTGAAAACAAGTCTTTGTTTTTTCAAATCCTAACCCTAACATTAACCCTAAACTAACCTTACGATAACGTTAGATGACATTTGCATTATGTAACCGGTACGAGAAGCTACAACATAGCGGAAAGGGGACTTTTATTTTGATACCCCGAGAAGACTTTTATGCTGACATTAGGGCGCTGTATCCCACCATATTTATACCCGTATAGTCTCGCGATTCGAACAGAAGTACTGTTTTGTCTCGTTGAAGGTTTATTGACAGGAGGGAGAGCGGCATTTAAATTTTCGCGGTGTGTAGTATTCCAATAGATAATGTGGAGCGCTCATCGTGAAGTTCTGGTGCATTGATAGTGGGAGAAGTTGTACATCCCGAATAAGATCGTTCGCAAATACAAGTACATAAAAGACAATCCGCTTTTGTGAGTTCGGTTTCTCTGGAGGACACGGCAACATTTGGGAGAGTAGTAGCCACTGTTTCTCTTCCCCACAAATAGGGTGCAACTTAAATTACAAAGGTAGAATATATGTGCGCAATTTAAGCATGTATAACTCTGCTGATACCGTTGACTGTATCTGGCGATCCTTTCAGTACCCTCTAGCAGGCTTTCCCTGGGCTTATTAGTTGGGACATTTGGCCAGTGCTCCGGTGACCCCAGTGTGTGTATCTGAGTCGATTTGCTGTGCGCTGTTTGTGTTTCTGGTTTTTATTTTGCTTGTATTGAGGACTATTTCTTTTGTTTTGAGTGCATGGTATTTTTATTTGCTTAGACCAGGGGTGATAATAGAACAATAGTGTCCCAGCCTGATGTAAGGATATCTCTGGCTGCACAGTGGAACCGGCTGAGGGTTCGGACTACCTATTGAGGGATATACTCCACCAGTGAAAACACCAACCGGGTCATCGGGAGTTATTTAACTCCCCATTTTTTTTGTTGTTGTGATTGTTAAAAAAACCCCAATAAATACTTTTAAGCTCTTGCCCTAATCCTTCCTGTGTACTTGTTTTGGATACCGCCTTATTAGGGTGGTCCCCGCTAGAAGTCACAATTAAGTTTTGAAAAGACACTAACTTTGAAACTGCTTAATTTTTTCTCTCGCTTTTTAATACTGTTCATTGTTCGACAAAGCACTCATATTTTAAACTTCAACCATGTTAGATAAATTCATGCTACATAATTTATTTTTATTTATAATTATTTTATATAGCACTTTTCTAAATAATCAAAGTCACTCTACGATGGCATAAATCAATTGGCTTTTCAGCGCAGCTCCAGAATTGGATAAAATTGTTTATCTTTCAAATCATGTGACATAAATACACAATCTGGTTGGCTGTGAATCACGGCACTGTGGAGCTCTGCAGCTGGACTCTATTGCATTTTCCAGCTACTTGGCCAGGATGACCAAAATTGAGCAAGCTCCAGTAGTTGGGCTACTGTTGGTAGCCCCACCCTGTTCCATCTGTATCCCATAAGTAAAACAAATGAACCGAAAATGAACTTGGAGTGAACAGAAAATGTGGAATCTGCAGCTCAGATGAGACTCTGATAAAACATTCACGTTCATGTTACTTCTTTGGATGGTGGTGTATTGTCCCAACTCCGTATGAGAGCAGGCCTGCATCTTCACCACCGTTTAGTATGTTCTTCCCTAAAGTATCCCCCAGAGAAAAGCCTGTTTCTAATGACTGGTGGGTACTTTGCGACCTCGATAATGCTCACATTCCTCCTTATAGCCTACAACTATGTTCCTTTTCTTAATGTTAACCCTCCGTCAGAACTTGACACAGTTTGACCATCCAGCCTTTACAAACAGGTCTATGAACTTGGTTAGGCGACTGCTCTCATCTTTCCTTAAATACTCCAAGGTCCAGCTGCACTTACGTCATACCTGAATTAGGCTCCTTGTCTATTCAGTGATCCAAAGGTGTGTAACATTCATTCATTCAAACTCAGGATCAGTCTCAGAGCTGGGAAAATCCAGCAAATGGTAAAGGGGCAGATCCCTGAATTTTATCTGTGATCTCGCATGACTTTCTTAACATTTTATTACCCAACTGGTCCGCAAACCCCAATAATTCTGACAACACAAAGAACACCAGCCAGTTCCTCTTGATGGACTGAGCTTGGAATGTGATGGAGAATCAGCTTGGAATGATATTCTGCAGGACTTCTTAACTTAGTACCTGGTTTTATTGAAAAAAAAAATCTTTAGCTTTTATAAGGTTGTTGAAAGAAAATGAGCTGGTTTTGAGAAACGGCATGGCAGAGACAATAAACGCCCAGCCCACAGATGAATCCAACACATGCAGGAGAGCAGCACACATCTGTGTTTGCGGCTTCACACAGCTCAGATGTTCTGCCCCTTGAGATTCATGCACACATTCCTTCGGCCTGCGAGGGAGTGGTGTGGGATTTTCCACGCAGTTTGCCTGAACGGTACTGACACTGTTATCCTGTGACGAATGCGTGTTCTGTGAGAGTGGGACCGTAATGCAGACATCCGGGGGGAGGATTGCAAACATACAGATGCTGAGGGGAATAGGGAATGAAATCGAAGAAAAACACCTCCAATTCTCACAGCTCGAGGCCAGGTCTGATTCCATCCAGGCCTGCTCTGACTGACTGACTGACAGTGACCCTATAGTTATAGAAAATGGATGGGCGGCTAGACTCTGTCCGAGTTACAATTACTGTTTGTAGCTGGTTGGATACTGGTGGATTTCTCTGGGAATATGCACCCTTAGACAGACTGTCTCATTTTAAATTGAATTTTCAGAAGCAGTAAATTAAAGTCACCACCCGAAGGAATGGCGCAAACATTTTTGACAGGATTTGGGATTGTGAGTTATGGTATTTATTACACAACGCTGCTGTTTATTACATGCACTGTTACATGTGCAGAGTTCATCAACAACAGCAGAGACTTGGGTATAAAATGCCTCACCCAAGGGCACAGAGGCAGAGACTTGGGTATAAAATGCCTCACCCAAGGGCACAGAGGCAGAGACTTGGGTATAAAATGCCTCGCCCAAGGGCACAGAGGCAGAGACTTGGCTATAAAATGCCTCCCCCAAGGGCACAGAGGCAGAGACTTGGCTATAAAATGCCTCCCCCAAGGGCACAGAGGCAGAGACTTGGGTATAAAATGCCTCGCCCAAGGGCACAGAGGCAGAGACTTGGGTATAAAATGCCTCGCCCAAGGGCACAGAGGCAGAGACTTGGGTATAAAATGCCTCCCCCAAGGGCACAGAGGCAGAGACTTGGGTATAAAATGCCTCCCCCAAGGGCACAGAGGCAGAGACTTGGGTATAAAATGCCTCACCCAAGGGCACAGAAGCAGAGACTTGGGTATAAAATGCCTCGCCCAAGGGCACAGAAGCAGAGACTTGGGTATAAAATGCCTCACCCAAGGGCACAGAGGCAGAGACTTGGGTATAAAATGCCTCCCCCAAGGGCACAGAGGCAGAGACTTGGGTATAAAATGCCTCCCCCAAGGGCACAGAGGCAGAGACTTGGGTATAAAATGCCTCACCCAAGGGCACAGAGGCAGAGACTTGGGTATAAAATGCCTCACCCAAGGGCACAGAGGCAGAGACTTGGGTATAAAATGCCTCGCCCAAGGGCACAGAGGCAGAGACTTGGGTATAAAATGCCTCACCCAAGGGCACAGAGGCAGAGACTTGGGTATAAAATGCCTCCCCCAAGGGCACAGAGGCAGAGACTTGGGTATAAAATGCCTCCCCCAAGGGCACAGAGGCAGAGACTTGGGTATAAAATGCCTCCCCCAAGGGCACAGAGGCAGAGACTTGGCTATAAAATGCCTCACCGAAGGGCACAGAGGCAGAGATAAAATGTGTGGCTTTACACACCCTTGCCTGTTCTGTGTATGTGCTGTTCTTGTGTGTTATATTCTTCCTCCAGCAATCTAACACATGCTTAGGCCAACTGGCATCTTTATCTTGCCCTTAGTGTGTGTGTGTGTGTTCCTCGTGTTTTATTAACAGCGGGAGGAAGTTCTTTGTTCTTTGTGAAATCAAGTTATTTGAAACCTCATGCCCCAATCCCAGAAAGTCAAATAATCATAACCAGGATAACCAGTTGGAAGATGGATGGACAGGGTTTACAATCATTCAAAGTTACATGTAAGACCCCCCCCCCCCCCCCCCCCCCGTGCTGAATGAGGATTCAAAAGATCAAGCACACTTTAAGACTGAGAGTTTGTCTGCATCTAACAGAGGGGAGAACAGGAATGTTAACCTTCACGTGCTCAGGCAGTCTGATACAGGTAGTGAGTCTGTCTGAGTCACGGGCAGAATAACTCCTGGAGACGTGGCCTGGGATGAGTCAGTACTGTGAGTCATAATCACGGGTATGGAGTTTGACTGAAACATTTACTGCCTTTATGCAGGGCATTAACTACGAGGAATGGAAATAATTCTAAGACTGATTCATCATTGAGTAGCTTTCTGAAATCCATGGATCACCTCTGATCAATAAATGTCACAGAATTGATTCATGGATCATTGCAGAAGCGATTCCTTCCCTTTATTACACGCTATGTTACACAGTCATAGAATGTACTGTGTTTTTTAAAAAGGCACATCTGAATGTATTATGTATAGTATTTGATAGCCAAAGTATTGACAAGATGTTCAGCTTTGGGGAAAAAACAACCTTAGGCTAATACAATAAAATCATACCCAAAAAAATAATGTAATAATTTGCATGCAGGGAGAAGAAAAAGATTTGCGGCTTTTCCCAGCATGCACCACAGCCCACCTCAGCCACGCTAAAGTATCCTTATGTAATGTCAGACGTGAGTGACAGTGCCCATGAAGGATGGAACACACTCACATCTCAACCTCACAGCAAACACCATAAATCAGAATAGTGTAAATCCTCAGCTTTGGCATCCATCCATCCATCCATCCATCCATCCATCCATCCATCCATCCATCCATCCATCCAATCACCTTCAGGCTGCTTGTTCTCATTAGGGTTATGATAATAATATTTCAGTTTATTTTTAAGTACCTATGTAGTAACTCTCCCAGAAAGATCAGGCAGCAGAAACTGCACAGCAGATGGACTCAACAGCAGTAAACGCTACACGGCTTTTCCCCAAAAGACAGCAAGGAAGGACAGCCAGCAGACAGAAGAAAGGAAATGCAACACTCCTCATGTAGCTGCGGGAGAAAAAGCCTCGGGGTCCAAGCCCAGCTGGCTCGCTAGTCAACCGAATAGCTATCAAGCTAATAAAGCTGTTTAAAAGTGTCAAATAAGTGTTTATGTGTTATTACAGCTATAGATAGGAGAGAAGCAGGGCTCTTCTCTTTCACCCTTCATTGGGCAGCAGGTGGTGCTGGGTGGACCAGCCCTAGAAGAACCTGCTTTCTTTAGCGGAGCGTTTTAGGAAGTTGCTAAGAGCCGCCAGGAACAAGCCGCCAGAGCCTAAGAACAGCGATCGAGGGTGACTTGCGGCCAGGCAGAATGTAAACCGGCTCGAGCAGGCTTTCCTTTTTGCCCTTAAAAGTAACCGGCAGCACGTTCATGCGATAGCCAAACATTCCTGCCGTCGCCGTTTGCTTTATTAGGATAGCGTCCTTTGCCGACGGCTCCACCCAGTCTGCTCCGTTATTCCACATTTTCACACATGCATTGGAATTCGACCGCAGAGACGCCGGAGAGGCTGACAGAGCCCAGCTCTCTGCTTCATACTGAGGCGTCCATGCAGGAAGGTTGCAGACAGACAAGCTGATGAATGGCTCATGGCAGAATTGCCAGAGGAGAGGTGCGGCAGAGGTGAAGCCTCTTACTCAAGTGCAACTTCAGTGGAATCAACAGAAGGGGTCAATTCTGACGCCGTCTTTAATAGAATCTAAAGCATAAAGTTACAACAACAAAAAAAACGCAGGTGAGGTTTGCATTTCAAAGTAGGAGAATTAACACAGAACAATATATTCACAGTGGCAGGAGATTCCTTGAGCCTACTGTTTACTATACAGGACATTGTTACTGCTAATGTGATGTCAATACTGCAATCGCTCATTCCTGAGGTGACCAATCCTTGAGTTTAAACGACAGCATGACAATTACCTTGCTTATGTTGAACTGCTGATTGGTACCACTAGATGGCAGGCATGTTTACATATTAATGGACCAGTGTAAACCTCCTATTCCAACCACTAAAACCAGACAAATCTTGGAATGTTCCACCAAGATTATGACTTCATTTGCTTTTGGGGCCACCCCAATTGTGATACAGAATTAGCTGTAAACAACCATGTGGTCTCCACCTTTTACCCATCTTTGCAAGGCTGGTGGTTTCAGTTCTTGGGAGTAGAGTGAGAGTGGTGTGCATCAATTGACCAACAGATAGGAAAAGCAACAGTCTGAGTAATGTTCATAGATGATGTCGATGTTTCATTCAGAAAAGAGGCGGGGCCTTGTGCATTTGCAACAACAGCACTCTGTCCTTCCTTTCTACACTCCTTTTGATCTGCTGAGATTGGTCTGTATTCCTCTGAAATGGTGCTGGAACGTGAATATCTGTGTAAATTCATGGTGTGTAAGGACACAAAATTAAAAAAAAATAAATTTTATATGACTGTTCAAGTTGTAGAACAAGAATGTGGCCATACACCTGCGGTTTCCCGTGTCAGCTTAACACGAAGTAAAATCTTTGCAGGACCTGAGCACTCAGTTGAGTTCTTCAAGGATCCAGGATCCTGAACTGGTGAAGGTGAACAGTGAGGTGTGCCTTTGGTAATTTTGGAGCAGATGTTCTGGAGATCCTGAGAGCAATGGCTGTGCATTTCCACAGACGGGGGGGGGGTATTGCTCTCGGGAGGCGTTAGAGAAAAGCAAGCTAGGTTATTCGCCCCCAATGTGAAAGGTTACTCCTCCCCTCAATGACAGGATGATCAGCCATAACACTTGGCATGAATCCCAGCTCAATATACAAATGCGCAAGTGGCTCGCAAGAACCTTGCAATATAAAATATATGCATATTTTTTCAGGTCTGTTTTGTGTTTTAATCTGTAAGCTGGTCCATGTATTATGAAGCCAACTCTGTTTTTGTCGTGCATCGCTAACTCCAGTGAACACATTCAATTCCATAACAGGCCGCAGTTGAGCTTAAACAGCCTGATGAAACGGTAGGAATGCATCTTCTTCACAGACTGGACCACAGTCAAGTGAGACTCACGCAATATGCATCTGAGCTGAAAGAAATTAGTCCTGATGGGAGCAATGAAAACTGCCTGTTTTTAATCAGCAGTATATCGTAATAGAGAGGCTATTGTTAGAGGTAATGAGTTGTCTTGTACAGAAAGTGTACGTGATTTAGTGAGAATTCACTTTCGCGTTAGCACCAGCGAAGACAGTCCCCCTGACCATTGTGCTACCCATTTATTTTGCTCTTCTTGCTGGGAACATAAAATCACCCGTGTAGAACTGCTGGTTGACAGGCTTGGGCTGAGCATTGAGACATGCTTTAATTACACGTACATGGCATGCAGCAGGGTGCATGGAGACCTCAGCGACAACGCGGTGACTCTGAAACGTATAAATCTTGGCTAATGACAGACCGAGACTGAGTCTGACTACCAGGAGAGAGCTACTCTGGATGACCATGTTCCCTTATACCTCATCTACCAGTAGCTTGTTAGGAGGACACCATGAACTTTAAGCCTATTTTCCATGCTTCTGAGTGGGATGGAGCGCTTTCCCGCTGGGCTGTGCCACCGTTCTGCCTAGACCACTGTGGCCATGACTTCTCTCTTCACGGACTGGTGGGATACAGAGCTGCAGGTGGTCCCGCTTGGGGGGCGGGGCGGCATAAGGGGCTCACATCAACAAACTATTTTTTGGGGAATAGCTAGAGAAAGAGTCTTTGTATGGACTAAAAAAAAGGCAAGAAAAAACACAAGTTTCCGCTGCCCCACCGACGCCGGACCCCACCAATCCGGCATCAGTACAGCTGGAAAGAAATCGTCAACGTCTAAAAGAGGAGAAGGCGAAAGGAAAGAGAGGCGGTTTATAAATGAAATCACACTTTGCGGCAGAGATCCTTCCAGAAGCCAGTCAGGCAGCCTCATTTCTCAAGGCCCGTTACTGGCTCTGTGACAAGGGCGTTGGCTTGGTCTCCAGGGCTCTGGGCCTTGCTTGCTGACAGTGTATTTCTGTTTATTTTTACCCGCTTAGTCATCCGAGTCTGCCTGCCACAGGGGCGGCCCTTTGGCGTTGGACGTGCCCGGTAGCGGGACGCTCCGTGTACAGTCGCGTGTACCAAAGACCACCCCCCTCCCCCGCTGCCCATTACCACGCGGGCCAGATACCAACACATAAATGTTCCGAGCTGCCAACTTTAGTCAGCTGACTGGAGTGATATTTTAAGTTTGGGACAATTCTGCACACGCATGTATGTAACAGTTTTATTACCTTGTAAATAGTCTGTAGGGTTAGGCGACTGATCCCATGCTTTTGATGTAGCCGCTTCGAGGTTTAAAATGGAATAATACAGATTTGCCGTAAGATTTCTTGCGTGAGAGTCAGAAAGCGTGAGAGTCAGAAAGCGTGAGAGTCACGCCAGATGCGCGGCAGTCGGTAACCTTGAACGTTAGGATCCGGAGTGATGCTCACGCTTTGATCTTTTTCCACTTCTCAAGCACGGAAGCTGCACGGCCCAAAGTCTCCTACCACCTTCCGTCTGTCCACATCCTACGTATTTATATGCAGCAGGATGCAGGAGAAACAAAGTCCCGATCTTGCATCATGCATTCCAGGCTGGCAAGCCGTGAACATGGGCCTTGACCCCGCTGCTGTTAACTTCCTGGACAGCTGTGGCGGGAAAATTCATCTGCTGAAGGCCTCCCCGCAGCGTTGAACCTGGAGACCTCACCCTCCTTCACCTGCTCTCCCAAGCTACACACACACAATGTTTTTTAGGCCACAAGAACATTGTTATTTGACTAAATCTGTGCCTAAGAAAAAGAATTGGGTTGGATACACGGACGCTTTTAACATGCAGGTGCCTGAATATGACTACAAAGACAGACTTGGGTGAAATTTTGAAGAAATATTTTGACATTTAGCTTCTGTTGCTTGGAATTACTTGGGTTTTTAAAATTCTATTTGGTATCGTAGATGAAATTCGTGAAATTTAGGTACAAGAGCAGACACACAAAGCATTTTGCTCTATTGGGAATTTCAAATAATTCACAGAGCAGGAGCAGAGTGAGATCAGACCAGATCATATCCCAGCAAGGAGACTGTCCCTGTGCTTGAAAGCTTCCACGCTGTGGGCCAAATGCAAACAGAGATGTGATCACAGGCTTGGCCAAGAGCTGACTGATGCGCCTGCTTCCTGTTATGATTACCGGCAAGGTCCTGACCACATCTCTCTTGAAGGATTAAACGGTTAATATATGGGTTCTACTCTGGGATTTACGCGTTCCCTTCCCCCAGACCTCAGATAGGAGGCCACAACTGGGATTACGGTGGTGCTGAGGGATGGATTAAATAGATCCGGACTGTAGAGTTCATGACTCAGACTTAGATAAGTGCCCCCGTGACAAAACACTTCAGCGATATTTTAAGATGCGATCTGAACGGCTGGCAAAGGACCCCAGGATCTTCTCCAGAAGTTATCTGTAGTGTTCCATAGTCCATCTATTGGCAGGCATTAACTTGTCGGAGTCAGCAGCTGAGTCCAAATAGGCTCTTTCCCATTGGCCAAACGTGCTGGCTGTGGGCAGATCCTCTGTCTGGAGGACGTTCACAGAGCTCTCGACCTCCTCTCTGCAAGGTGTTCAGCTAGTTTCCTGACCTTTTCTCATGTTGAACATCAGGTGCCGGCTTTCTCTTCGTTCATCGTCTGTCTGTATTTTATGAGATGGATAAACTCCCATAATCCCGTAACTTTGTTCGTAGTTTTATACTTCCTGTTTCTTTAATATACAGTGTGTATATATATAGTGTTTAGCTGTTATTATGAAGTGTTTTTTCATAGCAATTTAGCTTAAAGTATAACTGTATTAGAGATAATTGTTATCGTTTCAGTAGCAGGCGGCAACAACTAGCCAGTGTTTCGCTGTGGAAGGATGTATGAATTCAGCTCATTTTCCTTGCTGCAGGGTCTTTGGGAGCCCAGACTGCCTCTTCCCAAAATAACTTTTTCTCTCCCCTCCGCTGATTCCCTAGCTTTCCTCTCCATGGATAGGCATGAACGACGTACACCCAGCGGTTACACTCACACTGTGTGCCTGACCATTTTTGGATTGCAATAAATGCTAATTTAGAATTAGCCTGATAGAATATCATGCACTGGTCACAGGGAAAAGCTGACTTAAATTCCACTGCCAGAACTGAGGCTAGCAACTTATTAAATCTTCTGTGTGCGAGGGGATAGTCTGGCCTGACCTTCAGGAGACAGAGTAGGGAAGAGGAGTTATTTAAAGCCAGCGTGATTCACGGGTGATGTCATGGTTTTAACCACTGACAGAGAAATTTGTGCGAACAATCCCACCCACCATGTTTCAAACAGGAAGCTCCCCCCCCATTCTTCTTTTTGTGGCACAGCTTCACATTCCCCCGGTGTCTATTCAGGACCATCAGCTACCAAACTCTGGATCCTTCTCGATGCTGCAGAGCCTCTGTTTTGGACAGCACTCTCGCAAACTCTCTGGGACCTCTAAGTTCTGTCTGTGGACTCTCGACGTCCAGTCGACGTCACAATGCAGTGAGTGATGCTGGTACAAGATCTCCTAGACTTTTCCACTTCTCCTCAGTCCCCAAGTGCCAATGATGGTCCTTCAAAGGAGGGGGGCAAAGTCACGGTTCTTGAACCCGGAAGCGGCTTGCGATTGGACCCCGATAAGCCTTTTCTCCTTTGTTTTCATCTTGAGTTTTCCTAACGGCTAGCGCCCTCTGAAGAGAAGGTCCAGCCTTGTATTCCTTTATGACTGATCTGGTTATAGTATGTCTAAGAAAGAAAACTATCTATGATATAATTTCTAATGTTTCAAAAGTCTTGGTCTGCCCAGGGGGATCAGTCAGGTGACCGCCCAGCCTTGTGCAATTTTCAGCCCACGCGATTCTCACTTGCTTGATGACTGTCTGCAATTAGCCTTAGGCCCCAGTGGAAGCCTGTACAGTGAGCACTTTTTATTCAGTTTTATAATTTCCCATAGGCCCTTTTTCATTTGTTTGGACTATTGTGACGTTCACCTCCTTCTCCCGACCCCAAAAGAGAAAGGTCCGTTATAAAGTTGGGCTCCGCTTTCCCAAACTTCCCGTGTCACACGGCCCTGGCTGACTTTCCCAGACCCTGCTTGCCTTTGAACAATCTGTGCTATCACCTCCTGTAGACGTCTCTCTCGTTCATGCTGAACGAGCTTTCCTTGCTTGTCTTCAAAAACAGCACCGGATATGTGGCAGAGAGTTACTCACAGGGTTGATTATATGGGAATATGTGTAAAAGCGGTGTGTCAGAGGTGTTATAGCAGATATAGCAGCCTCAAGCTCACATGAGGCACACGGACACATGAGCCATCCCTGTGCCTTATTCCCAGGGAGTTACTGTGCTACTTTTAGACAGGAAAGTGGGGGAACTCGTGTGAGGTCTCTGACTTAAGTGGGAGAAACGCTCCACCATATCTCACACCTCTCACCAGGTCGAGGCCTAGTGACCCCATGAGAGCCTTTGCCATATCCAGCCAGTGTTTACCTTTCCCTGTTTATCAGTGACCTTCCTTTAAATGGATACACCCAGCCGAATCAATACCTTCGGTTCTTGGTAGAGGAAGCCATTGTTGGGTTTGCCAAGTAGAGAAGTATCAGATATTAAGTCATTCAGGTGTAAGGAATAACACCAGGGGGCTGATTTTCACATTGATCTCTCAGACGCTTTTGAGTTCACACTTACACACTGTCGGGAGATGCAGCCGCGCCAAGACTAATTTGAAAAATGAGTACCTGACTGTAAATGCAATGTTTATTTTGGGTTTGTCAGTAGAGTGCTCGAGCACTGGGCCGACTTTACCTTCTCGGGAGCCGTAGGCAAAGCTGTACGTGGGAGCCCCCTTACCAACAAAACTGATAAACATTTCACTTCCTGGCAATGCAGGTAATTTGGGGGCCCAGACTACAAGATATTCTGCCTGTAGCTAGAGCCAGCTGTTCTCCAGCATCTACTCAGTAGTGCCTAAAAATGGATGTTAGGAGAATCTTTCCTTAAATGAGATTCACTAAGATAATAGTCAAGCTGACTTGCAGGATTCCCCTTCTGTTAACGGGGTACCTAGTTTGTCTATATTATGAGGCCCAGTGGAAGGGTCTTTCGCTAACAGTTTAGGATTTTAGCAAAACCACATGGCAGATGTGAGTCAGAGATCCCAAACGTACCTTGACACTTTTTATAAATCAGCTGAGATTCAGCAGCTATAAACTGAACAATGATTCCATTTTCTTTCCTGTTCTTTGACATCAGACATGCATATTTATAAGAAGGGATTATTACTGACCTGTTAGATGTTTATGCTTCCTGTATGACACGTATGATGATGATCTTGGATATTAATCTCGCTGTAATTTTGTTTGCTTGTATTTTAAAGTAGCTTAGCTCTTGCGGTATAATTTCTCCTGCTAACAGACCCCTCCCTCCTGACCCCACAAAAAAATCAGGAATACTTATATAAACCAACATAGCTGCTGTAGCTGCCAATCCTCTTACTGTAGTCATAGATTCAAAAACCTCTGGAATTAAACCACAAGAGAATGCATCTAATGTTTGCAGATGTGGTGTTTGGAGTAGCTGTGTTTTATCTGACGTGCAGCCTGCTGCTGTTCTCCAGCTGAAGTTCCTCATGCCTCAAAATATCTCCAAGTGCTCTCATCTCGAATGAATGTGCGGCACTGTTATGGTTAATTTGAGAGGTGCCAGCTGCCAGTCTACCAAGCTGATAAAAAGGGAGATGGAATGCGGGCTCTGAGAAGAATGGACCCATGGAACTGGAGGATGACGGCTGGCGAATCAACGCACTGATAATATTTAGTGGCTTCTGCTTTCAGAATAAATGAAGTTGCCTCAGCGATTATTGTGACAACCTGCCCCGCCCATTAGAGGGCACTGTGTCCCAGCCGTACCCTTGGGGATCTGATGAGAGCAGGATGATGGTGGCTGTGTAGCCACACGTTGGTCCATGAGCCAGAGACAAATCGCTGTCCGAACTGAAATTCAACGTCTCACATGCCCCTGTGGCCCTTCTCCAAGACAATGGATCATAAATATGAGAGAGTTTATATTACTCTTATGACGTTATATTTCTTTAACATTCTTTTTACATTCTTATTTCTATTATTCCTCTGCTGCTTCTAGAATGTATTGGGTCACAGTTCAGATTTGTTCCAGCAGAGGGCACCAGAAAATTAAGTCGTTGGACTCCAGAAGCAGTCAGATAGCTGTTCTAGTGCTGGCTTGCTGTTGGAAATGCCAGATTTATTGTAAATCCCACAGTAGTTGAACTGAATCAGCACCTTCTGTCATTGCCATCCTTCACATCCTTCCCGCACCAGGTCTGCCCTGGATGAAAAGGCCACGCCCAAGTGTGGCCGAACCCGAAGTGATCATACAGGCATGGACCTAATTCCACCTCAGCAAGAGCACAGCTGTCGCTGACACACTGATGGTGTCTAAAATACTATTATTACTGCCATTTATTACTTATCTGACAAGACACTGACTGTATTTATTAAGACGAAACAATAGTTAACGTAACAGAACTGGTAGCATTAATCTATCCATCTCGTAAATGTTATGTTTATTAATTCTGACTGCAGAGAGAGCTTTTTTTAGGGGGGGGGGGTGGTGTAGTTCCACATTTTTGTTCAGTAACACACAGGCCCCTTGTGCTGGCCCTAGAGAGCCCTGTCCCTAGCCTGGCCTGTGGGAGCATCATTATATTACCAACCGCCCGCCTTCGCAGCCGTCTCGGTACAAACGCCGTTCTGAAGCTGGAGAGCTACTTTGATTTGCGTTGCCTCCAGTGTGCCTGGCCACAGCATCACAATAGGGAAGCCACTATCCCAAGAGGTTTCCGCAGAAGAGAAGGATTTTCCACAGACATGCTGTCATACTTGTGTTTCCATAAAATTGATTCCTTGTTTAGTGAAATAACTGGCAGCTCCCTTTTAACGCAAGGATGGTCCTAAAACCCAAATGGTTCTCAGCGTTGATGAGTAACGCATCCATGCTACTGGGCTTCCAGATTCTTCCAAGAAGGATCCTCAGTGGTTTTTGAATAACATGTTCCCACTACTGAGCAACCACTGACCACGCCCCACAAAACCCAGGAGGACCTGATGCCGTTTCTTAGCAGATTGTGACGTTTGGGATGGATATGGGTGTGTGTGTGTGTGTGTGTGTGTGTGTGTGTGTGTGTGTGTGTGTGTGTGTGGGGTGGGGGGGGCGTGGCTTATTTACACTGAGGACACTGTGTGCAGTTTCCTCACCTCCAGCACAGATGGAGTCCCAACAGGATGACTGGAGGTTGGGCGTAGAATTTTTAATGACCTGACTTTTGGTGTCATGTTCAAAGGTTCTGGGAAGGATCCAGGGACAGACCGTGGTCTTTATGCAACTGAGATCTGAACGAACAACGATGCACAAGGAATTGGAACAAAGAAAGGGCTCTTCAAGCACAGTAATTTGATTTGTATGGCTTGTGTCGTGGCCAATGTCTGATACGCCGACTGACAGAGCAGATCATCCATTATGGTGAATTAGTAATTATGTCATTACTGCATAATTATATTATTGTCCTTGGTCCAAAAAACAGTCCAGGTGATGAATTACATCAAAGAACACTTGAATTTTGGTTTTAAAAAACATTTTTCCCTGCAGTAAGCCAATTTTTGAAAGTGTCAGTGAACAGATTGGTCTTCAAACCTAGACAGGTCAACGTAGAAATGCACCGGAATTCATCGTTGAAATACATGTCACTCTAAAACAGTGAAACTAATGGCAACTGTATGAAACGGTGCCACGACGTCCAAGAGAATCCTCTCTGATGAATACCAACAGAAAAAACAAACGAGAAAGGTAACAAGGGAGATGCGAATGCTGCGAGCAGATGTGGGCTCACACCTCGGTGACACAGCATGAATGCCTTTTGCTTTTGCTGCGTTTATGATTAATTAGCCCCAATTAGCTGCGCGCTGAGTGGATTTAGCCAATTTTGGCTAAGCTAAACATATTACCGAAGACAAGGAATCACTGTTTATGGGTATTACACAGCCAAGTTTGTGTTGATTGAAAACTTACACAGAAATGTGTAATAATAATGTAATAATAATAAATGAGAAACTGCCTCAGCTGTATTCGTCCTAATAAAATATTTTCCACAATCTAATTCTTACTGACAGCTAAACAAACCAAGAAGCATTAGCACCAAATTAGCGTTTAATAACGCACGCAAGTCATTAACCACGGTGTAGAACGTACTGTATATAGGCCTACGTTTATGGGATTTACGTGCTAGCAAATTCAAACGACTCAGCAATAGGTTTGGTTTAATACTAATTAAAAAAAATTAATCTGACTGTCAATTCCATCAATAGCTCCATTAAGGGTAATTAATTAAGAGCGGAGGGGCATGGAGACTCACACGCTCACTGCTAGATCAGGAGGCGGCTGAGCTTTTGAAAGGCTCCTCTCTGTCCTCCGAGAGTTCCTTCCTCCCAGACCACCGCCCCAATGCAGCAAAGGAGCCCCACGCATGCATCCCGGATCTCCGGCGAGCAACCGTGAGCAGCGGCTGAGCCCCTGCATCTAAATCATCCGGGAACACAGCCCCACTCTGTGCTCCGCCGTCCGGCACCCCCTCCCTGAACAACTTTAGTCCTTTCCTGCCTGCATCAGCCAAGACGCCCACACCTCCACACGCCTCCCCGCCAAGTCCCTCCATCAGATGAATGAGCCTTTCACCGTGGAGTGTGGGACACCTCAGCCTGTGTTTGGCCCTGGCACCGTGCCCCGATCCCTGCACCCTACAAAACCATCATCCAAGCCCTCTTTGCTCCACCGTGGGCCACCACCTGGAAGCCCTCCATCCTGCAGAAGGTGGAGGTGCTCCTCTAGATTATGAATCTGTCATACACCCATAAAGCACCAGACACATTTTTGCAGCTGAGCATGCGAACTGGAAGAACTTTAGAGAAGAGAAAGTGCACGACCAGCACAGCCAGCAGGAGTGAGGACTTTGCTGTAGCACTTGGTTAAACTCCTTTCCCTCAAGCTCACGGTGTCACCGCCTGACTGGGGCAAACGAATAATTTTCATGCGTGCAGGGTATTCCGGTGCACTTACCTCCAAGACTGGGCCAGGGCACGAGGATTAGAGCCAAGAGGGCAGTGAGAAGCAGACGGCAGGATCTCATACTGGCAGTCACTGTAGAGTCTCCTCAGTCCTCCATTCAAATAACTGCTTTCCAGTTGGGGCCAGGAGCTCCCTGCAGCTGGTTTTCATGAACGGGGCAGGGGGAGGGAACGCAGAGGGGCTGTCCTGTGCCCAACTACCCTCCCCTCGTGCACTCCCAGCAGTGAGACGCCCTCCAAGGAGGGGGGGAAAATAATAATTCTAACAGGCTTCTCTGTCTCTCTGTCTAACTCTGTCTCTCAAATTACAGAGTCGGGCCACTCTTAAAGTCGAAGGGGCCATTTTGTTCCTCCTACAGTCACGGCAGCAACTTTCTGAGTGGCGCAGAGACCAGACTTGCAAGGGAAAAGCGACGGCTGTGGATGAAAGCGCTTCTGCGTGTCTCGGCGATTAAGATCACTCCCGTGGTGCCTTCTTTGGGGTGGCACCAGTAATGTGCTTCTATTTGAAATGCAGATTCATTTATCGTAATGAATGGTTCGAACTGCTAAAATTATAGGGTAAAATGCAATAATCGCCACAATATTCAGAATATTTGGAATGAATGTATTGCAATAAAGAAACATGGATTGTAAAGGAAACCTCACAAGATATTTTTTGTTGGGTTGTATGATTAACCAAACCTTAATAGTGACGAGAACAACATCCTAGTTTGCGATATACATCTCGGACTGGCACAGGAAATTAAATTAAATGGGAATTTAATGCATGAAGGCCAGTATATAACACACAAAATGTTTAGTCACCCATAAATGCATAAAATGTGTATTGCTGACCTAGAGGATGCCAAGTGTGTTACGGCAGCCTCTCGCAGTGATCTCACAGTGATCTCGCAGTGATCTTAGTATCTCACATTTCATGTACTGTATCTTATCGCTTTGCTTATCAAGGGGACCAAAATTTTTACATAGATTTCTAGATCACAGGAAGGGTTGACTGTAATAATAATAATAATAATAATAATAATAATAATAATAATAAACAATAGTTTAAATACATTTATAATGAAGTTACACTTTTAGGGCAACCGTTTGTCTTTTTCAGCATTTAAATTGGTCGTGGGAGATTTCTGAGTATATCAGGGAGATCAGATCGCTAGTAGGAAATGACTTCTTGAATCACCAAACAAGACAATAAAACATTACATTTATCATGTTTCAAAAACAAACCATTTGCATTCAAAATGACACAGAACCATTTGTCTGAGCTGACTTGTTGTATACATCTGTCTAAGCTGAACTCTCCAAACAAATCTGAGAGTAAAACACTGTGATGTATTGCTTCAGCTGACAGTACTTCTTAGCGACTGGCTGATCAAGTTTATCTCCATAAATAAGTCTCCTATCAGTTGTTATAATTTGGTTTAATAGCAGCTACTGTGGTCCTAGTACTATACAGGGTGATATGTGAAGGTGAGGTGTGTAACGCCATGGGTCAGGACACTCAAGTTATAATATATATATAAAAAAAAAGGCCCGACATTGTATCAGCTAAGAGAGGGAAGCGTCGAGGTAGATTGTCAGTTTTACTTTTCACAGTGAACACACCTTGAAGCACAGGTGACACAATGTTACAGGTATTTTTCTGATCTGCAGGTAACTGGCAGGTAATTAGAATACACGCACATGTGACCCAGGAACGAAATAAGCCCAATTCCCAAGCTTAGTGTGACCTTTGTGGGGCATCGATACTAGACTCCGGAGTGTGTTCATCCTCAGTATGCTTCTGTCTCACATTTACTCTAGGAATTGAGTGCAGGTCTTGTTTTTACTTCAGATGCAGTAATTAGGGAACGGTGGAAGCTGGCTGCAGGAGGCTGGATAGTGTCGGGGGGGGGGGGGGGGGGGGGTGGTCTGGCCAAGTCACGCTCTGGCACAGTCACCAGCACCAAGAGCTACATATGCAGCTCTATCACTGGGGGCAATTATAAAATAGAAAAGAGAAATGAGTGAGCTCATTTGTTGCTTGTCCCTGATAGCTACTAAGTAGATATTTTTAAAGGAATAGCCTGGCATTGCTGATGTGATCCCACTGGTTACTGGCTGTGTGAACCAGCAAGAGGCATGGTGGGGGCACAGGGGAGGGTTGTGGGAAATAACCCTTGCAGGTCATTCATCACCAGACTTGTCTCACAGTGATGAAGCCCAGCTGACCCTGATAGGATTACGATGGAACACTGATGCTTTAGTGATCCCTTGGGGAAATTCTCTTTTCTCCTACCCAGGTAAGAGCACACTTGGGGGGGGGGGGGGTCACAGCACAGAGTCAGCCCACATGCATCATCCCTGGAGCGGTTAAGGGCCTCGCTCAGGGGCCCAACGGCGGCATCAGTCTGCTGGCCCTGGGATTTGAACCGCCCACCTTCTGCTCATGAGTCCTAACCCACTAAGCCACACTCATATATATTCATAGAAAGAACATACACTTATAAAGTGAATGATTATTTTTGTTTGTTTGCTGTAATTCATTGGATTATAATAGATTTTGAATAATTCTGTCTGGTTGCTTTTCTTAAAGGGACCTTGACCTCTGTTTTTAGATGTTTCTTTAGATGTTAATGTAGCCTTGTTTTTGGTTGTACCTCTAAGCTCTTAAAAAAGGTACATATATTAATTGATTTAGTCTGTGTTGAATAGATTATCATGCGTAACACATAAGAACTAAAGATGAATGTAAAATAGGAAAGAATTAAAAGTTCTGTATTTAGTTTTCGGTTAAAGCTCTGTGTACCCTTGGAAACCTCAAAAGGAGAATATATACTGTAGAAGGAAGTTCTGTAACTGTTTTCAAAATGTTTATAAAACTATCATATGGACCATGACTGTTTTCCATTTCATAATTTCCCTTTTTTACACTAAAGATAGTGCACATTCTGCTGGTACTTTAAAATAGTTTGTTGTCATGCCAACGTGAATTTGGATGAATACACAGGATGGAGAAATGGATTCTGCACAACTGTGAACTGCATCGTGCAGAATAGCCTGGAGATGCAGCCTGAAAAGTTTACAGAAAAATGTTATAAACACGCACAGATGGCCTTTTTAATGTCAAATTACCCCAGGCTTTTATCACACTTTTATGAAAAACAGAACTAACTAACCAACTAACTTTGAGCCCTTTATGTCACGGGATTGTAACACATCCCTGGTGTTTAATGACAGAGGAGCCAGATTTGTGAAGCGGGAAATACGGGCAAGCCGGAGGCACATTGCGGGAGGGGGATGCCACTCCGAACGGCTCTGTGCTGCATGTGTTTGCCCACAAAATCGGTGCCTTTGGCACCAGACATGCTGCTGACGAATCCCCTGAGGCAACAGCAGGTGGCAGCATTGAGTCATTCGGTCCAGATGTCAATGCAGCATTAGTGCTGTTATCATTTCTGTTCCTGTTTGATCAGGTGATGACTCTTCCCTCTTACTCTTACGCAGAAACGGTACCCTGCATTTAAGTTGATTCCCTCTCAGCTGATGGACATCTCTGTGGTGCATGTTCTCCATCAGAAATGACAGACTTAGTAGATGGCATCCATCAGGCCTGTCGAATGAAGGGCTGTCAAGTTCTGCTAAAAGATTACAGACGCACCCCGAAGATTATTCATAGCTGATCCTACTCTCCCTGTCCCCCCCATGCCACAGAATGATATAAATACCGCGGCCTTGCAAAAGTGGCCGGATTCTTGCCTCATGCACATTCATGCACTTCCACTGCATGGCTTGAATACCTCAAACCAGGATTTGCACAAACAGGATAATTAGCGCGGGATACAACTGGGCGTTTCACACATGAGGTCAATTTCTCTTCATGTGAGTAAACAGAAAATAAACATCGGGAAAGACGAGGAGCGGGAGCCGTCGTTCGAGCACACCCCACCCTCCAGAGAGCGATGGGGAATACCGGGGTTCTTCATGCAGACACACAGCTTCCACAGAAAGGACGACTGGCCTCAGAAATGCAACATTCTCACAGAAAAAGAAAAATTCCATTCATTTGATGTGCTCTTATGCCTGCAGTTGTTTTATGATTGAGTATAGAGTTGTTCCTGCTTGTAAAAACACACAGACAACAGACATTCCTTGAGCAGGACTTGTGCTAATCAGACCGAAGGTGTTCTCAAATAAACAATCTTCAACTGAGATATGGGCTGCCAGGAGGAGCTTATCAGGCAAAAACCATCTTATATACTTATATAACCCTATATAACTCATTATCTTCCATCTTATTAATGTCCATCCTATCAGATGAAAGCCTATATTGCCTAACTGAATCAGAGAGACCAATTGGAATGAATGGATGGATGGATTTAATCAGAGGGATTAACAGTAAATATCTGTAATCAAATCATACTACAAAGCAACCAACAACTTAAAGCAGTTTGAAAACTCTACAACAGCTATAAAATATATAGGTGATAAAGAATATTATATCTGGTGTGAGTGTGTGCCCTGTGACGGACTGGTATCCCATCCAGAGCGTGCCCAGGCCCGTACCCTGTGCATGCTGGGATCGGCTCTGAGCGCAGCACTTATAATGCGTAAGCAGTCATGGAAGGTAGATTGATGGATGGATGGACGTATTATATTTATACCGTTACTCTGCTTTCCTCAGTGTCTGTTCCAGGAGTCTGGGTGACTGACGGCTGGCTTCAAAACAGAGCTAAAGTATCGCAGCTTGTGATGTTATGTAAGGTTTACTTGTTTCCATGGTGAGTAACAGTACGGAATCTGGAGTGGAAGTTGGTTTGAAGGGCAGGAAAGATTTGAAAAGTTCCATTCATACTATGGCATTCACTTACCAGTGGAGTGGGAGAGATGACCAAGACAGATGATGACTCAGACTGCATCTGCATGCTTGCTACTTCCCTCTAGTGGAGGATAGAAAGAGTATGAATTAGTATAAGGTTTGACTAATATTCTGTGTAAACGCGAATGCTTGATCGATTGTGATTAATGCATTAAAAAGGCCACAAAACAAAACTTAAGACCAGAAGTGCTTTTATGAAGTAATATAGTAGCAATAAACATTATACACATGATATTTGTATTATTGTATGTATGAATACAGTACATGTATAAGAAATATTAACTAAACATTTACTACTGAATGTTAACCTTGAACTGAACTGTGTCCTGTAAACATTAGTCGGATCCACATAAATATACCAGCAGAGAAAATAATAAGAAGCTGCCCAAAGGGAATATGAAGGGTAAACAGTACTCAAGTATTTGTTCCATAAGCATGCTAATCTGAAGACATAAGCCACAAGAGGCCGTGGAGAAGATTCTGGGTAATGAGGGGTCCTTGGGAAAGATCTGGGCAGGATGTCTCTCAGAGGGACGCCGGGGATAACCCACAGTGAGAAGGAGAAGAGTAGGAGTGGGATTCTCCATGACTCACTGCGTAGCTAACACCCATCACCGTGAAGCTACTGTAGCTACCATCTAAGAACTCAATGCCATGGACCACCCACATCTCAGCATGACAACGGAGCAAAGCAGCGGATCGCTAGTTAAATGAAGAGTCCAGAATGACCGAAGGTTTAAGCTTCCAGTGGGATCTCGCTGGAATGATATTGAACATGCACTGTCGATGACGATTTGTGGGTCTGTGATATGAGTGTGAGACATCACGACTTTCTAAGGGATGCGAACAAGATTGGGACTCTTCCAAGATGTTTGTCAGGTATGCTATCCTCCTTGCTAACGCTCTCTAAGGCTTGTAAGTTGGGTTTTCAATTATGGATCATGGATCATGGATTTGCAGTAGCACAGCAGAAAAGTCGGGATGACCAGATAATCCATGTCAAGGAGACATTTTGAACTACTTCAGGTTTTACAGACTACTTTAAACCTGAAAGGCTTCTGTACCTGCATACATAGTTCATGTCTTGTGCTTTGACTGGTTTGTTTCCTTGATTGAAGGATTTATACAGGTGTTTCACATTAACATTAGTGACACATGCATGATAATATTACACTGACCAATCAGCACACAGCAAGAACTTGCCGCTTAAATGAAAGTGGTTTGCTTCGGCCATCTCTGGGGTTGTACAGTATGTTACTATACATGCGGCACTTAATGAGAACTCGGGTAACATGAGGGAAAGCTTAAACAAAAGCTACCGTAGGTTTGTGGAGTGAGTTCAAGCTAAGGTAATCGCCGTGCTGTGTTTGATACAAATCCCAGTGGGAAAAATAGCTTCCCGGGTATACTGTACATTCTGACAGGCAGGGTGAGCTGGAGATAAGCTCTGTGGGACTCCATGTCAGCCGAACCCCAGCTGCACACATTCTTCTTGGATATGCTGATCTCACAATCACTTTCACGTAGGGCCTGGCGAAGTTTCAACGCACCAGCAGCTCTTTGCTGGACATCAGCCGCTGCACAGTGTCGGCCAAATGCAAAACTTCACACTGCTGCGGCAGAAGTGAGCGTCTGCTCCTCCCTCCCTGTACTGGGTCATCTGGGCACCTGCCTGCACTGCAGTGCAACTTTAATGCACTCTGCCATGCAAATGGCCTCTGGGTACAAATGAAGGCCAGTCAGTGGAGAAGGGAGGGAGACAGAGAGAGAGTGAAGAGAGAGGAGAGACAGAAGCGAGAGATACAGAGGGTGAAAGAGAGGAGGGACAGAAAAAGAGAGAGAGAGGGAAGGAATACCAGAGAGTGGGAGAGAGAAGAAAGGGGAGTGATAAGAGAGAGGGAGATCTAGAGAGAGAAAAGAGGGAAGAGATAGATAGAGGAGAGAGAAAGAGAGAGACAGGAGAGCTCCAATTGTCTTCTTTCTCTGAAAGACAAATCAGTCATTTATTGCTCTCCTAATCCTTCCCCGGGCTTCGAGATCTTAGAAATAAGGACTTGAAAGATGCTAAAGGGGGAAGGGGGGGTTCAGTGAATTTCTCCAGAGTGGAGACAAGAATTCATGTCTACGTTACCAACCACACACCTTTTATTTTGGCTCGAAGACTTTTTATATAACCCATTCACATTCAAACAAACAGACCCTCCCAAGCCTGCCAGAACCACCCCCCCCCCTCCCAGGAGGCCTCCCTTATCAAAGCTTTCTCTAAGACGGCTTATCAAATATCAATAAAAATAAAAATAAATCTATAATAAAGCAGCCTGGCCTTTTGATGGGGGTGACCTCGTGGGCGGCTGCAGGTAAACCCTGCCATTGCTGATTCCTTTCTTATGAAAAACAGCCTGAAAATGGTCTATTCATACTTCCCTTGAACCCTACAAGCGCTTTAACTCCTGGGTGGGAAGCGAGTTTGACAAACACACATATTAACGGCGTCTTTGAGCAGAGCTCCACATGGATCTCTCCTTTCATTTGACAGTCTTAAGCAGGTCTAGCCAGCATGGCCTGGAGGCAGTGATAGTCTTCGTGCTTGGGGGGCTCCAAACTCTGCTGGAAACCCCCAGTTCCACTCAGCTTCCACGAAATCTCCTCACTCCCCCCGTCTGTTGTGCACCAGTACTCATGATTGCTAGTTTCTGGATCATAACTCTAGGTAAAGCTCAAAAGTTCTAGCATGGATACCAGTCACCAGGTACACTTTTCCATTTCTGCATCTGGGGGGGGGGGTGTTTCTCAGACGGCTCCTCGCATTCCATACGAAAGTTGTTGGGAAATAATGGATCTCTGACTGCTCTCTCTCTTTCTCGCGACACTCAGCGCCACACAGAGAATCCCGATTCCTCACGCGTCTAACCTCTCGGGAGGCAAAATTAGGAAGCGGCTGACGGACCTGATGTTTTAATCTATTTGCCTAAAGACCAGAGAGACAAAATGAGGCCCACAAGTGAAAAATGCTGTGAGATGTTCTCAAGGCTTTTTTTTTTTCAACATTTTCACTCCGATTCGGGATCGGGAACCAAACTCGCAGGATTCCATGAAGATAGAAGCGAGGGATGTTTCCTGTTAACGGAGGAAAAATAAGACATTGATGTCAAGTACCAATAAATCAAAAACCAAATTGTACTTCTAAAATAGCTGAACTAAACTAAACTGAACTAAAAAGTTCATTGGTAAGCAATCTCATTCGGTGCTTTTAATTAGTAACGCCTTTGCAATAACATAAAGCACCTAACTTTGTGTTTAGCGAGCTTTTGGGAGCCAATGACTATAACGGTAATTAACACGAAAATGGCAAGAACAGAAGAGAACTCGATGAAAAGATAACATCTGTATGTAAGATATGTGTGGATGTTAAACCCTGTTTGTCTGTGGATTTTTGTTATGAAACCAGAAAATTTGCAACCTTTTTACAGAATTAAGCAAGCTTCCCAAAACTTTCTGTGCCGCTTAACTTGTGGTCAGACATTCTCAGTATTTAAAAGGCCCTGTTTGCTAATAACTCACAAACCTGAGCCAGCATCTGGGCTGTGGACAGTCCAAGAGCGTCGCTAAAACATTATTGCTGCTCGAGTTCGCATTTTGATGCAGATGCACGGATGTAGACAGGAGACTGGTTCAGTGGGGCTGCAGCTGTTCAGAATCACCCATGAATTCTCCTCGGAGCCCCGTCTAAACAGCGCTTCAGTCGGTAATTGCCTCTGTCTGGGACAAATGCCAGGGCCTGCCCTGAGTGGCCGACGTAGAAGTGAGAGAGTGACCCCCTTCATAGCCTAGCAAATATGGGCACTCACACTACATTCAAAACAAACCTGGCAGGTAATTAACCCTTTGGAGTCGGAGGAACCAAACAGAAATCTCACCAAACCGTTTAAAAAATGCATAGAAACATTAAAAAAAAAACACCCCCAGAATCCTTGAACGGTCTATTTTGAAATATATAAGTAGAAACGAAATATATTTTTAGAGCTTTGTAAGGAATAAAGAATAAAAAGAAAAAGAGTGACTGAGCCGAGTATCTGAGTCTCGAAGCATCACCCACCATTTCGCAGATAGCGCCATTCATATGATAACGATACGGTAATCCCACGGATTTTCGTTACTGGGTCAAGAAAACGCGTGAAAACTCCCATAAACACGAGCACATGTCTGGGTTTCGTTTACACTGATTGAGGAGCCGCAGCCTTTTATTTTGAGCTGTGAGAGAGTTTTCGCTGAGGAAATGCTGCGAATTCAGATAAGTAGCAATTTTGCAAACACATTTCTGCCAAAAACCGCGTTGGCGTTTCCACCGACCGACCTGCGAAGACGGGTCTGTGACATCAAACTTCTCAGAATGCTAGAGGAACGACTGACTGATAATGAAGAATAATGAAGCTGAATGTCATGTCGCATTGTTTATTCAGCAACATAAAGCCACTTTTAATCTATGACAGTGCTGTTCCCTTTGTGTAATTACTGTTCCTTTTTGTTTGTGATTTTCCCTGGTTCAGTATTTATACGCTGTGCTGTTCCAGCGACACTCCATGTTGACTTGTCCTTAGCCGCTGTAAGAACACGCAGTCCTATGTCCGTCGGAGATGTAGAACGAATCAGAATTAGAATCAGAATGAAACAAATGACTCAGCTGGTTTCTGCCAATGTCTGCCATGAAAACTCCGTGGAATAAGATCCATATGATGGGTTTATGTTCCAAGTTATTGTCAACAAAAATGTGCCAGTTTGATATAAACTGAATATCGGGAGGAAGTGATGACGTCACAAACACACTGTGTTTAGTAATGCGGGAGGAGCAGGGGGCAGGGGGGGGCGAGGAGATATGTACCCCAATATTTAATTTAGATTCATTCACCCCCCCCAAACAAAAAAATAAGCCTTTGTTGTTGTTTTTTGTATTGACCACGTACCAGTGTCAGAGTGCACAATTTTAATTTATTTTCTTTACTGTTTTTTAATTTAGTTTTGTAGGCATAATTGAATACAGAAAGAGATGGGAAAAAAACACCCAACCCACCCCAGGAGTCGCCCTTGAGGAAGAAAGGAAGAAAGAAAGAAAGAGAGAAAGAAAAATGGACACATTTAAGCAATTGGTTTCTGCAAATATATATATAACAGGAGACCAAATCCTAGCAAAACTGTCCAAGTGCACAATTTTAATAGAATTATTAAAACATGGAAAAAAATGTATTTTTACCCTTTTATGATCCGTTTTTTTGTAAGAATGTTATGAAATTGTATTTTAATACATTGTATTATTTGACTCCTGTGTGTTTTGTGTTCGCTTTACTGATTGGGGGTTTTCCTGAAACATCTGTGGTGGATCAAGGTATTTAAGGCATTTAAGTCATTTAAGACCTACTGATAATTGGAGGGACCGGTGGTCATATTCCCTATTTCTGTATAAGGCAGGGAGCGGGGATGCGGGTCGAAGCCTAGAAAGGAGGGAGCGGGGATGCGGGTCGAAGCCTAGAAAGGAGGGAGCGGGGATGCGGGTCGAAGCCTAGAAAGGAGGGAGCGGGGATGCGGGTCGAAGCCTAGAAGGCAGGGAGCGGGGATGCGGGTCGAAGGCAGGGAGCGGGGATGCGGGTCGAAGCCGAGAAAGGAGGGAGCGGGGATGCGGGTCGAAGCCGAGAAGGCAGGGAGCGGGGATGCGGGTCGAAGCCGAGAAAGGAGGGAGCGGGGATGCGGGTCGAAGCCTAGAAGGCAGGGAGCGGGGATGCGGGTCGAAGCCGAGAAGGCAGGGAGCGGGGATGCGGGTCGAAGCCGAGAAGGAAGGGAGCGGGGATGCGGGTCGAAGCCTAGAAAGGAGGGAGCGGGGATGCGGGTCGAAGCCTAGAAAGGAGGGAGCGGGGATGCGGGTCGAAGCCTAGAAAGGAGGGAGCGGGGATGCGGGTCGAAGCCTAGAAGGCAGGGAGCGGGGATGCGGGTCGAAGCCTAGAAAGGAGGGAGCGGGGATGCGGGTCGAAGCCTAGAAAGGAGGGAGCGGGGATGCGGGTCGAAGCCTAGAAGGCAGGGAGCGGGACTGCCGATTGAGTCTGGTGAGTGCTTCAGCCTGAGGGTGGCGCTGTAGCTCCACTCTGAGTGGCCCCCACTGCTGAGGGCTGAGAAGCAGAGCAGCCTGACAGACGGGTATCACAGACCTCATTTGCAATCAGATTGTAAGCAGGCTAAGCAGCTGCCCGGCAGCGACAGCCTGACTGGGCTCCTTCTGCGTTTTTTTTTTTTTTCATTTCCAGCCTCAGGATGATCCTCTTGCCAATCTCACAGCACCCCTCCTGCCATGATGATAATTATTATAATCTCTCTGTGGCACTGTGCTTTGCAGGTCTCTCTCACTTGCATGCCGATTGACCGCCCCACCCTCACGTGACGTATGGCATGTGCTGACCTCACGCTGGAGAACGATTTGGCTGATTCACGCTTCAGTTCTTTGAGTCTGTTTGAACTGCTCAGGTATTTCCTGCACATGTGATCATCTAAGGTTGGATTGTTTCCTTTCTGGGTAAATATGTACCACAATAGTATGAATTTTTTATTTTTATACTGATGTTTCAAAACTGTGCTGGTTACTTAAATGCTGGACACAAGAATCGCAGAGCATGTAGTGTAGTGTCTTATGTTGATACCATGTCAAAGCGATCAAAACATGCACAGCCCTGGTCAGTCAGTGCCCAGTATGTGAGCTGGTATTGCCCCAGTCAATCAGGGTTGCCAACATTAGTCAGCTGGCTGGAGTAAGTTTTTCAAATCAAGACAAATCTTCACACACATTTGCATGTATTTAACAGTTTTATTACCTTGTAAATAGTATGCAGGGGGGTCAGTCCAATAGGGTTTGCAAACTACCCCAACGCTTTTGACGTAGCTGATTTTGGGTCAATAATGGGATGATATAGATTTGCCGTCAGATTTCTTGCGCAAGCGTCTGAAAGCGTGAGTGTTGCGGCAGATGCGCGAGAGTTAATGCTGTACTTCATGTATAAAGCAGTCTTTAGTTTCGCACCCGTGATGTGCAGCGACAGATGCCATGTGCATGTCTGTGTGCTGCATGGGTGCGTGCTGCATGTCTGTGTGCTGCATGGTTGCGTGCGCCGCGGATCTATAACTCGCACAGCTAGGCTCCTTGGTCTGGCGTCTGGAATTATTTGAGTAGAGGATTCATTCCGAGGCCTGAATATTCAGGAGATGGGGGCCTCAGGTGCTAACACTGCTCTCGTATAAACAGCATCCTGTTCCTCTGGTTGTCAGGCTGCCCTTCTGGGGTTTGTTTGACAGGCTGCCTTGCATCGTGGCATTTCGACAGGCCTGGAGGGAATGGCCACATTACCAAATGCAGATGCAAGCCCCCCACTCCAAGCCCCACCGCTTAAAACACACATCAGCCCCTTCTTCCTGTTTTGGGAAAGCACATATTTTGATGACTGGGCCTACAATGGGTTTCAGGCGGGTTCAGAATGCGCTGGAAAGTCCGTCCTTCCAGTTCATCTGTGGCCCGGTTGCAAGATGCGGCCGTGATGTGGCTACAGAAGATTCTAAGCTAACTTGAGCGGAAAGCTCTTTAGCTTACACAAGACATGCAACTCTGCTCCTGTCAGGAAGCGAATCCTTCACTGCCTATGACCTGCGCTGTCGCAGAGAGTTACCATGAAGGCGTGGTATTTAAACTGTAGACTTTACCTGTGTCCTGTGTCAGAGATTAATCGTAACCACCTCTCTTCGGGCACATTGAAGATGGATGGTTTTCTCGATTGGTTTTTAGTAGCTTGCATTAATTACAGACACTTTAGGACTGTGGCTTGCTGAAGTTGACAGATTAAAAGCAATATATTCTAAATACAGAGCAGGGAGGCTGCAGGGTGATACCAGACTCATTAAGGATGATTAGCGATGACTTGAGAGGCTGAGGTCAAAGCTTTTGGTACGGAATCTGGAGAATCATTACTGTGCTCAGTCCAGCGACTAAGAAGAGCTGTATTTTCAGAGAAAAGAAGGATACAATAGTTGAGGGGAGGGCAGCGGGATTGGATCAAACCGTAAACCCCCACAGCTCCTTGGAAGCTGCACGTCGAACTCAACAAACGCCTTTCATTGGTAATTAGTCTTTCAAAGTGCGTTGTGATAGCGAAGGCTGTAGAGTGTGAGGGCGTAATCTTTTGGGAGACAGTATCTCCATGCCTCACAGCACGTAATAAGAGAGGCACGGATGTTTATCACTCATCTGACGTGTGGGAAACAAAAGGAAGTAGCATTTCACTAATAATTCATTAAAGGAGGTACACCTGTGTAGAGTCTGTCAGAGACTGAATACAGAAGGGGGTCCGTTAATCGTTAATGAAAGCAACTCTTTGACCATTCAGTAGACACAATGAAAGGTTCTTTCGAGGATGAAGATCCCCTGAAGGAAAACGACGCTGGTGTGTCACGTGTCCAAGCATAAGCCGATAGCGGTCAGTAAGCTAGACCATCATTCCTATAGTATGAGGCTAGTACGACAAAACAACCGTATTATTTTTTAGCTAATGTGAACTGTTGTGTTGTCGGGAAGGGGTTGCTCAGCAGTGCAGTGGTTTGCACGGGGACCTCACACCTCTAGGACCAAGGTTTGAGTCTCTGCCATGACTCCATGGGTGTGGAATTTGCACGTTTTCTCATGTCATCGTGGGGTTTCCCCCCACAGTCTACAAACAGGCTGAGGTTAATTTGAGTTCCCATTCAATAGGTTTTAATGTTGTGTAAACGTGCCCTGTGATGAGTGGACGCCCCATCCTGGGTGGCTCCCTGCCTTGTACCCTTCTGGACCCCTGCCACCCTGTATAGGATACGTGGTTACAGAAGATGGATGGATGGCTGTTGTCAAGAACAGCAATGTTGCAAAGTTCAAAACACATTGCTGCATCAGATTGTCACTGTTGTTTCCATAGCAACAAAATTTTAAAGGTGCATCTTCTCCAGTACCACATCCAAACAGTAGTCACATAGCAACAATAAAACATCAAATAAATAAACAGACAAACGATAAATAACCAAACAGACCAGCACGATAAAGTAGTCATACCCCTCGGTTTCGAGATATTGTACTTTTATTGCGGCATTAAAATTAAGCATTGAGTCAAACTTAGTTGTAACCAGGAGACTGAGCTGTGAACATGAAGGTGCATTAGATCAGATAGTCAGCTTGGCACCATTCAGCAGGGTGATGGCTGACGAATAGAATCTGTTTTTCAGTCTGTTGGTGATGTTTTTAATCATGTGACCAGTTTAGTGGCGTGCAATAACCAAATGAGTTCTGCACAGCAAGCAAGTGTCTTGTTGATAAGTCTTCCAGACAGTTTCTACCAGCTTCAAATGACTAATAAGTTTCACTAATGTGTTCTTTGTGGAAAAGCACACATGAGCATTGCAAACCTCACGCCAGATTCTATGGTCAGTGCAAACAGATCAATAAAGCTGTAAATGAACAGTTTGGATACAGTACGGCTCACACATGTAAGTATTACTCTCCCATGGATGGTAAAAGGCAGCGTACTGAGTAATCATATTCAGTATTACCTTCGAGCGTGTCCCGCAGGAATGCCAACTAGCACCAAACAAATTCAAGGGCCTGCTTTCACGTAGATGCCTCCACTCATTACTTTTTTTAGTGTCCTTGGCTTGACAAATCCAAAATGCAGTCATGGATGTAGAGAGATTTCAACTGCGGAGCTTATTGTCACACTCAGCTGGGCTTTTTCCTGACCTGTGCATCGATTCACACTTTGAATCATTCTGTATACCTTCTGTAAGGGTTGCAGTGAGCTTGTGTTACCCGGGATCGGTCCCAGGACAGGACGCTGGGGAGACTGCCATGGCGTGTCAGTCCATGACAGACTGCACATTCACACATTCGGGCACACGGTTTGGGCTCCACAGAAATGCCAGTTACTTTAAGCACCAGCTGCATGTATTTAGGATGAAAGTGAAGGTTATGTGAAAACACATAGGTGGAAAAAAGACATGAAAGTGTAAAAAGATAAAGAAAGATCTTTAGTTTTGTTGTTATTTTGTATGATTTTTTTGTTTGGTGGACACAGTTTCCCAGCAGGCAATGCGTTAACGCTGAACAGGAAATGGATCGATTGTTTACATGCAAATCAGTTAGAAAGGACCCGCAGTGAGATTACAGGATGGGATTTTAACATAGAAATAACAAACATCTCACCTCAGTTATTAGAAGCAGACATGTTCTTGCAGTATACCAGGTAGAGTATCAGAGGCATTGGGTAATTAGTGAATTACAGAGACATTCTGCTTGACTTAGAGAAGTCTTGGGGAAGTTAGTGACCTGAAAGCTTCTCTGCAGACCTACTCGGGCCTATAAGGCATGTGGCTTGAGGAACCTGCATGATGACCGCCAGAAGGAGGAGGGATGAGAGCAGGCAAGGCTCTCTGTGGTGGCTGGGATGCCGGAAGATTCCCTTTCAATTAGAGGTGAGGGGTTTCTTGAGAGATAGGAAAAATCATTTTCTAAGTACATCGAGCAAAAAAATGATAATTGAAACATTGGCGGACTACCGCGCATTAGAACTCAGCTAAATCAAAAATCTCTCGTACATGGAGAACAAGATGCTCTCTGGGGTTTAAGAATAATCACTTCTAAGAGTGGCATCTGGCAGGACTTGGCCACTTATGTCAAGCCCTCCTGACTTATCGTTCCCAAGATTCATCCTTTAAGTCCTCCACTATCTGAGAGGCAGGATGGAAGCTACTAGTCTGAAGTAAAAAAGCTTGTTATATCTGAAGGTGTTGATGTGTAGCGGCCAACAAACATATAGAGTGGGACAGTGATAGGCCGGAACGATGTGCGACATTAATATCGACATCATGTTATGCGGATGTTATTGTCACATCGTGAGGTCTGAGCTGAGACCATCAAACGGTTTCGCGAAAACATTTAGTCTGCCATAGGAAACAAAACTTAGAAACTGCTATTTTAATTATTTTTCCTTTTCAAGAGTAAGTAGAGTATGTTAAAACTTAGTCTAAAGTTTACCATGCTTGCTTTTGGCTTCTTCGTAGCCAATCATTTTCATTTTCTTCCTTGCTGTTGTGGCACAATGTGGCACATTTGTGAGAAATTAAACAAAAATGAGTGAAGAGGAGAAAAGTAAAACATAACTGGTAACTAATACGGATTTGCCTTCCGCTGAATGAACATATTAAAGAGCAAAAGCAAGTTATTTCTTGCCATTGCTTGGTTTCAGCACATCTCACTACAACACCAACTTATTTGACAGACTGTATTGGTAGGCAATAAGTACTATATGGATATAGTTTATTTTGGGCAAACTTTCAAATGCTTTTTAAAAAATAAATATCGCAATATTTTTAACAACAATTTCAAACGTCACAATATGAATTTTTCCAGTATCGTTTAATACTAACCAGTGATATTTTATTCATCTTCATGCAGAATATGGGTAGTTTTCCCTGTTGTGACCTGTTTGATACACAGACATATCCGGCATACAAATGAGCGCCAACTTTTGGGGTCAGAGCACAGGCTCAGCCAGTATCCAGCCCGCCTGGAGCTATTGGGGTTAAGGGCCTTGCTCAGGGGTTCGATGGTGACGTCACTCTATCAAAATCTGAACCAGCATTCTTCCAATCACGGGCTCTGAGCCGCACACCATCTGCTATGTAGTGCAAGGTTCTGGCTTTTCTGAATTACCAAAACATTTTAATGTCAAATGGTGACTCATTTAAACAAAATAAGGACACTTGTAGTGAAATGGAATTTTAATAGCACCCAAAACCCAATCGCTAAATGCCTTCATTTCAAGGATTTCACTCAAACTATGAAAAAGGATTCTAAATGAACTTTCTTCTCCCCTTTAAATGTCACATTTCTTCGGAGCCTTTCAGTTGCTGGCCTCGAGGGCGAGTCCCATTCAGGCCCTGATTCAGCTTGTCCATCTCCATTCGCACCATGGGAACTCCACAGCCAACCTATCAGATACGAGAAGCATCCCTGGCCTAATCCCTGCGTCTGCATCATTCCCCCAGTAGCCAATTTAAAGGTCCCTTATAGACTTAAAGACTTAATATCTTGTTGAGTGCAAGCAAACTTCCACTCTTTCAGGATTTATAGAATTCTCCTTCCTTAAACGCAGTCTTAGAATCACTGATCTATGAATGACACTTAAAGTAAACCAGCCAGTGTAGAGAAAGGGTCTTGACAGTGTAGGAGAACTGGACTCACAAACTGCTATCTGCTGGAAATGAATACTGTCATATGCCTTCTCCTTATTAAACTGAGTGTGGATCCTTTGCAGCAGGTGGACACCATGCAGGTTGATGCAGATATATAAAGTCATCCTAAGTTAAAGTAATAATACAGTAATTCTGTGGGCTGAACAGATGTTAGGAGGTTTGCCCCTAATGTGCTGCTGGTCCCATTTGGTACATTGATGTTACCAGGACTCTCATCCAGAGAAACAACAGAACAGCTTGTTTCTTTTTATGTACGAGGACCTATTGGTGAGACTTTAAACCTGGATGGATTCCCTCCCGGGTCCGCAATCCAAGCCCAATCCTTCTCCCCCTCTCTGTCCCCCCTCTCACTTTGATATCATTCCTATTGCCCTTCATCACTCTACATAGTAGAAAGGCTGTATTACTCAAATGCCAAACATTTCCAGTGCGTGGAGCAGTCAGGCCAGACTCAGGTCCAGAAATAATGCCTGACAAAGTGAAATCTGAAATAGCTTTCCAGAAAAGGCTCTGAAAAGTACGACATGACGATGAACACAGTTCTGTTTTCAGTTTATTCCAAGTTGTTGCCTCAACTATTTCTTTGCTTTCTGTAACTCGGTTTTACTTTTCGAATGTGACAGTTTGAATCTCCTCCCTTTTTGTCCTTCGGGGCCACCATATGCATCTCCGAGCCTCCAGTCACCGACAATGACCTTCAGGCTCCTGATGGTGTCAGACAGACACGTCTGTTCAATCATCGTGTAAACAGCCTCGGTATCTTCCACAGTGCCTGTTCAGCCAAACAAACCCTGACGCGGAAACTGATGCTCTTGCCAATTGCTGGTGTCTTATATGATCCAAATCCATCAGGGTCCTGCTGGCGGTGAGGTTGCGAAGGTGATGATCCAGGCCGGATAGCCTTATGGAAGCCCTCACTGATCAGGCCTGGACTTTATGCTGAGGTAAGTGGAGCTCAGCTTCCACGTCTGGGATTTGGGTCACCATGAGTCCATTCCCCACCCACTAAATTCTGGCTAATGCTCCCCACCCTCTGTCTCTGTATGTTCGGGCAGGTGTGGCTAAGGTGTGGTACACAGTTCTTGCTTGCGGTCCCTTGCCTTCCACACCTCAGCCATCTGTGAAACTCACTAGAAGAACCTTTCTTTAGTGCTAAAAGAGTGGTAATATCCAGAGGTTTGTATAGTGTGCGAAGCTGAACTGCTTGACATGAATCCAAAAACACATGTACAGTCAACCTGAAAACTGCAACCAATGTGGGAGATAAATGACGGCAGTTAGGTAATGGAGCATTAAACATTTTCATCGTGGGGGAGCTCTGTTAGTATAAAGCAATACTGTTAGGTTGTGTGTAGCCCTGGAAGGTCATTAGTTCGAATCCCGGGCCCAGCCGAGTAATGATATCACCATTAGGCTCATTATCAAGACCCTTAACTTCATCTCCTTTAGGAACACTGATCCTGCTCTCAGAAGCATCTGCAAAAAAATGTTAATTGGACACAGTGGAAAAGTGGTTGTGAGAAAGGGGAGGGACTTCCTCTGTCTGTCAAGGTCATTGTTATTCCCAATGACCCACTTCTCATTTCAGGCACCTTTATGCATTTCTGTCTTCCATTTTTGTTTTGAGAACATTCCCCCCCCCCCATTTAGTTGGACAACCATGTCATGGCATACTTCATTCCCTATTAAACTGGGCATTTTTATATTAATTTAATCTGATGTTGGTATGAGTTCTTACTTGCTGTAAATCCCGCTGATGACGCCCAAATCCTCACACTGCCTTGCCCCCTGCTGTGACATCTTTTCATCTCTGGATTATCCACATATCAATGCGTTTAATCATTGTAATTTATGTCGCCAGTAAACATCTTCTGAATTTCAGAATTACTCACCAGATGAGACCGTATATCTAGGAGGGATTTTGGATGAAAATCCTATATAATATTCAATTTGAATACATTCTGAGGTTTAATCGTTGGAGATATTTCTGCAAATGCAGAAATTATTTGAAACATAAATTGCGTTTAGCCAAAGCAAAATATAGCAAAAGACATAGATTTCATACATCGTAACCACATGGTCCAGCCAGCCATCCATCTTATAACTGCTTATTTTTATCATGATTTTGCGGGGGGGGGGGGGGGGGGAGGGGGAGCTTGTTATAGGCAACGCATCATACACTATGACTATGGCTTGTCTGGGACCACCAACTAGCCTAAATGTATGTCTATGGAGAAAACCCACACAATGTGGGGAAAACATGCAAGAAGCCTTCAAACTCCCAGGTCCAGATATGCAAAGCAGCAGTACCACCCACCCACTGTCCCTGTGGTCAGACAGCACAGATCTACTCATTTAATGCCACACTGCACTTCAATATGATATGCAGCCGTGACTGTGACCCAGCGCCACCTGTGCATGCAGTTACCAGTAATGGGCAGCGTGTGGCAGTGTGCTCCCCTATGCCGAAGGTAATTAGCGGCGATGATGCGTAACTGGAAATGCAGGCTGGACGGCTGGACTCGTACCATTCAGTGATGGGCCTGTTTAATGAAATCTACCTGAAAAGCCAATCTGAGCACTGGCTGCATACAGATAACCGAGACTAAGGCTAAGAATTATGTATTAGGGTCTAGATATAAGAATTTAACTGCTATGTGTATGTCTGCCTCTGTTAGCATTAGCCACGACAGCTCAAAAGGTGCGGTGCACACCAACCGTCCTACAACGGCGTGACTTTCGGTTGTTTGGGTGCCGGCTGTCTCATGCTCAGACACTCCTTTACCACTCCTGCTACAAGCTGAAAACACACAGAACCAAACACCACCGCTGCAGATAAAGAATCAGAAGTAGCATACTGCCTATTTCAGTCGTGAACTAAATTTCTAGATATCCATCCATCCATCTTCCAACTGATTATCCTGGTCAAGGTGGCAGGGATCTTTAAATGTAATATGCTGAGCTATGTCTCCCCCTAGAGGTGAGTCCTGCCATTTCTTTGTTATATTTACTATTCTTTATTATTTATTACACGTGTGACTTGGTAACAAAGTAACTGTGTCTGTGAGGTAGGCAGCTAAATTAACTTCAGAGAAGCTGCCCATCCATCTATTTCCAACTACTGATCTGGTACGGGATCTTCTGCAGAATCACCTTCAGGAGCTGTTGTGGTTGGAGATGGCAAAGATCAGAAGGGACAGAGAGACGACATGAAGAGGAAGATGAGGAACAAACAGTATCAGGGGGCATCTGGAAGGCAGGGAGGCGAGGGGGGAGGCAGCAGGGGGTGCTATGTGGTGCGGAGACGGGACTGTGAGGGGAGAGACGTAGCTCTGATGCTGGAGGGCCAACCAGCAAGGAGACGTAGTGGAGAAGCAGGACCAGCAGATTTTCAAGCACAGCAGAGTGTCTCCAGCAGGTTCAGGAACTCAGCGGGTCGGGGACAAGCAAGTAACCAAGCAAGTGTGGTTTGAGAACACAAGGGCCTGACAAACTGGGAAGTGGAGGAGGTGATGATGTCAGAGCGGGGAGGAAGGGGGCAGGAGAGAAGATATACTGAGGGAGCTTCAGCTTCAGGCGTTCAGATATTCACTGACATCCTTCTGAAGCTCAGCGGACACTTATCTCAATAGATATTCAGTCTTCATGAATCTCTTCCAGATAACTCTTTGGTACCCTTCGCACCCAGAGCAAGTTTTAAAAGATGAAATTGCAGCAAAATCAGGCACTGAAGATTCATAGAAGACGGATGATCATAGACCAGGACGAGGAGATGAGGGGTCACTGTACACAGATGTTGATCTTACAAATGAAAAACGGTGGCAACAACCATAATACTGCAGGTGCTGAAGTCAACAAATGAAAACTGAAATATATTTATTTTCATTGTGAAATCTGGAGAAATAGTGACTCTTTTCTGTCTGTTATACAAACCCTTATACCAGGTTATGACGACCAAAATATACCTACTGAACACAACTCTGGTGTGGAACTTAGCTTTCGAGAGTGTTACACAGAAGATCACATAAGGTTTCCACTTATTTCCCAGTTATAATATAATATAATGAACATGTTATATTAGCTAAGACAACAATGATATTAACACCTATGTCTTTTTCTGTGTGGATTTCCCTTCGCTTGGCTGGAAGCATCGCCGCACACGTGCAGCGTGTAAACACCAACGCATAACCGCTGCGAACTGGTGACACTGGCAGATCGCATGCGGCTCGGTGACTGACAGCCCTGGCACATGCGGTCTCTAGGTTACAAGCCCCCTCCCCCCCAACTCTCTACCCTGCAGTCACAAATTGTGTCGGAGTGTGTGTGTGTGTGTGTGTGTGTGTGGGGGGGTAATTTTCCTGGCTTCTAGCCAGCTTCGGATTCACAAGTTCTGAAAATGCAACGGATGGTGTGTCACCATGCGGCAGGCGATGGCCCCCTGGGATGCTGTCAGTGGCGAATACGACGAATAGTGATGCCCCAGCTTCGGGGGGGGGGGGGCTTTATTAAGCCACAAACTGGCCTGTAAATCAATAAACCCACATGCCATTGTGTGGCAAGCTCCCCCCCCCGGCACCTCACTCACCGTCCAGTCTGGAAAATGGACAGCCTGCTCACTGGGGAGGGGCGGGGGAGATGTAAAATTGTCCTAAAAGTGAGGCTTTTTCTGCTCCTGTGAAACAGCTTTAAAGATCATTATTTCACCTCTTAGTTTACCTGCTTATCTGAAGTCGGCCATAGCTTTATATACTTTAGAGAGTTCCAGGAGGCGTGGCGACCAGCACCATGTGATACTGCGGTGGGGGAGGTGGGAGGGAAAGGAAAACAGGCTTACGGGGACGTGGGATGGGCTACAAGATGGGGGGGTTAGGGTGAGGGTCAGGACATCAATTTATCACGCCCTGGGTGTGTTTTTCTGGTGCTAGAGAAAATAAAACTCCATCCTGCCTAACGACCCCCCCTCCCCAGGATGAACTTCTGTGCCCTGCCAGTCTTACAAAGACCTTTTCTAGCATCCAACAGCAAGCCAGTGTAGGGATGTGATCCAGGAATTTCAGCTGTCCCTAGACTTCATGCTACCTGTGGACCTGAGATGATGCACCGAGAGATGATGATGTTCCTGTTTCCCTGTCTCATTCCCCTAACGGCACATAGCCTTTCACGTAGCCATGTTCTTCCAACTACGCCACCTGCTGGGCCACGGGTGCAACGTTTCCTGCATTACGTCAGCCAGATTTTGCCTGGAAAATGAAACAGAAAATCTTGGGACAGGGCCCCTGAGAGATATTTGGCATGAAAAGCAAACGTCCCACTGCTGACATTTTTTTGAACGAGTGCACCATACTGCCCCCGCCACACAGGGCAGCGTGGGGCCATCAATCCGCAGCAAGCGTTTGTGCATCATTTTAATAACGCTGTCTGCTCTGCGCTGAGTCATGAGCACAGCTCCTCCTGGCAGAGCGAGGACGGGCGCGTCACCAATTCCGGGGACTTTATTACCGTGGTGGCAGCCATTTAGGAATATTTACAGTCTTATTTATTTGCATATACCCTCATGCAATGAATTGAAAGGAAAAAGAAAACACGTGGAAAAAGCCAGGTTCCCGGAGCGAAGCTCACAGCCACAGCTCTCCGTCCACAAGGGCGATCCATTACGCGTCGGAAGAGCTCAGCGTGAAGCAGTCTTATGATATGCTGCATCTCCTCCAGTGGGTCTCATCTCCAGCAGACAAGCAATTCCGTCTGAATAGTTTAATGGGAGATGCAGGCCCTCTGTAAGCCTGACAAGAAAAGGATCTGAAAAGCAGTCACATTAAATTCCACCACAAATTAAGGTAAAAAAAAATGCAGCGCAGTACAGAATACCCCCCTGACCCTTGCGTATTACACACGCCCTCCCCGTACAGTAACGCTGCCTGAAAGAACACCATTCTAACTGTCACATTCAGCCCAGAGAGGAGCAGAGATGAGATGGGATCTCAGCACAGAACAATTCCTGGGCTATTCACATTCCCATTCGGAATGAAATCCACTTTTTAAAGTCATTTTGACTTTTGAGTGAGGAATATCCGTGTTCGTACAGGAACACTTCATCACAGCGGCTGCGTAACGTAACAGTTACACTTGGAAGTGCTGATAACAATAACGCTAATGTGTTTAGCCTGGTATGACAGCTGATCTTTTCTCGCCCCGTTCCTTGGCGCCCGGTGGAAGTCTAATCCCTAGGCTCGCCTGCCACAAATTTTCCACACCTGCTGATATGACCAGGAATGTGTTTTCCTTCCAGGTGGGGTGGAAGGGAAATCAGATTTTAAGTGTTTAATTGCTCACTTGGAGGGTTGCTGAGAAAGCTGGGAATGCTGAGGGTCCACCTGTCTCTACTTTAGCCAGGTGCAAGAGATGCTCCTTGGTTTCCATGGTAATGTGTGTGTGTGTGTGTGTGTGTGGGGGGCACTGCAGAGAAATATATTGCATTAGCTTGATGGTGTGTTTCATTTAAGTGTCAGAAAGGCTTTTAGGAAACAGACAGACCTTGCTTTATAGGTAGTTCGGCCTTTCAAGAGGAACACATCAGAGTCATTGTATAACAAACATTTGCTGTACATACATTGCACATTTTACTCCTGGGTGAGAATGGGCAAAGAGGCCTTGCTGATTGTCAGTTAATTATGATCATTTTCTTCTGTTTACGGACGAGTCCTTTAAGTTCTCACTCATTTTCGAAAACAAAAATCCTTTCATTTCCTTTCCTTTCCTTTCCTCCATTATCATTCTTTTCGTTTTACTGCAGACAGAGACAATCGGGTCAGCAGCGCCATTTCGCACTCAGCCGGTTCTGCTTCTCCGGTGGGCACCTTCGTTCGGAATGGGTCAATGCCAGATCTTCAAGCGAGATGTTTACAGTAACGAACAGGGAAATCCTACGGCGGTTCTCCTTTTACACGCCCTCCGTGTCGTAGGCTGCTCTACATAGGCAAAGAGGAAGTCATCTCCCCAAACACTGCTGACTCCGCATTTTCCATAACCCACACAATCGCTACAGTCGGCTGTGACAGGGTCTCGGACATCCAGGAATTTTGGGTTCAGCTGCTTGTAGCCATTTTGTTTCCTTTCAAAGGACCTGTAACAGCCGGTAGCATGGAAGAGGCTTTGAGGTATGTGTCCGTGTGGACATGGAGAAGCTGGGAAGTCAGTAATCTCTAACGACCCCCCTCCCCAGCCCCCTGGAATCCTGACGTCACATCTTTTGCTCCCTTGCTTAGGAAACAATATGAGGACCGAGGACATCTTAGGAATGGTAGAATTGGGAGTATTTTTGTTTGTAAAAAAAAAAAATGATGAGATATTGGGGTCTGGTCCATGCATGCTATCCCCATGTCGTTGTGGGGTTTCCTCCCCCCAGTCCAAAAACATACTAAGGTGAATTGGAACCAATTCATGTCTGTGTATAAATGGTGTGTGTGCTCTGCCATGGGTCGGTACCCTGACCGGGGTTATTCCCCATGAGTGTCATGTAGCCAGAATGCAGACCCCAAATTATCCCTGAATCTATGGCGAAAGTCCTTTGATAAATAATAAAAACATGTTATAAACATGTTTATTCATGGATCAGCAGGATACAGTTTAGTCTAATCAAAGACAGACGGCATGTACATTAAGCCCCCATTTTAAAGGTCTTTGGGCAGGAATGTGCTTCGTAATGCTGTGAAAATGCACTATGCAAATAAAATTCAATTGAAATTGAACTGAACTGAAGTGTACACAGGTAAAATGTAACAGTGTATGATATGGAGACGCTCTAGAGAAAGATGTTCATTCAGTAAACAATAAATAATGTGGTTTATGACAACCGAGGGCGGCCCCGGGATTATGACGCGACAAACTGTATAAATCATGATGGTGAGGGACGTGAGGATGATGTAGAGCAATCAATGCAGGCAGCCTGGGAGATCGCCTCATTGTGTCTGCAGCGGGCTGGAGGAGAGGGAAAGAGACAAGGAGGGATGAAGAAAAACAGAAAGCGAGGAGGCAGAATTGATTTCCGTCCAGCAGGAAAAAAGTTACTCAGCAGAAAAGGGGACATCTTAACTGAAGACTGTCGCAGTTAGAGCGAGCACTGGGGTTTGGGTTCACTGTTGTGCCAGTGAGGCTGGTCCTGTGCCAGTGGGAAACACTGCAGTCCACTATAAAATACATAGTTTATAATTTTATGGCAGCATCTGAAATATAATATTTTTGTATTAAGGACCTTCCCTCTGGGTACAACAGCTTGTCCCTGTCAGGAGGCCATTTTCTGAGCCAACGAGGCTCTGTCCCGAGACAGCGGTACTTCTATGGTTGACTTAGTGGCGTAGCTAATGATAGGGACGCTGCCGAACACCAAGCAACCTTTAATCCTTTGCTTAGTACCGTCTTCATTTCTCCTTCCCTCAATGAGCCAGGACTAACTGCTATTGCATTTCATGTAATTAGATAGTCTTAATATGTAGAGGCAACTGACAGTTCATAGCTGAGCTCTTTCTCCAGTTATAAATTGATTTATAAAAAGCTTAATAGGAGTGTTATCTTCTGTGTGCAACCCAATCACTATGAAAGCTCATTAAAGTCACAAAAGCAGAAAAAACTATTAATTTTAAACACATGATTATGCATCACATGGCACGTTTTATTTAAAATGCCAGGAAGAGGAATAATGGTGTTTTAATCTAAAAGTAATCACTGGGTATCTAAAACAGTAGGGTTATAATTTGGATTACACAGTGTCAACACCGGTTGCTGTTTCCATTTTCGAGAGCTTAGCTCAACTATACGGGTTCATTTGCTTAATTAAAACGAGAGGAACTGCCACCTATTTACAAAAAAGCTGAGGATATGTGGATTACTTTGAAGTTATTAAAATATGTGCGCTCTCTTGACTGAAGGGGCTCTTTGAATTCTTTGATATTTAAAAGTGATATTTCTCGCACGTCTCGCGAACATCTAAAGGAGGAACCAGCCGCCTTTTTCTGCCTCATGTTAGTAGCTGCTGATTCTCTGTCAAGTTTGGATTTCTGCAGTCGCTTCTGCACCATGTGATGAGCAGGAAGGCGACTGTACATCTCTGTTTTCGATACCTGCCTATTGTTTCTTGTCTGTGAACACAGAGAGGAGTTTGGGAAATTTCAGGGTCAATTTGATTGGCTGAACGACCTTGTAAACAGCATTTCTCAAAGCGGCCGAGATACCCCAGCTGATTATACCCTCTCATCTTCTGTGTTTACACCACCAGAGGTCTTCTGGTCACTAACTTCAAGTACTTCAGGCCAGATTTGCTCCAAATTTAAAGCTTTAGAGTCTGTTTGGACTTGAGGGAGATTCAGCTCCTGTACCATTTGTCCTATTTCGATGATGTCATCGTGTCTCATTGCAGGTGTCCATGTCCTGACCATTTCTGTCCCTCTGTCTCTCTCCCACTGGTCTTATGCCTCATGTGGTCCAAACTTTTCCACCTGTTTTTCATAACATTTACACTTCATCGTGTCTTCCTGCATTTGGTATCCGGATAAATATATTTGTTCCCATTTGTTATTATATAGTCTGAACGTCTCTGTCCTCCTACATAGTTTAGTGATCAACTGTCTGTCCTCATAAGGTCTGCATTGGGATTCTTTATCTCTACCAAAATTCAAGCTGTCACGCAGTTAAAATTCAAATAAAAAAGTATAGAGTCCAACTGGGCCCCATCTTTCCGAATATCATCTGTGGTCCAAACTGAACTACCTTCATCTCCATAATCAACATGTCTTTATTACAACTGATGGTAATTCTAGTTTCCACTTCTAATGTGATTATTGACGCTAATAATGCTTCATTGTGGGTGACTCATTGGGTGGCACTTTTCTCTCAAACCTCCAGGATTAGTGGTTCAAATCCCATCTCTACAGTATGTGTGGGATTTGCATGTTTTACCCGTATCATGGTGGCTTCCTCATACACACAGTTGGCAGCCATAAAATAGTTCGTAGTGTATGGGAGTGAGGATACGTGTCCAGCGATGGACTAGCATGTCCAGGGTGAACTCAAGCCCTGTGCCCCCCCCACCCCCACATGCCTTAGGATACAGCCCCCCCCCACCTGTGACCCTGACCAGGAATAGTGGTTAGAAGATGGATGAATCGATATCCTCATTGTTCTTCTTGACCGCATATAATTGTAATTTTCTGTATTACGATGGAACTCTCAGCTACTCAACCATTGAGACCGTTTCCATGCGATTGTTTCTATGGCACCATACAACAGACCAACAAATAACATAACAAAGAAAAATGTTATCTCTCTGTGAAGGCAGCCAAGCAAAAGTGGGATAATTCTCTTATCATCAGAGGTAATCAATGCCCTGGCTTTGTCCCTGGGGCCTGATGAATCACCCAGGCACCCTTGCTAGCCACTCCGCCTTTCCTTGCATTCGGTGCTCTTCTGTGGGTGTTTTCAGTGGGATTGTGATGTATAACTGTGTCGTGGCTTGGAAACAGAGCCCCGTGATGTTGTTCTGAAGTCCTCCAGGTTGGTAGGCTGGTTTGGTACTGGATAGCTTGTTCTAATGCCAGTAGACTCTGATAGGGATTGTAATTGTTTATTTTTTAGGATGGATCAAATCCCCTTTCAATAACCGCGTATAACCATTACCCATTCAGGGCTGTAACCTGCGAGTTCATGCCTGGAATCAAAGAATGTCTGTGTAATTAAGTATAGAAATAAAAACTTATTTTTTATTAATATTTCCCATAGAAAATGGTTCAATGGATTATGGGTCCTAAACATAGAGCTGTTTGTGAGCCAAACAGTCAGTGCTAAGTGGTCAGTGCTAAAAAATTAATGTTAAGCAGTCAGTGCTGAGCAGTCGGGGCTAAATAGTGAGTGCTAAGTGATCAGTGATAAGTAGGCAGTGCTAAGCGGTCAGTGCTAAGTGATCAGTGAGAAGTAGGCAGTGCTAAGCGGTCAGTGCTAAGTAGTGAGTGCAAAGTGATCAGTGATAAGTAGGCAGTGCTAAGCGGTCAGTGCTAAGTGATCAGTGACAAGTAGGCAGTACTAAGCGGTGAGTGCTAAGTGATCAGTGATAAGTAGGCAGTGCTAAGCGGTGAGTGCTAAGTGATCAGTGATAAGTAGGCAGTGCTAAGCGGTCAGTGCTAAGTAGTGAGTGCTAAGTGATCAGTGATAAGTAGGCAGTGCTAAGCGGTCAGTGCTAAGTAGTGAGTGCAAAGTGATCAGTGATAAGTAGGCAGTGCTAAGCGGTCAGTGCTAAGTGATCAGTGATAAGTAGGCAGTACTAAGCGGTGAGTGCTAAGTGATCAGTGATAAGTAGGCAGTGCTAAGCGGTGAGTGCTAAGTGATCAGTGATAAGTAGGCAGTGCTAAGCGGTCAGTGCTAAGTAGTGAGTGCTAAGTGATCAGTGATAAGTAGGCAGTGCTAAGCGGTCAGTGCTAAGTAGTGAGTGCTAAGTGATCAGTGATAAGTAGTGAGTGCTAAGTGATCAGTGATAAGTAGGCAGTGCTAAGCGGTCAGTGCTAAGTAGTGAGTGCTAAGTGATCAGTGATAAGTAGGCAGTGCTAAGCGGTCAGTGCTAAGTAGTGAGTGCTAAGTGATCAGTGATAAGTAGTGAGTGCTAAGTGATCAGTGATAAGTAGGCAGTGCTAAGCGGTCAGTGCTAAGTAGTGAGTGCTAAGTGATCAGTGATAAGTAGGCAGTGCTAAGCGGTCAGTGCTAAGTAGTGAGTGCTAAGTGATCAGTGATAAGTAGTGAGTGCTAAGTGATCAGTGATAAGTAGGCAGTGCTAAGCGGTCAGTACTCTCACAATAAGTCTGTGCCAGACCTCCCTTGAATCAATGTCCTGATGTCTCTGTATCTTTTTATAGTGACTCCTCTGCTACGCAGTACTGCCTTCTGGTAAACACAAAATCCGCACAACACATATATCATCACACTGCTTAGCCTCTTTGTCTGCCTGCTCTTATTCCTCCCACTAACAGGTCATAAACTGGAGTGAGACAGCCAGCCTGTTGTAGCGTTTAGAGAATAGACCCATGTGTCGGGCAAATCCAGTATAGTGATGCTATTGTTTTTATCTGCCCACTGCCGGTCTCCTGTCTCCGACAATTTAACCACGATGACTCTCCCCCAGCCCATGTTGGCCATCTTCCATCATCAAGACATTTTTTATAAACTGTGTGACCCTGCATTTGTTATTTCTGCCTTCTAGAGACAATATTGTGCAGGAGTGTTACTTATTTTTCCAACTAGAATAAAGGAAACTTGCTGAATCATGTGGACAGGAAGCCTTTATTGACAGACCTGAATCTTTCAAAATTAATTATGCAAATTGACCAGAATGTATCATTTTACACACAGGGTTTGTTACCAAGGCTGAAAAGCTTGGGAACCAAGAAGAGGACTTTCACCTTGTAAGGTAATACCTCGGTAGACAGTTTCATATCTGCGGCTTAGCAGCCAGAATAAATAAAACTTGTCTGTCACATCATGAAACAAAAGTTGCGGTTAGTCTGAACCTCCATGGTCCTAGAGCCTATGAAGATTGGTAGCAATGAACATCACCTTTCTAGGAAATAATGAGGCTTTCAAATTTTCGTAATTTTTAGTTAAAGGAAAAAGCTCTCAAAACTTAGACAAGCAAAGGGAATTTCAGCTTAGAGATAAAAAACAATTACAGCGTGATATAACAAAATCTAAGACACAAATCCCAGTGCAAACAGCACCTCCAAAGGAAATGTCAACTGTGAAGATACTTTTGTGGACATAGAAACCATCCAATCAGACAGAGAGATGTTCTGCTGCACCTACTTGAAGGGCCCTGCGTGCACATGAAAGGATGAGCCTGACACAGCGAAGCTGTAAACAATCCTAATAGACGATGGCATCTCGATGTCTCCGTGAAGAAACGGCAAGCACCTATGCAAATTTCTCATGATAGCTTTTGGTAACGGCCTTGCTCCATGGCCAGAAAAAATTGAAGGAGTTCAGATTAATATCAAAAGTTAACTCTGTGATGGGTGCCTTGAACCTGGAATGGACAAGCTGAGGGATCCTGGGACCCAGAGGTGACATGTGACATCCCCAATGAAAGAACAAGCTCTAATCCTGATATTTTCCTCTCTGCACAAACACCCCTTTTTTCAGGGCAGAAGAATGTATTTTAAGGTAGCTGGGAAAACAAGCACCGCCGGCAGGCAGACCATGAGGCTGTAGATGCTACAGTACAAGGTTCTTATCGCTTTTCTTGTCGAATCTATGGCAGGGAAACATGTTTCCAATTGATCCATGGCTAATTAACTGACATGGTAACAACTTATTGGATAAATTAATTGAGGACAACTTGAGGCAGCTGGTGCAAAGTAGCGCCTGCTTCTCACTAAATACCTCCCTGTTGGTGATCCAAGATCTCCTCTGCTGCTCTCTCTCCTCCCCACTTGCATGTGGACAGGTTACCCAGACCTTTATTCCCTATTAAATTAAAAAAATAAATTTAAAATCCCTTAAACTCTTCCACAGAGAGAATGGTGAGAATTAGGTCCAGGTGAGGCTCTATGGTTCCCGCAGAAGAGTTCAGCGAGAGTTCACAGGTGGAAGGGGAGAGAGTTTTAGGACGCCCCGGGCCCCCCACCTCCTGCCAAAGATGGGAAAGGACAAGCTCAGCAGATGTTGCTCGGTTACAATTAAGCTGTAAAGTATTTTTTCACGATGTGGTTGCCCCTGGCAGACAGACGAGTGACGAAACGGGGGTGATGCTGTCAGGAATCACGCTCTGTGACTCCTCCTGTGGTACAATGTCACCTTTCGTGTTTGTTAGGGTTAGGGTTTGGTTGTTATATGAATGTATAAGCATATAGAGTTTCCCCCCCCCCAAATGCTATTTCTATGTCACTGTTTTATTGGGGGGAGGGGACTTCACTAGATAAATAGAAATTGTGATTCATGGCCGGAATGATGGAGAGTGGAGGTAATCATGCTGGACCCACTCTGAGGCCTAAAACGTGGCTGTATATTTTTGTGGCGCTGAGCCAGGCTGATCGAGGCCTCAAGCCGCTTTTCCCCACCCCTTGCTTGCACGTGCTCTGCGACACATTGCCCCTGGATTAATTTAGCTGGGGAGTGGGGGTGTTACAGTAGGCCCCAGATTGGATCAAAACATAACCCACCAGGGGAGAGCACACAAGCCTTATAGCTAATAACTAAACCTAACAGTAAGATAACTCCGGATACCGGCCTAAATACGTAATTATATATCTCGGTATGTGCTGATTATCAGTGACTGTGTTGTGTGTCACAGGTACTTCTCTTGTTTGGGAACCTCGGGGAATAGAAGGTACTGGATGTAGCTGCTTCACTGCCTAGCGGGGCACTCGTCCGGGAAGGTGAGACGCGTTGGGTGGGAGAGGCACTCTGATGTCAGGGTGGGGGGGGGGGGGGGGGCTCGATTAGGCCACAGTGTCCACATGGAAATGCTGCCAGACAGAAAGTCTGCTCTTCCCACACTTGGGCCTCTTACTACGGTACAGAGATGCTCATCAGGTCAGGAAGAAGGGGCAGACTTAATTAGGCCCGGTGACGTCAGAGAGGCCCAAACAGGATGGGAAAACAAAAATATTTGACCAGAAAGCCGTGTGTGATAAATTAAAACCAGATGTCTCTATTGTATGGTGTGGAAGTCAGGTGATGAGTTCCACTCTCATTTCAGCCGCTGCATGTTCCAGCAGACATGACCAGGCCCCGATTCACAGCCAGACCTTGTATGCAGCTTCTCGCTCTTTCGGCTTTTCTGAATCCGCCTTTTTTTTCACTCCTTCGTTCTGCTTTTGCACCTACGTCTGTCCCAAAATAAAATCTCTGTTCCTACCTCTCGCTGTGTCAGGTGGCATTGTTTGATATCCTGCCTGGATCTTACAAGAGTGTTACAAGATTTTATAGGCATGACCTTTCATGTGTCAGCATTTAATTTATGAATTAGTTCACATTCATTGCCAAACAAGATTTGACTGACTTCTTATCTGCTCCAAGTCTTATTAGCAGATTTAGCTAATGTAGCTAATAACATAGCCCATCCAGCTGATTTGGGTATGTGGATGTGTGTCCTGCTCCATACTACAGCTCAAATATAACAATGCAGGGTTAGATGTGAAAGCTCACGGGGTATGTGGTGTCAACGATCAAGGCTTGGTAGGAATGTTCCAGAAGCTGGCCCACTGTGCCCAAGCAGGTTCCTGTCTCTGCCCCCAGTCGATCATTTGACCAGAAAGATCAGCTTGACCTGTTCCTATGATGCAAGCACTGCTGTAGAATGCAAAACTCCTAGCATTCTTCAATCAGGAACTCAATTAACTATTTACATGTAAGAATCTTGGCCCAGGTTCTTGATCTGCCAAACAGTGTCTTTTAGTCCATATATTTGTGTGAAGTACCCCAATTCCCTCTTTTCGGTACCAACCGGTCCTACGCTCTGATACCGTGACCTTTAAACGAACAGTAAATGTCACTATTTATTCCCCTCTTTGCCATCATTGCACGGAAAGACCTCAGTAATCCGCTCTTGTCGAGATGTCGGCTTGATTCCCATCCCTCTCAGGACGTAAGTGCCTCCTGGGAGACGCAGATTTCATTGGCTGCTGCTGCCAGATCGGCTCGGGCTCTAATAAAATTAATGGCAGCAGGAAGCCTGGAGGTTTCTCCGCATGACGTCGAGAGTAACGGTGCTGTGGAAAACACTGGAATGTGAACCATCAAACTTCTACACCGAGGTCTGGGGAGGTGGATGTTGGACCGCCTCACTACACCCAAAAATGAGCTCTTGGGAGGTGGATGTTGGACCACCTTACTACACCCAAAAGTGAGCTTGGTAGAGATGGATGTTGGACCTCTTCACTACACCCTAAAGTGAGCTCTTGGGAGGTGGATGTTGGACCACCTTATTACACCCAAAAGTGAGCTCAGGGGAGGTGACTTTCTGAATAATCGCAACATGCAGAATTCCACCTCTCAACACAGATCTTATTTTTTTTGGGTGGTTTCAGACTTAAATTGATGGCATTAGCCCCTAAATCTCTAGTTCAGCTCCTTCTCTGCCACTGCATCAGCCTCATTAACTATGTGAGTTAATGGACTTGCAAGCTCAGAGTTGGCGCAGATCCCACTCTTTGAAGGCTTTTGGGGCTTTGAGGGGACGAGAGATGGGGGGGCGGTGGGGGGGTGGGGGGTTAAAGTTGCCTGATAAGTCACATCATTCACCTGTAGTAAATTTCTCATCATTTAAACAGCCTTCTTTTTGTGTTTCGGAAATTCTCGACACTCCAGACCTCGGTTTTGTAGAGCCGATGTCCATCCTGTGTCCCTACCTCTCCTTCCAAAATGGCTGCCTCTGGCTTTGTTTTTGTGCTCCTTCTCTATTTGATGAAACCCAGCGCCACTCCCCGCGCATCCTCCCATCAGACACACTGAGGTACCCGTTTGGCTTTGCGGGGACTGGACGCCACGGACACCGGGCAGGGAAAATGGCTCTGTGAAGGTATTGGATGCTTGCATGGGCCTGTCCATTTAGGAGAAAATCATCAGCAAACATCACTGAAAATGGACGGATGAATGGATGTGTATTTGAAGGAAATGCAAGAAGTCGACAATCATTATCATTTAGCACTCCTCTGTGGGGAGATGGATTAAATATAAAAGGATCTCAAAAATGTAATGAATACAAATGATGGAAAAGGTAGTGAATCATTAAAGCAGATAACTGGTTTGGGACTTTTCCCGGCGCACGCCCACTGAACATGAGCCGGGGCTGCGCAGGGCTGATGCTCTGCAGGAACCCACAAAGCGAGTCCTCTTCTCCAGCATGCAGAATGATTGCCTTCCTTGGCAGGCCAGACGCACCTTTTACCGACGACAAGCATCCCTGGCAGAAACTCCCCATTAGGAGGTAACTGCAACCGAATCAACAGTTGGCCCACCGGGACCGCGGGACGCTGGACTAGATCCAAAAGGAGATGATGGAGACATCAGTGGTGCTGCTTCCATACACAAGATGCTCATCTGCGCCCTGCCTGCAGATCTGAGCTACTTCAGGCCCGTCTGCTCCTGGATTCAGCCGCGAGGACGATTCAGCGTCCACAATGCTGAAGGTGCACTGCTGTGCTTTAATCAGACTCCTTGATGTAGGGGGCGCCGTAGGTGCATATGTGTACTGTGATATCTTCCTGGGAGCACGGTAACTTACTCAGGAGGTGCTCCCGCTTAAAGAGGGACCAGCGCAACTTGCGTACAGTGCAAAGTCTTCCTTGACTTTGATGTGACGTGAAGGGGCTACGTCTGAGGAGCCCAAGCTCACAGCCTAATCCATGCAGGAGCAGCAGCCACTGCCGGTGGGACAGTGAGGTCTTTCTGATTCATCCCAGAATCCTTAGGCTGTGATGTCATTGCATTCTGAGTGGGAATGATGGAATTAAGGAAGTGACCTGCGTCTTAGCAAGATGGCGGCATAAGCTGACTTCTGTCATTTGATTTTGCTCAGTTTTAAAAGCTCCCGATGTGATGCCACAGGTGCACTAATGTCCACTAATATTAGCACGCTGGGGGCGGGGGGGGGGGGGGGGCAGCCAGTCGACCTTGGACTCCCAGAGGTTTTTTTCTCCCCTTATTTGGCAGTTTTTGGTTCCTCTCTCCTGTTATCTTCTGTATAAACGATATAATAATGGATTGCCACACACCCTTGTCAGAAGCATTAGAGGGACTCTGTTGTGAATGGCGCTATATAAAAATAGATAGAACTGCAATTGAATAAACCCCAGTGTAGGATGACCAGCGAGCACCCGGAGAGCATCCACTCAGGGGGTCTGCTGTGCCTTGTCTGGGCCGCCCGTGACTTAGCAGCCAAACCCGGCCCGTCGGAGAGGAAGCTGCCCCCCCCCCCCCCCCCCCCCGACCCCAGTCTCCATGATTCCTGCTCCTTTTAGTCTGCTTTCCACCTTTTCTCTAAACAAATGCGGCCTCTCTGGGTTTCTCCTATTACACTGCCTCCTGTGTCTGCATGTCCACCGCAGTCAGTATTTCTCTCTATTTCTGACTAGCAGGAAAACTGCATTTATTCTTCGTTCGTTTCGTCCATCTGAGCTGGATTCCTGTTCTGACTTCCCTGACGGAGTTCCGTTTTTGTGCCTCTCAGCAGAGATCATTATTTTCGCTCACAGGCCCTGCTTCTGCCCACATTGTGTAATCGTTAACGTATAAAATTATTTCAGTGTGACTTATTCACTCCGATGCCCTCTGGCGAGCCGGCTCCCCGTACAGGGCTACCCCAGCCTGGAGTCCTATATTCTGCCTGTCTACCACCAGGATAAGTGGCTAAGAGATGGATGGATGGATGTTTCACTTTGAACGCTGTGCGGAACAATGAAGCCTCAATAAAACGCAAATATGTGGAAAGTGCCCAGAGCTCTCACAGTGTAAGCAAAATGCTGTATTGCAGGAGTCAATATTTTAAAAAATGCAGATTTTCTAATGGAAAAACACAAAATAAAAAATACAGACCATGAAAATTAAGTTGGGGATGAGAGAAGAAAGATCAAACACAAGCTGTGGTTTTGGTGTTCTGAGCTTTGAACAAAGATGGGGGTTCTGCAAGTACAGGGAGCTCATGCTGATGCTGTGATCGCTGCTACGCTCCGGCTAACTTCCTCTCCGAGAGCCAGAACCCGCAGCTCCTGTCTGCCTGCTGCCAGTTACACGGCGACTTCGGGTTCTCTCTTGTTCTGTGAGTCTCCCACACTCTGTCCCTGCAGTCCAGCTCATCTTTCAGCAAGTGGGAACACGAAGGGTGAGAATAGTCCATAGCCTTAGGCGCAGGCTGCAGGTTCGGCTGCGGATCCCTGCTATCTGACCTTACAGCCAACCCTTACGTTCATGCCTAAGACCCCGAGAAGCAAACTGCCGTTTTGCCATTTTTGTCCTAGATACTTTAGCTCGTTTTTTTCCGAGGGTAGATCTGTCAGACTTTTTTTTTTAATGTTGAAAAAGAAGTACTTGCTGCCTGTACATTTGTGCTATAGATTTCACTGGGTTCAAGGACAGTTCATTTGTTCAGGGCTGAAAGCTTCTTACAGACTGCAGGTCGGTACCGGCAGTACAGAGCCATATGCATCTAGGGCTCCAAGTGCTGCAGGCAGATACTTGAAAGGCGAGCACAGAGTAAACACACACTTTCCGGCACACGGTGCCGAAATGTTATCCCATAATGAGAAAGAGCAAGGCAGTCAGACGATAAACAAAAGAAGGCCCACACTCCCACGTTTTCATTGTTGGCGAGGCCTAGGACGACTCCCGACCTGTCAAACCAATGTCGTGGTTCCATGCACCAAAGCACACGGATTTAGGGCTGGGCGGCTCGAGTCTGTGAGCCGGCCTTTGTGCCGGGACCCCTGATGAGAGGCCGCTGGCTGAAGTGGGCGGCGAGACAGGGCAGCTCTCACCACAGAAGGCCCACGGTTCAGACACCGCATCTTTAATAGCATATTATATTAGCAATACATACTGCAATTACATAATACATTCAGATTTATCCACACAATTAGGGAGTCACTTTACTGCCCTTCTTTGAGATCATAGGGGTGTTCCATGATGCAGGATTTCTCAGATATCTGGGTTAACTTAAGCTAGAAGTTATGACTGTCCTATAAAAGTTTGGGTAAGAAGCATTCCTATTGGACGATCATGACTTCTAGCTTAAGGTGACTGAGAAATACAACTTTGTGGAACGTCCCCCAAGTAGAAAACAGGATTGGCTGTGTATGGGTGGGAGTGATAGTAAAAAACAAGTGACTCATTGGATCACAACTCAAGAAAACTAATTCCTCTGAGAGAACTATTCACAAACTCAATTCAGACAACCAATTGTCTTATTGAGTCTGTATCGATCTACAGCCGAAAATATGTTTTCCGGATTCAAGAATCCTACAAGCCAACTGAGGTTCAGGGGAGACATCGAGTTTCATACATACCTAAAATGATGTATTGGTAGAAAATATGATTGTCCACTGCAGTGATGTGTTTGGGATTTAATATTCATGAGCTCCCTTCTAGAGATTGACACCATGTGAACGAGAGTGAGAAAACTCACTGCAGGGTTCGACAGAGCTGTGTGACCTTACCGTTTCCCTTTTTGTGACGGTCCCCATGTTTGCATGATTCATACATTGTCTGTATGTGGATAGTCTGTATGTGGATCGTCCCAAAGTGGGGTCGGATAGTGTTAACTTCCAAAACCTTCGCTATTAACAAACAGCGTCCAGGGGCAAATGGAGAATTCTTTTGCACTCGCTTGCTGTGGCTTCACCCATTACAGTACAAATGAGAAAACGTCTCCCGAAGGAGATTTAAGTTTTATGTACGCAATTCAGGTCTCACATGCTAGCAACATATAGCAGACCCAGGGCCTGTTAAACTGCTGAACAGCAGCATGAACAGCCCAGCTCCCATTGTTTCTCCCCCTGCTGACATTCTCTGTCTTAAGGGGAGTCTCTATTTTGTGGTAAATGCAGGTATTTGACAATGAATCCTACCCTAAATACCCTGAAAAAAAGAGCTTACACTCCAAAACTACACACGCTGAACATTAGCTGGTCGTTAGCTGGTCGAAACTTAAACCTTTAAAATTATGCTACCCCCAGTGATTCTCTCAGAGGGACATTTATTCCCTGGTGGCAGCTGGGATACTTCAAGCACTCAATTTATCTGTGGTAAACGAAGTCTGATGAAATGATAAAATTTCAGAGTGAAAGGACAATAAGGGCAAATGTAATAAGTGATACTGTCCTGGGTAAAACTGCATGCAATAATAAGGTAATCGAGTAAACATTTCGGTTACATTTTTGATTCTTATTGATTCTTATTTTTTTGCGGGTCTCTCTTCTCTTCCTTGTTTATCGAAACATTTTACATGCAGCACCAGACCAGGCATGGTGTTTATTCCAGAGAAGTGTTCTGCAGACAGACATGGTGCTCTCCAGGTCAGGTGTGGTGTTCTCCAGACCAGATTAGTTTTTTCCACACCAGGCATAGTGTTCTCCAGACCAGGTGTGATGTTCCAGATCTCTGACGAATAAGATAAACAACTGCATCGCTGTGATCAGAGGACATCTTCTGATGTCACATTAATTCACCTTGGGCAGGAAAAGGCTGGTTAAACAAAGCAAATAGCCATGAGAGGAGTTAAGTGTTTCCACCGAATTATGCTTGTGTGTCTTCCTGAGCTGCTGGCCTACAGCATTCTCAGAGGGCGGTAATGGCAAAATTATGCAGGTTCATTATATGTTTGCAGTTTGTTTCTTTGGGAACATGCACCTTTAACCTCCCTGGCCATAGATAATTCCAATTCCAACGGCAAAACAGAGCTGAATTTAATGGCGGCGCTTACAGCGACAGGAGCCCACTAAATTGATCCTCTGTGCACTAATAGGTGCAGTCATTTTTGGGAGCCATTTACATACAGAGAAATAATATTGCGATGGTTAAAGACCACAAGCGCGAACAGAGATGCGAAACGCGTCCTGCCATAGCCTGCATGGTGAGCTGGACAGGGCTAGGAAGCAGAAGATGAGAGGCTGAGGTGCTAGATGCCTTAATCTGGAGTAGCAATAAATACACATATGTTTAGCAGTCATACCCAAAACATAGTTTAAATATTATGTTAAGATTACATGTGGTATGAGTTAGAGGAGCGGGAATAAGAAAACGGTTTTTAATTGAGTATTTTTAGGCAAAAACACAACCTATAATTATGATGTTTCAAAGTGATTTGCACAGTGAATTCATTTAATCTCCCTATAAAGATGAACACTAACACAGTTATTATGCTGGAAATTCACACATCGCATGTACATAAGAGGCAGAGCGTGGCCTTTGGTGAGGAGCCTCTCAGTAATTACTACATAGTGACATCGTTGCAGTATCATGCTCTGAATGTGGCATTTCATTAGGCCCCGCTGCTAATAATGTAATTTTAGGTGATGTACCACCCCCAGCGTCCACCAGGTGGCCTCGTTTTGCTTCTGGAAATAGCATTTGTGTACCACCTGAGCAACAGAGGAATAAGCACGTAAAGAAAATATTAACCTCCTGCAGTCTGCTCTGTAAATGTGTGGCTCTGTAATTGCCATTGAAAGCACAATTTGAAATTTTCTACTCCATGGGTAATGAGATTTGAATATGCATTTTAAAGACCTCCACAAAATTGGATAGAGTGTACACTCAAGCCCCCGGTTTGCCCTGTATGAGATTCCAGATGTGCTTCCCTCCCCCCCCCAGTGAAGAATTGGATGTTTTGCACAATAGGGAGGGAGAGATTTGTCTGGGAATGGAGTGTAAAACTCCCAGTATTCCAGATCAACGCCCCCACCCACTCACCCACACACCTGGTGCCAAACTCCCATAATCCACCTTGTTTAGGCGGTGAGGACGGCAGAGATATAGATCCCAGGGCCACTCACACTGTCAAATGTGCAGGCTGCCGACGCAACCTGCAGACGGGCGACTGAGTGCAAAACGAACCCCAAATGATAAACGGCACAATTTGTCTCGGAGCTGGATGGTGCATGGATGCATATTCCAGCAAAGAATATTTATACTTCAAAGGAATGGCTTTCCTGGCAGACTCCATCCAGCAGGTGGCATAGTGATTAGAGAGCTGAGCTGCTATCCGAAACATTCCTGGTTAAATTTGAGAGGGAATTTGCTGGTGGGTCATGGAGCAGGCTGCGTGAGCTGCACCAGTCAATACGGCCAAGCTCAAAAGAAGAAGCGTGAATTTACTTGTCTCTGTGTTTTACTTTGGTCGAAAGGGAACATTCTAGGGCAACAGAGAACTAGTGCAGAGGGCAGCAAACAGGTTCAAATGCATGTGATGCAGAATCGTCAGGGGGATCATATGGCAGAAGAGCTCAGGTAAATGCTCAGAGAGACGTAAGGCCAAGTAAATAAAAACGATAGGAGTGGAAGTCATTTCCTGCAAGAGAAAGGAAAGGATAAAGAAAGTGAGGCAAGGCCCCGGCAGCGGGGCATCCAATGACCGAACGCGACATCTCCGCAGGTTATCGCACCTGTGCAGGTACGCGTCCCCCACCATCGCCTGCGGTGAGACAGGGGCTCCCGACCTGGTGCCAGTGAGCCCAAGCTTCCGAAACAGAGAGAGATGTGAAATGCCACCCCCCCCCGGCTGCTGTTAAACAGATGCTCCACGTCTAGGTGGCACGGGGTGGGGGTGGGAGTTGGCTTATCAGTGTCACTTGTGACAGACGACACTTGTGCCACGCGTGTTTGAGACCCATTTCTCCGGGGCTGGAGGATGGAGTCGTTTCTGCCAGCGGCCCTCCCGCAGTGCGGCCTCCCTCACCTCTGTCAAGTGACGCCTCGCACCAGCGTGCTCACGACTGGCGTGAGCCCGAGAAATAAATAAAAATCCGCTGTCGGCGCCAGACAACCTGCTTCAACGCCTCTGTGCCCACCTTCTGCTTGAGCACGCTTCCTCTGTGACTTCTCGTGTCTTACCGAAATGTGGGAAAGATGGCATGGAATTAAGAGAGGGTGACACTCAGTGGTCAGACACATCTGTCCGGCAGTTTTAACAGGTCTAACCAATCCAGCTGTGTGAAAGAGTAAAGCGAGGGGATGCAGACCGAGGATGACGACCTTGTCGAATGACCAGAGAGGTCTAACTCTGCTGATGGGAGTGAACCTGCAGCCCATGCCAGGAATTACTGGGACTTATGGAGCAGAGACCCTGGACAGCAAGCTATTGTATTAATAATTATAAATTATATCAACTATATACTACTCCCAAAACTAACGAACATGCTGGATAATTAAAAGAAGCTATCAGTTTCTGCTCTTAAATGGGTTTTCCCCCGTTTCCAAAGCTGAGCTAATCCCAAAATATATTTGCTTATCAGACAATTTTATCTAAAGCGACTTCCTTATCGTGCAATTTCACACTTCATTTATACTGCTGAATGTTAACTGAACCAATTCGGCTTCAAGTGTCTCACTCTTGGTTGCAAACAGTAACTATACTCTTGGAATTTTAACCTGGATTTCATTCGTCACTCAGCCATTACCGCATCCCTTAATAAACAAAATATTGCTACTTCTGCTGTTCACTTTCTTTGGTTAAGAGCGACTCCGAGATGAAAGAGGTGTGGACACTGTTGATTAACGCCAGACATACTGGACCTGCATAAATCTGTGACCTAAAGTACACTTTGTTTTCCTCTGTGATTTAAACGTGAACGAATTTCAAGCAAAGTCATTCAAGAAAGATTAAAAAATCGATGCAACGAAACCAGTGTTGCTAAAAGGAGAAAGACTGGAAACCTAAGACCTCTAATATGACTAGTAAAAAAAGCAGCAAGAAAAATCAGTAAATCTTTGCCACATAAAGACACGGCTGGACTATAAAAACGAACTGAATGACTCCCTGTGAAACGGAATGCTTACAGCTAATGGTCAAAGGGCCGGTACAAGAAACAGCCACCACAGATTGTCGTACAAGGGCTATTATGTGGATTTTAAATTAATACCTGTAAATCTGCATGACAACACTATCCGATTGCACTGCATTTCGAATCTGACACTGGCTGCCATAAATACCAACATTATCTGCCAGCCTCCATCACACGGCCTTGGGTGCCTTTGAGGTCTGGAGTCTCCCTTTCCTTTGCAGTCCATCATTATGACAGAACATTGATGCACATTATTGGGGATCCACAGTTCTGAGGAAGACATTAATTATGACAGTATAAACAGGAAGACAGAATATCCAGAAAAAGCTGGAAGCATCAGGAGAAAAGATCCCACTGCTGATACATTTCTTTCTTTGTTTTGGGACAGATATGATTATTTTTGTCCTCTATGACGATTATTGCTGTAAAAGGCTTTCAGGGAGGCCTGGTGGAGGTCTGGTCAGGGTGGTCTGGTGGACCTCCGGTCAGGGAGGCCTGGTGGAGGTCTGGTCAGGGTGGTCTGGTGGAGCTCCGGTCAGGGTGGTCTGGTGGACGTCTGGTCAGGGTGGTCTGGTGGAGGTCTGGTCAGGGTGGTCTGGTGGAGCTCGGTCAGGGAGGCCTGGTGGGGGTCTGGTCAGGGTGGTCTGGTGGAGCTCGGTCAGGGAGGCCTGGTGGAGGTCTGGTTAGGGTGGCCTGGTGGAGCTCGGTCAGGGAGGCCTGGTGGAGCTCCGGTCAGGGTGGTCTGGTGGAGGTCCGGTCAGGGTGGTCTGGTGGAGGTCCGGTCAGGGTGGTCTGGTGGAGGTCTGGTCAGGGTGGTCTGGTGGAGCTCGGTCAGGGTGGTCTGGTGGAGCTCGGTCAGGGAGGCCTGGTGGAGGTCTGGTCAGGGTGGTCTGGTGGAGCTCGGTCAGGGTGGTCTGGTGGAGGTCTGGTCAGGGTGGTCTGGTGGAGTTCGGTCAGGGTGGTCTGGTGGAGCTCGGTCAGGGAGGCCTGGTGGAGGTCTGGTCAGGGTGGCCATTTCATGTATTAGTTAGAATTTATCACAAGCTCACTTAATAAATTATTAATTAAATTTACAAAAAAAGTAAACGAAGTATTAAGTGTAAGCATATGAGGTGGGTGTATTGCATGGTTACTGTAAATACTGGGGTGACCTTAGGTGAGGTTTTGAAATGACGGACATTTAATCCTAGACTTAAACCAACATGAAGATCATTTGAACATCATTTTCTTTGACTCCATAAAACTTTTGCACAGTATCGTGCATCTGATGCGTCAAACTCAAACGCAGCAGAATTCTGACTCCTATTTAGCTCAAGGGTGCAGAATGGGAGGCTGCAGATATGCAGCTTAAAATAATGTCACCCAACACTGTAGACTCCATAGCAGCAGTGAACAGTGAATAGGACTCAGATAGCTGCCTCTCATTTCTCTTGGTGCCATATCTTATATTTAAATAAGCGAATTCATGTGAATCCAGTCTTCAGTCATTTATTACTGCAGTATGTCACAATTAGGGACATATAAAAATTCAATTTACAATCTTCTCAAGAGTAAATTCATATGTCGATATTGACCATCATTCACAAAAAATATGGTTTCATATACAGCATTGAAATCATTTCATTCTTCATTGTTACTATTTTTGAATTAAAGAAACACCAGAAATGTCACCAAGTATTAGATGAAAAACTCAGAACTACTAATCTACAAATTATGTACATTCATTATATAGATTCTGTACACAACAAGCATCTAATTACAATATAGAATAACATTCTCCACATTATAAACTGATACCAACAGTCAAAAAACCAAAAGCGTATTGTAATGTCATGGATTGGGGATGTTCTGCTACATCAGGATCTGAGGAACGACCAGAGAAACCTGCCGGAGAACATGCAGCAAGACAACATTGCAAGACACATCTTCTATAGGATCAAGGCAGTTTTCTATCCCTGGAGACACGCTGTGAATGGAGAGAGGAGAAGCAGCTGATACCCTATACCCTAACCCTATACCCTAACCCTATACCCTAACCCTGTTCCCTAACCCTGTACCCTAACCCTATACCCTAACCCTATACCTTAACCCTATACCCTAACCCTATACCATAACCCTGTACCATAACCCTGTACCCTAACCCTGTACCCTAACCCTATACCCTAACCCTATACCCTAACCCTGTACCCTAACCCTATACCCTAACCCTATACCCCTGTAAATGTGGCGGAATTGAAGGGCTTTTGGGTGAAGGGTGCGGAAATTTCTACAAGATGCAGAAAGACACAAATCAATAACTACAGGAAGCATCTGCTTGCAGTTATTGTTGCAGTCAGAGGTGACGTGGTTATTAGGGAGAGCTGCGTCGCAATACAAAGCTGCTATTTACTCACCCACTATCTGTTTTTTCTGATTATTAGTCTTGATTGATGATTGATGAAAAATAAATGAGAATGAAGAAGGCATGGGAAGAATTTTTATGTGTGTAAATGTGTACGAGGCTGAGAGAGCGGGCTGTGTGGAATCCATGCCGGTCGTGTGTGAGACCCAGCACACTGGGGTCTGTTCCTGCTCCATCATGACCAAGATTTATTTGCAGTTTATTTTTTTTAACCTGATGCACAAATCTGTTCCACAGCCCCAGGTGATTCTGTAAATGTATTAATAAACAGGTATTAACATATTGGTCTTTACAGCGGAATGAATAAACTGCTTCAAAAATGGGATCTGAACCCGATTCTGATAATCCCAAATTCCTAATGTAATTGGCTGTGGGAGAAGCGATATAAAAATACTTTTAAAAATCAATCTTTAGGGGTTTGAAGGCCCGGAAAGGTATGAATACAAGGGCAGTTTTTTCTCTATGTGAGAACTTGAAACAAACTTCTTGAAACAAGGACATAGACCCCTTCTGATGACATGTGATGCACCATCGTCAGCCGGAAAGCTCCCCTTAGATGGCCATTCAGCCCCATTAGATGATCGCTCAGATAATTTCAGCTGGTGGGCAAAATTTCTGAAGGAAAATCTGGTTTACCTGCTTCCCTAGACTCTCTCTAAAGGTAGGGTTAGGGTTAGGGTTACGGATCCCACTAGCCGTGTACATCAGCCGTATGGCAGTAAAGGCAGGGGTGTCGTAATGGGTCTGTGCATTTGTAAAAGTCACTGCAAAGACTTTTCGCCAACTAGCATATAGTTATTATTCAAAGGGGGAAGTAACTTAAAGGTATAAGGAGGGGGGAAAAAATCACTTTCGATGTTTTCAGAAGCCACTGGATTAAGTTTGACAAAGGGGAATATTGAATTCCACTTGGAAGATGGATTATTTTGTGTGACGTGAATGTGGAATGAAATGAGCTTCAATAAGTTCTTTTATTAAGTAAGTAAGAGAACAGGATCCTGAATTCAGCCGGAGTCCCAAGTAGGACATTTGCGGTGTGAAAAGAAGACAAAAAAATTAATCGAGAACATTTATGTGTCTTTAAAAATGTTATTGTGAACATGTCATGGCTTTCTGCTTACAGTTCTCTTTCTGGAAGAATGTCATGGACTCATGGAACTGCCGATGTTTTTATAAAATGTTCGCTTGGTGGGTAGATATGTCGGACTGGAGGTGTGTCTCTCCTCTTCTGTGTGTCGAATTTTTTTTGTTCCTCTGACATCTCTGCAGGCTCCCTGTTTGCACCCTCCTGCAAAGTGAGGAGCAGCACCTTAATAAACCATTTTTTCTGCTGAATTAATCTTTAATAGCCAAAACAGCGTAGCTAGCTGCAGTCAGCGAGGGACAGTGTGGCACGCTGAGATGCTTCGGCTTGCTGAAGTTACTCCTAAATGAGAATACAGAAGAAAAGATAAATTGTTTTGCCCGTGGCTTTGCCGTTATCTGTCTGTGATTAACAAGATGAAGCACTGGTACTGCCTGTCTTATCTACTGAATAAGTAACGCGTCTCCCTGTTTACCGGAAGCAGGGGGTGGTGGGGTGGGGGGGCACTGGAGGGGCTACTTCGTTTCTGTTCAGTTAAAGGACCTGATATTCCCGGCATGAGAACATCTGAAAAATCTGAAAAGCAGTTTCCAGAATGACTGAGTGGTTCCTAATGATCGGTGAAGATCTGAAGGTCTCCGCTTTCACCTTTTGGTTTCTTTCCTCCAAGGAGATGGACTGAAAACTAAAAATTTCAGCTGCACCTTTTGATCAAATCATTTAACCATTCAGCTACATTAGGCATGCCCTATAAAACAGTGTGCTGATGTGAAATAACATTAATGTTAGGACAAGGTGTCTGGGGTCTGTATCTCATGATATATCACATGGTTAAGCAGTCGCGAAGAGGGACGAATGAGTAATTCTGCAACTCAGAAGTACAGTGAAGATTCTGTAACTTTTGAAGCGCCCGTTGAAGGGATTGGAAGCTCCTCTGGGAAAGGCTTCACCATGGACCTGTTGAGGATCCTGGGTGGTGCCCAGCTGGTGCCTGATCCAAGGCCAGGGCTCCAGTCAGGGTTGGCTTGTTTTGTTGAGTGAGCCACCCACTGAGCCACCCGACTCCAGGTTGGGAGGCAGCCCTGAGGTCCAGGGGCTTCATTGTGAGCAGTCTCCCAGCATTAGAATTACACGACAGGTGTCTCCTCTGATACCAGGCACGGAGGGGGGTGTAAAGCAGACAGGCTAATCTGATTTAGCGCCAGTAGCCCAGAATTCCGCCAGGCTGTCACCGGCAGCTGCGGAGAACATGCATCACGCGGAGAGCCAGGCAGCCATCTGCGTGTGCAGGTGCCTGGCTTGGCCGGCCCTTGGTGAGCCCGTGCCCCCATCCCTCGCTGTCCGCGGGATGCAAATTGTTTGTGGATCAAACCCCCCTCCCGCCCGACGATGAGCGCGTAACAGGGACGGCCTTGAGTCCCCACATCCAGAGCTGAGAAATCCTGAGAGCAAAAATCTGGATGTGGGGAATGAAGAACTCAAGGTTCCCATGGAGACACGTAATTAAACGGCCCAATCATACTTACATGCTTTGTGTAAATATTCTGGAAAAGTCTGGTTAATTTAGTACAAAGTATGGTAAAAAGCTAGTGCACCCAGCTTGCCTACTCGTACTGTAACCAGCAGAATGACAATACAAAAATTAAAAATTCATACAAATAAGTGATAAACTTTTGAACTTTTCTTTTTTAAATCTATATTAATTTAAACCAGGCTCATTATCTATTAATCGTTTGGCTAACAGCAGATGATTTTAACCATTTATGTAACTGGGGAATTTTTCTGGGCCAATCCAGGGGCACATCTCTTATTCAGAGGTACAGCAGCGGGATAATTTAACGAAGTTGAAGTTGTGTTTTTACAGATCTCCATGTTCAACGCTGCTAAAAAGCCCTTTAATATAAGCAGAAGTGGAAAGCCATAAGCAATATATGACTTTCTGGGGGCCCTCTTTTGATGGCAAGAGGTTAATAAAAACAAATGTGGGAGGTTTCCCTGGCAGGAGGGGAAAAACACTGATTTATTCTACAGAGACAGGCCAAGGCCCCCGACAGAAAACCCCTGGGCTCGTGTTAGCGTCTCAGGCCTCTTGGCTGGGCTGAAACAGCGGCTTTAAACACCTATAGAGGTCAACATTTAACTTGAGAAAATGACACCCTACTGTCACCCTATCAAGTCTGGAAGTCGAGGACAATACAGGCCTTCGGCCACATTGAGGAGCCTAACCTCTCACATGGAGATTAGAGGATAGTGACAATATTGATAATATGAGCAACTGGGAACGCCACGATATAAACATTCATAACATCGTCTAATTAGAACATGATGAAGTTTTCATCGAAACATGAATGGTGTTAATTGAGGGTACTAGAACATTCCGTGATTACTCCCTACATAGGAGAAAGAAAAACATAACATTCTGGAAACATTATCTAATCCAATGAAAAACCATCATTGAATATTGGAGGAAATTAAGAAGTTAAATAAGAATAACACAGATGGTGAAAACAATTCAAAGTAATTATGCGTCAGACTCGTGAGGCAGCCATTTCCACTGTTCACAGTAAACATGTCTTATTAAAGCACAGTTATCTTGGTCTGCTGCTGGAATTTACCTTTCTGCTCATGTATTTCTGTACCTTACAGAGATCTTCCATTCTCAGACATACCGCTCTCCCCTACTGAAGAAAAGTAGCCCCTACTGTACATTTGGGCAGATCTATGCCTGATGATCTTGGTCAAAGGAAGCATGTGTAACTTGATTTATGCAGACAGCATGACATGCAAACGGTTTGATGGATTGACCTCCGCCGAACTTGTGAATTCATGGGCAGGGAGGTGGGGAGGGTTAGCGGCTCCATTACAACTTTTCAACTTCATTACATTCTGCTGTAAGACAAAGGGAACCCAAAGTGTGAAACGCTCCACCGCCCCCCCACCAAGCGGGCATCACATGACTGTCACATGACTGTCACATGACATGACCGTCACATGACTTTCACATCACATGACTGTAGTTTTTTTTGTTCACTTTTTTTGATTTTTCAGCCTCCTCGTCGACAAAATTTACATAATATGAATATAAACGACGGCGTCTGTCCTTGCCCCCATATTCATTTATTTTGGAGAGAAGTCTGTGTTATTATTGCAGCTAATATACATTTTTTTCACTGAAGTTTCTGCGTTATGAAGTGAAGAAAATGATGACGATGATATGGTACTCGTACATGCGAGTATTAAAATGGAATTTGCCTTATAATCGTATCTCACTCCGAACTCCATTTGAAATACGGGACCATTGCATAACTCGACTCCCACGGACGGTTCTAATTATACATAACTGCATCGTGTACCAATGTGCTAAAAATAATAATAATAATAATATTGGCTAACATGTCAATACTAATGGGCAATGCTAGTTGTGTAAAGTAGAAAGCAGCTATAATATGAAATGCAAGGCGTTAATATTTTTAAAGATGCAAAATTTATGACGTTAAATCTGCATGGCTGACTGTAATGAGAACAAGGCTGCACGTCCTTGGACTTTAGTAGGAATCCTGGCTGCTAGGATAATGCGCTGAGGAGGGGTCAAAGGTGAGAGGCAGCAGCCGCCATGTGTGAAGACGTGACAGGAAAGGTTGGAAGTGGGCTGTACGCGTTGGGCTTTGTCTCCCGGTGTCTGTGTCTCGCTGACGCTTATCTGGCTGCTCTTACAGACGTTAACCCATGGTGGTGTAGCAGACGCTTTACTGACTGGATAATCTCAGGGATGCAGGGAGCAGTGAGGTAGGCACTAGGGCAGCGACCCAGACTGGGGCTCGCCCAAGCCACCATAATGGAAGACAAGCGACCAACCACAGGAAGACTGTCTCATGTCATTCTCTTCTGTTTAGCCCCCTTCCCCCCAGACCTTTTTATATTTTTAAAAGGAATTTATATTTACATGTGAATCCAATTATGAGATATGCTGGATTTAGCGGAATGAGGCACCCTGACGAAAAAGAAATCCCTTAAGGCTATAAGGAAGTAAATGAAGGACACAGGTTTAAGTGTGAAAAAGGCAAAACAGAAATCAAAAGACGAACCAAAAACAAAATTATGAATGCTTTTCGCCACTCTGACCTGTCTGACAGCAGTGACTGAGCAAAACAGACAATGAATTGCAAGCAGCTTTGCACAGTAAATGTTTGCCCCCATATAATGTTTTACAACCAAATTGTTTTGAGAGGCAGCCTCTGGTTTCGAATATGTAATTCAGCTCTGTAGGACAGAATCCATTATAATTTCTCTAATACAACTACAGTGGGAGACGGATTGAGTCTGGAGGTGATGGCTATAGAGGGAAGGTTACACAGGACCACAGGAGAAGAGCATGCTAAAGAGTAAGATTGATCAGCTGCTCCAGGATGCTATTCAGGAAAGATACCAGTACCTCAAAGCCACCTTAATAACGTTATGTCAGCGTTCACAAATGCTAAGCTTCAACATTCTGGCAACCATTATTCACATGAAAGCTTGGTTGTAGGGTTCGCTGAAAGCATTAAATATAATTTGACAACCACTTATATGAATGAGACATAGTCAAACAGGAGGACTAGCTCTCGCTAGGGAAATTTTGGCTAAATGTGTATGTGCATGCAGTATGTACAATAAATGCAGCCGAAGGTGTTACTGCAGTGGTCTGCTCACGCAGGCAATGAATAAAAATACCCATGAATCATTGAGTCAGACCACCCTATCATCCAAAGATCCTCCTCCATAACCCGCAGGTACGTAAGCTCATACCACAGACGTGAATTCTGTTCTTTCCGAATTTCCATATGTATATTCAGACTAAGTGATTTGTCAGAATTTAAAGCTTGTAATTCCCCCTTCCAGTGGTTTCAAAATGTATTCACAGAAGAAATAAGGTATTTCCAAAAGCATATGTTCGGGATGCACCAAGAACTAGACAAGCTGTAATTAAATACAGGAATAAGTCATGGACACGAGATGTTCCATGAGGGTCTCTTCTGGATAATTCCCACCCAGGGTGGACCCCAACCTTGTTCCCTGTGCTGCGAGGGCTAGGTTACTGGTTTGAGCCCCGGCCTCAGCAGAATAGTCACATGTCTGTGGGCCCTTGAGCAAGGCCCTTAACCCCCAGCTCTAGGGCCGCTGCACGTTGGCTGACCCTGCTCTGTGATCCCAAACTTGCTCTCACCTACATGTGTGTCATGGAGAACAAGATGGGGAAGGCAAAAAGAGAACTGCCTCGCAGGGATAAAAGTATCTCTATTCTATCACATTTACGCAGAGAAAGATTTATATCTGTCATCGACTACCCCCCCCCCCCCCCATTTTAATTGGCTTCCCACTCATGGCAGGACCCTGGAAGGGGCAACATTAGCTAGGAGAAGTGAGTGAGGAGAAGAGGAGTTGGCCGTGATGTCCCAGTGGGTAAGTGTCCTCCTGGGGGCTGGACATTATATCGGCACCTGCTGGGAAAAGCTTAAGGTACAGAGGCAGACTGAAGGCACTGGAAGTGTGTTGCTGGTGTGCGGAGTTGGTGTGTTTATAGACCTGACAAAAACATATTTTCCTATCAGCAAAAAAAAAAGGTTTGCACTTTATTCTTCTGTATGGGGAAAGATGAGAGATGCATCCGCAGTGAAATCAGGCCTGGCAGACAACAGAGGTCTCAGCTGAGCTTTTCAATCAGCAGCGAATCCTTAATGAGGCTTGAATCTTCGCTGGTCTTGGGGTGTAGACTGGGGTGTAGATTCAAAAGCCTGTATGGTAGGCTAGGAGAACAACACACCATGTCAGAAAAGCCAAACATCAAGGGGGCGTCGATGAAGGTCAGCTTAAACACATTGACTGGTGGTGGGTGATTATTGCTCAGGATCACGCAGAGGAGGGCATGATGGTGGGAGACCAGCCAGTCCCGCAACAGATAGTGAACTAGATTCTGGAAAAGCACGATTCGTCTTTGAAAACCATAGCGCAACACGGACAACAATAAACATGTGTGGGCCGTAATCCATCAGCCTGCACAAAGGACTGGTATTAATTATTAGTTTGTTTTATTGTTTCATCAGATTCACCTGCCTGCAAAAACATGTATAAGGAAAAAAAAATTACAGAATTTATGCAAATCACGCATCTTCTGCGGTTTTCAGCCCGAATCCAAACATGTAGCTGTCAACCTGTGAAATTACAGGCGTGACTAAACAGGGCTACTATACTGCTGGGAAATATCCGGGTAAATACAAGACTCAAATTGAGTAAAGACCCTTGCTAGGTATATGTGGGTCATCTCGCCCGCAGTCTTTGTCCCAGAGGTGTGGTGGGGGCACTTTGAAGTACTTTGAAGATGGGTGTCAGGACAGGGGCAGCAGACTGAGGCGTGTGCAGAAGTTTAGCTCCAGCCAGACAGAGCTGTTCGGCAGCCTCTGGCTCGCAGACAACTTCCAAAAAAGGAACGAGGCCCGGAAAGTTCTCTGACTTCTAAAGGAGAGATAGCTGCATACCAGATCTGCTGAAATGAAGGCGCATATAGCGAGATGAAAAGGTGAAAGATGTGCTATTATACTACCCTCATTGGCGTTTAAAGCCATCCCTTTTCAAAATGATTTTTATTTAAGATTATTCGCTTTCTTCGTATTAAACTGTTTATAGCTGTGAACATCTCACAGAAAAATTCATGTTAAATCTCTTTTGTGTCCTGATAATACTGCCCTGCCATCTGCGGATCTTTTCACATGGTCGGACTTGCTTTCTTGTTCACTTTCGGTTTTGACCGTAGGGATTCGTGGGCAAGGTGTGCGTAACAGTGTGCAGTAATGAGGTCAGTATTCCATCCATCCATCCATTTTCCAAACCGCTTATCCTATTGGGTCGCGGGGGGTCCGGAGCCTATCCCGGAAGCAATGGGCACGAGGCTGGGAACAACCCAGGATGGGGGGCCAGCCCATCGCAGGGCACACTCACACACCATTCACCCACACATACACACCTACGGGCAATTTTGCAACTCCAATTAGCCTCAGCATGTTTTTGGACTGTGGGGGGAAACCGGAGTACCCGGAGGAAACCCCACGACGACATGGGGAGAACATGCAAACTCCACACACATGTGACCCAGGCGGAGATTCGAACCCAGGTACCAGAGGTGTGAGGCAACAGTGCTAACCACTGCGCCACCATGCCGCGAGGTCAGTATTCCCCCAAAGTATTTCATTTGGTCCTGTATCTGGTTGGCTGCCAGTCCTGTAACACATACAGTAAGTGGATGAATGTATGGATAGATGTATCTGGATATTTTTACCACAAGTACAGTTTCCTGAGTCTCTCGAAAAGCCAGAGCATGAAAAGCTGCTTCACTGCGCTTCTGAAAGAGATGATTATTGTCTAACGGTCTTATGAAAGCTGATGGAAGGTGCCGGTAGGGTATATTTCATGAAGGGGAGGTTATGGCTGCCAAGATTTAGTTTCTTCTTTTTTCGAAAGGCTTTTATTATATTTCTGGCTTGTTTACTTTCCAGCTGAAGATCAATGCTGGTAATGGGTCTGGACTTTCCATTACACTTGGGATTCGGTCCTGATGTATTGTAAATCACTCGCTCCTTGTGAGGTGCAGCCAGTGTGTTAAGATCTCAATGCATGCATTTGAACTGACCACTCCGAACGCGTTTGGACACATGGGGTTGACGTTCTAGCGCGAGACCTTGAGGATGTGGTGTGATTTCAGCGACGCTCTTTGAGGTCACTCAAGGCCAGTCTGGTAAGCCTATTACCTGGATTGTCCTGTGTGTAACCGTCTAGATAGTGATCCCATCCCTTCGTTGCTTTCCCATGAGACTCTGCCCTCTCATAGAGAAGGATTAATTATACTCTAACTTAATAAAAAGGTGATTATGGTGCAGTGACATGCTGTAATTACATTAACAGCAGTAGTGGTTGTGATGAAAGGGAAACTGAGAACAAAATATAAGATTGTTAATTGACAAAAATTTGAATAAAAATGCGGGACTCGAAGAAAAATGTGACAGCAATCATTGCTTCTTATGATTCACTGCTTAAAAACCCCTTTCGGGCTGTCATTTATTCCGATCAGTTCTCCTAAGCACACATCCATTGAATGATGATTGTTCATTGAAAGACTCGAGCGACATAATTGCCTCCAAAACCTGTCCTGAACTGCATCCCAAGTACGACTAGACAAGGCAAAACAAAAGGCGTGCCTTTTCAGCTGGCTGCCCCCTTGTCACAGAGGGCGAAATGTCACGGGCCGAGGCAGGGGAATCAGCAATAGTCCCAGGGCCACCTGGGTAACCACAGGAAGTAATGAGGAGACTGACAGGGGCTCGGGAATTGGGGTTTGGAGATAGAGGAACAAGTGGGGGGACCAAGTTCCGCTCAGACGGCAGTGAAATGTCAAACGGTGGAGTGAGCGGGAAAGGTGGCTCGGGGCTGGAACCTTCAGTGTAATTTGGGAAATGTCAACAGGCTGGTTAGAGAGTGATTGTGGGAATTGTAAAGTGCTCTGCTCAAACTTTTACTATGAGGCTTCAAAGCGAAACCGGCCATTCCACAAAACACAGTAGCAGCGTTTCCCAACCCGGTCCTATGCGACCCACAGACAGTCCGCATTTTTGCTCCCTCCCAGCTCCCAGTAGGGAGCAAAAGTGTGGACTGTCTGGCAAGAAGCTGGGAGGGAAAAAAAACGTGGACCGTCGGGGGGGCCCCTGAGGACTGGGTTGGGGAACACTGCAGTAACAGATGGGTAAGAGGGACGTATAATCTGTGCATCAAAGTAACTGATAATGCGGGGGCAGGGTCACAGCATGTGACATGGGCAGCCATCCAAAGCATGATGATACATATATCAAAAAGAAAAGTGTTGTGAGAAGGGTCCCCGGTGGGTGGGGGGGGGGCACAGGATGCCACTCTCACTACATTCACATCATTGCACTGCAAATACTGCATCAATACACTGCAAATTCTCCGCTGGCCTGTGACATCCCGTAACCCCTAGGTGACCCCACCATTATCAACCACACACTGTATAATATTACTCTCTGGCAGATGAAAATGAAAAAATCTTTGTTGGCTACACTAAACAGGCAAACAAAAAAAAAGCAAGTTCATACAAAAAAGAACACAGAACAAATTAATATCTCACTGGTTAAAGGTTGCGGAAGAGCAGTTTCTGGCCTGAGCACCACATGGCAAAAAATTTGAATTACTTGCCAATCCCAAAGTAACATAATGGTCTGTAAAAAGTTCTGTTCCTCCGGGACAGTGGACAGATACACGGGGTACCAGTGGAGGCTGGAATGGGGGAACTTTAAAAAAAAAAAACAGCTGACTGGAGGAACAGAACCGCTAAACAGCAGTCTGGCTCTAATTAAAGACCGGAAATCTACTCAAGATAAACATAAGGGCTGAATGTCAGCTCTCCCCTGTAAGTGCCTCGCGATGATATGCTACCTAGGGAAAACACGGCTCTCCGCTGATAAACAGTAACTGATTTTTAAGCTCTGGGTTTCACCCCTCCCCCTGAAAGCCTACACCCCACCTCTCATTCAATCTATGATCGTTTTGGAGTTTAAGTATCTTCCCGTTCCTCCTTCTTCAGCAGAAAAAATTATTTTGATAATGAACTCAGCTCAGATTAAAAATATACTGTTCCTTCGTTTCAGGGTTTGATTGATATTTTTAAGTATAAGGTTACGGTGCTGTACATGTGTGCCTAATCGTTTATTTCACTCCATTTCCCAGCGTGGTTCGGGTCACTGTTTTGATTAATTCCATTGATTCTTCATTGACTCGCCTCTTGTCCATATTGTCAGTCTCAAAGCTGCATGTAGACGAACAGCAAAGGCTGCACTCTGCAGAGATCCGTCTCACTCATGCCCGTTCTGTACTGCTGAACATACCTATGTGGAGGAACGAAGTGCAGGTGAAAAGTTTGCTTCTGAAAAGGGTACTTTGAGTAAATGGCCTTTCAGATATGTTTCAGGGGGCACTGTCTTTGAACTGCATAGATGAAATCTCATCCAGAAATGCCTCCCAGATTCGTCCTGACAGACCCCGAGTGTCTCTGAAGTGATAAGCTATCATTTCCATTTGTTAGATATCTTTCAACTTACTAGTTATTTTCCTTCCTGCACAGACTGTTAAAGGTTTGAACTCACTGATGCATTAAACTGAATATTCCTGCTCAGTGGATCCGTTTCTTTATGATAAGCCTAATCCATCTTAAACAAACGGTAGAATTAAATAATTATCCATTCAACTTCCATTACCTTTTATTTAGTTCAGGTCAGGCTGAGTCTGGAGCTTCTGCCCCAAGGCGGACTGGGTACAAGGCAGGGAATCTGCTGGATGAGATACCAGCACTTCACAGAGTACACAAACACAGGCTAAGGTTACTCTAGAGATAGATTCATCTTCCTGAATGTTCTGGGAGTACTGGGGTGCCACCAAGAAGCCCACACAGAACACGCCGCCACACAGCGGCAAAGAAAGGGACACAATCTGTCAAAGCAATTTAAGCACCGTGAAACGCTGATACAAAAGACCGAAGGTTTACGCATAAATACTTTGTGGAAAAGTCCCCAACAAACACCAGCACCCTAACCCCAACACCCGGACATTACGCAGACAATGACAGGACTGTTGGTAAAGCTGCGGGCTGTTACTGATCTCCTATGGGGACAGTGTGAGTGCGGCGGCTGGAACCTGCAGCACAGGCAGGGGAACACAATCTGGCGATGAGGGAGAGTGTGGGATCCCTGCAGGTGAAGGTGGATGGTTGGGGCTCATCGGTCATGGCTGCTGTCTGCTCAGAGAAGGGGGGGGGGGGTCCAGCCGGGGGCAGGAATGCCCCATATCGCAGTACCATTCCGTTACTGTGTTAATGGCTAATAGATGGGGCTGTGCTATCCTCCATACACCGGTGTCATCTGGACCATCGTGAAACACACGGTGGCGCTGTTTCGGTTCCGGTAAAGTCTCAGCTGTAATGCACAGTTGACTGTGGCTATCGGGCTCAGCCAACTATGAAGAAAAGGCCTCCTTCTTTGACTTTGTCTTCAAGATAGCAGGTTATTTCCATGCTCAAAATGCGCAACTGGGCAAGAACCAGAGCAAAGTTATGAGACTTCAACCTGCCGGCAGTTCTGAATGATTGTAGCGACAGACAGGAGCTGACTCTTCTTTCTGAGGTACGCACTCATGCACAGACACACTCCTACACACATCTGGGCCCCTGCCCCACCATAGTTTGCCCCTCCCCCCTTCTCTCACCAGGGCTGGAAAACCTCAGCTCCCTTACCTCCTACCACCCTGCACATTGTTCCGCAGACCAGTTCTCAGCACATGGAGAGCAGGCAGTCCCAGAGCTGTTTTGATACCCTGAAAACACAGCTAAATAATTCCTCACATCAGCATGTAAAAAGCCTATTCGTTGCACATTGTGGTGCCTACTAGCATCACACTCCCCTATAAAATAATCTGGATATCCCTCAGGATATGAATCGCACTATATAAATGTCATACATTTTTGAGACAAGCCTACAACTCTATTGAATAAGCAGTTTTGGGAAAGATGGATGGATGGATGGATGGATGGACGGGTGGATAATCGACACCAGATATTCCCTCATTGTTCTCGAAGGTAGGGATTCCAGAGTTGCCGTAATTTGTGGTCTGCAGAATTTGTACTGTGGTAGGAAGCAATGTGGGATTCATTTAAAGACAAATAGGAGTCCAAAATCTGATCACATGATCATATTCCACAAGGTTTTCAAATATGCGGCCGAAAAGAGATCCGCTTTTTATGGGACTACAGCAAGAATCAGGAGAGAATTTACTACAATAAAGCATTTCTGAAAAGCAAAAAGGCAGCTTGATTTGCTAATGGTAGTTTTGTCATATTATTTGTCATATTATTTGAGATGTAGGTACAGACAAAAAGATATAGTCTCTGTGTTGGTAAATAGTGCTTAGGCAAATAACATGTATGGGGTATTATAACAGAATCATTAAGATAGTGTCTTAGAAATATTCTAATTCAAAAAAAGTAAATAGATTAATCTGATATGTTTTAGTCTGGGATCATGAAATATAACAGATGAAAACAAGCAATAATTCAAAGCACTGCCACACTTCCAACGTGACTTTATACAAATAATATCTATTGTATCGGCTCCCCATTGGACTGTGAATAATCAGCTTTAGCATGTTGCACGTAATTGGAATGTCATTCAAATACGAAACATTCCACAAAGAGCCAATAATGCAAAGATCCCAGGCTCCATCTAAGATGATTATCAAAGGATACATTTGTTCCAGGTCAGAAGGGAAACCTGAAAGTCCATCGCTAATTTGGCCAAACCAGTAATCACCAAACAAACAGCACAGACAAAAACAAACGAAAAAAATCCGCGCTTCATTATCATGCAGAATAAGATGCAAAGAACGATCACTGGAGCCATAACAGAAAAGTGCGTTATCTTTATTTATTACTGCGCGCACTTATCTGACGCTTCATACGAAGATAGGGTGACTGTATTTTGTTTTGGGAAAAAGAGCACAATGGAGGCAGGATGCAAGGAGCAGCATCAAAGCAAAGCATTTATACATAGAAAGTATTCTGATGATACAGTAGAAAGGAAATGTCAACATGAAACAAAGTCATTTCAGGCATAGATGCCAAAAAAGAGTCCAAGAAAAAAGAGGATGTATGGTCACCCTAACAAAGACAACTGATTAGTTTAACTCTTTCACATCACGGAGTTGTTAAATGTTTTAAGGTTTAATTTAGGCATTAAGCACCATGTTTGGGATCCCTGGCAAATCAATAAGAGCAAAATTCTTGATGCTTATTGGCCACGCAAGCAACCAATGGTGAATCATGTTTTATTTGTCCCCTGCCATTCACCCCGTGTGAAGGCAGTATTTACTGAATTATCATTTGCTGATGAACACATGAAGGTGATGATGAATAGCTGCCATTGGTGAGAGGTGGACAGAGGGATTGGGATTGGGCGTCGATACCAACAGGGAAATGCTTTATATGAGAGTTCATCAGAACACTGCGGCCTTGGAAGGCTAAATTTGTGGACACTTCTTCAGTGCCTCTCCTCCAATTATTTGGTGTCCGTTTATAGCAAGATAATGAATAGAAAACGCATATTTCTAGCGACAAACAGAAGAACTCAGAGGACAACAGGACAGAGATCAGAACAGCAATAGCATACTTTTGACTATGGTTTTTATTTAGAGCAATGCTGTTCTTAAACACAAAGTCGTTTGGGCATAATTACGCAAATATGAAATATCAGTGCAAGACTGCAAGTTTGTTCACCATGGCAACAAAAAACACCTATGGGAGTCATGCATAGAGAATAGTAAATCAGGTGAATCGCATCTGGAAAGTCACCACAACAATGCACGGGGAGTCATTTTACAAGACGGTCGTGAAGGATTTCCTGACATTCTTCTGTGGGCGATAGTGTCTGTGGTGTTAACATTAACCAAGGGCTTTGATGAAGAAATGCGCAAGAATGGCAGCATTTCACAGGGGCTGGAGAAGACGTGAAACACCAGTGAGAATCCAGACAGTACGAAGGTTTGCCGATAGCGATTTAGTGACCGCATCGCGCATGATAAAGGTCCTTTTAGCAGGAGTCTCAAAGCTGAGATAAGAGAGGACATGAGGAAACGCCCCAATCGACTCCATCAACACCATCAAATAACTGCAGTTAATGCAGTGTGGAGTAACCCTGGGGGACATAATTAGACCATTTAAAAATACCCACCACAGTCACGGCCAGTCAGGAAAAGTTTAACTCCATCAGAAATTTAGCAAAGTTTTTAGAAGTAATGCAGAGCATCCGCAACATAAAAACTTTCATAGTAAGGACTTGAGGTACACGCAGGAGATAAGCCAGGTCATTTCAGTCAGGAGAGACACCACTCATTCCAACAACATCCAGTCTTACTTGGTACCTGCATCAGTCTCTTCTTCCTCCGCATGACATCAGGATATGTGAAAAAAATAAGATATAGAATATGACAACAAGGCTTTTGTTTGTATACCAGTTGTCAGGTATTACTAGACATCTGGATGTCGCCTGATGGATGCCGCAGATCTTATTGGGTACAACAAACAATTGATATAGGTGAGTGAAACAGGCAAAACACTGCAAATACAACATGTGTGTTATCGACCATGGAATAGAATATAGAGCGGGTGTATCTGGGCCTCCTAGAAGATGTTTTGAAAATGTGAGTAAGTGATCTTTGTGTCCTTGCCTGAAGAGAACATTAATGTTATTGCATGGACATAAAAGAGTTATAAAGCTCAACAAAAAAAAAGCTCTGCGTGTCAGCATAGAATATACTCAAGACAGGATGACATTTAAACACCAGGGTCTAATTTCAAAGTATTCTGTCCACCTTTTGTGGCATCTTGAGGAAAGGGCGGCCACCTTAACGAGAAAGTAACGGAGCAAAGCGTTTAAAGGATTTTTCAAAATTATCTTGTGTCATTTTTTCCAGTTGGGCGATTCGACTCACAGTGTTTAATGTTCCTTTCTGGCTGGTTGGGACTTCAGAGTCATGCTTCCGTGAGACTGCGTAAAGCATTCGGGACTCTCGTGATGAAGAGGGCTTGTGCAAAATAGCTGGGTAGTTGAGTGAGCGAACGCTGTGGCACTGCTTTTAAAGAGGCCAATTACGCACGTACTCATCACGAACCGCCCTCGACACAGCTGTGTGATGGTGATGAGCACACTAAGGGCAAAATCGGATCATGCAATACAATGACTCCGCAGAGCTATTTTGAAGGATACTCATCTGCAAACCACAATGAATGAGATAAAATGGATTTACCATCATGCGTTGCCCCTGAAGTAATTCCACAAAATGCAAACACCTAATGAGGCTATAATGAAAAATGATGAAACAGGTTCTCTTTCTGCCTCCCTCCAATATCCATATGCTGTCAATATATGACAACCATCATCTTTTGTACTTTGTCTTGTTCTACTTGGACAATCCGATTCCCATTTATAGCTGTGTGTGTGTGTGTGTGTGTGTTTGGAGGTTTTCCTCCACTCTTCATGTGGGTTTCTTCGAAATGCGGATTCTTCCTGCATTCCAAAGACGTGTTGTTAGGTGAATTTGTGTCTATAAATTGCCCAGGGTGTCCCCTGCCTTGTATTGCCCAGGTGGCCAATGCAAATGGATGCATGGATTATTTGATATAATTGAAAATATTTTAACCCTATAGGTTCTGATGGGGGGTGGCATGGTGGTGCAGTGGTTAAGCACTGTTGCCTCACACCTCTGGGACCCGGGTTCGAGTCTCCACCTGGGTTACATGTGTGTGGAGTTTGCATGTTCCGGGATAGGCTCCGGACCCTCCGCGACCCAGAAAGATAAGCAGTTTGGAAAATGGATGGATGGATGGATGGATGGATAGATAGAGTGTTACCCAACAACTGCTTAACCCAGGATTGTGGGGAGGGGAAGGGGGAGCAAGGATGGGTACACCCTGCCCTGGATGAGATGCCAGTCCATCACAGGGCACATTGGCAATCACAGAGTAGCTAACAACGCCATACATGTATCTGGAGAACAGGGAGAGTTGCGATGGAATTTGAACACCCCATCTCTTTAAGGGCTACAGCCACTGAAGGGAAGTCGCCCTCTGCAGAGATTAATATTTCCCAAACATGTTGTCCTGCACCACCATTCATCATCCGTACTGCTTATCCGATATAGGGGAGTCTGTCAGGCTGCACAGCTGCGGCACCATGGATGCGATGCCTTTGCGTTGCAGGGTGTTTCGTTTGTCTCTGCGTTTGAGGATAATGACGTTTGTGTTACACCACGTCTCAGCTGAGGTCTGATGGCGATTCTGTTTCACAAATTCCAGTTCAGTTTGCTCTAATACTGCACAACGGAAATCTATCCTGCATGGTGAAATTATAAATCAGAAATACCCATCTGTACTTTCTTAAACAGATAATGTCTCTGACAAAGGAGAAAAATGTTTTCTGATCAGGATAAAAGGTGCTGCTGGAAACCATCTCATCGATACATCTTGTTTAACGTTTTGCCTGCTTAATAAGCAGTTAAAAAGCTTGGTTTTCTTTCAGAAAAATTGAGAACCATAAACATTTGACATGAAAGCAAGGGCTGAGAATAAGGAAGGTGCCAGCAAGTGTCTGGCTGGGTCAGCAAGCACTCTGTTTTCATACTGGTTAGGGCTGGGCTGTAGAGTGTATACATGGGTTTTTCATTCAGCCTCCTTCCTGGATATTGGAGCAGCTTCAGTGATGTGCACAGACCAAACACAACATCCAGTCGGGTCTTCTAAGCTGCACCTTCACTGAATCACTCATCCTCAGAAAGGTATGTGATTTTAATCCAAAATTAAAAATAAAGTCACAGGACACAGTTCCAGCCAATCAGCTGCAGGGGGTGTTCCTGCTCGTTACACAGGACAGGAGGAGGGGAGACTGTGTTGTGTTGTTGTGTGGCTGGGTCCAAGACACTTTTTTTATTTCCACGTTTACTGTGCTGTGGCTGTGTGGAAACTCCAACCTTCTTCAGCGCACACACTGAATGGACAGCCAGCCGAGCGTGAGGAGAAATTTGCTGAATTTAACAAAAAGTGTATCAGATTAAAATCTCATACCCTACTTTCAACATTCATTCCTGGCAAATGTCACCTTCTACACTAGGGGTGGGCAGTCATATCCACAAAGGGCCGGTGTGTTTGCAAGTTTTTGGGGTAACCTTTAGGTCAGCTGTTCAAACCCAGGTGTGAGGACTCTTCAGCTAATCAGTCCTCTAATTACTAATCTAATTAGGGAGTTGCAGTGAAAACCGGCATACCCAACGGCCCTTTCTGGATAATCTACATCTACTCCTGTTCTACACCATATTGGTGTGAAACTACGGTCTACAATATATCTGTGGTGTACAATATATTGTAAGTATATCTATATTTCTTTCATACATAGTCAAGGATCCTTTTTAGAGACTCTCTTTACATTTTATGAAATAGGATTCCCTTTATGCACTGACTAATCAAGCCTAAACACATAAGTATGTAGACTTACAAATTATAGATGACTGGTCTTTAATGTAACAACTGACTGGAGATGCTCTCTGTGCCTCAAGTATCAGTTTCCTTTAGTGATCTTTGCTCTGTCAAAATGTTCAAGACCTCAAAACATCCCAGCTAATCTGTCTCCTGTAGAGCTGCAATCACAAAGGTCGTGGACACAGTATCAGTGGAAAGGATCTAAAATAGCATTCAAAAGGCATTTTGAAATGGAGTTATTTAAAAAAAAAAAAGCAAGATATTTCCAGCATGTTTATTCTACAAAGCGTGGATGAAATGTTTGAAATACTTTGAATGCAGGTGCTTGGCTTGTTACATAAGTATTTCATAAGCTTGGACTCCTCCATTGCAAAAACTCATAAAAATCAGACATTTAATCGTTGTTTTGCAAAAAGAGTCAGTCACATAGTACTCAACTGGTTGGTTGAAACAAAATCCTAGTCTGGATTTTTACGTTCTGGGCCTGAAACTGCCACCTCTGTTGTTTTTATGGTCTGGGTTTGACCCTAGATTAGTACCGTCTGCTATAACTGTAGGGAATCTGGGTATTGGCCATTGGCATACTGAGTTTTTTCTGTTAACCTGTTTTGATGTTTGGGTCAATTTTGAATTGTGTGAAAGGGTTTCTTGGAAGGTATACATCACATTACATACAATGTTTGTTGGCAATATAATCATATAAAGATTTCAAAAAGTGGTTATAAACAGGAATGTTTGGAAATGCCTGGAGATGTTGCAGTGAGCAGGCCCTCAGCGCTCATGCAAGGTTCGAACTGCATTCCAGGTATACGCTTACAGAGAGTACAGCTGCCTGTTTGGGGCTCGCAAGCTAATTCACTGCTGTTTGGCACTCATGCGTCAGCGCTCACTGAATCTCCGCGTTTGCATTTAAGGACGGCATATTTTCTTTTTTTCTTTATCAGACTTTGATATTTTCATGAAAATTAACACTTCAAAAGACCGCTTCTTAATAACTTCGCCTTTGTGGATTAAAAATGTCTAAAAAAAAAAAAGGATCTCTATTTTGTCTCTGCGTAGAATTTCACTAGCTTAAGATATCTTTGAAATTTTTGTTTTCATGGCAAAAAAAAAACAAGCCAGACTTTCGCTATGTGGCGTAATAGCAATGCCTCAGCGTTGAAGACATGGGTCATACGCCTTCACACTGCTGCTATCCTTCACAGATTCCACATACGTAAACAAATTTGAGAAGCAGGACTCACTCCACCAGAAAAACCCTAAAGGAATCCAAGGAACTGATGCTGTCTGCTCTGTGGGGAACCTCATGAGGGAAACATAACTTAATCAAAGCCTCTATCCTGTTGGTGACTCTTCACCTAATTGTCTGGACTGGGCTTCTTAATTATTTCAGGTCAGGGGTGCAACCTAATTTACAGTGAGTGCTACTTCTACAAATGGAAATAATCTGGGATGGGGGGGCCATGTTGGGGGTGGGTGGTGAAAGTTGCCGACTAGGCGAGGGTGCCGATAGTGACAGCGCTCATGGTTTGAGACAAATTAACATAATTGATCTGATTTCTGCAAAGCGTTACAAGGGCTGTTCATTGGCTCCCTGCAAGCCACTCCACACACACACACACGCAATAAAAAATTAGGGGCATTCACCTAGCTTTTGCAGTGCAGGAGGAAAACTACATCACTACCCCTTCTTTGATATATTTTCTCCAAAAACCTTTTGTTTTAGAATGTTTTTTTTCTAATGGCTAATCTGCAGTGTTACCCAGTCTTTTGAAACCATGCTGGGCTGTAATGCACCCCTGGGGCGTTCATTCTCTGTGAGGAACAGAGGGACACTGATAAAAGCGGTCTGCCCATGCTGAATTTACTGACGTCCCATTAGCCGTGACCTGGAAAGTCAAACCCGTCAGAGTTGACGTGTGACTACATCATCCAGGGATGTCCTGGTGAGGAGCAGCTGCCATTCGTCAGACTGTCTACGGGGGGAGATAAGCTAGGGGGCCCACAAGAGAGGGGGGATCCAAGGGAATGGGGGACACAGTGTAATATATACACAACTTTACTGGCTGTCACTGTAACCATGGAAACAGGAACACCCAAATGTTGCTGTAAAAACTGGCAACACCAGAGAGACTCTTACAGGAAAGATGCTTATCTGAATATCTACAGCTGATTCTCTAGGCACCCTCTAGGTCCTGTTGGCCATTGGGGGTTGGGGAGCTCAATCATGGAGCAGCTAACCTTTAAAAATCAAGTAGAAGGAATGAATTAATAAGACCTAAAAAAAGTAACTGACAGTATTACAAAAGTAATAAAAAAGCAATCAACAGTATTACAATAGCAGGTACTGGAGAATGTGTACCAGAGTGCATTCTGGGAAAACAAGGCTGTCTTAACCAACTTTGTCTTCTGACCTCTTTTTAATAGGGTCATTGCATTTTTTTCACAGTTCCTCCATTTCTTTTCCACTTTTATAAAATTATTTTATAACTTTAACAGAGGTTTATGGGTCATAAAAGACGCTAACTGTATGTACCATACAATGAGAGGTCATAAACCCAGTTAAATGCTGAAAATATTTACATACTAACATTATTTTGTTAGTTTATATTCACCTACCCATTTTACATAACTGCTTATTCATTTACAGAGTCAAGTCACTATTATTAATTGTTATGGTTTTAAACACTGACTACATATAACAGTCTGAACTCTTAATCTAAAAGGTGACACAAAACTCATTTCTGTAATGCTTTTCATTAAGTGCATCTTCATAATGCATTTATAATGCAATCACAGAAAATTAAATGCACCTTCATATTAAGGTATACTTGCATGCTGCTTATGAATATTTTATGAATGCTGTATAAATGCATTATGAAGGTGCACTTAATGGAAAGCGTTACCCTCAGTTAATTTCAATTTGTTTTATCTAGAGTTTTTAACAAGGAACATTGTCACAAAGAACAGAGCACACAGTTCCGGGCCTGATAGTGGCAGCAAACAACTTCTTTCAAGAGAGGAAACTTTGGGAGCAACTAGACTCAAGGGGAAGGCTGTCTTCCTCCGGCCTGCACAGAGTAGAATAAGTTCACATATATTCAGGCAGGCATATTCAGGCAGATGGTGCGACAGCATAGGTATGCAGATGAATTATGGAGCAGACTGGTAGTCAGTTAGGCAGACAGATGGGCAGGTGAGGCGATTCAGGCAGGAAGAGTAGACTAGGTAAGCAAAAACACAGCCAGGCCATAAATGTCAGCTGCACTACACTCAGTGAACAGGCAACACCTCTGAAGGGCCAGGCTGCCGTACAAGTAGAAACGAGTGTTGTCCTGGCCTCCAGCAACCCTAGGAGACACCTCAGCGGTGTCCCATCACAGCCAGCCCCTCAAGCCCACGCCTCCTAATCAGCCATCTTTGCCTGAGATAAAGTTAAGCTAACTGAGATACCCTATGTGGTGCAATAAAAAACTGCCTCACTGTGAGAGAACTGGATTTTGGGAAGTCGAAAAAGTTCTGGATATGTTGTGTGGTCGGGTGCTGTGTGAAGCGATGTCAATTTGCAGCAGGTGATGTGGCAAACGAGTGTCCTGTGTCTTTATGTAGAAGTTCTGTATGAAAATATTGACTCAACCATATAATCCATTATTAATAACTGAATGACTGTAGGAGGTTCACTTTGAAATATTTTTCAGGAGTGAAATCCAAATTGTTGCTTTAGTTGGTGAATTCTGAACACCTGCAAATAATTGCCATGTTAGATTCAGAAGCAGAATATGTGGAGAGAGCAGGAGCATATTTGTAGTATATAAATAGGTCTGCGGACGGATACATTCTGTTCTCCCCCATATTGACTTTCCCTGCATGTGGGTACATAGTCTATAGATATGTGGATATGATGAGACTTGTGCAGTGGGACCCTGATATTCTCTGATATTCTTTAAACCTAATACAAGGCTATTAAAGTTCTTGATCTGGGCAAAGCTGCTTTGTTTCATGGGGTGTGGTTTAGTGTCATCCTCAGGCAAAGGTTAGTCTGAGAAGCATTCTTTCCCATTGAGATTCTTTCTTTCTCTAGGTACACATTCCCTATATTTGGCCTAGCTTCTAGGACAGGTGTTGCCTTAGACATTAAGTGCAAGAACCAATGACTTAGGGGCTCAAAAGTGTTAGAATACAGAACACAAAGGACTCGGAGCACACAACTGATGCACCAGCTGGAAGCACAATGGAAAAACATATATGCAACTTCAAAAATCCCTGCAGGGACAAGGACAAAAGTCCAAGTCACTGGTGTCAGAAGCCTCTGGGCAAATGAGATGACAGTCATCCAAAGGGATGTGAAAAGCAGACCTACAGTCCTCCATAAATGCATCGTCACCCAAAATAAAGCATTGGAAAGACATATGAATATGCAAAATGAAAAAATGCAGGCTTTTCCGCTTCTTGCTGGGTCCTGAGTTTGGTGAAGAATTTCTTCTACGTTGGCTAACAAGCTTGAGCACCCTGGTCATGTGACACAATTAGTGCCATTGTACCGTATTTATGAAATATCCATCTGGGTGGAGAGAGAGTTACTGCTGACTGAACCTTCTCTTCCACATTAGTGAAACCTTTCGGTTTTACAGTGTTCCCAAAATGAAGGAACTACACTCCAGTTGTTTTTGTAGGTGTTCAAGCCCAGGGTGACATATGGCCATTTCCAGGCTTATAGCAGGAACACGCGATGACAAGACCATGGGCATGTAATGAGCTGCGGTCAGTCACTCAGGTGCAAATTCATCTGAAGCTCCTCAACACCAGAAATGCGAGAGTTTGTTTTAAAAGTGTTTTTCTGTGGAGTTTTACTCACTACCTCCATGACGCGATTAATCGCCTTACATGAGTGAGTTAACACAGTACTGGTACAGTGCTGTTCTGTAGCTGCACTCTTGAAGCTGAGAGGATTGGATTGCACTGAGGAAGGTCACTGCATCTCACAGCCCCAGAAAACTGCCAAGCGAGACTCTACTTTGTGGTCACCACCCCCCCCCCCCCCCCCCCCTACCCAAGAAGCCTGCAAAAATGCACTAGCCCATCTCTCCACTGCATCTCTGCAACGTCTAATTATTTAATTATTTTCATGCTTACCTCCTCTCAGTCATTCCTTGCCCATGCCGTAACGCATGACGTGCCAAAGCTTCAGGCTGATGCCACTTGCATTCTGGGATTTTTCCCGTCCCACGTAAATGGTAATTAAACCCTGTCAGGTTTAGAAAAGCCATTTTGGTCTGGCTCTTTTTTTTTTTTCCCCCACATCAAAAGCCATCTCATGTTTTTCAAAAAGGTAGGAAGGTCACGTGAAGGTTTGCTATTCTGCTCGTATCCACGGCTGCTGCGTCCAGCAGGGGAAGGCGCTCCAGTGGACCGGATGAGCACAAGGAAGCCTGATGAATGTTCACAAGCTGCATCAAAGAGATTCTCCATCAAGAGAACACTAACTTCACCTTCACTTGGTGTAAATGGATGCTGTAGAATAACCACATTAAAAACAAAAGGAAAAATCAGCACGACAATGACCATACAACATCCAAGAACCGTAATCGACACTGACGAAACATAAAATCCATTTCATTAATGTATGCGAGGCACATACTCACAGTCACGTACAGTATAAAATACAGACAACAGAAATAACCAACCCTAACAAGTGGCATTGTGCCGATCAATTTACGTAGGCACGTGCCTCCCCGATATTTTGTAAAAATGTAACGGAAATATTAGTTATTCAGTCAACCTCTAACATGCCTACCTTGACACTGAATAACATGGCATTAAAGTTGCAGCCAGAATAATCTGGCCAATGGATGAGTTTCTTCCGTTAGATCGCATCTCTTAATCCCCTCCCCTATCCCTCAACATTCATGTCTTCTACCAATAACGCTACACATCATCAATCACATTGTGACATTCATGACTCACATTGTAGCAGCAGTAAACAAGGTTATCTATCTTTAGCTGTTTACCATTGCTAGCCGAGTAAATGTGCTAAGATGTATGAGAAGGTAACTGAATTGTATCTGTCGTTTCTCCATGGACATATAGGTGCATTAGCCTAAAACTGTTAAAATAAATCTCACGTGTCTGCTTGGGAAGCCATGTAATCAATGTGCTAGCGCAGACATACTGTGAAGCTGCGGTATGAACTTACATTAATGTTAGCTGACATTAGCCAGCAAGGTACTGCAGACCAGCTCAGTTTGTAGTTTTGCCTGGACAAATTACGCCGTGCTTCACGATTTGCTATAGAGCTACAAACACCAACACAACAGCCTTTTCCATCTCCATGTCACATCTTTTGAACACAACTAGCAAACTATTTTCTGACTGACGTTAATTAGCTAGTCATCTAGGTAGATGTAACTCTTCCACTGCTTATGTCATTTCTAGATCACTGCACAGTGCAGTAAGTGAACCGTAAATTGTTGGTATTTACATGGGGTGTTTCTGCCCATTAATCTATGAGCCAATTGTTTTTTTTGTGCATGTGTGATTTTTCTGTGTGCCTTTTTATGTCTTGTGGTGTTTTGAAATGGTGTTTTGAAAATGTCTCTTACTTACCCTGACCATTCAATGCTATTGTTTTTGTACAACCGTGAAAACTGTATAAAGCAGTTTGGTAATTGTTTGGTAAAAGATACAATGTTCTGTGTGTTTTTTGTATTAGATGAAGATGGAGGTTCACTTTTCTCAAAGCTTTACTGCTTTAGATGTAGCATTTTAAAACATATTCCAGTTCTTATTTAATTAGGAAGTCATACCTGTAATAAGAGTCATACTGATAATTAGACCTTCAAAATTTATTCAAACATGGAAAATTCCACCATCTTGGTGCCATCAGGGTTCTTACAGCTCAGTATGGGGTGATTAGTAACCGGAGTTACATACATTCATGGCCATATTGCCCCCGGTGGCGAATTATACAATGAAATTCCACTGCAGCTGGTTTGAATTTACCATGTGCGTCGAGGCAGCAGTGCGGAAGAATGGATGCGTGTCACGTTTCCCAGCCATTGTGCTGAATCATGTCAGCTCATAACACATATTTGCATTTAAACCCTGGCTCCCTCTTTCACAGACAAATGAAATGGGCCGAGCCGCGGCGCTACGCTAAGCGCGACGGCGTTTAACAAGCCGCTCGGCCGGGCAGACTTCGATTCACCTCGCTCTTTTCATCAACACGATGCGCGGATGAATGACATTCGAGAAACGGTGCTGTTCGAAAGACCCTGGACTGTTTACTACCCAGTCCTACACACTGTCACACATGAAGTGTTGAAAATGTGACATCTTGGGGTATCTTCGAGGCAATGACCGGTGACAGGGATTGCGCTCGGGGATTCATTACACCTGAGCCCCCTCCTGTGATGATGCCAATCCACCTCCTGGTGAAAACTCACCCGCCTTCATTCCCGCCAGGTCTCTGCCCTCCCCCGAGATGGGAATGAACCTTCCGATCCTTCCTTTCTGTACCGTCTCACACGAAAGCTCTGCCACCGTACAATCTCACTCAGAACATATCAGTGCTTAATCCAGAATTACTGACTTCAAATTCAAGTTGCAGATTCATATTAAATTCAGGATCCCAAGTACAGTATTATCCCCAGAGTGTAAAATAATCTAAGCTTCCTTACCCTGAGATGTAATTTTCTGGGCTGATTTTTGTTTTCAGTCCTTTCCTGCATGTAGGATATTCTGTAATGTGTTTCTCCTCCATATTCATTAATCCATGCGTATGTCCCCCCCCCCCCCCCCCCCCACACACACACACACTGGGCACACAAACACAAAGGAACTTTCATTAGAGCTCACAAATAAAAGGGCTTAAATTGAAGACCGCTTTGTTTAATTAAACCCTTTTAGCAATGGAATGTATATTCTCTACTGTGACATTAATTTGCTGGTAGGTTAAAAGAGCTGAATACATCAGTAGCACCAGTGACTTTACTAATTAAACAATGGCTTTATTAATTAAACAATAAACATTCAAATAAACACACAACAACAGCTGCTCTGCATGACTGCTTCCATTACAGCGCCATACATCTCAATAACCTTTCCAGGTGTTAGTAATAATGGTTAAAGAAAAAAAAATAAGCTTGTGTTGTTTAATATCTATGTGATGTATGTGAGAAATAACACAATAAAGTGCAGTGAGGGTTTTACAAAACAGAACAGGCATAAAACGTTGAAGTGGCAGTGGTGCATTGGGCATCACTGTAGCCTAACTGTCGTCGCACTGTAGCCTCACTGTAGCCTTACTGTAGTCTCACTGTCATCGCACTGTAGCCTCACTGTAACTTTATACATCCATGGCTGTAGGTCCAAATTCTGTCCCGGGCCCTGTGGAGTAGTACTTCAAATTGGGAAAACACAGGTACCAGATTTGCCAACTTTGGTCAGCTGGCTGGAGTGAGACTTTCAAGTCTACATGCACACACACACACATTTACATGTATGTAACACTTTTATTACCTTGTAAATAGTCTGTAGGGTTTGCAAACTACCCAAGCATTTTTTTATATAGCTAATAATAGGTTTATAATGGAATAATTCGGGTTTTCCGTAAGATTTCTTGCAAGAGCGTGAGAGTCTGGAAGCGAGACTGCCACGCACATGTGTGACCGTTGGCAGCCCTGCATGCCCTCCCCTTGTTGTTCAGTAGGCTTCTGACAGATTATGAAAGATGCAGGTGGTAAGTAGTGGCCCACTTCAATCGCTAGTGTGGAGTTTGCACGTTCTCCCATGTCTGTGGGTTCCTTCCAGGTCCTTTTGTTCTCTCCAACATGAGGTTGAGTGAACTGGCGTCTCAATACTGGCTGTAGTGTTTGCCTGTGTGCCCTGTAACGTGCTGGAAATGCACGCAAAGTGTCCCTGACTCCAAGACAGATGGATGGAGGGATGATATGCTCTGCATTAAGGTTCGTGTGGATAATTGCTGAGAGGAATAATCTTTAGAGTGAATACATTCAGTGTAGAGCTGACAAAGTAACAAAAACGGCTTCCTAAAGGGAAAGGTGAATGCTGGATTTTCATTCCCGTGGCCCCCCTACTCGGCTCAAACAGCATTTTCGCTAAAACGCCCCCTCCGTCGCCGTAAAATCCCTTCACAACCCGCCTGAGCCCCGAGACAAACCAGCATCCGTGTGGGAATGTGCGCTAACTGAGTCAGTGTGCTAGTGGATGTTAATCATTAAAGGTACACTAATACATGCAAATCTGCTGCTAAAACACGTGCCGTAATTACCCCTTCTACTCTGTCCTTTGTAAGTAATTAATTAAAATATTACGGGACACAAATTAAACTGAGTGTACAAATTGAATATTATAAGCAAAACACTTCATTTATAGTTGAAGTAACATGTTGACAAGATAGACTGGATATCTATAAATTAAATGAAGAACGAGAGTTTCCTCCAGCAAATTAATTCCATATTGGATCAAAACGGAGCTGACTTTTAAATAACACTTTATGTTTCCATATGTTTTCATTTTTTTAGTAACTCTACTGTCACGTCCTGCCCACCACATCTGCCTGACCTTCCTGTCTCCTCCCTCCTGTCTCCACCTGTTGAGTATTACCCCTCGTTAGTCTTTGTATTTAACCAGTTTGTCTCATCGTCACTAGTCTGGTCATTCACGTCGTTCCCTCTGTCCGCCCGTGTCCGTCCTCGGTCTCGCCTTCTCGATTCGATCCCTCGCGATCTTCTTCATTTCCAGTTCTTGTTGGTTTAAGTTCGATTAAATCCCTTTTGTTTTGCCAAACGCCAGAGTTGTCGCATGCCGCCACATCTACTCGGTTTTTCAGTCTTCAAAGCTGCAGCTCAGGCCCGCTGGATTAAACTGACAAATAAAACAGATTCGCACATTCCCAGTTGGCGCCGTCGTTTGCCGTTAACGTGACACCCGGGGGCACCAATCGCTCTCATCCTTGTTCCTTACATCGCCTTCTCTGTTACTCTGGCCGATCTGAGATAAGCTTCCCCTGTGGAAACATCTGTAAGGATGGCTGCGGGCTGAGCAGCAAGCACAGCTATTCGACACGGAAATGGGATGAGGGATTCATAGGGTTTATTGGGAGGTAGGACCTGAGGTGGATTTAACAAATTCGGCAAGCTTGGCGGGGGGAGGGTGACATACAGCCATCCTGGGGTACAAACAAAAATGTTAAAAGGACCTTGTCGTCGATTTCAAAGGACTAAAAATAGGTATAAGGTTGGATATTAGGGTCTATGTTTACCAGTTCCGAGAGAAAACGGAACTCAATACCCAATTGTACATCCTTTCAAAATACCCAAATATCTACCTACATGCGTCTGTATTTCATAACCTCTTATCCGCTGGAGGGTTGTGGTGAATCCAGATCCTTTCCCAGTTTAGGCAGTTCCACTCTGTGTGTGACATAGAAACTGCAACCTACATAAACTGCTTGTCTTTGGACTTGTGGGGGGGGGCACCCTGGAGGTGCGAGGCCACAGTGCTACCCATGGAGCCACAGCTATGTTTAAAGCAAAGGAAGGAGATGACTTGGAAAGAAAAAAGTTGGTGTGATGTTCCGATAGTCTTCATTGCGGTGATGCTCGGTGCTTCTTTGACATCCTGGAAGAAGGTTTGCAGACTGTTTGTTAATGAAAATGAGAGAATGAGCCCTGTGCCACAATCTGACATGCTAATGGATAAAGTTCTCAGTCTGGCAAGAGCGTCTGTCCGTGGATTAAAGTAAGTAAACCCAAGAGAAATTAAACAACTCAGTAAATGATTTATTAGACCCCAAATGAGTTTCATGTTTAAACTGACTCAGTATACTTGTAATCGAAGACACTTCCTGATGCCAGTCAGGTCTCCCATTTTCCTTGAATTTCTATGATGCTGAATCTAGGGAAACCGAAAGTTCCGGAATGTATCCCTCCTCATATACACACCGACATCGAAAGGCAGCGCACAGGGTACTGCCTCTGTCATCATCCCACCCGTCAAGAGATTCCTTTTGTTAAGGGTGAAACATGATCTAATAAAGGTCACAGTTATAGCAACTATGAAGTAGATTTTCTGTCATATTTTTTTGTTATGAAATAAAACTTGTGTCAGGATTGAAGATTAATCTACGCTGCATCTCTGTGACTTACTTACAACAATATGTATACCTGGAAACATTGGAAAACATATTAAACAAACTTGATTTTTCTTCCTGTCTGGGCACATTCTCAGGGCACAAGCTCACACAGAGCATTTATTCAGTGCTGGGAGAACTCCAGTCTGTGAAGGCTCTTGTTATGCAGAAGAGAAAATGCCTAATTGCTTAACTTCATCTGGTTTTCTCCCAAAACAAAAACAGACTTACTTACCAACTGGTTGGGACTGTTTAGTTGGCCCTAACAATTTTAAAGGGTAATATATGCAGCATAAGGATGAAGCTGCTCTCGTTCCCTTAACGTGAAATATCACGGCACAGCTTGTTAGGGAAAGGATCCACATGAGCAGGTCCTCTGCTTCACCAAGTGAGAGAGGATTCCCCAGTGGCATGATAAATACTGGGGTCATGCCAGACAATGCAGGTCCTCACTAGCCAAAAGGGAAGCACCCATCCATCTCCTAGTCGCTTAACCTCATCAGGGTCACAGGAGGGCCTGGATCCTATCCTGTGCAGTGGGGCTGCAGTGGAGCCACTGTGGCACCCTATAATCGGACCTAATAGTGTAATTGCCATAATAACAGCAGAAAATGAGTCAGAAGAGGCGATTTTGTTCCTAAGAGACTTGACTAGATGGCCCTCCTCCAGAAAGCTGAATCGATACTCGCCACAGAATGTGGGGAAGGGAGGACAGACATGCTTCTTCTACCCTACGAAACTCCAGCCAGGTATCTCTCAGGAAGGGTCAGCAGGACTGCTGACTTTGGTCAGCAAGCTGGAGTGAGATTTTCAGTGTGAGACAAGTCTGCACGACAGGGTGGCTGCCTAATCCATGTCAGGTGGCACTCCGAGCTACTTTTACAAGCTACTTTAAAACCGTACGGCTCCTGTGCTTGGCTAAATAATCCAATGGTTCTTGTGCTTTGACTGCCGTGATTGAAAGACTCATCCATCCATTTGACATTAACATTAGAGACATGTGTAATTATGGGGGACTGACCAATCGGCACACAACAAGAACTCGATACTAAAGTGAAATCCAGGTCTTTTTAATTGAAATGATAGTTTACAGACCCTGTCCTGGCTCATAGTGTCTCCCCTGAGATGGATCGGGTGGTCACCCTACGGCACAAACATGCACACGCATTTAGATGTATGTAACAGTTTCATTACTTTGGTTTGCAAACTACCCCAACGCTGTTGATGTAGCCAATTTTAGGTATATAATGGAATAATGTAGATTTGCTGTAAGATTTCTTGCATGAGCGCGAGAGTGAGAAAGTGTGAGTGTCGCGCCGGATGTGTGAGAGCTGGCAACCCTGGGTCAGGGTATTATGGTCTGCTGTAATATATATGAAGCCTCTCCTGGTAACAGTCGCCAGCACACTGTGGGAATCTCATCCTTCCGAGGATGGCGTGTAATGTTGGAATCCCAGAGCACGTGGGATCTTCAGAAATGATTCTTTTACTATGTTGCAGCTGAACAGCCAGCAGAATAATGAATGCAATGTGGAGGGTTTGTTTGTTGTCTTTGTTTTTTAAGTGCGCTGAGTGAGTAATAGCGTTAAGTGTTCTTATGGGAAATAAAATCACATATTTATCATTCTACTTTCTAGAGTGTTCTCTCACTATATTAAGGGGTTGTATGGACTACATACAACTGACTGCCCTTCCACAATGTTACAGTGGTTTGTGTGAGGAGGTGGATGTATGCTGGGCCACAGGAACCTGGAACTCACCCTCAGAGATGAGGTGGATTGATCTCACCCTTCCAGATGCTTCTGCGAGCTGCCATGAGCAGGCATTTGCTTCCGTTGTGGCACACCAAGGGCAGCGCAGGACAGCACGGTATCGGGGGGGCTGGTCCCCACGAGCCTCTTGACTCGGGTTGCCATGGATTACCAGGATGCTATTTCTTGCAGGAACCAAAAGGTCCGTTTCATCAGAGCACAGCTCATTAGGCGCCGACTTCCAGGCTGTTACCAAGAAATCATTTCTGATGGTCGTAAGACTTTCAGTGGCTGAGTGACGGCAGGACAGTCAGCTGTGAAAATCAATCAGTCCATCCATCCATTTTCTGTAGCCGCTTCTCCTATTAAGGGTCATGGGGGTCCGGAGCCTATTCCAGAGGCTACAGGAAACTAAGGCAGGATGGAGCGTCTTCCCATCACAGGGCACGCTCACTTTCACACCAGCTGTGAGAAAAGCGTTGTATTTTATTGAATAACCAGCATTATGCAAATACTTGTGCTAAATTCGAATGTCTGTAGAATTTATTCATACGGTAATTTTGCTCCGCCCCAAAAGTTAGAGTTAAATAATCGATAGAACAAGGTCATGTATCGCCCAGCACTGTGAATCATCATAAATCTCAGCCTTAAACGACTGGTCCTGCCTTATCCGGTATATCAGCAGCTGTTCATGTGTGGTGCTGCATCCTGTCTACGTTTGGGAGAGTGCAAGTCAGAACCTTGCAAGTTGTCCACTGTCAAGTTTGCAGAAGACTAATCTCATATAGCTGTTTTGTTTAGGTCATTTAATATAGGTCAAAATGCAAAGGCGGGAGAGCTAGAAGTCTTTGAAATGTCAATCTGGGCAAGATAGATGTATGGAGCTGTCATGTGACCTGTGATGTTACACAGTGATCACAGTGACAGCATCCAGCATTAAATCTCTCTTATGCAGGGGGATGGGAAATTTTGCCTGTGGGAGAAACTTAAAAACTTTTTTAAAACAATTTTTTTGGAGCATTATAAGGAGCCACTTATCGCCGAGGCACTTTACCATCCAAACGGCACTGCAAGTATCTTTTTTATTAAAGCCCAAAAATGCATGCATTAGTTGGTATAGTTTCTTGTCCTTCCTCCTTCAAAGCTGCCCTAGAATAAGTAAAAAAAAAAAAAAAAACTGCATTTCTTGGAGATCCCTGATCACAAAGAGCACAGTCGTCCCTAAAAGGTAGATGGTAATTCTCTTAGTTTGGAAAATGAAAGGCAGAGGATCCTGGAGACTGGGAGTACTATTCCCTGTGGTGGATTCTTCCACTCTCACTTTATTGTAAAATAATGAAGCCTGTAACTGGGATAAATGCCTGCCCATGGAAAGACGGAGCTCAAAGATGAAGCACCCTAGTTACGCTGCTGGAACGGAAGCAGGGTTGCCGAATGTCGCACATCTGATGCAACACTCGCACTTTCAGACTCTCACACTTGTGCGAGAAATCTTGCGGCAAATCTATATTCTATCATAAACGTAAATTTTGCTACTTCACAAGCATTTGTGGTAGTTTGCAAGCCCTACAGACTATTTACAAGGTAGTAAAATTGTTACATACATGTAAATGCGCGTATATGTGCGTACAGACTTGTCTTGAATTGAAAATCTGATGCCAGCCCGCTGACCGAAGCTGGCGACCCTGATTGCAGTGAGCTAAAGGAGAAAGGAGTGAGCATATTACACAGGAAATAAACCGAAACGTATCACTTCAATTCTCACTTTGCCACGAGGGCTTGTAAACTGTGACAACTTTTGTTTATGGTTTTGAGAGCTATTAGCTTCTGCTCATAAAAGTCACACCTTATTTTAAAAATATATGAATGTTCTGCCTCAGCACGTCCTATTGTGGCCTTGTGCCGTTATTTTCCTGTTGTGGCCCTGTGCCGTTATTTTCCTGTTGTGGCCCTGTGCCGTTGTTGGTTTCCTGTTGTGGCCCTGTGCCATTGTTGGTTTCCTGTTGTGACCCTGTGCCATTGTTGTTTTCCTGTTGTGGCCCCGTGCCGTTGTTGGTTTCCTGTTGTGGCCCCGTGCCGTTGTTGTTTTCCTGTTGTGGCCCCGTGCCGTTGTTGGTTTCCTGTTGTGGCCCCGTGCCGTTGTTGTTTTCCTGTTGTGGCCCCGTGCCGTTGTTGTTTTCCTGTTGTGGCCCCGTGCCATTGTTGTTTTCCTGTTGTGGCCCCGTGCCGTTGTTGGTTTCCTGTTGTGGCCCCGTGCCGTTGTTGGTTTCCTGTTGTGGCCCCGTGCCGTTGTTGGTTTCCTGTTGTGGCCCCGTGCCGTTGTTGGTTTCCTGTTGTGGCCCCGTGCCGTTGTTGGTTTCCTGTTGTGGCCCCGTGCCGTTGTTGGTTTCCTGTTGTGGCCCCGTGCCGTTGTTGGTTTCCTGTTGTGGCCCCGTGCCGTTGTTGTTTTCCTGTTGTGGCCCCGTGCCGTTGTTGTTTTCCTGTTGTGGCCCCGTGCCATTGTTGTTTTCCTGTTGTGGCCCCGTGCCGTTGTTGGTTTCCTGTTGTGGCCCCGTGCCGTTGTTGGTTTCCTGTTGTGGCCCCGTGCCGTTGTTGGTTTCCTGTTGTGGCCCCGTGCCGTTGTTGGTTTCCTGTTGTGGCCCCGTGCCGTTGTTGGTTTCCTGTTGTGGCCCCGTGCCGTTGTTGGTTTCCTGTTGTGGCCCTGTGCCGTTGTTGTTTTCCTGTTGTGACCCCGTGCCGTTGTTGTTTTCCTGTTGTGACCCCGTGCCGTTGTTGGTTTCCTGTTGTGGCCCCGTGCCGTTGTTGGTTTCCTGTTGTGGCCCCGTGCCGTTGTTGGTTTCCTGTTGTGGCCCCGCACCATTGTTTTGGTGTCCAACTTTTCTGGCCGTAGCCGTGAGAATCTGCTAGCAATCCAGTCACTTCAAAATCTCCCAGCTTAGCCAATTAGATAATATGGTGTTTTTGTCTTTGTTGTGTATTTGTTGCGGTTGCGAGGGGGTCTGTTTAAGCGACAGCCTCCCTCCCTGCGGGAGCCGGTTGGGAGTGCAGGGTAGAGGAATGGCTTGGCAATACCCTGGCTTCGCTCAGTCAGTTTGAGGTGAAATTCATGAGTGTGTGTGTGTGTGTGTGTGTGTGTGTGTGTGTGTGTGTGTGGGGGGGGGTGTCAGCGGAAAAACTACGCTGCCAGCAGCAGTTCTCCTGTGAACCCTTGAACTGAGCGCAACTGAAGAACTCGACGTTCACAGTGAACAATCAATGGCATCTCACATGCAATTGACAGATGAATCTCACATGGGCGTTGGTTTAAATCCCCACTACCGAAGCGGCTCCATTTGGGTGGCTTGATTCTCAATGTGGGGATTCTGAAGCCTCACCGGGGGGTAGATTAGACGCATTTAAGGAGCTGGAATTACATTGAATATATGTCACTACTCTATTGATATTTCGCAGAGTGGGTACAGGGATGGAAGGAGTTTGTCGTATTGGGCCGAAGGAATATGATGCTGAGTCGGTACATTTCGGAGTCCTCGCAAACAGGCCAGCCACTGTGCAGCAGGGCCAGAGAACCCAAACGCAGGGTGTGTATGATACGGGGACAGCGTTGCCAGCACTAAGGCAGGGATTAATGGGCTCTAACTCTCTCACTAGGGGCTTTTCGGAGCCCCTGTTTCATGTAGTCCCTTTGCCACGGAATCAATCAAAACCAGGACCTTTCACGCTGCAGAATAAGAGCGGGGCCTTCGATAGCTTTCTTTAGTTTTTTTGCTCAGAGCGCTGTCGTGTTTACGCCTTTCCCAGAAGCAGGTTATTCATTTCTCCCTTTCCCGATGTAAATAAGGCAAAGCAATAAAAAGACCCCCCCCCCCACACACACACTAGATCCCCAGAAAGATGTGTTTGACTATGCATTTCCAGCTGTGCTACGCTTTTTTACCCTCTGGTACACTTGCTCACTCTGAGCTTCAACGCGACTTAAATAATCAGCTCGAGCGACACAAGTGGTACCCCCCTGTTTATTCGCCGCGCTGATTAGCATACAGATTAATTACGAAAACAGAGTTAAGAAAGACCCTATTCTGCATACCTTTCCCATATAGGCTGGGGATCTGATGCCAGAATGCGTAAGTAAGTCAGGCATTCTCAGTAAGTGACGGCGTCTTGTCTGCATATGTTAGCATACATTTTCTATATGTGTTAGCACGGCTGCAAAGGGACGTCTTCCTTCAGTTCAAAGTCTTCTTAATCAGTATTTATATAGTATGCTTAGCACACATTATCACATTGTGTAACCTTTGATAAAGATTGATACTTTTCTTTGGGAATTTCTGTGGATTTTCGGTGAGCTCAACAGCAGGACCCTAACTGCACTGGCTGTTCCATCTACCTCCCTCTGTCTCGACTGAAAAGAGTGACTAAGATGGGGGGCAGCCTGTGCTCTAAGTGGAAGGATCTATTGTTAAAACCTTTCTCTGCCTTGATTGAGGTTCTTACCTTGGGCTACATGGCAGTGATGCCAAACAGAGAGCTTAATGGAAATAATGGGACTTAATGAGCAATTCATGTAGGAAAGGTCACTATTGTAGGGAAGACCATGTGACCATCTGGGTGACATCAGTGCAGAACCATCAGTTCTATTTAAAAACTATCAAAACTGCAGCTACTGTAGCAACTAGCGGAAGTTCTTAAGCCTTTTATACCACAGCGGGCCTGGTTTGGGCCCAGGGGATCTGTATCATACGAAGAATTTTATATCAATCGTAATCAAAGAAACTAGTCACAAATTATAACATTAGCTTTGAAAAACAACAAGAGTGGTGAACTCTGATTTTCATCTATTTTTTTGTGTGCATTTTTATATATAATTTGAATATAATAAATCTTTACTTTAATATTTTAGATATTTTCACAGAAATCCATTCAGCAAAACGCAGGAAATATTTGATTTATTCCAAAAAAAAACGTGAGAGATGAAACTGCAAATATGCACGAGTGACACACTGCACTTATTTTAGTGAAAACTACGTACACGACAATGGCGTCACGATTCCTGCAATATCTATCCCTTCTTATTCGGTTAAAATGCTTAAAATTCTTGTGCTTTGCATTATTATTATTTTGAAATAATGTTTATTATTTTCCTTTTTTTAAAAAAAACTTTACTAGTGACAAGAACTCTTACCTTAAAATACACCAGTCTGGTATTGGCCACAGCACACAAACACCAACACTGAAGCAAAGATAAGAAAAGGCGTTGAGGTGAGTTCACTGCAGAATCATCGATCTGAAATGTCTTTTCATGTTGTCTGCAACATTGTCATATATTGAATTGATCTTGAAGTATTTATGTCCTTGATGCAGGGTTGGGAGACACAAGGTGACTATTGCAAAATAGATACTGTCTTCTCAAATGTGCACTGTTGTAAATCTCTTCCTTGTACTGGTCATAGTGGTACATTCAGCATTACATATGAAACATCATAGTAATCTTCACGGAATACAATACTGAAGACGGCGAATACTCATATCACCAGCATTCTTGTTTTCGCTTAACTGTAGATGTTAAATTTAAAGCATAAATAGGACACATTTGAGGCTTTGTTGACGTCTCCGTCAGGCAGCGGAGATCCTGCTTTGTACGAAGGTGCAACTTCCCATGATTGAAGCTCTGGTGCTGTGATGGAACGTCATTCATGGAGGTCTTTCACTAAAGAATTCACCATAGCATCAGACATTACTCAGTTTGGGTCCAAACAGAACCACGTGTTTTGGGGATGGGGGAGAACAAGGGATTAATGAAATGATGACAAAAAAGCTTTTTGGGGATCAGTACAAGGGAACCAAGACAATGAGATGTTGGTATTTGGGATGCAAGAGCAGAAACTAAATTCCTGGATTGTGTTCCGCATTTATCCCCCACTTAGTGACCAGGACAAGTTCGGAAGTTATCTCCTGAATAGCAGGCACTGTTCAGGAGATGAAAAAACAGAACCATGTCTAATTAGCAATCAAACACAAACACCTGATATAACCCTGTCTCCTACTGTTCAGGCACCCAGAGACACGCGTATCACGCGTGAACCCAGTGAGGCATGGAGTCGTTACCATACCAAGCCGCACTGCTCATGTCAGTGCAGACTAGAGCCTGTGCTATCACAGTGACCCGCAGATTAGCGATGCGGGGTTCCGTCCGCCTGCAGGGAACATGCGGCTAAAGTGCTTTGCTACTGCTATCTCTCAGTTCTGCAGATGGGAGTATTTATATCGCTTACACCGAAGTCCTCCTGTAGAAAAGCCACAACCTTCCCATTTTTATCCTGCCCTCCCTTCATTTCCCCTGTGCAGCTGACGATGGCCTTAAGCAGCATTGTGTCTCTCTCAGGCACTTTAGCCTTTGTGCATGAAAGACAGCAAATGTCCGTCTTTGTCAGCAGTGCTACAGTAGCTCAGCGAGCTGGACTGTTAGTGACTTAAGGGCTAGCTTATCATTAACGCGATAATTCGCACACATCTGTTTGTTTTCACACTGGTGCTGTTGACTCTAGAAAGCCTCGCCCATAAGCATAGTAAAGGAAAAATTAGATCCATATGACAACTGGGCAGGCGCCACGCTGTGACTCTGAGCCCGATATGCTAGCTGGAGCCGTGGACGTCGGTAGGCTGGTGCGCTTTATTTTCCGGGTTGGCTGTACTGCAGAGAGCTCGCAGTTTCAAACCTCACCTCTTCCGCAGAAGGTTCTGGTAGCTCAGCAGTTCGGATTAAGCACAATGTGCCCCGACGGGTCGCTCACCACTCGCTAAGGATCAAATGTCGAATTTATTGAGCAGAATGGTACAAGTTGCTCGTGCTGGGCTATTAGGGTTTGGAGGGGTAAATAGTGCATTCAGTGAGAGTTTTGCGGGGCACCCTCCTTCCTGCCACGCAGCTGTATCAAGGAGCTCAGCCTGGCTTACTTTTTCCTCAGATACAAATGTAATAGCTACCTCCAGGGGTACATCATCCAGAATTTCCTGGGAAGAGATTCTCAGCCACATTCCCAGAGTCTTGTGGTCACTGAAAACGTACCCAGTTCTGAGAGCGGCTTGTCCACCTACCGCAGTCCGTCAACATAATCTTCGAGGCCCCAGTTAAAGAACGTCATTAAAAAATAACAAGACTGCCAACAACAACCGTCCGCATCATCAACTCCAAGTCACATGCATTACTTTTGTGGCACAGATTTTATCGCCAATTCATGTTCCATAATTAAGTTTACAAGTAAATTAGGACATGGAATATCCATGTTCATATGCGCTTTGTCGTTAAATTTAACATGGATCTGACAATCCATGCGACATGGCAATTATATATATCAAATCAGTCAGACTTTTTTTTATTAATGAACTTTTTGTTGCATGCCTCCCACTCACCTTCACCCCATATACACTATAAACCGCTTCGGATTTCCCCTGTCGCTCGGCTTTATTTAGCCAGCCACCCCAGCTCTCCTCCACTTGTTGACTTTTCCCATGTGTCTATGTCTGAAGAGCAGCTCCAGGTTTTTCAGTTTAGGATGCAAAAATGCAGCTGTTCTGTGTCTTTGTATATTTTTTAAAGCACAAAAGTGGATGGCCGGTTGCCAGTGGTGGATAGCTGCAGGTAGCATCCGAGGCAATGTTTTGGAGAAGGATTGAGCTTTTTCATGCTCCTGGTGTTGTTGAGGCGCCAGACTTAACCACCTTATTCAGGAGGTGCACACTGACAGCTGATGTACTCCACCACTGAGTAGAGCTAAGTCTTCAGCTTCCCCAAGGAAATATTCACTGTTTTTTATTGTTAGAAGTGATCTTACCCCATAGACAAACCCAGATGCATGGTGCTGGTGATACAAGTACTAGGGCAGCTAAATTGTTGGGATTACTTTAGGTACTAAGTCTACTGGACCATGGTTTTTTGCAATTAATCTCAGTTCTCAAACTTAACCGAAACCTTGTTTTGGACGACACCTTAGGTTCACAGAAGTTCAACCACATTCTCTGTGTAAACACACAGCTGATGTCTATGTCACTCTTAGACAGATAAAAGTTGAGTGGTGTAGATAAAAGTGACAAAGACACAATATTGTGAAATATTTGTGTCAAAGTAAAATATCTAGGTTTTTGATGTCCATATACCTCAAAATGACAATATGCACAATCCATCAAAATGTTTCTGAGATACTGTGGAAAGATGCACTCATATGGTATGAGAAATGGTAGGAGATCTTCATTTAGTTCGATGGCTCACCTAAATCATTCCTCTGAGAGACAGGTCAGTATGATGGCTGGTGGTTGAACTGGGAAATGGCTGAGAAGAGAATTGAAATGACACCTGTGGACTTGGTGAACCAGCATTACACACCATTCAGCTAACGGCCGGCCCCTTCAAGCGTGCCGCTCTCGCTCCGTTACAGTTCCTCTTGCTTAATATCGGAAAATTGCACCATGCAATATGTCAGTCCTTGAATGATGCTGTGAATGGCAGAACAGCATGATGGGATGAGAGGATGGAAGCAGGACAGAAAGAAAAAATCACAAGAAAACTGCATAGAAGTTAAACCAAGAGTCAATGACTTGAATCAACGATAAGTCTCTAAAAGCCTCATTCTAACTAACTGTGTAATGCATGAACTTTAATTCTTGTGTGACGCTGGGAGAGCAAACAAGAGGCAGACCCCGTTATTCAGGAGACTGGTGTTTTGCTTATGAAGCCGAGATCAACCAAAGCCAAGTCCACAAGCCGAAATCGTAGTCGGGACGAATGCAGGGAGTCGCAAGCCGGAAGGGACTAGACCTCTAGCTCTTAAAGAAGTGCGAGAATCCTTTGAGACCAGATGGCACACTGGACCAGGTGACACGAGAAATGGACTGGGAATCACAGGTTTGTCGAGAGATGGGATTTTTACTTTCAGGGGTAATTGGATGTGGTGAGATTAGTGTGACATGGGAAGCGAATAAGAAAATGAAGGAGCGTAAGCAGGGGAGAGAAGCAGGTGTTTGAGTCAGGGACAGACACAGGAGGTACAACGATCACTGGACTGATGCACAACAAGAGCAGGAAGATCTGCAGACACACTGTGGACACCTGGCAGAACAAAACAGGAAACAATAAAAGGAACCTTCTGTCCCTTTAAATGCCTGAAAGCATTGTCTCCTTTTAAAAAATAATTCCCTTTATATGCTAGAAACAATTCATTAAGAATAAACTGACGAAGCACATTCCTTAATCAGTTTCACAGCATTTTGGTTGCCTGTTTAATGCTTTAGTATAGAATTTATAGCTTATACATTATTGTGAAACATGAAGCACATTTTGAAAGAGTGCTGTGTCTGTGTCTACGATTACACTGGGATTTTTGTAAGGAATATTCACGTCCGCAACGTAATTTAAACCTCAGCACAGCAATGCATGAATTTTATTATGTGGGCACTGACCTTTGACTCTGCCTAGAGGTTTGGGTGAGTGCCAAAGGCAGGACATGACGGCAGTAAGTGATGGTTTGATGGCCCTGAATGTGAAAGAAAATCAAACTGGGAAATGTCAAAGTTTTGAAAGATCAAACAGCTCTAATGGGAATCACCAATTCCGGGTACACAAGATTATTTCACAAGTACTCCATAGCGGGCCAAAAATATTCTGTCGCCCCAGGAAATATTTCTTCTGACATGCGTGTCGCGTTCTCGCTGTGGTGTGACATAGTTTGACATTTTACCTGTTCTGCTGCAATTTCAGGAAGCACACACTGACAGCATGGACCCTCTACTGGAAAACCTGCCCCGCAGGTAAGGCCTTGTTTAAACGGGATATCTCTGTTCCCCTGTGGCCTCGCTGTCTCCTCACTCAGTCACCGGCAGCCGAACACCCCGCTTCCCCATGCGGGACGAATGTCACAAAGTCTGGATTGCCACTGTTGGGAGAGGTGCTGAGATGCATCATTAGTGATAAACAATGCAGAGTGCACAGTAGTTTACTGCTGCTGTGTGCAAGAAAAAGGGCTTGAATGAAAAGTTTCAATAGAAATTTTGTAACAAGGATATAAATTCTGCAAGTAGAAAATTCAGCTGGTATTGCTAAAGCTGGGCAGGTTACACCTCTCACCATATACAGTATGCTGGGCAGATTAATCGATATGCTTTATATTGTCCTTCATTCCTATGAGAGTGACAGGATATTTCAGATACCTCATATTAGACATGCTATATCGAAAGCAGATGGATGGACAGGTGTGAAAGGATTACTGTAAGTTTTGTTGTTTGGTAAACAGTTTGTCTAGTGACGTGAATCAGTTATAGTCTATTTTCCATCCATCCATCCATCCATCCATCCATCCATCCATCCATCCATCCATCCATCCATTCTCCTACCTGTTACAGGGTTGCCTGAAGTCTATCTAAGAAAATGCAGCACTCTGAACTAGATGCCAGTTCCATTTATACTCTAGGAACTATTTATTAAAGCCAATTTTGAGCAGATGAAGTGAGGAATTTTTCTGACCTTGACACCTACAACCTTATCCACATCTTTACTCATAATGCAACCTACTGCCTCACTGCCTGATTGAAACAGGTGCTGGCATCTGCAGTGTGTACAGCTCGACTTGGCACCAAATTTAATTTCTCTCTGTGGACTTTCTTACACCGGTTTTTACACCTGCGGTAACAATGTCAGAATTATATCTGTCCAGAGTGTTTATGACCTATTTCCCCATATTTTCATGCTGTCAATCAACCAATCAAATAGCTACACAGTAAGGTAATGTGTTGGAAAAACTGAGTGATTCTTCATCATTGGTCTCTAGTAAATGTGAGGTTGGATTCAGCTGCCACACCACAATCATGCACCCTCATTGCAGTTTCACACCTACCTCACAGCCATACGCCTATATCGCAGCCACGCCCAGCACTGCAGCCACGCCCGCATACCACAGCCATGCCCCCCACATCACAGCCACACCCCCCACCACAGCCACGCCCACAATGCAGCCACGCCCACACAAAGTAGCCACACACCCACACCACAGCCACGCCCACACGAAGTAGCCACACACCCACACCACAGCCACGCCCACACGAAGTAGCCACACACCCCACCCCACAGCCACGCCCAGCACTGCAGCCACGCCCGCATACCACAGCCATGCCCCCCACATCACAGCCACACCCCCCACCACAGCCACGCCCACAATGCAGCCACGCCCACACGAAGTAGCCACACACCCACACCACAGCCACGCCCACACGAAGTAGCCACACACCCACACCACAGCCACGCCCACACGAAGTAGCCACACACCCCACCCCACAGCCACGCCCAGCACTGCAGCCACGCCCGCATACCACAGCCATGCCCCCCACATCACAGCCACACCCCCCACCACAGCCACGCCCACAATGCAGCCACGCCCGCACGAAGTAGCCACACACCCACACCACAGCCACGCCCAAAATGCAGCCACGCCCGCACGAAGTAGCCACACACCCCACCCACAGCCACGCCCACAATGCAGCCACGCCCACACCACAGCCACGCCCATACCATAGCCACGCCCCAACAACTGGTCTCCTTAACCCATCGTCACACCTTTAGTGCCTGGCTGATACAACTGGTTCTGTTAGTTCCCTCGTTGTGAAGAATCAGTGACTTAACACTAATTCTTAACAGCTATGGACTGCTCCCATTAAGAGCTCCTGGCCTCCTAGCCTGATTAGCCTAGCCTAGTCCATGTTTGCCCTAGTCTTACACTCCTGATCAAAGTTCATCTATTCCGCAAAATTAGACATCCTGCTTTCTTACTACTGATTAGCAAAGATAAGCTTAATCTTTTCTAGATAATCATTTTAATAGAAGTACCCCTACCGCATGTGGCAGAATGCACGGTTTACATGTTTTAAGCTACAAGAAAACACATCTATGACACATAGTGAATAATACATAGCTGCTGCCTCCAAAGTAAGTCTGGAACATTCTGACAGACACCACAATCACGAGAGTGAGCAATGTGCACAGCATCCAGGTTATCAGACGAATTTTCCGTAGCATTGCTACAGCCCGGAATCCTGCTTCTCTGATTTAATACGAACGAAGGACGGAGTGAAGGAGAGACGCTGCTCACTAACTAGGCTAATGTAGGGCCCACAATCCCATTTCTCAATAATAACAATATTGCCTTTTATGTGTAACAGAGGTGTGCTGCTTAATGTCTAAATAATTAATTCATGAATTCCATTAAGAACTAAAGCAGAGCCAAAAATCAGCATAACCTTTATCCCTAGAGGTCTGAGGAGAAGAAGGTCCAGCTGTACTGGAAGCGATGGCCAAGTAACTGCTGTGCTATAGTCTCACTAGCCCATTGAGTTTGACTATTCAATACCTCATTAAGTTATTTAACTAATTAAGTTAATTTAGTGAGCTATAATGAAATTTAATGAAGACTTGGGATGGCTGAGGTGCCCCTGAGGAGAGGTTTGGGAGCTGAAGCGGTGTGGTGTTCATCTAGCCATCCAAGAAGATGTCATTGACTTTCTGGAGAACAGAACAAATTCTTGTTAGGTTTTATGGTGTTACCATTCCTTTGCATCTATGCTAATATTACATAATCTTTTTTTTTTTCTTCAATGGAAATATATATTTTTTGATACAGTGGATTACCACAGTCGGAGCTATACTGTCTGATCAACCCTGTTGCTTAGGGTGTAGCCACTTATATTGTATATGGCTCTGGGCCACAATTCATTTCATTGCTCTGCAACTTCACCCCCCTCCCCCACTTCCTTGTGTTCTACGCCCCTCCACTTACAAAGCCTGCATGTTCCACATTCAGCTATCGTAAATTTTTAGTTTCGCCCTTTTGCCATAAATATGTTCAAGGACTGGCAGTTTCAGCTGAAAGCTGAGGTTTATGTGTGAGTGGTTGCTATGTAGTAAGAGAAAAGGAAGTTATGAGTCAAACATAAGATGCACGTTTCAATTTCGTTTGACACCACAGCAATGGTAGGTACTCCATGCCTGCACTCATCAGCCATAACATTAAAACCACTCACCGATGAAAGGAATAACATTGATTATCTCATTACAATAAGACTTGAAAAGGGTGACAGTATATATTCAGCCATTGAACTGTCAATTCTTAAATTTGATTTGTTGAAAGCAGAAAAAATGGGCAAGTATAAGGGTCTGTGCAACTCTGACAGGGGCAAATTGAGATGGCTAGACGACTGGGTCAGAGCACCTCCAAAACTTCAGGTCTTGTGGAGTGTTCCCAGCATGCAATGGTCAGTACCTACCAAGAAAGGTCCAAGGAGGAGCCCCCCGATGAACTGGCAATGGTGTCATGGGTGCCGAAGGCTCATTGATGCGCGAAGGCTAGGCCGTCTGATCCAATCTCATAGGAGAGCTATTGTAGCACAGATTGCTAAAAGGTTTAATGCTGGTGATGATAGAAAGGTGTCAGGACACACAATGCATCACAGCTTGCTGTGTATGAGGCTGTGTGCCCATGCTGACCCCTGTCCACTGCCGAAAGTGTCTACAAGGGGCATGTGAGCAAATGTACAATGCATTAAATTATTATTGTATTTAATGTTGGCGGCAATGGTAACGTTTAACTGTGTGTAATTTATGCAAAGTACCATAAATTTCCACTAATTTCATGTATAATGAAATTAATGGCAGTAAAATGCATATATATCAGAATGTAATTGAAACACAGAGCAGTTTAGGAATACAATTGATAAGAAATGTGTAATTGATAAAACAGGAGAGAGAGGAATTGATTATGTATTTGTAACCATTAATTGGGGTCCCTTCCAGCTACGAGGTACGTATAAGATGAGACGCAGCGCTATCTGAAATGAGAGATACATTATGGGGGGCAGAACACGGCCCAGGTCTGCGACTCAGTACAGGGGTGGCGTATGAACTCTCAAGGTGAAGGAAAATTGGTGGAGAATTTAGAGGAGAGGCGAAGGCGACAAGGTGAAATAAATACTGTGAGTGACCAGGTGGCCTCGGTACAGTAAATCACATACCCGAGCCTCCACATGCACCTCCGCCAGAAACATCCTGTGGTCTAGGGATGCAGAGTAATGCTCATGTTCCCATGGTTACCTGTCAGTGACCCTTCTTGCCTGGATTCATCGCCTTTATGGCATTTACAATTTTTACAACCGCTAACAATCATTTCTCAGTGCTGAAGTTACTTTTCCGAAACTCTTTGCACTGTTTGCAAGACTGATGTGCAGCTCAGCCCAACGCTTCATGCATGCCTCAAAACAAACACTGGCTGGTGAACATCACCACCCAACAGGAATACTTTGTCACACACTTGTACCATTCCAGGGATGGAAAGAACACCCTTTTGATCTCACAAATACACTAAAGTACACAGAAATTAGTCAAATACGTTGCAATATGCTTTAATTACCATCATCTTTATTTACATGTATTAAAGTAATAAAATAATAAAACCGCTTTTATCCAAAGTTGTCACGGGTCCAGGCGGGTTTCGTGTGAGGATGAGGCACGATGCAGGCTGAACGGAGATGTGGGTGACCCACTTTCGGCTCACCGGGACAGAAAGGGTTTATTTAACAAAAAAACTACAAACAAAAACAGACTTCAAGGGGTCAGAATTAAAAGGGATAAGCAAAACTAATTTCCAGACAGGTCAAGTCAACAAAGGGCAGGTAGGCTACAAATAACAGAGCATCAACTACATACATCTACAACAAAACTTCAACCAACAATGAACCACTGGAGAACGTGACTCAGGAAGGAACTTAAATAGGAAAGCTGAAATGGGTAACGAGACAGCAGGAGTGAGACAGACAATTAACCAATAGGGGAAGGGGTGGGACAAGGAACAATCAGGGAAACATACAAGGGAAGGTACAAGAACAGGCAACAGGTGGAACTAATTAACTCAGGGAACTGGGAGGGGAAAAACTAAGACTGACAGAAAGAAGAAAACAGAATCTACACTAGGGGAATAACCGACAGGTAGAAACACAGGCACGGGCACAAAGAATTTTAACCAAAACCAAATACAAATCAAGACACAGGAACTAGAAAAACTCATACAACGAAACACTAGGGAACAAAAAACAAAAACAGAGGAGATGGGATTTGAACCCTGATAAAAGTGGTATCAATTTTTGAGAAAGCACAGTCACTTGGGGGGTTAAAGGCCTTGCTCAAAGGTGCAATGGTGAAGTCACTCTGCAGATTGTGGAGCAGGCTTAATCCAAACATGGCAGTCCTCAGGAGAAACATCTAGGCGTCTAGGTAGAGACGTTTGGTCATGGAGGTGATGCTTGTACCATTCCAATGGCATCCTGGGACATGCTGAGCGGTGAGATACTGCATGAGGTCATACAACAACACAGATTAACACAATTAGGAACTGTGCTGTGTGGACCTAAGACTGCTTTGTGTGGCATTACCCCATCCTTAGATAAGGCTGCATGTGTTGCTCTCTTGCCTGGGGCACTTACTGTCGGTCTTTTGTGTGACAGAAATGTGTTTCTGTCTCTCTTTCCTCTCCCCAGAGGTGGACATTTCATGTCCAGAAAGAAAAAAATTACATAACTAGTTTGTTGGAACAAAATGTTTTATTTAGAATTTCCATACATTTCAATAAGAATGTAGAAAAGCCACAAACTGTAGTAATTCAGTTTAGATGATCTTTTCAACAGTTTTGAAAACATTATGCAAGAATGTTCAACATTGCCACTAAATATGTAATGTTTTCAGCGAGAAAAAAATGAGCGGTTATTGAATGTATTTTGTGTCACAGCAATGAAAATGAGACATAGTTTAGTCCACAGAGATCAATGTTGTGTTAACTGTATGACAATTTTTTAAATGTCACTTTATTATGGATAAATGCTTGTTTGCAGTTGTAAAAAAAGCTACTGTAAGAAGATTCAGATAAGTGAATTCATCCATGTGTGTTATGAAAGTACTCAGCTTTGCTCTGTTTACAATTGAGTTTTTAGGCTCTGACAAGGTTTTTGTGTGAAAAATGACCTTTTGTGTTCACATATTTTCCTGTAATGAAGCAGTTTGTTTGAACTGTGCTGTCCTGCACATTTCTCCTCTCCCTAAGACCTCATATCCCAGCCTCATAAATGAACACAACATGATTACAGAGTGCCCCTTTAGCACAAAAAGAACAACAAGGTTATACGCGTATATATTTTTTTAAATGGTGGCGAGGCAACTTGGTGGAAAATACTGTAGTGTCATATCTGCAGAGCTGCGGGCTTGGAACCCCGAACCCCCCACCCCCTCTGTGACGGGGCAGCTTTTGTGTGCCTTGTGTCTTCGTGGGGGGTTTTCTCCAAAAAGATCGGTGAACTGCTGTCTCTAAATTCCCAATAGTAATGGACAGAGCTACAGTACCACTGGGGACACTGACATTTACGTTACGTGATTGTTTCTGTCGCAATACAGTACTGTGCAAAAGTCGGTTGAAGAAAACCTTTGAAGGTATTAATCTGGGTAGTAAGTGCAGAAATAAATATCAATTTGATATTAGAACATAAGCAAATTAATAGTAACACAATACTAACAAAATTAAAATAAATTTCTTCTCTTCTCCACAAGGTTACTGATCTTGTTGGATGGCTAGATGAACACGTCTTCAGTTAGTAATCCTCTCCTCAGAGGCACCTCAGCCAATCCATGTGTTTGTTAGATTTCAGCACCAGCTCACTTAATTAGATCAAATGAACAAATGCAAATATGTATGTATATCGGGTGGATGTTGCAAATTCTGGGGTGACTTTAGCAGAAGTTTTGAAATAGCTAAGCTGACGCTTTGACAGACAAAACTGGCATAGTTTTGCACCTACATGAAGATCATTTAAGCATCATCTTTTTTGCCTACTTTTGTACAATATAATATCCTCCAGTTTATATATTGTTTATATGTTTTATTCTGATATTTGGCACATTAATTGCTGTTAATATCTCCCTTTTGTCATTTCTCACTGAAGCGGTGTTAAATAGAGTTAAGATTTGCTTCGTCCCAATTACGCTCAATATTAATGGAGCAATTCAACATGGTTTTGCTGTTTGGGAAAATGACAGCTAGTATACCTGACTACCTGTAGTCATGTTATAGCAATTTAGGTTGACCTAACTAGCATTGTGAGTGCTGAGCTAGTTAAGTACTATGCTTAAAACATTCTGGTAGTTATTTTTCCTATATAAATCCATCCATCCATTTTCCAAATCGCTTATCCTACTGGGTCACGGGGGGTCCGGAGCCTATCCCGGAAGCAATGGGCATGAGGCAGGATGGGGGGGGGCAGCCTATCACAGGGCACACTCACACACCATTCACTCACACATGCACTCCTATGGGCAATTTAGCAACTCCAATTAGCCTCAGCATGTTTTTGGACTGCAGGGGGAAACCGGAGTACCCGGAGGAAACCCCACGATGACATGGGGAGAACATGCAAACTCCACACACATGTGACCCAGGCGGAGACTCAAACCCGGGTCCCAGAGGTGTGAGGCAACGGTGCTAACCACTGCTCCACTATGCCGCCCCCCCTATATAAATCACGATTCAATAAATTATAATTGAGATTAATAGGCACTATTTCCAAATGTTAATTTCTCAAAGTGTCAGCCAAACAATCAAATAAGCAAATGTAAATGTTTCATGTTCTTAACCCAGCAACTGACTTAATATCATGTAGCTAATGTGACTGTAAGCATTTTGAGTTACTGTGTCGGTGGAGGAGCTATATCGGTACTGTAATATTAGTACGAATGAAATCATTCCCAGAAAGGCCATGTTCACAAGTAGCTTTTTAAAATAAAAAAAGTAATGCTCTGAGCACTTTCTGTGCAGTCGACACAATGCAAACACTGTAACCATAGCAACGGAGCATTCACTTCTGCTGTGCATCTAATCAGCAGCTAACTATCAGGCACAAATTTGAGAAATTGCAAGGATCTGGACAGCATCTTCCCATGACCGTCAGTGACATCCGTGCGCTTCAGTCCCCTTTTTATGTGCCCCGTCAGGTTGCTTCTGACCTGTCACTGTGTTCTTTTGTGGGAGATCATTCTCTGCTGTACGAAGACCTAACACAGGCCAGGGAACAAACGTGGCCGTCGGACGGCTGCCAGAGAAACGTCAAGGTGGAGTGTGAGAAAGTCCTCAAAAGGCAGCATGTCAGACGTCAGACCCACCTCACCTGCAGTGATAAACAAACTCTTAATGAATTCTGAGTGTACTAGGCTGAAACATCTTACGAATGTTGGTAACATTTTACATGAGGGGGCACAAGTAACTTAGTAACTCAGTTACTATTCAACTACCATAGTAACAGTATGAAATACATGAATGAACATGGGACTAGTACATGAAACTAACTAGTTTCTGAGTAATTAATACATTGAGTAAGAGTGTGTATGTTATCTGTGCCTCTTCAAGTAAAGTGTTTTTTTTATTTCATGCAAGTTTTTCTCCATAATGTGAAGTAAAATGAAGTAACTTTTTCAATACTCTCCACACATAAGCTCGCAGTTAACACAGCAGCCACGTGGATTAAACTGTGGATCATTTTCCATTGTTTTCGATGACCATGTCCTATGAAATTCATGGCTTGTTTTCTCACTAATGCTACACCACCAGCAACATTTTACTTAATGCTTCCAGGGCTGCTTGTTCGCGATTGCAAAAAAAAAAGTGTAATCATGATTAAGTATTTTTTATATTTAAAAAGCATGATGTTCAAGCTCATGAAAATCAAGCCGCTGTTATGGGTGTGACTGGGTAAGGCCCTGGGTACGAACCTGCTGATTTTAAGCACGTCACTTGATAGATTGCAAATCCATCCTGAATGTCTCCCAAGGTGAGATACAGGGCCCACACCGTTCTATGGGTGACAAATGTCTGGAAAATGATTAATTGATTAAAATTTATTTAAAAATCAGTCTCATTTAGCTTTTACCCAGCTGCCATAAATACCTCTAAACTGCTTCATTCACTATTCCTCTTATTCTGCCTTTATTTGGGTACTAAGAGAGGTCATCTCGTTGTGTGCCAGCAAGTGGCGTAGTAGTTATGGAAGCAGGTTGCAGGCTTGAATCGCTTAAGGGAGGCCAGGGTCCCATATAACATAACAAGCTGGTAAAGTCTATTTATATACCGTGTTACATGGGCTCAAGAAATACGAAGCCATTCTGTAAATTACAAACTTTCCTGGTGTTTTATCGTTGATAAACTCTGCTTCCTCCTACCTATATGTGTATAATGGAAGAGATCATAGCAAGGGCCTCTAGGTGGCACTGTCCTGGCAGAGCTTTGCAAACACTGTAAGGATGAAAACCTTTTAGATGCCCAGCTAGGGGCCACTTAAATGGATCCTTTCTATCTGCACGAAATGGCAATGTTTCTTTGAAGTGGCTGATAATTTTCTGAGATTAGGGAGTACTGGGCAAAAGCCTTGATGGAAAGCATCTAATGGCACAAATCAATAAGCAAATTCCCATCAAACTCTAAACCTAAGCTTCTCTTGGCCTGCGCTTTTTAGCCCAACTTTATGAATCTCCATTAATCTGCCTCCCAAAGGCGCCAGGGGTTTATGTCACCCATAGCAGGTAGCTGTGTAGCGGAACCCACACAGATAACAGTATGTGGTTCTCTTAGCTGCACCACTAGCCGTAGCAGGACTCGGATGACATTTGCAGAGGAGGGATTGGATAGGTTTGGCAAATTGCAGTCATTTGTAAAAATGTTAATTCCAGTTCAGGTGCATGCTGGCAGCAGTTTGACTATTGTATTTAGTCTAATTTGCGATCTAGGGATGGCGAGGATTTTGTTAAACCTTGGGTCAGTTTCCATAAAACTATGTAAAGCGTCTAAATTCTATTATGGTTGAACAAGCAATGTGACTCATTTCCTGAATATTTGTTATACAAACATACACAGACTGATAGAAAATTTCAGAAGATGAAGTTAGAATTATGCATCAGTGGGTAATCGTACTAGACGCAACATGAATAAGGACTGTCCCTGGGGTTTTTACAGAGTTAAGGTAGTCAGTTTGGACACTGACGTGTAACTTTATAAAATCATATATAGTCTGCATTAAAAGACATTCAGGATTCTATTATCCAATTTTGCCACGGATCCGAGGTGATATGAAAAGCTCAAGGGTTATCTAGCTGGTGTGGCATGAAATGGCTAATGCTAAGATTAGCATTGTATGCTAATGCTAAGGTTAGCATTGTATGATCAAGTATAACACTTGGTCCTCACACATTCAAGATTATGGCTTTGGTTCCCAGCCTGGTTTTTGTGTGGAGTTTACATGTTCTTTCTGTGTTTGCATTAGTTTCCTCTGGGTGCCCTGCTTTACTACCTCAATTACATGTCTCTTAATGATCTGTTGTGTTTGTGCCCTGTAATGGACCCGAATTCCACCTAGGGTGCTAACTTGAAACACTAGCTTATTGTGTTGATTCTACTGCTCCATAAAAGCTGTAATTTAAAAGGATAACAGACGCTGGAGTAGTTGTATTCCTAAATTAACAGTGAAAAAGCCTTTATTTCGTTGCCTTTGTTCACAGTGCCACGACTTGTGGTCATTGCTGCCTTTTATTTTTCACTATTTAATCCTACTGTCTTCATCTGAGCGTAAATGAAGTGCACAGGCAGACAAGTTCAGTAGCACAGGACTCTAGTCACAGGACTAGACACATTTCTCCAATCAGAAAGCATTATTATATAGATTGCTTCATTATGTTGGCATGTTGTGAGATGTTTTTCTATCAATTTAGCTTTTCTACAATGTAGAAATGTAGCATTTCCCTGTATACGATATGTAGGAAGCATCAGGCTAATCTTTCGCTTTAAACTATGCAACACTTTTGAATACTCACGGGAAGGGAGGAGGGGGGTGGGTTGTGCACGCCCGGTTCACAGTGGATGACTCAGCAGAGATTCTCTCGCCGTGCCAGGAGCCTCTCAGATGTCAGGAGTCGGAATGAGGCAGGGCTGCAGACCGTCAGTTTGGTGGTGCATCGTAGTCTGTTAGCTTGTTTACGGCTGTTTGTAAGGCTTAGGTCGCTTGCATCTTTTATGGTTGAGGGGAGATGTTTTAGTAAATAAAACAGCCCGAGATAGAGTCTGAAACACCTGGCTCTCTTTATCTATACAGAAGCTTGCTATTTCTTGAGTCCATGTGACACGTCATATACAGTAGATAATTTTTACCAGGTTGCCAGACCCAGGTCTCCCTTAAGTGATTCAAACTCAGAACATGCTTCCATAACCACTATGCCACCTGCTGGTGTACTAAAACATGACCTCATTTGGTACCGTAATAAATAAATAAAAGGAATAACATATGAAGCAGTTTAGAGGTATTTATGGCATCTGGCTAAAGCGTACATTTTAAAATAAATGTTTAAATCAATTAGTGATTTTCCAGACGTTTGTCACTCAACGACTCGACTCTAACTCTGAGGGCCTATATCTCATGATCACAGCATGTTGTGACAAATATGGAGTGAGACAGAATGATTCTGCTGGCATCTCTGTTTATCCTGTTATGTTCTGCAGTAACTACAATATCACAATCTTGATTTATTGTATCTACTCCTTAGCACGGGATGCAGTGAGGATGACCAGCTTGGCACAGCTGGCTAGCGCACGGTAATTCTCTGCTGCAGGGAAGCCAAAAGTGATATTCACGTCTCACGCCAGGGAGAATAAATGACTATGTTATTGATATCAACATAGACTAGTGGTAGCTGCAAGGCCTGTAGCCAGAAATAAGTATCATGGGGATCCCAGCAACCCTACTGATAGGTCCCTCTTGGTAGATTCCTAGGGGCCAAGGAAGGGGAAATATTATTGATGTGGTGGAGAGGGGAGGCTCCGTAGATTTTAGTGACCAAGGCAAACCATTAATTTTACCAATCGTCTTCGGCCTGACACCTGTAAAGTGAGCAGACTGGAGACATGCATTTACCATGAAATCGGAATATAAGCAAGAGGAAGCAGTCAGATTCTTTCCCAGGATACCGAAGCTGTTGGGGGAGTTGCCAACTTCCTTCACACTCCCTTTTCTAATTTTGTGCATCAGTGTGAACAAACATGGCTGCATGGACTGTCTGACTCTCGCACGCAATCATCCCACTCGCACCCAGAGGCCGGGATGCCGGAACAGCTGGCCTTTCATGGCCCTGCTTCCAGTATCCCGCTTTTCCTTTTGTCGGATGGTCCTCGCTGTGAGGGAAATGGAAAAGCCTGACAGTTAAAAACTAAATAAATACGGAATCTGAGTTACCAAGTGGGCACACGCCTCTCTCATTCTGTCAAAAATAAAATGAATCTTTCATTTCAGAAGCACATCTTGGGATTTTCATAATCAAATCTCACATATTAAAAACCAACACGGCACTAAAGGAATTACTGGTATTACACAGCTTTGACAATAATAGGACAGGCCAGGGACAATGAGTTTTTGTCATTTTTATAAAATGTAAAAAAAAATCACACAAAGGGAAAAAAATTGACATTCCTTTTCCATTCAATGTTAAGTCTCACTAGTTTGCTAAACATCAGTGGTGTTGGGGGCAAATCTAAGTTACGCAGGAAGACTATTGTATTGAAGAATGGATCCTGTTCTATAATTATCCCTGATCTCCTTAACTTTGTTCCCAGTTTAAATCCATCATGTCATTTACCTTCTGCTCTAATCCATCCATGAATCAATCAATCCATCCATCCGTCCATCCATCCATCCATCCATCCATCCATGTTTCATCCCTGCTTCTCCTGTGCAGTGTCATGCATATCCAGAACCTCTCTTGGAAGCTACGGGCACTCAGTAGTCAGTAAACCAGGACAGGGCGCCAACTCGTCACAGCCGCCCTTACCCAGGGACGAGAATTAGAAGGTGAAACATATGTTGTAGTCAATCAGTTGGCTTGGAGGTAATTCAGAGTTGGGGCCAGAACCGAATAACTAGTGGCGTGCAGAAATCAGAGAGGGATCGGGAGCCATGCGACCACGTCGCAGCCATGGACTGATTGGCTTCCACATGAGGGGGCACGTTTATAATTAAGGCACCCTTGTAATCCGGGGTCTGAAGATACCTGATGACACGTCTGATTGTTTGCATGTGATTACAACTGCACACAGCAGTCATTTATATAGCTGAAAATGCCGGTTGTATGTGGGAGGTGAGTTTTCTGGGTTCAGCTGGGAAATCACACCAAATCAAGTACACCAGAGCCCTAGAGGCAATTTGTTTTGTTTCACGCATGGATATGAGTGCAGGTGTCATGGAAATATGCGTCTGTATGCCACTCTGAATCTATTTATCTCTTCTGCTAAACGTAATATTACTAGGTCATGCTATCTGACTGGCAATAAGTGTAAATAATTACTCTATGTTTAGTCATTGAAAATGTAGATTGACCCCTTAGGACCACTCTGCGTTAATTTTGTTTTTCTCTAAAGCCTGTTTGCAATTTATATATCTTTCTTGGATTGTGTATCCATGAAAAGCCATGTGCTATTCAGAAAATAAGAAAAAAATTAACCGCAGTGTACAGCCTTATTATACAAAATACTTTCAGATGGGAATCTGTGTGTGTGTGTTTGTGTGTGTGTGTGTGTGGCATCATGGAAACTGCTTACAGGTGTATGATTAAAGTGATTATGAGAGGCGGTCAGCTGAGATACTAGGGAGGCTCATCTGATGCAGTCAATATCCAGACGCCTGATTGGATGAGACAATGTAGTACTGTTTGGATTCACTTGGATATTTATTATCACAAATAATTTTATACTTGCTGGTTTTGGTTTTATACTTAATTTCTCACATTAAAACATTTCATGACTGACAAATATTAATATTAAAATGTAAAATTCAAGCATTAGAGGATGGATGAATGGATGGATTTCTGGATAAATGGACAGATTGATGGATGGATGGATGGATGGATGAATGGAAAAAAAAACTTTCAAGTACGCCAAAGCTGGAGTTTCTTATTTCTCGTGATGGCGAATAGGATGGAAATAGGTTTTCAAGCCCTTCAAAGGCCATGCAAGAGAAATTACTTTAACTGGTGCTTGGGGAACAATAATGAAGGAAGTGGTTCTCTGTCTTTGGGGATTAGCTAAGGGCACCATGTGTCTCAGGGAAGATGTCATCCTTCCGCACACACACACACACGCACACACACACACACACACAAGGATGCAAGAGTTTAATGACAGTTTCTTACAAACTTCTTGTGATGCAGGAAAATAAAAGAGACACATCGTCCAATGGGTTTCTTAACTCAACAATGCAGCTAAAATGATTGTATTTCATTGATTATTGATTTGTAATGGGAATACATCATTAAATTACTTGCAGTTGCATTAATCTGAATATCTTTACACATTTGAGATTCTCAGAGTGTAATAATACATGGAAATCCACTGTATTAGATTTCTAGGTTTTGATGGCTATCTGTGTTGCCTTCTAGGAATGTGAAATTGTGATTTTCCAGCGTATTGGCCAGTTTGTGTTTCCTGGGCACCTGATTGCCTGCAGGATGTCCATCTTCAGAGGGTGAGTCATGAGACTTATATGTGCTGATTAGTTCCACCTGGTCCCTCACTGCTTTCGCTTCTGTGTATAACTGCCTGATATGTATTACTGGCAGAAGCCCTTCATCTTTATGCCATGTGCAAATGTTTTTTTTTTCCTTTTAGCATCTCCATGGAAACAGCAGTGTTTAAATGTGTGCTTAGTCTTTTTTTTTTTTTTTTTGTCCCATCCTTTCTCTACCCCCCCCCCCCCCCCACCAAAAAAAAAAAAATCAGTCTCTGATTTGTTCAAAATCCCTGGTTCTGCTTGAGTGCCCAAAGCCCTCCAAAACTCACCATGGATGACCCAGTAAGTGAGGGTTATTTAAGCAGGCTTGTTTTATTCCGCTACAGTCTGTAGCTGGGGCTACTGAGGGTGTTTTTGAATGGTGCCTGATTGAAATTGATAGGGCGTACTTGGGGAAGGTGGATGGAGTCTTAGGCGAACAGTTCGGGTGCTTGCACAACTTCTGTTATTTTTGGTCCATGCTTGCAGTTCCTCTTTTTTGTTACTTTATGTTAATTAGTCAGTATAAGCCTACTGTTCTTACGTGTGTGTGTGTGTGTGCGTGTGTGTGTGTGTGTGTGTGTGTGTGGATGTTTCGGTGCCCACACAGCACCCAGTGTGACGACTTAAGGAACGGAGCCCTTGTACAGTACCACGATGTTTAAGAAAACTGCCTGCTGGACCGGAGGTCAAATTCACGTCCTTGTCTTAAGCGGCCTGAGTATACAGTATCAAATAGGAAACTGCAGCAATAAAATGTATATTTAATTTCCTTTTCAAAGTTAGCATTGAGGAAAAAAATCACAGATCACATTAATTTGTACATTAATTCAAATGAATAGTTGTTTACGTTTCATGTCAACCTCTTTTTGCTTTGCAATAATGTCTTATAATGTCAGGAATTGAGGGTGTATTTGTGTGTACATTATATAAATACACACACACACACACACACACACACATGCTTTCCACATGATTTTGGATTGTTTCTGTAGGAAGTTTTGCCCATGTACCTAGAAGAGCATTTGTGAGGTCAGGCACGGATGTTGGAGTTGGATGTTGGATGTTGAAGGCCTGGCTCACAATCTCTGTTCTGGTTCATCCTAGATGGGATTGAGGTCAGGGCTCTACCACACCAAACTCACCCGACCATCTCTTTACAGTATGGACCTTGATTTGTGCATTGGGGTACAGTTATGCTGGAACAGGAAAGGGCCTTCTACAAACTGTCTCCACAAAGTTGGAAGCATAGAGTTGTCCAAAATGCCTTGGTACGTTGAAGCATTAAAAGTTCCCTTCACTGGAACTAAGGGGCCTGGCCCAGTTCCTGAAAAACAACCCCATACCATTATCCCTCCTCCACCAAACTTTACATTTGGTGCATTCAGACAGGCAATGTTCTCCTGGCATCCACCAAACCCAGACTCCTCCTTCAGACTGCCAGACAGAAAAACGTGAGTGGTCACTCCACAGAATGTCTTTCCACTGCTCCAGAGTCCAGTGGCGGTGTCCATCTGACGCTTGGCATTGCGCTTGGTGATGTGAGGCTTGCATACAGCTGCTCATTCCATGAAGCTCCCAGTACGCAGATTTTGTGCTGAGGTTAATGCCAGAGGAAGTTTGGACCTCTGCAGTTAGTGAACCAACAGAGCGTTGGCGACTCTTACGCACTGTGCACCTCGGCACACGGCGAGCCGCTCTGTTACTTTAAGTGGTCTGCCACAGTTTCTGTCGCTCCAGAACGCTTCCATTTTGCAATAATTCCACTTACAGTTGACCGTGGAATATCTAGCAGGGAAGATATTTCGCAACCTGGTTTATTGCAAGGTTAGCATCCTATGACAGTCGTGGCTTCATGTTTGATTTTCTACGCTTGCGGCAATGGGTCTGAATGAAGCATCTTGTCTGGAATATTCCTTCGTAACTGAGTCTGTGCAGGTAAACAGACATGTTCTGCTGCAGAGAGGTCATCAGGGATGAGCTTTGGATTAACACTGAATGCACTCAGACATTTTCTTCAGCCTTCACTGCATCCAGGACACTAGTGACAGCTGGATTCGAGCCAGTGCTGTCAATCGAAAGCAAACGAAGCCATAAACTGCTGCTCTAGCACATAATCATATTAATCAAGACTTCAGGTCCTTGCCTTTGTTGTAATGTTTATAGGGTCAGCTCACTTACCATACCAGCCTGGTATAGTACAGTAATTTTATAGTAATGTGAGGGTTGGGCTGGGGTTAAGGTCTCTCACTGCAACAGAAGGTCTGCATGTTTCGAAAATAATTTCTACATATATTTCCTTCACTAAAGTGTGTTTTGTGTGTTGCTGGAGCACATTGGGGGGGTAATCATAATTAAAGCGTCAAGGCTGGCTTGGGAGGCCTTGCGGCTCAGCAGGTCGCACTGAAATCGTAGTTCAGGGTTGTGGGATCAATCCCCCAGCTGCACATTCTTTTCGTGTTTGTGACGTTTTGCTTTGGGGCTCCCAGTTCCTGTCCAAAAAAAAAAAAAAAGTAGTCAATTTGGTGAATATGTGTTTCCAAATTGCCCCGGAGTGTGTGCCCTGTGACGGACGAGCATCCTGGGCAGCATAAGAGGGCCGCATTGTTGTACTTCTTGCATACGTGCCAAAGAACGTCAGCATCTGAGCGTATGGAGTGGAGCACAGAGTTGTTCTGGAACATTCACTTTAGTGCCAGAAAATGAGCTTTTTGAGCTGGTGAGACTAGCCTCAGCTCCTTTACCTATTGATAAAGTGGCTGCAAGAAGCTCAAGTTAAATCCCTTCATGGGGTCTGGGCTGAGACTACTAGCAAGTAATATAAATGCTTGGAGGGATGAGCAGAGCGGCCCAGTCCATTCAATCAGGGAGTTTTTTTTTGCACATTTTTCTGGGATCCTCTTCAAAACTTTTCGCTTGTAAAGCCCCCCCCCCCCACCCTGCCCCCTAGTGCCCCCCCTCCAGTGCCATCGATAACTTATCTCACCTGCTGCTTATTTTCAAAGGATGGTTAATTTCTGAGGTATTAAAAAAAGACAAGGAACATTATTCAAAATATGTTGACATAATTTCATGTCTTACTGGCCCAGATTAAATGCTTAAATTATGACTAAAAAACACAGCGGCAGTGTCTAGCAAGATGTAGTGTTAATCACATTGATCAGTCACCAAACAAACCTAGGAACTGGGGGTGTATTAGTGACATTACAATATTTGAGCGGTGGTGGCTCCGTGCCTGGGGGGCTGTGTTTGTTACGGCTGGGCTGTTGCGCAGCACTGACTTCGACAAGGCAGGGCTGAAGGTGTTCAGGGAGAATGTCTGAGGCCGGTGTGTGTTTGCATGCATGATGTGAGAGGGACAGTGGCAGCATTCATTATGTGAAAATCCAACTGTTCCCTCCGACAGAGGAGCATGGATTAATTAGCATTAAAATAACAGGGAGGCATGTCCTGCTGCTTGTCAGAGCTTGTCTTCACCACCTCCCCATTCAGAGCCGTGCGTGCCCAGGTGGAAGCCCTGTGTTTAGGTTAATGTAAGGGAATGGTGATATAGTAAACAAGTGCTAAGCTAGCTTTATCCTTTAGCGCAATGTTTCCTAACCCGGTTCTCGAGAATCCACATTTTTGCTCCCTCTGAGCTCCCTGCCAAACAATCCACATTTTTGCTTCTTACTGGGAGCTGGGAGGGAGCAAAAACCTGGACTCTCTGCAGGTCCCTGTGGACCGGATTGGGAAACACTGCTTTTACGTACAGTGTATACGGAACATTTTTCAGGACGATAAACATTTAATGTACTCATCATGACCCATTACACATGTTGTTTTATGTGCCTGCCTATTGTTATATTATGATGCATTGCTATGAATTATATACACTATAACATGGTACTCAGATGCCAACTTGCCGCTCCCATACGTTGGTTTGTCCCTGTTTTGATGATGTTGTTCGCTGCCCTCATTCCCTCACATATCCCACTGCCCTGAAAAGCCTGGACCCTCTATCCCAAATCCCCTGAATCAGTCAGATTAAGATTCATATTCAGATGCTTTATTGTCATCGTTGTTTCCACAGCAACAAAATTTAAAAGTGCATTTAAAAGTTCAATGTGTCGACTGTGCCATTAGGGGGCACACCAACAGCAGAGCATTACTGCTATATTGCTCAGGCTAAGACATATTTAATGCATTTGTCATTGACATTTGAGCATATTGGTCAGCAGTAAACAGAAAATTAATGTCATTATTCATCGCCTAATGAAGACAGTTAGATAGGGATGTAGCTTCCACGGTTCCATGGAATAATTAATTTGTTTGTTATTGCCTTTCGTGTTGTCTATTTTAAAGTTTTGCACAAAATCTATCTTGTTTCATGGTATGTCAGTGGAAGCTAATGATAACCGTTAATTTTTATTATATGAATTTAGCTTTAGTTTGGTTTTTCGCCCTGAATCCCTTAACACTGATGTCCCACCTGTCGAACAAGAGTGGTTACTAGGGGATATTAAGGACTTACTGTACCCAATTGGGTATCGTTAGATATTGTAGAGAGTCTCTGCAATACATCAGTCTTGGAATTTTCTATCTATGATATTCTGTTTGCAAGTTATAAATGTTTACATCTGAGGAGTCCAATTTTGCAAGTGGCCCATTCTGACATTTTGCCCTCAGTGAAGCTTTTTGGCGCCGTTTACCCAAAACTAGAAAGGAGGGTCTCCGCTCGTTTTTGGTCTATAGCTCTGTCAATAAAACTCTGGGAAAATGCAGTTGGTTTCTTGTATCAAGAAGCAGCATTTCTTGCTGAGCCAGATAACTTGATAGATTTAAGGTAGTATGGGCGAATGTGAACAAAGATAAAGTCGATTTAAACTAGGGTACCTTAAATCCAGTTTAGTGAAATAGGCCCCTATTCTCTGCTTAGTTCAGGGTACCACAGTTTAAATGGACTTTATCTTTGTTCACTTACATTTAGCCCAGACTAGCTTAAACCAAACAAGTTTTAGGGTTATAAACGTTTTTGATTGTTAAGCTTTATTCACTTTACTTGTGGAAAAATTAGTGGATTTACAGTTAATGGAACCAAATTTGGTGGAAGCTAATCGGTTTTCAAAGTTAGCCGTGACGCTAATCTGCTAATGAATAAGTTAGCTTCACTAGTTAGCAGGTTAGCAGAACCCTCCCGACCACTGCACAGAACTGATCAGTAAAGTTCAGTAAAGTTCATTGAACATTTAGCATGTAGCACTAGAATATCTCTCGCCTTGGTTGAGCCTTAGTTTACATTAAATGTCTAGTAATATCCTACTAATGGTAGCAGAAGAAAGGTCTTGATTATGCAGCAGAATCAGACAATGTTTGCTGTGCTCATAGCATACAATTCTTCATAATTACAAGAGATTCATGGAGCTGTCATACAGCCAAGAGGAAGTAATCCAAAACATAAACACGGTGAGCCTTGTCAAGACCTACAGAGTTCTGAAGGAAACCTAAACTAAACCCACATGCAAGCTCTGGGGGGGGGGGGGGGGGGGGGGGTTCCGAGATAGAGGGTTAGAGCTGAGACATCGCTACACTGGGGTGTTGAGTAGAAACCTGCTTTTTAATGACTTTTCTCGTTGCACGGTGAAATGTAGATGTTTGACGATATGGAGATATCTACTGAGGAGAAACGTAGCGGGCGTCAGTCCATGAGGACCTCGTGTGCCTTTGGGTGTGTAAACAACGGTCTTTCGAAACTTCCCTGAAGTCCAGGAAAAGTGGAAACTAACCAGACAGAGGCGTACTACTGACATGCCAGATCGGCGTGAAGACTGGGCAGAAACACGTTAAAATATCTGAGAATTATAATGTCGCCCACATTCAAGCAAGAAGAGCCTCTAACATCAGCCATCTCTTCAAAAAGCGGGTGGGGGGTTGATCTGACAGACATTGAGTTTTTGGGGGCATTATAGCAATCCTCTCCGCTCTGCTTCAGTTGATGGAACAGTCTGCAGCCCATGTCTGGCTGGTGATGGAAGGACGACGGAACTCCAGGCCCACGATTAGATGACTTTGCCCAGGGCTACGTCTGCAGTCCACAAGGACTCTGCCGCAGAAGACTGCGGGGGTGGACACACCTCACAAGTCACAGTGAAAGGGACACATCAGGTGTGACGTTGATGAGAATAAGCACCGCACCGGGGAGACAGGAGCGGAACTGGGTAACGTTCGTGCAGTATTTTCGTGGCCTTGTGCTTTTCTTAACATGCTGGGCCTGTTTGGCATTAGTGTCTCTGAACAGGCTGAATGTGTCTAAGGGGGAAAGGGAATGTCTCCTGTACATCCACATTCCCTTCTTCTTAGTTACTGCTATCCATGCAATATGTCTCCTGTGTTTGTATGTGTTCTTTGCCGTCTTGCACAAGAGCACGGAGAATGACAGAAATGCAGTTTTTATCCCATCTCATTGCTTTACTCATTTTCCATCCAGTACTCGCTTCCCGTGGGAGAGCTGTGATAGATGAAAGAGTCTGGTTTTCCACACAAAGGTTCATTATTAACTTACTATGATTTCGCTTAATGCTTTTCCATTTAGCTTGATGCAAATATAGAATACATTATGTATAGAACTCTAATCTGGAGTAAATCTTCAGTGAAAGTAATTATTTTGTATTTCAGCATCCGTATTACGTCTCACACAAAGCTGTAATGTTGGTCATACCTAGACGTAGAAACAGGACGGTCACTCTGACTGATGTAGAGTGCACCATGTTAACAAGCATGCGAAGAATTATTATTATTACAGTTATTCAGAAACCTGTTATGTAAGATGTCATTCTTTGGTAAAATTGTAGTTTATGAAGGATTACTTTTCAAATATTTGCTGTGCCTACGGAAATTTCGGGACAAAATCTTATGAATTCTATGTATAAACAATTGAGAAAAAACAGTAAAAACAGGTAAACGATGTATATTCATTAAAATGTCTGCTATTAATTTTAATTATTTGCATCCTCCTTACTGAACACTATCCTTTATTTCATAGCCTGAAAAACACAATATTCTTCTTTGTATAACATTTTGTTAATAATACATTGTCTCATTATACACAAACTCCTTTTATACACAAATTAATAATGAGGGGAACAGAAATAACATTTTCTAACTATGAAAATAAAGTAGAAAGGATTTTCAATGGGTTAATAGTTTAAATAAGAAAAAAAAATCTGTCATCCACAAACTTGCGTTTTTATAAATACTTCTGCATACACACAGCTCATGTTACCATAAAATTAAATCAGAGGATCTTTCAGAAGCTGGGATTAGCACAGTAACGGGAATGTCCATCAATCTGGGAGCAGTGATAGGAGAAGAGAGAGGAATTCAAAACCCTTGATCTCATTCCAGACAGATCATGTGACTCACCCATTATCTGCTTTCATCTGTTTGTACATCTTATATCCTTGTTTGTAAGGCACCAAGGGTAAAAGCATTACTTTGTCTAGCCATTTGTATGTTATTGTCAAACACGGACACACAGGCAGTCTTCTTTGTCTCTGTATAATCTACACAGATGTATCATTTCAGGTATTAAAATATGGATTAAGCTACATGTGGTTTTATGGTCACGTGCAAACAGTAAGCACATGGTGCGCTCTGCATTCAGACATGCTCTGACCCAGCCATCCGGCCCTTATCGAAGACATTAGATCTTCACCCCTGCCCATCTCTCATACATTCAGTACGTCGACCACGAGTAGCGAACGCCGGCTTAGCAGCTCATATACCATTTCTGGAGGCACACTTTCCAATATGGGGATGAATTGAGGGCACCGGCATTGCTTAACAGCCTTGTATCTAGGCCAAGGTCACCAACGGCTCCCTCTGACATCATTCAGAACCAATAATGGCATCATAATGGAGACGAACCGTCCTCCTCTTTAAGCGGCACAATAGGATGGTTCTCCAGCCTCAATACAGGCCCTGCTCACATACCCCCAACCCCCCCCCCCCTCAGAAACTGCTCAGCCAGGAATAAAAGGACCGTCTGGAAAAGGGGGTGCTGTTAATGAAGGAAGTATTTCATAAATAATGAAATGGTCTGATACAGCAATTTCATTATACTACTCTTGCATTCTGGTAACTGCTCCACAGACTTAAATCTTTGCCTGAAACATTTTCAAGGCAAATGCTGGTGAGTGACAATAAATAATAATTGTAATAATTTGGCAGGGGTGCAGTAATCCAATTAAGAAACTACATATACGTTTAACAACGGTGCAGTACCCCCCAAGTCAAAATTACATGTCTAGCAAATCTCAGGATTGAATGTTGGCCGCTTGTGCCGTCTCCTAATGTAGAGAGAAAGCAGGGTGCCCATCTCTTTGTATGCAAATCCAAAGGGGGGGGGGGGCGTGTGTTACTGACATGGAGTTAAGATTTCACCCCCGGAAACACAAATGGTACGGTCTGGAAGCTACGAATCAGTGGCCACGTGTAGCTGAGCTCGCGTGTTGTTGGGGGCGTTTCTGTGCTGGACTGGGGAAACTGGGAAGATATAAACACACTTGCACACACGCATTCTCACATACACACTGAATCATACACACACGCATACACAATCACACACACGCATATGCACACTTTTATACATACACACTCACTTATACAAAGACACACTTATAGACAGACACACACACACACCTCTACTATTCCTGTCATTGTGGGGACCCTCTATTCATTTCTATGGGCATAAACCCAATCCTAACCCCTACCCAGCCCTAACCTTAACCATTGGTAAAAAAGACTTTTGGTTATTTAAGTTACATTCACTGATTTATATTAAAGTGAGGTTTATATTGTGGGGACCTGAAAAATGTCCCCACAGGCTAAAAAGTAACAGGTTTTACCACATCGTAGGCACACTCTTTAAATACAATACACCCCCCCCGGCCCACACAGACACACACATTATTACAATAAATGCCCAGTTGCATGTCGACATACACCTGCATGTATTGGTGTGAGAATATGAGTGAGAGGGAGGTGGAGTGGTAAAGTAATTTGCATACTGCTGCATCTCTGTGCCATGCTGGGGGGGAGGGGGGGGGCATGGCCTCTGCCAGTCTCGAGACAATTACCAGGGGCACCAGGGCTTTGGGTGTTGATTAATCTCGCCTGTTTCCTGCTGTGTTTCGTTTCCTGCCTTGCGACCCAGCCTGAAACGCCGCTGCAGCCGCCAGAGTTACACAGCATGTATAGATGCTGTCCTGTCCTCACCTACATTTGCTTTTCATTGTGTTTTTATTCCACCAGCTGAGGTCTTTCGCTGCTACTCTGTTCCTGCTCAGTCCCGTTCCTTCATCTAATTCCTGCTAACTCCAGAAAGGATCCTATTTCTCTGCCTCATATTGCACAGAGCTTCATGCTTCTGACCACGGGCCAGAAGTAACTGTGTATAATTATTGATGTTTCCAATTGTTACCAACAGTTAATCCAGTTTTTTTATTTTTTCTCCTATTTGCGAAACTAGGAACAAAAATGTGAGTCATTCCCTTTTAAATTATGCATTTGCTAAATAAAGATATGTCTTAATATATATCTTTTTGTTTGTAGTATGAGCCCCCACAAAAAAATTCCGTTATTTTGTTATTCCTGTACATTCTGTTTGTACGTTATGGTACCGTTCTGGTCAGTACACCACAATGGCTCTATCCAGAGAGAGCATAAAATATTCAATTAATAAGGTATTTTATTCTAGTAAAGTCTGACTGTGCGAGGCCTTTGGAGGGTAATAAGAACCTGGGCTGCTTTCCTTACATTGTTTCTTTGTGTGCTGCCTAAGCCCCAGGACAGACGCAGCCAGTCAGCACCATGGACAGCGGCAACCTAACATGAAGCCCTCCATCAGTTTTCCTCTGGTGCTGCATGTCTTCCAGTTCCACATCCACTCGCCGTGAGCTCTGGGGCTCTTCATTGTGCAGACAGGACTCCAGAACGTATGGCAGAGAGAATAACGATTGCGTCGGCATACAGTAGAACCTCACTGGCGAGTTTCTCTACAAATGGGTACCGTTTGCCTCTGATGCAAGCAGGATATGCACTTGGGAATCTTTAGTGTGTGGCACGATTTAATAAAGAATGGTGCAAGACTGGCCACAGGGCACTTGTACATCAACTGCGTAACTGTAATCGGTTCACTTTTAGTGTTATATTTTTATAAAATAGCCATATATAAATATTGTGAAGGTATCTACAAATACATCAATTAATGAACTGAAATTCGCAAGTTCCAGTTGTCAGTTGAATAAAATAACCATCGTAGGTGAATCACGGGGTGGTAACGTGGCTTCTGTCATCTCCCAGTGGTGGCCACCCACCTCATTACGGCGAAATTACACCGATGGAGCCCTTAATTATTATGATTGTTATGGGCAGCTCTTTGCTGGAAATTAATGATGGCTCATTATGGGTTGAGCGTAGAGGCACGGGAGATGCATTGATTAGAGGTTGGATGATATTTGGTATTGTGTGAGTGCATCGGCTGATCTGTTTTTCATGTGGGCCGTCAGATAAAAGCGTGTCACGGATAACGATCACTGGGTTGGAGATTCACCCAGTGACCTGTAGGGGGCATCGGTCCCGTCCTTCGACATGTCCCATATCCACGTCTTTCTACAATTCCGCCCCCACTGTGACTGGGATCACTGCCTCTAATCTCTAGTGTAAGTGGGCCAGCCAAACTCAAGACGTTTTTATTGAGCAAATAATCCATTTTCCGCTTCCCCCTCCGCAGGCCTGATAGATGGAGTGTCACGCTTTTGCCTTTAAGTAAACATACAGTATGGGATGAGTATGTTGGGGCACATGCCGTTGATCGTATACATCAGGCCAGGCAGTGGGGGTACCATGCCAAAGTCACATTACCCCAAAGTGGCCAGGCTGGTCTCCAAGTGAAGGAATTGGAAGGATGGATAATGATCTACCACGACATGAAATATTAACTCCTTCACAGTGGGTTAATTGTTAGATGAGTACTGTATGAAGCTGAGGGGTAGTTTAATTGGCTGTGGCTTTCGTATTGGCTCGTTAAACCGCGATCGTTTGTGTCCTGACTCAGCCACAAGGGGGCGTATGCCTCTCTGGCCTGACAGATTTCTATGTCAGGGACAGACTCCAGTACTCTGAGATAATTAATCTAAAGCACTTTGTACTGGTGTAATTATATATGTTGAAATTTATATAGTTTTAAGGGGAAAAAAAGACCAAATCATCAACATTGAACCACGATTAATCTACCCTCAGTGCTGTTGCTTTCGTCACCAAATTAAAAATTACATTGTAAAATTCAAACAAATTCTGTAAATTGTAATCCTGTATGATTAATTGCACATCCATTTTAGACAATCTGCTTAGAGTCAGGGATTCGGGGGTGGGGGGGGGGGGTGGCAAAGCAAACCAACAAACGGCACTTTCACGGATTGCTACACATTGAAAAAAGGGGACAGAACGATCATTTGAACATCCTCTTCAATGAGTCACAAGCCCCGTAGATTCGGTGCCTGGTGTGACCTCTGTCACACTAATATCTGCTACGTGCTAAACACACACGGCTCCAGAGCTGCTTCCCAAAAGACTTGATATCGAGCTCTTTACTGCACATTTATTATGCTGGAATTATCTCACTTAAAGGTTTTGGAAAATGTACATCTCAACTCGTACCCAGTTAAAGGAGGTCATCTATAAGTGTGAGTGGGATTCCAGCTGTTTAAAAGGTATCTTAAACTATGCAAGTATAGCCAAATTCTCACGGAGCGTGAAAAAGCTGAAACCGCCACCAGAATTGCGAAAAAGAGGAAATGTTTTTAATAATTCATATATATTATTTGCACGGCAGGACGTGTGGGGTGGGCCGCTGCCTCACGCCTCCAAGGTAGGAAACACAGCGTGTGTGTAGAGATTGCATGTTCAGCCCACATGGTTTGGGTTTCCTTTGGGGAATCTGGTTTCCTCCTGCAGTGCAAAGCCATGCGGTTACGTCTGGAAAATGCTGTTAGTGTATGAGGTTGAAGTAAAAGGCCGAGGGACCAACAGCAATATGGCTGTTGCGTAGGCCGCGGGACTTGAACCCACAACCTTCCAGGCGGAGATCCCTAAACTCACTGAGCTTTGTTCTCCTTAACCTCTTTTGAATATTTTTTCATTTGATCTTTAATAATAATAACAAAAAACCTTTAGGGTAAATTTTTATTCTCTCTCTGTGGCTAGTTGTGTGGAAGATACAATACCACAAAAGTAAAAACAGGTAAACAAGCTGCTTTCATGAATAATGATTAAACACACGGATGGTGTGAACAGTACATCACCATTGCAAGTTTACCTTAATCACATCAACCAGATACAATATATAAATGGGTTAGAGTTTATACAGGCTGGCTGCAGATTGTTTATGCACATATAAATGGCTACAAAACATTATAAATCACGTATTGTAGTGTGTATAAAACACAAAGAAGAAACCATAGGTGACCTAGACATCTACTGAATATGAGTAAGAGTTTGCAAATCCTATAAACACTGTTTAGAGATTTTAAGGGTGAACTGTTACTGGCTTTGCCTTACAACAGCCCAGCTGAGCACCAGGAAGTGCCAGCCTCCATCTGGAAGGATGGCAGGCTCCCAGAGATGGCCGGCGTTTAGCTGAAGAGTACCACGCACTGATGCTGGACTCTCGGAAACAAATTTTAAAGGGACAGGACAGGTATAGGAGGAGTTTGCCAGAAAGGACCACAACTGTTGTTTCAGAGGCACCAAAATTCTTTAGAACTTTGAGGCCCTCTTTGGGGAGCCTCACATGGGGGGGGTTGGGGGGGCGTGAGGACACAGTGGGCTTGCAGCTAAGCCAGGTGCAGAACTCAGCTAGAGAAAGAGACAGGTGTGATTCGTGAATGGGAGAAGGAAAAAGGCTGAACACACTAATTACATGGAAGGTAGCAGTGACTTGAAACAAGCATTTAGTCCAGAGCTCACCTGCCACTCGATGGCTGAACAGTTCAATAGCTCCTGGCAGGGCGCCTGGGCTGTGTGGGCCGTCTGCTTTTCATGTGAGCGGAAAGCTCAACGGGAGGAAGGAGCGAGAACCCACAGGGGTCACCAGCGATCAGGTAGGGGCAGCGGGATCCGCGCCTGGCCAGGCAGGAGTCCTCTGCTACAGAAGAACAGCCTTGCGGCCATTGTGCAGATCATGACAGCAGGGGGAGCTGTACTCTAACTGCAAATCACAGTGGTCCAAGTACGGGACCACTGTTCCGACACGCAGAGTCCCTCTTTTTTATTACATGAAAATAAGTCATTCTGAACTGGTCATTCACTGTTGGATGGATGGATGGATGGATGGAGAAGGAGAAGATCATGAAGCAAAGAACGTCATATAATATGGAAATATTGAGAGGGAGATGAAAACAGAGAGGGCTATGGAGTCATGGTTGACCAATGTCGCCATATTAGCAGACTAAGTCTCTGTGTCTATGATCAGAAGATCGGTTCGAGCCCCGGCCTCAGCAGAACTGTCACATGTCCGTGGGCCCTTGAGCAAGACCCTTAACCCCCAGCTTTGGGGGCTCTGCATGCTGGCTGACCCTGCACTGCGACCCCCAAGCTATGGAGAACAAGATGGGGTTGGCAAAGAGAAGCATTCCAATGTACCTGTACTTATTGTGCAAATAGCAAATAGAGCATCTTTGTTTGTTTGCTTGTTTGTATAAATGGTTTGACACTATTTGAGCTGCAAAACATCTTCAAACAATTTGTCATGTGAATTACAGAGTAGATGATCACCAGGACGTGGATATTCTGATGTATGAATGAGTTTATGATCACTATGCCTCTCAGCTCTAAATACAGTTAATTATGGCCAGTCTGTTAACACATTGATTAACCATAAGCCCTAGAGAGACTTGGACCAGTGTATCGAACAGTCAGGTCTTGCAATAAAAACAAAATAAAACAAAGAGGGGAAAAAAACTAGCGAATGTCTTTCGGAACAGTTCTCAGGATCCGTGGTGTCCACTTTTTGGTAGCCCTGTCACTTGGCAGTCATCCTGACAGTGAATAACCACAGCATGATTCAGGCAGGGTCATCCAACTCAAACATTAAAGTGCTTTCATTACATCCAATTCCCCGAGCTAAATTGTTCGAAATGTGTAAAAACAGCTCATTATCTGTACAGCTTATAGAATACTCTACATGTCGCTGAAGAAAAACTACGGTCAAATAAATAGAGGCCGAAATTGCATCGATATTCATCTGCTTTCGGAAGAAAAGTAGATATGAGAATGATGCATCCAATTAACAAAACAATAATAGACTTTTGATGGAGGATGTGTGTGCGCACTGTCCTGTAGGATGCCAGTCTCAGGCAGCTGACCTACGGAATCCCGGTGAAGAGCTGGTAAATAAGATGAAGAAGGTTCGAATTATTAACTGCATCGTAGGTGGATTAAATGCCAGGTGGTCAGAGAGGCTGCATTTCCATTAATGAGCGCGTGTCATTCAAGAGGATGACCTCCAAATAAAGGTCATCATTTATCTATGATTAAGTCATAAAGTTATCTGTTATAGGTCTGAGCAAGTCCAGGTGAATGACACAGGAAAGCGTTACGTATTTAAGCTGCTACTACTTCAGGTGTGTGGTAATAGGGAAGTTATTTAGGATGTGACTAGCATATTGTATTACATGCAATCAAAGGCATGAGAAATCAAGCAACACTCCTCAAACGATTCCGTATTAGTCCGCTGCAGAGAAAAATCGTTTAAAAAAACTGAAAATGCATGTCAGAACAGACTATCGACTCACAATATCGACAGAGCGGACGGGATGTTATCCGTTACTGCTGGATGCAAAACTTCTACAGTTAAGAAGGCCTTTATCCTTAACGAGACTGCTGCTGCCGCGCTTGACGCGGACTGTTTCGATTTTCCCGCTGTGACGTACAGCCCCTAAAACATTAAAAATAACTTTCTGGGTTGCTTAAGTGTAAATGAACAGGAAGTGAACATGTCGGATTGACTTAATGGGATGTTCCGTCATCGCTGTTTGTAGTAGCAGAGCACAGAGCCAAAGTGGAATGCGAGAACTCCTGGCTGCAAGCACTCCCCAGGAAGTCCTCATGAACTACATTTCCATCTACATTCCGTATTTTTTTCGGAACACCCTGAAATTGCTGGCACAAGGTTGGCGTGTTCCTTGGATGGGATGCCGGTTGGATATATAATGATTTGGCTGGTTTTTATTGCCTAATATTTCTTACAGTTGTCAGAAATTGAGTGGTTGAAACTGATACCGGGGCCTTATTGCTGCTTGGCTGATAAGCTCTATAAGGAAAAGCTATTACATAAGAGCTGGGATTTAACTGCAGATTCAGGGTTACCTTTGAGTCAACACAGACAAGCTTCAGACTGGTCACTGTGAGACTTACAGGAGTAAAGATTATGGAAGGCGGATCTGGTTTTCCTACAGTATGTGTGTAGAAGAGACCCTTGGAAAGGTTCTACGGACACTTCAGTTATTCCAGCCACAAACGGAAGTTCACACTATGGCAGTGCGTGTGCTTTTTTGAGTTCTCGTGATCACTCTAAGTGAAGCCATATGCAGGAAAGTCAAAGTGGTGAGAAAGAGGAGCCTCCTTTCTGAGATCTGGGGCATAAGCACAGTAAGAAAAAAAACGCTGCTCCGTGTGGTCAGATGACCACAGGACGCGGGGAGATCGGCTCAGATTTGAGATCGCTAAATCCCTCTCTCGCGTTCAGGTCAGTCTCATGTGTGATCTCTTTCATTCCTTTAAAACCCAATCCACCAGGCAATTTGCGACGAGAGGCCGGTGTCTAACAGGTCAATCTCCTTCAAATCCCTTTTTTGGTCTGGAGTTCTGTGACACAAATTGCCCCAGGACAGTATTTGTGCCTGTGATCTATAAAGAGTTGGCGGGTTTGCAAACTTTAATGTACCGCATGATTCTAAAGAGGATTCCTGTTGTGCTCTCAAAACTCAAACACAGAAGGTTTTCAGTTATTCAGTCCACAGGGTTATGTAATAAATTTGAAAGGAATGGCCCAAAACGAAATAAGAGTCTACGGCAAACTGCATCATTTAGAAGAAGGCATAGGTGTATTATGCAGTACTCAAGCTGTAATAATGCATCACAATCCATACTGCTGTATGACACACTCTACATGCTATATAAACAAGAGTAGCTGCTTTGGTGGGACAGACTGAGCGTTCACATTAAAAAATGAAGAAAGCTGGTTCCTTGTTTGCCCAGTCAACCAACAGCCACAAGTGACACAGTAGCCTTGGGATTGTTGACTATCAGTTGCTGGATCCACAACGCTAAACTAATTTAAGTAATGAGAATGGTAGCTCCCGCTCAGCAGATTTCATTTTGCAGCGATTATCCAGCTGCATAATTGGGGAAAAGTGCTACAATATTAATTACGTGAGCCACTGGGATACAATAATCTACTCAGTCGCAAGGTAATGTAATATTTCAGCTATAGTATGCCCACATTTAATTTCCCATTCAGCATCAACATTTTTGATAAATAAAAATATTTCCCAAAATTAAGTCACCGACACATATGTAATTTACTTATCTCAGCAAGCCAAGATTCACAGGCATCTGTAATGAGGCCAAATGTTTACAGAACTGTACTTCTGAGGAGAGTGACAGAGCTTTGATTAAGCCACATACCTCGATGGTTGAGAAGCTGCTATTTGCTATTACTCACTGACATTTCCCGGCAATAACATGCATTTCCCTTTTGTTACCTGCACGTAAATTAGAACAAAGATTCCTGATGAATGCCTCTTTCAGCGCTGCCCATAAACACAGTAATTTATGCCTGAGAGTACAAAATCACAACTGCATTCGATAGAGGATGACACACTTCCCTAAAGAGTGCAGTCATGTCGCCGATAAATGCTGGTATTTAATTCTATTCGTGGCATCAGCCACTGTTCAATAAGAATTCATTCACCGGTCATATCAATGTCGCTGCTTTGATTTTACACCTGTAATTAGCACAGAATATCCCGGCCGTGCTTGCCTGAATAGCAATGCTAAAAACAATTTCCATTTTTATTACAAATAGGGGTTCTAGGAGGAATTGGCTGCTCATTATGTCGACAGCTTCCTGTCATATTTTCTGTGTTTACAAATGGCAGCAAGAAATCACAGAGACTAAACTATAGAAGCCCCCAAAGTCAGGAGAAAAATGTATATGTTATACTACGTTACACATTTTATCATTTAACATATTCATGGTTATATCATACACGGTCAGGTATATTAAATAGTATAATTAGAAACTGTAATGTGATTGGTCTATGTAGGTATGTATTCATATGTTAAAATTTTGGATAAATATTGCTTAATATGCAAAGCTGCTTTACCATCATTCCTAACAACTGCATTTAACTGTGATATGGCCTGTTGGGAATTATTTATTAATGTGCTTATGTCTGGATGGAACAGACAGGCCAGTGACACATTAAAGACAGCTTCTTCTACACATTAACAGAAATGCTTTGCCATGTCGCTCGAGATCATAGAGGGAATTTAACCCAATAGGAATCCATCCCTCGTGGTTCAAATCTCCATACGAGGAGCAAGGACTTAAATTTGGTTTATGAAAGGTATCCATTTCATCCTTGTTCGTAATTTAAGAAAAGAAATAATCGGCACATTGGTTTCATATTTATTTGACCAATCAGATGTCCAGGGCAATTAAAGGCACTTAAATTTCAAGAAATGAAAGGACGAGCAAACAGATGGGATATACCCAAAAATGATTTTATAACTTATCTTCATTAAAGGCAGAGATTTAGTTTATGTAAATAAGCGCTCTGACCTCTTCACCGTCTTAATCAGTGATGAACTCCAGACGCCTGTGCTTGCAAAAGTAAACTGACATGGGGTATGACAGGGTTTTGCAGAAGGAAGTAGGACTGGCTGCCCACATGTGATGATGCAAGGGGTGATGTTGGGTGATGGTAAGATCAGAATGGTTTGCAATACAGAGCTGTAAGTCATAAAGGAATCATCCATCCATCCATCTTCCAACTCATCCTGGACAGAGTGACAGGATATAGAAATCTGATTATACGCGCTGTCATATTTCTGCAGCACGCCTGAATTATGTCCTAGCAAGTCACAGAAATAACTATGGAGATGATTTTAGGCAACATGAGAGACTATAAGAAACCTGTAAGTAACATTTTGTATGGAGGGACACTGTTTCCAGTAAAATTTAAAAAGATAAAAGACATCACAGAATTGCAGCGAGGTGGGAAGAGCAATGAGCACATGAAAGGGTCAGAATGGGGAGCTGTGAAAGGGCCAGAGGGAATAGCTGACAGACAGACAGGCAGACAGACAGACAGGCAGAAAGGCAGGCAGACAGACAGACAGGCAGAAAGGCAGGCAGACAGACAGACAGGCAGAAAGGCAGGCAGGCAGGCAGACAGACACACACTACATTTAGCATTTAGTTATTGATTGCATTTTGTATGAAAGCAAAGCAAAATGCTTAACAGTTTAGCCCACATAAGCTAATGTTGTGGTGACTACATGTATGAAGAGTTTTGAGAAAGCAACTTCAGTATTGCAGTATCTGTCTTAGCAATTGAAAAAAACTGTAAAATTCACACTGCCTTTCCAAACTGATTAGTGTGAGGAGCAGTGACAGACAGTCCAGACTGATGGGCCATTGACAGTATGCAAAGGTGTGGTGACTCCAGAGTCACTTCAAAGTTGTAACACTTTAGTAATCAAACCTCATACAATTCTTTGAATGTGTCGTTCACCTTTGTGTAGCCAGCCCCTATGTCTATAAGCTTCAGAGCTCAAAAGTCTTGGCTAGAAATATTTATAATGTGATTTTTTTACAATCTGTCAGCACCACTGAAAATAGGTTTTTGAAAAGTGTATGTTTAAAGTAGATTTTAACAAAATAGAATAAGCACATTCAAAATTATCTCAGATTATTGGTGCTGAGTTTGTGCTGAATAAAATCATTTGTAACACTTTGGGATAAATGTTGTTTAGATAAGTGAAATATTTAACAGTTTTTCTGAATTGCTGAAATATTAAAAATCATATTGGGAACAAAACTGAATGCCAATTGCTAAAAGTCATTTATTGAATCAGTCAGTCGGCAAAACTTTAAACCATGCTCACCTAGTTAGACACAATTTGCAGATCTCAGTCACCCTTTTTGCAAAACTCGAAACACATTCTCATTCATCAAAACACATTTTGAGCTATGGTGAACTTTGATGCAAAATAGAAAACACAGGCCGCAGAGGTTAAGCGCAGCCAGCACACAGTAGTCATTTAATCACAATGACTCAAAACTGTTCACACACATTTCTAAACATTTGAAGAAGCCAAAAGGTGACCATAACTGAATATGTGCCATAGGTGAATAGGAGCTGAATTTCGATGTCAAGGTACAAATGGGTTACACAGAGGATTCTTTCTTTCTGTGACTCTGGCTTGGCAGCTGCACAACATTTTACTGTAATATGCCTCTCATTTGTTTATTTTTTGGCTTTGTTCTTTACAGTAACTTTTCTGGAGTACTGAATACGGCAAATGTTACATATTCGTTATCAGTCATAACTGTACAGTATACAATTTTTTTTGGTAGACGACCATACTTTTTTTTTATTATAGTCTTACAGTTTCTAATTTACATGCCAACAACTATTTTGACTGGTAGTGTTTTAATTTTTTTGTGAGTTTAGCTTGAATTTTAGGGTTTGTGCTTAGTGGTTTGATTAAAGGAGAGGACATTTTAGGAAATGTGTTTTAGCAATTCAGAAAAACTGTAAAATGTCAAGGCATATCAGACTACTGGGTGAGAGGCCTCAGACTCCAAAGGGTCACAATAAATACTTATTATGCTATGTTTCTTTTATGTTCCTCTTTTTGAGTCTGGTACTATGACAAAAAATTCCCAATCTATCTATCTAGTGCTACTTCATCATTCCATCCTCTTTGTGCAGTGTAGTAATGTACAGTACTGTCAGCAAAACAGCAGGATACTACCACCACCCTGCTTGACCACTGGTTCAGTGTTCTTAGGTTAAGAAAACAACCTCGTCTTGATCCCTTGCAATCATATGTCTTTTCATTGTGGCCAAGCAGAGAAGTTAATGACACATTCACATTGTCATTGTGACTGCCCCCCCCGTGAATATGCAGCCATCAGCAGCCTTTCAGACAGTTAGCCAGACAGAAAGACTTTTATTTTCATTTTCCACTCTGTCCACCTTTATTCTCCACAATCAACCTTATTACTTTCTTTAGGCCTGTAATTAGTCTGTTACACATGTCTTGGGTCACTCTCCTCTAACAAAATAACTCTATTGGACACGCTGCTGCTTTGTACCTGGCTTGGCCTCCTTGCGGATAAAGTATTTCATCATGTGCCAAACAAGCTCGATGGGCTTCAAATCTGTTTAATTTTCATTTTCAGGTATTGTACCTGATTTCAGGTAAGTCACTTCAGCTTTCATAATCACTGCTCTCCCTGGTGGATGGATAAATCATTGCAAATACTTTACACACAGAGAGGTAAGGGGAGGATAATGCCGGCCCCCTTGTTCATTACATCATCGTGGGAGATCTCATTATAGTCAAGGTCCCACCCAGGACCCAGCAGGGGCCAGCTAAGGACTATCGAAGGACCAGCCAAGGCCCCATCATGGAAACAGGGGAAAATTCAAGTGGATAGATAGATAGATAGATAGATAGATAGATAGATAGATAGATAGATAGATAGATAGATAGATAGATAGATACAAAAGCAGACTGCAGATTTATGGTTGCTCACATGTACACAGCAAAATACATTTGGACATTAATAGACAGAAACAGTAAATAACAGATGTCAGTAACAGTGCAAGGAATGTCAGAGGAAGCCCTGGACAGAATTCTATAGTAACGGCTCAGAAAAAAATAATTCTGCACAGTGGGCATCGCACAATAAATGAATGAATGTTCTGTGGATGTAGCTAAGTGGTTGTCGCCCATTCAGACAGTTGGTTACCATAGGGTGACTCGCTGGAGAGTCTAAAGGCTAAGCATAGGAACTGATCCAGGCAGTCTCCAGGGCATCTGTGTAGATGCTACTGATGGACATCCAGGAGTCAGATGGGGTGGTGGCCCCTTTCAGGCACCTCAGGATATAATGGGTAAATCTCTATAATATCTCTGAAGGGATGGTGTCCTGATAACAGCCAGGCTGAAGAATTACATCCTGCAATTTTTCGAATGCCTTGCTGAAAAGGCATCTTCCAGCTTCCCCACCCTTGTTTCAAAATCCAGGTTATGGACTTTGGAGACTTGATTGATGAGGAAATCTACTGTGGTCCTAATTCCTCTTTGATGGCAAAACAGGAGGAGTGAGTGACCCACGATACTTGCAGTCATCCAACGCCTTTAATCCTCGCATGCATTTTATATTTTAAAAATCTGCCTGTCGTCATCATGACGGTTAAGAAGACTCCGCCCACTGTGGGAGGCCTCTCCCATGGCAGGAGGCCCTGCATGATACAGGTGGCAATGCGGGCCGTGATTTGTTTGTCTGCAGAGACTGGGGGGAGGGGGGAGGACCCTAGAGCCCAGTCCCACTTCACGCAATGCAGACAAAGTCTTTCATCTTAGTTTTTTGAGCCAGGGGAAAGAAGAAATACTGCAACAAAGATAAATGTGCAGCTGGCCTTGGGATGAGTAGGGATGGGGGGGGGGTGGAGTAGAGAAAACCTCATTCACAGTTGGGGGTGTGAATCCCAACAAGCGCTCGCTGATAATGAGTACAAATCAGCAGATGGAATGGTGTGGACAGGTACCCCCCTACAGAAAGAGAGGCACACATGTGAACCAGTGCGAACATGTTTTTATTTGGGTAGTAGATACTTCTGTTTGGGGCACATTTTACTTTTTGATGTCCCCATTTGTACAAGCCTACGCAAGTGTTTGACATCAGTCCCTTGTTAACAGGAATTCTGTTCCACGAATTAACCTTTTCTTCATGAGCTCACTTCCTTTAATCACTGCCCGCCTGTGGCCATGAATGGAGGCATCCAAAGTCAGTTTAAACCAGTTGTCTTTAAAGAGTGGCCGAGCTCTGACACCTGGTCATGTGACCATGCAGCTTTATGATCAACCTATTCCTTCACATTCAGTCGCAAGCTTACCAAAGAGTTAGATAATAAGCATATTCAGTTTGCAGTGGCTGATTGAACACTCAGTGATGACCCGTGAAATGTACTGCTTTGACCTGAGAACATCTTCAATAAGTATGTGCTATTTTCTTTGATAAAATTACAAAATCTAAAATCCAACCCATCCTACCCACCTAGCCTCAACATTTTCAGCATAGTTTAACTGATTTTTTAATGAGTGTTTCTTTTATCGATAGTGGAGGGCTGTGTTATACAATAGCACACAGTATTTGTAAAAGTGCCACACTTTGTTTGCCTTGGGGAAGTGGAAGGTAATGTGTTCCTCATAGTCCACATGTCTGGTCTTCAGGTCCATCTAAAAATGTCTGCTGACTGGATGTGTGACTTCCAAAGCACCAATGGCATATAAGCGGCAGAGATGCTACCTGGTACAAGGGGCGGAGCTTAATTTGGCTCCGCTGCTGATGTCATAAGAAGTGGTGCGTTTCCCTTATTATGATTGGTCGAGGGATTATGTCCATAGCTGGTATCATACATGCTTATGCCTCATGTTGCCATTAAACTTTAATATAATAAAAACACATTACATGTATTTATTCATGTTACTTATAATTATGTTAAGGAATAATGAAACATATGAATGCAAGCTAGCGCATAAACGTCCAGCAGGCGTCCGTCCGGCCGAAGCCACGGGTTGTTAGGAGTAAGCACAAGCGCTACGGCGTATTTTAAAAGAAGAAAGCAGCAAAATGTTTTAAAGAAGAAAAATTTTAGCGTTATTTGGCAAGATAGTGGAAAAAAACATATATATGAAAAACAGAGTAAACAAGCATAGTCAGCGTGTGGCACTGCAGACTAAGCCTCTGTATCTGTGATCAGAAGGTGGCTGGTTCAAGCCCAGCCGTGGCGAAAGACATAGGTGCTACATGGTTGTGATTCCTTTATTTGGCAAGATTGGGGGAAAAAAGGACATATATACAAAAAACAGCACACAAGCAGGGCTGCCGAGTGGCGCCGCAGGCTAAGCCTCTGTATCTGTGATCAGAAGGTTGCTGGTTCAAGCCTAGCCTTGGCGGAAGTGGTAAGTGCTATGTGTGTGTAAACCCTTTATTTGGCAAGATAGGGGAACAAAATACATATATATACGAAAAACTATATACAAGTAGCGATGGAGAGTGGTGCTGCAGGCTAAGCATCTGTGATCAGAAGGTGGCTGGTTCATGGCCAAAGACATAGGTGCTACATGGTTGTGATTCCTTTATTTGGCAAGATTGGGGGGAAAAAAGGACATATATACGAAAAACAGCACACAAGCAGGGCTGCCGAGTGGCGCCGCAGGCTAAGCCTCTATATCTGTGATCAGAAGGTTGCTGGTTCAAGCCCAGCCTTGGCAGAAGTGATAAGTGCTATGTGTGTGTAAACCCTTTATTTGGCAAGATAGGGGAAAAAAAGACGTATATACGAAAAACTATATACAAGTAGTGATGGAGAGTGGTGCTGCAGGCTAAGCCTCTGCATCTGTGATCAGAAGGTTGCTGGTTCGAATCCAGCCTTGGCAGAGTAGCTGCATAGATGGTGGAGGGGCCACCGAGAGATAGTGTGAATCGCAAAAAAAAATACTAGTATTTCATTTTTCAAAAAAAATTGTTACAGGGCGGGCTCTCTGCCTCTGTTGCCGCAATCAAGAGGTGCCCGCTTCGAGCTTTGGCAGAGTAGCATCTTTTATCGTTCGCGTACGTGTTTGAGAGTCAAAATTACGAAAAGACCAAACCTGAAAGCGACTGGTGAGTGGCTCAGTGGGCTAAGTTGCTGTGCTGGTGATCGGAGAGTTGAGGTTGGTGGTTCGAATCCTCCCTCAGCAGAGTGGTTACAGGGTGTGTGCGTGTGTGTGAGAGAAAGAGTGAGTGAGAAAGTGTGAGTGTGAGAGAAAGAGTGAGTGAGTGAGTGAGAAGGAGAGCAGGAACAGGAGCCTGCCCTGTAACAATTTTTTTTTGAAAAATGAAATACTAGTATTTTTTTGCGATTCACACTCCCACCTATCTCTCGGTGCCCCTCCTCATCTCTGTTGCCTCTCCTCTATCTCTGTGGCCCCTCCACCATCTATGCGGCTACTCTGCCAAGGCTGGATTCGAACCAGCAACCTTCTGATCACAGATGCAGAGGCTTAGCCTGCAGCACCACTCTCCATCGCTACTTGTATTTAGTTTTTCGTATATATGTCTTTTTTTCCCCTATCTTGCCAAATAAAGGATTTACACACACATAGCACTTATCACTTTTGCCAAGGCTGGGCTGGAACCAGCAACCTTCTGATCACAGATATAGAGGCTTAGCCTGCAGCACCACTCGGCAGCCCTGCTTGTGTGCTGTTTTTCGTATATATGTCCTTTTTTCCCCCAATCTTGCCAAATAAAGGAATCACACACATGTAACACCTATGTCTTTGGCCACGGCTGGGCTTGAATCAGCAACCACCTGACCACAGATAAAGAGGCATAGTCTACAGTGCCACACGCTGACTATGCTTGTTTGCTCTGTTTTTCATATATATGTTTTTTTCCCCTATCTTGCCAAATAACGCAAAAATTGTTCTTCTTTAAAACATTTTGGTGCTTTCTTCTTTTAAAATACGCCGTAGCGCTTGTGCTTACTCCTAACAACCCGTGGCTACGGCCGGACGGACCCCTGCTGGACGTTTATGCGCTAGCTTGCATTCATCCCGCTATATGTTTCATTATTCCTTAATGGAATTAAAAGTAACACATAAATAATGACATGTAATGTGTTTTTATTCTATTAATGTTTAATAGCAACACGTGACATAAGTATGTATGATACCATATATGGACATAGCCCCTCCACCAATCAGAATAAGGGACACGCCCCCTGCTTGATGTCTCCGCCTTTCTCCACTGCCTCCAGCTATAGAATACTCCCATGTAGCCATCGAGAAACGAATGCCATCCGGCTATCTGCGCTGTCTCTCACCGCTATGTCATTAGCATTTCTCAGCTAATAAGCTAATCATTTCCACTACACTGCCACCGTTGCTAACGGATCGTTAGCTCTGCTAATCTTGTAGCGGGTACTCACATTCTTGGAAACCTTACTACTAAGTACTGTAGCTAATTGTGGCTTCAGCGCTGCCAGGCTAATAAGGAGTACAGCCATTCACCGCACTGGGTATGTTACTTCCATACTCCTAGACTGCAGCTGCTGCATTAGTTTCCCAGTAACTAGTTGCCCAGTCACTGGTTCCACTACATTATTTAAGCTCCGTTAATAAGACGCACTATTTGGGTCCCTGTGCGAAGAGGTGAGAGAATGGGACTCAAATGCTTATAATGATGATTCTGACATACAGGCTTCCTCTCTGTGCTGCTTATTTCCTTCTGGGCAAAATTTAATTTTTATGTCACCAGAAAAGACATGGTGTTACTGCACATAGCAGCACTGTCAAAGCCTTGCAGGATCAGGATCAGAGTTTTGTTAATGCGTGTTTTTCTTAAATGTTGAGTTCAGATCCCCCCCCGAGTTCGCATGCGCTCATTCGGCATGCCCTCCATCTGAATAATCGCATTATCACAGCTGAGATGATTTTTAAGAGACGGCTTTACGGCGTGTCTTCCCCTCCTTGACTCCAGCTCAATCAGAAAGGCTCGTAATTGTACAGGGCCTCCAGCTGCCTTAATTACTCTGGATATTAATAAATCCCGAATCACTCGAGGCAGTTATCTTGAGATCTTTGCCATCTTTTTTTTTTCTTCCCTCCCATCGAGTTCACTTTCTTTTCAAGGAGAAGAATGACAAACAAAGGCATATTTAAACCGCAATTAATTAGTTATTCCTTGATTAAACACACCTCCCTGATTTCAGCGTTCGACTTTTTTTTTTTTTTTTTTGAAGAATCTACAAATGTCACAGGCATGAAGAATGATGCCGATGGATCCATTGTGCATCTATTATTACATCTCACAGGTGAAATGTGCGCTGCTGTGTTGGCACCAAATGATGTGTTTTTTTTATGTCCACTAGCTTTTCCAGAGCTTGATGTTGCGGTTTAATGCCCAAACATCACCGCTCTTCTCAATATAGCGGGAAAACATAGCTTAGCTCTGTTTGTAAAGAGCCTTCTGTAGTCTATTAAACTCATATTGACCAAACCCATAAATAGATTCCATGGCTTCCGGTTCTTCCTGTGATTGATCTCCATCGGATGTGGTGCTACAGTCAACATGCAGGCGTGTCAAACAATGTTTATTTACCAACATCAAATATGTCACCTTCTGGTTTCTCAGGTCACCTCCCTGTGCCTATTTTTCGCCTGTGACATCCAGCTGCTTGGCGGGGGGGGGGGGGGGGGGGGGGGGGGGGAGTGGTGATTGATTATTGCAGTCAGTGCAGTCCAGATGAGCACACAGACATGTCACGTAACTCTCTGGGATGGTAGGCCTGAATTGATTGAATCTGGAGGGGGTGATGTGTCAGAGGTGGACAGTTTGTTTCTCCTTATAATAATGGACACACTCAGCAGAGTTGGACTGTAACACCCTGACTCATGCTGTGGTGGAGTTGCATCCTAAAGCAAACTTCAGTACAAGGACTCAGCGGGGTAAGGATCATTGACTGCATGGATAGCATGGTTTCCTGACAGCACTAGAGTGGTTTTCTGCTTGTAACAGGGGGCAGAGTCTTTGCACTTCTCCATGAAGTGAGAGATATGATCTTGGGTGCTAGAGCTGATTTGTTTGTTTTTTGATAGTATGATTTGAGGTCCCCTATAAGGATGCTTCCAATAACTCATGATATGCCCATGGGTTCAGAAGTGAACATGAAAATACACGAAAAAAAGATCGTAAGAAGATTTTTCTGGGACCAAGCACATGCGGAACTATAGAGGAATCAACTGCCCTGTACACCTCTCATTAGTCGAAGAAATCTCTGCTAGGGTCAGACACTGAATAAGTAAGGTCATATTTGAAATTAATAAGAAAAAGTTATTTAAAAGGAATAAAACTGTAATATCTCCCCATTTTCAGCAGATCGGTCATTAACACCACCAATTAAACGTCTTGTGTCTAAGAAGGATGGATGCTTAGACTCAAAGCTCATGGGACTGAAAGCTGGTAGCTTGACTGCCTGTTAGATTAGTTTTGTCCGCTGGTCCATGGAACACTATGACACAGTTTGCTCAATGTGACTTCATTAATCGGAAGGTCTTTGTCTAACGATTACCAATACCGATAGCCCAAATGCTATTATACTTATTTATGTAGCAGACACTTTTGTCCAAAGTAATGTAAATGTCAGGAAGGCTTGGAGTCAAAGACCAAAGTCATCCAAAACATAGTCAGCCTGGAGCTGTGGTGTTTAAAGCCCCAACATTATGCTTCCAGCCATGCGATGTGAACCCACAACCTTCAGTATCCATGCATAGATTCCAATCTCACTCAGGAACACACCATCCAACAGGAACTGCCATTGCTTTCAGAAAATCACATCTTCACTACACCATTCTGTCCCTTCTTGCAGCAATAAATGAAAATAAACAAATTCATAATCAATTTAGGATGTTTTCTTATCAAACCTATTTTAGCTTGCGTTATCAGTTTCTTTTCCATAAATAATCGATTCTTTCCTGGTGTGTCCAACATTGTTTTAAGTTCATATGGCAGCAGAAAGCCCTGCTTCCCTCCCAGCAGCAATATTTCTAGAAAGAAGTGGCAAGGGCACGTTAAAAATTAAGCTGCTCCCCAGCCAGTTATTCAACGAGCAGCAACAGACCACCCAACTCTCATGGCTTTGATTAAACACTTCCATTAACGGGATTAATCAGAATCACCATCGCTGTGCTCCCAGTCCTCCAGTTCACCTTTGTCATTTTGTGCTTTTTTTGTTCACAGAAAGCCCGTTTCGGGAAAAGCGACGTGCCTTTTTCAAAATTGCAAAAACCGAACAACATTGTTCATGAAACAAATTCAAAATTAATGCTATACTGTGAATGAAATGCCCTCAATTGTGATAATCATCCAGTTATATCTGTATGACCCCCCAGAGACAGAACTATTAAAGCACCCCCAGTTCTAAGTTACTTATATTATAATACTTTAGTTGCAAGGTTATTTTCATTTGGGATCCCTGGTTTAAGAAAGACTGAAAACTAAATTTAACTATGTAACTACATGCACACCATGTTTGTGTTGATACAGCATCCCCTTGCATCATAAGACACAAACTGTATATTATACATCTAAAGATCCTAAATTGTTTATGTATGTCACACAAGTTGTTGTTAATGTCTTGTATTAAAAAACAACACGAAGTGTCTGTTTGAATCCGGGTGAAGAGTCACACAGCATCTACTTGGTTATTTTTACCCCAACCTTCTCTCTCCGTAAAAACGTAAACACTGTGTGTCTTGCATGGTTGCATGTCACTTCAGTGGCAGAAGGTGCCAAAGTGAGGGGCGGATTTGAAAGGTAGGATCCATTAAACACAAAATGTACCCTTGACCTTGCAATAGTGAGTTAGCCGAAGGCAAACCGTAATCTTGCTAACTAGCACTAGCACTAGCTACAGGGCTTGCAATTTATTTCTCACAATGGGGGAGAATTCCCCTCTAATGCTTAGCACCTTGGGGAGGAATATTAGTTTTTTGGGGGCTGAAATAAAAAGAACTACGTGGACTCAATAGCATTTGGCATGGGATTTTTTGTGGAATCTGCTTCCCTCTTCCTCTTGACAAAATGCAAATATCACCTGTCTGCTGTATGCAACTGGGTCCAAATTGCACCTTCCTGCTGTATACACCTGAGTGCAAATAGCACCTGCTATATATATATATACACCTGGGAGCAAATAGCACCTGCCTGCTATATAAATCTGAGTGCAAATAACACCTCCAGTACTTTATATACACACCTGGTTGCAAATAGCCACATTAGCTATTCACCCTGGGTGAAAATAGCATTGTTGGCTACTGACAACTGGGTGCAAATATCATCTGCCAAAATAATAATGAAGCCCGAATTCAATGAAAAATCCGTACTGGTTCAGATGTGCTAAATGACTTTTTTAATAGTTTTAAAAGAGGGATAACAACTGAAAATAATTCCTAAAAAATACTGTTCATGTCACTGAGCACTATTTCCATCCTTGGTCCAAATAAAACTTTTTATAACAATACATCTTCAGTAAACAGTTTCTGCAAAAGTTTTCTACGATATAAAAAGAATGAGATGCTGTGTTCCTCTTCCAATAAAGAAAGGGAATATTCAGAAGAGTGAAGACGTTTGTTTAAAGAACCGCTCCCCGTAGTCAGACAACTGAGAGCAGAATCGTTTTGTGATTGATGTGGGAGTTGCTCTTAGCTGGGGTGTTTGTTATGCTGGACTCTCTCAGACACACAGTAAAATGAAGCTGCACAAGGTCAGAAGGAAATGCTGAGAAGAAAAGAGAGACAAAGTCTGTCTGGCTGAGTCTGTCAAACTGCATCCTGGAAGCTTGACAGTGTAGATGAGAATTCTTCAGAATTCTGCCCTGTTTTCCTGAAATAATACAGAATGTCATTTTTTTCAGTTGAAAATGGAATTTATTTCCTCTGCTAATTAAGCATTTCAAAAACAAATAAAAGCGCATGTAGTTCCACTGGTTTGACTTGATCACTTATCATGCATAATCTATATACTATAGCATGGCTATGAGAGTCACCCTGCAATTCAGGGCACTTTTTTGAGACCCGCCTGGGTTGGTCTTTAATCCAAAATGACTTGGGCTTTCATATGGTCTCCATATGCTCCCACCATCTTGTAACTCGCAGCTTTGCTGCACATTCTCTATGGACCACAGCTGTCCGTACTATCTTACTATCTTTACCAGTCCATCTGGATCCTATGAACCAGGGCTGGGCAATCGTATCCGCAAAGGGCTGGTGTGTTTGCAGGTTTTTGGGATAACCTTTAGGTCAGCTGTTCAAACCCAGGTGCGAGGACTCTTCATCCAATCTGTCCTCTAATTAGTAATCTAATTAGGGAGTTGCATGGAAAACCTTCATACCCAACGGCCCTTTCTGGATAAGGTCTGAATTTCTGCTCACCCTTACTCTAAACCATTACACAGATCCAGCTTCAAGCTCCACTTATGTTCACTGATGAAATCCTCATTGCTTTCATGTTTCTTTCTGTCCATTTATAAGAATGGTTTGCAGCACTAGTCTCCACGCAGCCAAGATTTTGCTTGGTTCATGTAGTACTGTGAGTTTACTGAGATGTTATGAGGCTTTCCTTAGAAGGAACTAAAAATTGCTCAAGTAAATGATCCCACACAAGCTCTACCATGCTTCTGGCAGGAAAGGGGAGATTTATGGATCTCAGTGCAGGGTTATAAAATTAAAAAAAACAAAAAAACTGTCATTGGATCTAATAGCCTTACATGCCTGTTCTGTAGCTCATACCACTAATCTCAGGAATATTGAAGTCTGGACCCAAACACCTCTCCCCCAAAAGCACTGGTCAGTCCACATGCTGCTATCACACTTTTTAGATGGTCATTACAGTTTGGGTTTTGTGAGGGTTATGATTGTTTGTTTGTTTGTTTGGTATTGCTATATTGCTGTCTACTTCTCCCAGAACAATTTCCTTATTCCAGACATAAAGTACGAAAGACTGAGGTTTCCATAACAAGAGAATTTAAAATTATACCCGCTAAAATACAAGAATGAGACCTACTGGTGAGATCATTTAACTATAATTTGAAAACATTAAAATCATGTCTTGCCTACAATCATCAAATCCACCCAGTAGAAAAGCAGGAAAGGCATGCAAAATAATTTTACTTAATGTTTTCCAGTCTAGCAAAAACTACGTGGAGGATTTTTCATTTTGGTCTTTTACAGTTTGGGCCTGGAATGTCATTTTCCGTGCAATTAAAATCCTACCCCAAAGAACACAATCATCTGGCTGAGAGCTCATGGGAGTGAAGTCTGAGTCTTCAACGAAATCAGCTCCACTATACATGCGGCTTCACCCTAGTTATTTATTGTGCTTAATCTGAATAAGAAGAAAAGCACGAGATGTCATGTGACCCCGTCTCTCCATCCTCTGGGCCACATGGACAATCCCCTTAAGCATGAGGCATGTGAGGTTTGCTGTCCGTGAAATACAGACCCTCCCATATGGACTTCCCTCTAACAGGAGGTTGCACACTCATTCTAGCAGGTCAGAGAATGTAACATCTTAGAATGAGGCTTGTTGTAACATATTAAGAAATCTGAAACCTACACTCTCATAACCATGGGCATGCATCATTCCCGTAACGGGACACTCACTAGTTGCATATTCGACTTACAGTAGGAGCGACTAATTAAGGAATTCAAACCTATGTTGTTTCCTAGAAAGTTCTGATGGCCCGTGAATACTTGTCAAACTCTGGGACGCCTGCGAAAGCCCCTCACTCTCATTAGTTCTCGGTTCCTTGCAGCGCTTGGCAGAGTCTCTATTCATCCTGTGAAAGACAGTGAGGCTTCAGACCACCATTATCATCCTAATCTAACTTCTGCCACATCAATCTCTCAAGCCAAGGTCATTATAAGGCTTTGTCTAATTTCCTGTCATTGATCGAGAGTCTGTTGCCACTCTGTATCTGATGACTTCCTCCTCCTGTTTTTTGTTTCATGACCAGCCCCCTCTGCAGTACTGGGTACTGTAACGACTTCCACGTATTGTGTTGGTATTAATGAATCAGAACTGTCATTCATTTCGTAAAATGGTAAGATCTGTCTTTGCCAGTGATGTTTAGTGAGACTCCTCCTTGTCCCTTAATGCCCCTGTGACCAGTGCTGAATTGTTTCTTAGCATAAACAAAAAACAAACAAACAATATAAAGTGATGAGCTCTCATACATGCTTCCTGGGCCACTGGGCAATGAGGGAGGTTTGGCTCCTTCCTGGACCGGTCCGACATCGTGAGAGTCGCCCCTGGACCGGTCTGACATCGTGAGAGTCGCCCCTGGACCGGTCCGGCATCGTGAGAGTCGCCCCTGGACCGGTCTGACATCGTGAGAGTCGCCCCTGGACCGGTCTGACATCGTGAGAGTCGCCCCTATGAAGTCAGCTTCACATCTCACAATTTCCTCCCTCAGGGAAGCGCCGATTCATTTTCCACTGAAGTTGGTCAGACTGAATCACCTCTCCCCGCCATGGCATTGTTTCAGAACAGTGATATATAAGAGGGAGATCGGACTGGTTCAAGCCCTCCATTCATCACAATTCTTATCTTTTTCTAAAACCCCACCCCCCCATTTCCAGTCATGCACTTGGTGGGGAAAAACCAAAGCATGATACCAAACCGTACTTCATAAAAATCTCCTCCAAAGGAGAGAACTCCTCAGATGCCTTGGACTCTCAGTGGCCCCCGTAAATAATTGAAATGCACCTGCATTTACAACTGGCCACTGCACGGTCTGACCCCACCCTGCCAGGAAGCCTCTTCTGCATAATGCATGGAATCTCAAACAGAGAATGATGAAAGATCGATCAGGAGGGAAGCGATACCGACATCTTAGGTGGGCCACCCAAACAGACTGCCTCATGGCTACATGCGCACACATCGGAAAGAGAGACAGAGAGATGCAAAACATTTTGCAAACTTAACTTTTTCTTCAATTAAATAACTACAAAAACATCTTCAAAGGCCTTAATCTGAAGGACACAAAAAGTAATTAATCGGCTGCTATAACCCTTTTTGTTACATTTGCTTCAGTATTAATAATTAAATATTCCTTGTGTATATGCCAAAAAAAATGCAGTCATTTCGATTTTTCCATTTCAATGTTGCAATAACAAAATGTTAATCTCCTTTTTAAGCATTCATATATTGTAATCACTTTTTAATTGCCGAAAGAATTTGCAGTAATATTATTTGCTGGAATGTGACAGACTGACAGGAAGAGATCCTGTATTGTGAAAGTGGTGGTTTCTGTTTCAGAGGTCTGAGCTGAGATGTGCTTGCTGGGTGGGCAGGTATATGGTTGGGGGCGTCTCTTCTGGGGCCTGATGTGTGGTGAGAGGAGCAGGCGTCTTCCTTTTCACGGGTCATGTATGTAGGAAGACCCTACTACAAACACATTAGTGCTAAGGGTCAACTACTGTTAGCTTCAAGCAGAAACCCCTAACAAATCCATTATTTCTCAATTACTCAATATATGTTGCTGTGCATAATATTTGGCCAGCAGGTGGCAGTGTGGCTAAGGAGCGGGAATCTCTGATCAATGGATAACAAGTGTGAGCGTGACTACTGGGCTATGGATTGCTGTTATACATCATGGAGGATGGTTCCTAATGTTGTAGTCAATCTTGAAATCTTATATTGTGACACATCATAATACTATAAACACAGAAATAAGTGTATGACACTTTCATTTTCATGTTTATATTTTTCTTTTGTGAAATTTAAGACTAAGACCTAGGCTGAGAGAAACAAAATTATTTTATTTGACAAATGTATTCTTTGTTGAGGCAAACAACACAATCACAGATAATGTTACTGTGTGTGTGTGTGTGTGTGTGTCTTTGTGTGCATGTGGTCGGGGTATACCTTACCTTGTGGGGACCAAATGGCAGTATCTTATGTCCCTGTTATGCCTTGTGGGACCCGTTCAAGTGAGCAAAGCCTCATCTCTGGTACACAGGAAATACAGACCCCCCCAAACCAATCAGCCCCCTCTGGGACTCTCCATAAGGTCTGGCATGTGACACCCCCTGTTGTAGCAAACTCCAGCCTTTTCTCTAAAGGAGGTTGGCATATTATAAAATATGTATTTAAATCAGCCAGAAGATTGATTGTTAAAACCCAAACAAACAAACAAGATGTCGGCTAATTGAGCGAGTTTCCACTCCAGACTAAACCCTGCAAGACACTGTTTATCATATTCCTGTGCACCTGCATCCGCTAATGTCCAAACTCACATTTCTCCTTACGCTCCATCTCTGTTTTCACAGATTATTGTAAAAGTTGCACACTATGCAAAGGTTATTGCACCATATTGTTTTCATTTAAGATTTGCAGCTTGACAGATTTAATTCTTCCTGGAAATTTCTCTGTAATACCACTAATATGAATACATTTTTGGTCAGATTTTATTAAGGGAAAAAAAAAAATCAAAGAGTAAAAGTAATTTATTTTATAAAATGCAATAAGGGAAGGGGGAGAGCTTAACGTAATGTCATGAATCCAGCTTGTAACTGGAACCATTCAGGGCTAAATCTTTGCATCTGTATGCTGACTGCTTGGGGAACACAGAGCCCTTTTACCTCACTAAAGAATGTTTTATCTCGCTTTAAACCCGACTCAAATAGAACATGGGGGAAGATCAAACAGCACAGGCACTGGTTCATGGCTGCGGAATGCGGTAAAGCCAAAGGCATCGTGTGAATCGCAAGCTTTGCCATGTACTGTAAATAACGCCGATATACTTATTTTCGAACTGTATACAGTAAAACTTGCAGTGTTAAGCAGCAAATTGGCTGCGCCCAGAGGGATTTTCCTCTCTCTTATTACTACCAAAGTGTTTTTTTTCCATTCCCTTTTCATCAAATTCTTGCTTTTAAGATTAACTGTCGATGCACGATGCCGCTCTGTCCAATTTCCATTAAAAGCTTCGGCACCACTGTGCTGGGAATTACGATGCGCAGAAATAAATTGAACTGGATTCCTCAGCCAGTGATGGCAACACCGTGAAAGGGTATACACCTCTAACTTCCTCTCGGAGCTTTTCTTCTTTCAGTGGGAGTATGGCCTTTTTACGCATAGGATCCTCCACTCTCCAGTGCAATTCCTGATTAAGATCCTCACATTTCTGGCACCAGAGAGGTAAGTCTCAGATAGTCTCTGACACAAACCGACACCAGTCCAGAGACGGGTGCCTTCTTGAGAGTTCCATGCAGGGTACTGGAAGACACCCACAGGAGTACTAGATGCTAATTATCTTCCTGACCAGGTAAACTGCATCTGGATGTTCTCCAGAGCTGATGGATGTTTTGTCATTTTTTTCCCTTTTAATTACTCCTATATTCAGGATCTAACAGCCCATTAAATGAAAATGTTAATGTGATTGGAACGTTACTCATAACCTTCCAATTTATCAGGGAATACGGGCAACGTAAAGAACCATATTCTGATCAACTGACATTACAGGTGGAAATAAACATGTAATAAAAGCAATCTCCATTTTCTGGCAGGCATTCAACTGGATAAATACAATTCATTATACAGCTGATATTCATTGTCCCCTTTGCATATCAAGTTTGACCGAAAGGACCCAGCTCTGCCTAACAGAACTGGCTCAAATATATTTATATACTAAATTAAGGAGGAAGTGGTCATTATAAGGGAAATGAGTTTTGATAAGCCCACAGTTAATACGTTTATCATTTCCTGGTGAGGAAATTCAAAATTACCCTCCATTATCGATGTTTTATTTGATATACAACAAACTAGACATAGACGCTAATTTATTGCAGTACAGCCTTGAGTAAACGTTGTCCTTGAGCTAAGATTTACTCTAGGGAGGAATTGCAACAAATATTTGCAGAGTAACATGCTGGAAAACTGCACTGACTACCTGGGGGGAAAAAAATCATGTGGCAGTTATGCTATCCTCAGTGTCAATTCTAGTTAAATGCTGGAAAAACTGAAATATTGAAATATGTAAGGTTTCAGTAAGGTTACATTTGATGACGTTTTACAACCTTTTCATCCATATACGTGTCTTTTTTTTTAAAAGAAAAGTAGAAATAAGAGCAACATTATATGTTAATTGTAAGCATCTGTTTTGCACCCTGATGGATCTCAACCTTGTGCCCTGAAAATACCTCCGTAAATATGGTATACATGATGTCATCAGTTTTCACTTGTAGATTTCAGCATGGGCGCTGCATATACACATGATTCACAGCATTCAGGATATAACTCTTTGGTATACGGAAGAACAGCAACATGAAGTCTACTGACCCTCCTTTATAACAGACATCTCAGCCACGCAATAACCTAGAGCTCCATAAAATGAAAAGGAATGAATAGCCCAGAAAAAATGGAGTTCAATAACACATAAGAAGTCCGAATGTGTTCTAAGCTGGACTGTTTCATAGTATCATGGTACTGGGTCACTCTCCTGGCTGGCATAGATGGCCAGTGTGGGGGGGGGGGGACTTTTTAAACTTGGAATACAAAGCCAGGAATGGGAGTAAGCTGATGTAACTACAATTAAACATAGGTGAGGCACTTTTATTTGCTGTTTGAAGACCGGATGTGTGGTGAAAAAAGCTGATAAAATGTCATCGTCACTAAATCGTTTGAGACAAGATTTATATCGATTCTTGACAAGGGGTAGAGCTTTCAAAAGGGCAAGGGCAGAAGTCTCCAGAACGTTTGTAATGCCAAGGGAATCCCGTATTAGCATGTTTGTGAACACAAGTTTGTTTACAGTTTGAGTTTATTAGTGTAAGTAAAACTTTTGGAAATTGGTTTGTGTTTGGTTGGCAATTCGTGACTGTCAGGATTTAAACTATGAACGGATGTTACACTTATGTAGCACTTTTCAAGACACCCAAAGCACTTTACAGAACCAATTGGGACCCATTTCAACCCCTACCACTGTGTAGCCCCCACCTGGATGATGTGACAGCCGTCATTCGGCACCAGTACTTTCACCACACAGTAACTAAGGTGGAGAAGGGCATGAGAGAATTCACCAATTAGGTGGCCAGATTTGACAGGGCCAAAGGGGGCAATTTTAACCAGGACTTTGGGGTACCCCCCTACTCTTTCAAATGATGCCCTGGGACCTTTTATGATCTCAGAGAGTCAGGACCTTGGTTGTACATCTCATCTGAAGGACAGCACCATTTTTACAGCACAGTGCCCCCCACACTGCACTGGGTCATTGGGATCCACACAGACCACAGGACGGACTAAACTGCTAACCACACCAGCACCTCTTCCAGCAGCAACCCAGCTTTCCCATTTTGGTCAGGCCTAAACCTGCTCAGATGGATTACTTAGTCTGAACTGCAGGTGGTTTGGCTGCTAACAAACTAGAACATGTTCGTGCAAGTTATTTAGCTATTTTAAATATTTTATTTCAGGAAGGTCTGATTGCTAGTATTAATTTCAAAAAGGGAGCACAAGCTAAGAGGCCATTCAGAGAATCCACGGCTTTCAGCTCACAGCCAGATAAAGCCCATTAAACTAGAACTCGAATTCATTAAAAAAGCAAAATATGTTCAAATGAAGTATGCAACCAAAATAGTAGTTTGAAAAAAAAAAGAAATGGTTTCTAATAAAACACATATATATACAAAAGTAGCAATTAATGAGGGAATGATCAATATTGGTATTAATCAGCATTAATTTTCTGAAATTATTTGATGTTGTAGGAATAAAAATGCCCATCCCTGTATTGTGCATCTGGTCCCTGTAATTTGCCAATAGATTCGCCCTTTTTTTGCCTAATCTATTCACCCGGGACCAATCACAAGCAAGAAGTGGAAGCGTGAATCCGTTTCAAAGAAAATTTGAGTGCCTGTTTCAATGTGCTGCAGACTGTTCTGGAAAGCAGAACAGCACTCCACTGCTGAGCATTCAGCCCCTGGATGGGCTTCGCTGTCGGTACTCTAACATGGCCGGGCCTGCCAGCTTAATCCCCAGCTCCTTGCTGTCAGGAGGCTTGAGGCCGACTCGAAGGCCCTGAGGTCCTGTCCCTGTAGTGCGACTTCCTCCTTCCCCTTCAAGTTATCAGCACTCAGGCAGCCTCAGTGATGCGAACATGCAGACGTGAGACAGGTGACACTGCAGATCACCGGCAGGACGACTGTCTTTCTTCAGAACATGAAAAGTGTTCCACACCAGGCTTCCATTACCCCCCACACTTCCCAGTTTAAACTGCCCTAGGCTGAGGATGGGGATTAACCCAGTTTTGACTGGATCTGGTTGCTGCCCATGATGCTGACCGTACTTATAGCTGTGGAACTCCAAAATGGGCAGGATCCTTTTCCAGAGCTTCCACCCTGATTCTGTTGGCTGTCTACTGGTACTATACTGGTACCACAGGCTTCTGTACTCAGACCTGATTACCATCACTTGAAGGTGCTGTGGAAGGACAGTGTTTTTGTACATATGTACATGTTTTTTTTATTGAGTGACGGGTCTAAGTTTGGTGACAATAAACAAATGCATTTGTTTGCTACTGGGACAACAAAGGTGCATGAAAAGCTGGGACACTGGCAAAGAGCAGCCCTTTGATTCTGCTGCTTTGCTCTGAATATTAATGCGATGCTGAGTAAAAACACAAAGGAAAGGGTGACATTTGAGGCTAATTAATAAAATTGATCAAGTGAAGATTACTTCAGCAGATCAGATACAATATATAACATCCAGCCATCAATTTTATAAAAGCATCTTCTGGTGAAGGCAATAGGGACGATTTATAACGACAAAAACAACTTTATAATAATTTGAGCCTAAAATAACATGAGTGAAAGAAAATAGGAGGGAAAATCGCCAGTCTAGGACTATTGAAAGAATTGATTTAAACTAGTTTACTTTGAAGTCTGTCAAGAGCCAAGCTTTGGAATCGAAATCCTGTGTTTTCTGTGGGTCCCAGTGAGACTGCGGGCTGACAGGGACAAGCAGCACACAGTTCCGTCAACCGCCGGCTGCCCTCTGTCTCCTGTGCTGTGGGTTTCAGTGAGTGATATGGTGGACCTGAAGGAGAACGTCCTCAGTCCTGAGACAGGGATGCCCTGATAGGCAGTGTCACTGGACAGTGATGGGTAGATGGGGGCCGAGCCGAGGCCAGCTGGTTTGTGGTCTCTGGGCTCCATGGTGTCACCTCCGTACTGGAGAACCTACATGGAGCTCTACTGGTGCACCAACAGGAAGCTTCTCAAGATCTTGTTTGATTTTTAATATGTATTAGATGTATCAACATATAAAGTAACTTAGAATATCTTACAAATAAATCTAAAATTAATCAGCTCTTAACAGTACAGAGTTGCAGACCTCTGTGGAGTACACAAACAGGATGTACCCCAGCCTTGCAGTCTGCTGAGTGAGTAAACCCTGTCCCCGATCCGTTGTTGGAAGATGGATGGGTCGATGGATGGATGGATGGATTTCAGGACTAAAAAGTCAGGTAAAAAGACACATACTGTCTGTCCTGCCAAGTCATGAATCACCAGGATTACTGGATGGATGTGATTCTCAGGGGTGAGGGCTTGTAGAGGCATTACAGGCAGAAGAATATCGATTTTATCAAGAGTATCGATTCTTTTTTTTTTTTTTGCCTAATCTATAGAAGAATTTGTTATAGACAGGGCCATAGCCAAAAATTCTAGAACATCACCTTGACCCCCCTCCTTAAAAATAGTGCTACATACTGTACAGGCAGTGACCAGGTTTACGAACAAGATCTGTTCTCTAACTCTGTCTTTAGGCCGAATTTGAGTCAAGTCGAAAAAATAATACAGTACATAACAATAATAATAATGCAAGTAATAATAATACAATTAACTACTTGCGTTACTGTAGCCGTGCAATGTTCTCACAAGTGTCACAACGTAGTGCGTAAGGTCATTATTATGCACCGTTGTATTTAGTCTAAGTTTCTTTATATGATAGACTTTACAGTAGTGCATTCAAAAGCATAAGCAATGTAAGTCAAATATTCTTAACCCAGGGGGTGCCTGTATTTCTGTACTGGGCCCCATGAATCTGCCACAGTATCCATGTCCCAACTCTGCCCCTGAAGACAGAGACACTGAAAAAATAATGTGATCCTACCCAATGAGTAGCTTTGGTCCAATTTGCCCAGTACTACGGTGTGATGGGGGAACATGCTATGCCTGTATTTCTATCACCAACCAATGAACCGTTTCGGCTGGTTAACGTCCATGCAAACCCTCTACACAAACTAGTGTCAATGTCAACTCTCACCCACAGGGTTTAGCAAAACTCAAATAGCCAGTAGCGGTCTTCAGAACACCAGTGATTTCCACTGAGTCACGTGTTAAGAAGCCCAGGGACACCAACACAGCCCTTAAAATTAATCCATCTTCAGAGGATAAGCAGAATATATTTAGGAGCAGTAATTATTTATGGGGTCAGCAGGGGACATTAGTTTCCCTCTGAGGATGACATTCCAGATCAACACGGAAATAGATTGCTGGATGAAAGTTACTGTGATTGATGATGTGGAATTGACATCTAGTTATTATGGGGGCCAAAGTGTGTCTCCAACAGCATGGAGCAAAAAATAATACAAAGACCTCCACCGTGCGCGTGGGGTGCCCCAAAGTAACTGGGCTGGAAAACTCTGATTTTTAAATAATGTTTTTTCCAAACCATAACTGGTGCTGTGAAACATTCATTGGGGTTTTTCTTCCAGGGATAATTTCCCAGAAGCTGAGGTCAGCAAAAAAATATTGGAGACGCCTTCTGTGATTTACTTATGAAGGGGTGACAGTTTTATCTTGTCACATACGGAGGGTATAGGACATGTCTGTGCAATATTTTATAAACTCATTTATAAAATCTTAAAATGCTTGATATGCCCATAATGTGTTCATGATGTCTGTTTTCACACCTTGAACACTAGTTGCAAAGCTAGATGGAGTTGGTTCACACTTGCAGAGATGAATATCCAGTATGCATGCAATGTAAGTAATGCATTGGTCTCCAAAGCCACGGTGAACCATGATGGATGGCATCAAAGAAAAATTTGCTTCAAAAATTTTTTTTAGTAAGGCTAGTGTTTGTAAAAATTACAAAAACACTCTTTAAGCAGTGCACAGGTTCAACTTTCTTTGAACTTTGAATCTCTGCCATTAATTTGCATACTTGAGAGAACAAAGGGTCTGTGAGGCAGTGTAATTACGCCCTGTACTGCTGGATGGGCTAATGCAATGTGAAGGTCCCACACCTCAGATGGCTGGGTCTTATTTTCCTGTAATCATCAATGCCGTCCGACAGTCTGCGTGCACCACATCAAGGCTGACCGGACACGTAGGACCGGGGTCTCAGAGAAGTGTCCGGAACAGTGGATTTCATTTTACAGTTGGTTTAGCATGACCCACTTTGAGAGATCAACCCCGTTGCCTGAATGGAGATGTCTTCATTCAATCTGGGAGGCTTTAGATAGGTTCACGGCCAGTCCAGCGACTGCCGAGGCCTCTATGAGCACCGTATGTCTGACACCGTTACTGGACTTGGAGAAATGTAATAGGAGATGCTTTGGGGGGGTCTTAGGGTCTGCTTAGGGTCTCTGAGAGAGTGACGAATGGTGGAATTATTAATAGCAGTATTGTCCATGGTGCAAACTACACAGACAATAAGGGAGGGAAAATGCAAATCACAGAAGGCACACATACGCATCCACTATTTAAAAATGAGTGAAGAAAAAAAAAACAATCGTTTCCTTCCTTCCATCCATCCAAAAAGATCACACATGGCCGTCTACAGCCTGATCAAGATGCTAGGGCAGACCCGGTTTCACAGAAACACACACACACACAAATGTGCAAAAATGGAGACTCATAAAAGCACCAGGCTTGAACCCCAACCAAGGAGCTTCGCGCAAAGAGCGTCGCTATTGACGGTGCGTCAGGACAAGCTGCCTGCAAAACAAATACATGGCGTTTATAAAGTCAATCGCCAGGCCGTTTGGATGATTGAGTGCTGCCCACACGTGCATATGCAATGGGGGGGGGGTGTGGTTAAAAACGCACCCCAGTGAACAACCACTTCTTGTGTTAGCTGGTGTGCGGAAACAATGGCAGCCAAGTACAGAGTCTATGAAAAAGACACTTTCTACTTTCAATTTCTAGGAGAGGTGTTGCAAACAGGGAGTTAGTGTATAAACACGCAGCAATCGCTAATCCCGTATAACCCTGTGTCTTTTGAGAGACGCCCCCGTTACGCCTGGCCAGCTGCTCTTCAGGTGGCCTTGTACCGTTTAACAGCCAGTCAGGTGCTTTATGTCCATCTTTTTCCCCATCTAAAAATTAATTTATAAATCTAGCAAATGCTTCTGTATAAAGTTACACATAAACCAAGAAAGGGTCAGAATTGAGGGTCAGCCAGCATCCCTGCGAGAGTTTGGGGTAAGGGCCTTGCTCTGTGGCTCAACAGTGAGAAGAATTACATTACCAGCCAAGGAATTTGAACCCACGACCTGCAGGATATGGGCACAGATGCCTGACTGGATAAGCTCCACGGCATTCGTGTTTAACACCCCTCCCATCCATTTTCCATAACAGCTTGCCCAGTGCAGGGTGACAGGGAGCCTGCAGCGCGTCCCCGGAAGCTCAGGGGATGTGCTGATTTTGAGGCCAGCCCATCACAGAGCCCATACCCAGCCGCTACAGCAGCCTGCATTAATGCCTAGTCATGGTCTACTTGAGGAGATAGGAACACCTGGCACAAACCTGGGCTATCAGGCAAACTTCACACACAGAGGTAAGGATGAGCACTGAGGTCCATCCTTAGTAAAGTACAATCACAGGATTGCCTCATATCAAATAATTTCAGCTTCAGATAGCTATACCAGCTAGAGCGTAAAAACTGGCAACAACTGAGCCAGGATTGCCGCCAATCTGACCCTGTCCTATGTATAAGCTCTCTGTGTTGTTACTGTTTCCGAATCACTGGTATTTGTAATTCAGTGCTGGGAATTGTAATTCATTCCACCTGTTCCTTGTTGCTCCGTGCCCTTAGTGATTGGTTGATTTGGCTATGGTTCTCACCTGTCCTGCATTGTGTCTTGTTAGTATTGTGCTTGTTCTTGGTTTGTTCCTCAGACTGTTCCTGGTTTGTCTTCTGTTTCTGTCTTGATGTTCCATTTTGTTAATAAAACCTTGTCTTGTCGGAGTCGCTTCGTGGATCTCTGCTTCCACCACGCGCCGCCTTAACAAACTTAAAAGGTCTCCTCAGAAAGCATCACTGCCATTAAGATCGACAATTAAAACGCTGCCTCGATGGACAGTTTAGCCGTGCAGACCGATTTAACCTGCAGTTTGATCTGTCATATGATTTAGCATTCAATTTGAAGAGCCAGTAAAATACACCAGACAACGACAACTATGTGACTTTAATGTGAAACACAAGCACGTGCTCCTAACCCCGTACCTTTATCAGTGTTACAGGCCCTTGATTACAGGATGTCTGTGGGCATGGGCTCATCAGCAATGCCGCTGAAGTGCCTTCAATCGCAGTCTTGATTACTGCTTACCAGTCAGTAGGCTCACCGGTTTATTAGCATTTCAGGTTCTCCCACTTTTCATTATTCTTTGGTGTGGATGTCATTGTTTGGAAGGAGGTGTAATAAAGAGCATTCAGCTTAAATGTCGAGTATAAAAAGACGAGCTTTACAAAATCTTTGTATCAGTGGTAGGTAGCTCAGTGTGCTGGGCATCTGTGCGTGGAAGGACGTGGGTTAAAATCCGATGGCTGACAGTAGAAACGTATCGCTGTTGTGCCCTTGAGCCCTTAGATGCTTGCTGACCCTTTGATTCCTAGCATTCCTCACTTATATGTCACTGCTAAATGCAGAAATGTAATATCAGTCCACACATTGTGACTGATGTCCTATTATTTTTTGAGTATGGGACCATGGAAAAGGATGGCAAAGAATAGTTTACATTTACTTTTATTTATTTACAGACACTTTTGTCCAAAGAGAGGTACAAGTGAGGTGAACAGCACCTTGCTAACACACAACTATCAAGGAGTCAAGTAGGTATAAGTGCAGCTATGGTGAGATTCCCATGCATGGTCAGTGACAAGTGTAAGCAGTATTGGAGCAAGAGCTATATGAAAGTGCTGAAAAACTGCAAGTTATTAATAGGACAACTATTCAATTGAGAAGACAAAGCGCAACCCAAAGAGCTCTCAATGGACATAGAGCAATGAAGGCGAGCTGAGGTGCTTCCAGAACAGAGAGGTCATGAAACATTTCTCTCTGTATTCCATGGTCCTATATGACATTCCTTATTAATAAACAGCCTTGGAAGGGCTTGACAGCCTTGAGGCTGCTGAAGACACAAAGGTGTGGTTGCAGAGAAATGCCCCTGGTTTGCGGGGACATTGCATAAGATCTGAAATGCTAACATTCTCTGAACAGGTCTTTCCTTTTTATTGGGATGGGTGAACTGATACCGGGGGTGAGACGTTGTGGGGGGAAGAAAAAAATAAAAACGTTTCATCTCCGTGACGACACGTGGCAGGTCTCGTTTGTGTTCGGCCTCGATTTGCTTTTGGCAGTGACACTCAGCATCACCTAATCCTCTGGAAGAAGACAATAGATTCTTTCCAAGGAGCTTTGATCTTTACAGAGATGGGTCATGATTGTCTACAATGTGATAGAGGGAGAGGGAGTGAAAAACACACACACACACACACACACACACACACACATACACACAATCACACACACACATCTCTCAGAAATCTATAATAAAGGGCCCCAAAATAATGGTTGCCTGGGGCAACAGAAACTTATTGTCTGACATCTAGAAATACATGGAAGGAAAGTTATAGCCTGAACCCTGAGACCACGGTGTCTTTTCATGAGCAAAACGGAATCATTGTTTGGGTTTAGTGATCACGCAGTAAAGCTAGTGCATTATTGTTTTGTGTTTGTTATAACCGGTGGCTTTTATCTTGTTTTATGGACACATTTCACCAGCTTCACCCTTTTTCGGACAGTTGGTTAGTTTCAGTGAAGCAATTAAAGAGACGTGGTATGTTTTAGGGTCCAACAGAAGGACTGCACTTGATCTGCAGTGTCTGGTGTGCAGGTCCATGGCCTTGACCATGGTCCTATCCAACTGTTGTCCACCATCATCTATAGCTCTACAGAAGGCATGTTATGTATAAATAAATGTCTTTCATATGGCAGCACGACATAGTGGAAGCATGCATGAGATTTTCGTAAGCCTTGAAAAAGAAACCTGCAAAACAGCAAATGAAATGGGGCATTTTTGCTGGTTTACATTCCGTTTGAATCGCGGGGCTGTAAGTTTGAGAGGAACCCATGCATTGCTGTACGATTCAGCTGGGATTCTTAGAACAGCAACGGAGATGTTTAGATGATCTGCCATGGGTCAGTCATAAGTACAAGTGGGCACTTAGCAGTCTGTCATTCTAGGAGGTCTTAAAAGCTAATACTCCATTCAGGAAATCAGGAGATCCCCAAACTCTGAGGCTATGGGACAATCTGTCGTATATTTGCTGGAGTTTGCTGAATGACACGCATGGTTGGATGTTTTTTTTTAAGACTGTTTTACATGTCCCATGATCCTTCAGATTTTATTGGCTTGTTGATAGAGTCACATTAACCCTGAATGACACCAATTCTGTTGAAATCCCACTACCTCAAAACCGTGGCATGCAAAGTGGCTTTTAACACCACTACAGACACTCCTTAGCCTGCATTTTGCTCCCGTCTACAGAAAAAGCAAGCACAGGAAAGCTGACCTACTTATATACTCACATATATACATCTCTCTTATGTCTCACTGATATGCAAGACATGCGTCTGGACTATGAGCTGCATGGGAAGAGCTGCCAATTTGACAGGCTGCTTGAAAACCAATGGTCTTTGTCACAGAGAAGTCTCAGAGAAAACTGGTAATCTGGTTCGCTGACAATGAGACATATTTCTAACCAAGGTCTGTGGTTACTGATCGCAGTGCGTGTTTGGGGCTACAAAATTCTTCATCTGAACAGGAAGCTACACAGGAAGCAAGAAAATTGTCAGAATAATGCTTTAAGGAGTACATACAGTACTTCATATTGTTTTCTCGATAATCTCCTTGTAAATGACACAAGCATTATTGCCGGAAATGAGCAACAACAATAACGATACAGTTATCAGGAAATAAAAGCAGGCAGCCTTGTGCTTTTATAACAGAGAAAGTACAAATCCAGACCAAGATTTTGTTTCACCCAACCAGGGTAGCATAAATAGTTACAGCTATCGAGTACCCAACTGGTTGGTGGAAACAAAATCTTGGTCTGGATTTGTACTTTCTGGACCTGAACTTTTCACCTCTGCAGATTTGCGGCGCAGGGTGGCTGTAGCTGTAGCTGCCAGCCAGAAACGCTTCTGTATAAACATGGTTGTCTACCAGAGTAAAAGTGTAGAACAGTTAACGTGTATGACTGTTCAGAAGGCTGCCATTGTGTTATTAAACTCACTGCTCCCTCTGATTCCTCTACAGTACGCATGAGTTTCTGCGTTTGTTCCAGCCGAACAGAACCTAAAGGAATCCTGTCAATTAACAGATACCTGACAGGCTGCGCAGACATGTTCTGCTTAATTTGTTGTACCCCTGTGATTTGTGTGTTTTTACAGCATAGCCTGACAAGTTTGCCTGGAAATCTAATAAAGAGCCCATGGTGACAGACTCCTTCTCGGACTTATGTGGTCCCAAGGAGGACTAGACTAATTACCTGGGCTTCCGGATCCACCATGTGATGGAGCGAACATCCCCACAGTCCGGCAGTAATCGATTGTGATGGATGGAAATCTAGCCCTGTGCCCATAAACGGTTCAGAGGTGACACCGACAACAGCCACATGCCACCAGGGCAGAGCTGGACGGTGTAGTTGGCTAATCATACACACTTACATGTCCACGGATATTTCTGCATGTGTGGTGCTGGAGGTCAGAAAACTTTGATGACTTCTGTCCTAAATATGGGAATGCCAGATTATTGGCTCTGAGGGCACCTGGACGAGAACCGAGATCAGATGAATGAATGGGCTCCTCCCCCCTTAGGACATGTGGGTCTCACATTCAGGGACAGACCTAAGATATCGCCTTTCCATTCTCACTGTCATGCTGGCTGCAGAATATGTGTTTTTTTTCAATCTTATATGAGTATTTATGACTCTTCACTCAGCTTTATGAGAATGTTCTGGGGGGATTGCTATACTGACATATTTATTTAGTTTAAATGGGAAAGGGGGAATGCCAGCCCGGCTTGTATGATCGTGAAACATGGCAAGAATTAAACACTGTGCTGTGAAGGTCTGAGGTCACAGTGCTACGTGCTGAATTTCTGTGGTCCTGAACATATTAACCATCTCATCCATATTGCTTAGATATTCGTGTCAATTGAGTATTTTGTAGTCAGGTGAAATGAGACCGTGTATCATAAGGCAGAAGATTGTTTGGCCATTTGCTTTTCATAAACACACACGTACACAGGCTCCAAAATCCAAAGTGCTCCTGGCCGTAGAACAAAGTTGAGGTCCGTTAACCGAGCGAGCCTGCACCCCATCCCCTGTCTCCTACCTCCCCCCCCGCATGCCCGGGAGAACAAATGGCACACGCTATCTCCACAGCGCAGCCCCTGGCCCCCATTCAGAGGCATCACAGGGCTGCCCGTTTTAAGTAATGGACGTGCTAATTGAATATTTAAGCACCTAATTAAATTTCCTTTTCATCCGCAATCACGCCACCTTGGCTCGGTTAAAATGGCACTCATATGAGACACGCAGTCATCGGTCAGAAAACGAGGAAAATAACCAGCGAAGGGGAGGGAAAAGGGAGAGAGAGGCCAGGCCCCCGTGCTCAGCACTGGCAGGTTGCTTCCTCCCTGCGAAACGCCCCTGGTTTATTCCTGCATCTGCGAGAAGTGGCTCTTTCGTCCCCCATCATGAGAGAGTTAAAAGCTGGACGGGTGACGCAATCGTGAGGCAAACTCGCTGCCTGCGTGTAAGAACAGCGGCTGCAGGATCCGTGGGTGACGGCCAGGCCGCTTCTGACGGGGGACCTGCAGGGCGTGAGCTCACCCTCTCTCACTTCACAGGTCACGGGGGGGCGGATCTGCGCATGTAAACAACAGGGCTGTGGGTTCAAACACCCCCAGGAGGCTCCCCAGGAGGGTGCTTTGTTCATGTTTCTCAAACAGACACACAGGCACATAAACAACCACATACATAGACAGATAAATAAGGTTGTAGAACAAAATATATACACTACTAAAGCACAATATTTTAAGTGTAACTGGGTGATGCAACTTCATATGTAAACATGTTAACTACTGGTTAAAATTGGCTTTCGGCAGTGAAACTTTAATACCTAAAAGGGTACCTTTCTCAGACTGTTGGTACGTCACTCAGGGTTTATGGATCAGTGCCCATATTCAGATGGTTGTGGGTTCAAGTTCCATGGCCAGCTGTGTAGTCATATGACTATTGTACCCTTGAGCAGGACCATTAACCTAATCTGCTCCAGGGCTGCCTGACCCTCTTCTCTGAGTCTAAGTTTTCTCCACTTCTGCATCGCTCTGGAGCATCTGCTTAATAATTGAATGTAACTCCTGCCCCCCCTCCTCCAAATGGATCAGTATCACTTGTCCCCTCTGATTTTGTCACTGGCTGGAGGGGTGGGGGGGGGGGTATTATTATCCCAACGAGTTATTAATCAAGCCTGTAATCAGATAAATAAGCGGCAGAGCTCATTACCGAAGCATGAGGCTGTCATCCCTCTTAATCAGCGTGGAGCTGCTCGTGGCACGGCGCCCCCCAGAGGTGAGACAGCAGAAGTAAAATGAACCATGTCTGCCCAAGAAGATCTTAGAGATTCAGATCTGGATATTGACTAAACTATATATATCTATATAGTAAACATATTTCATACTCATTATATTTAACTTTATTATGCATTTACATTTTTTTTATTTAGCATACATTTTTATCCAGAGAGAATCAGCCAATCCCTTGAGCCCTTGGCAGAGGGCTGATGATGACATCATTCAGCCAATCCAGGGATTTGAGCTTTCGGATCACAGCCCCTGCCCCTTAACCTGCTGAGCCACTCTGATATAACACTGTTCATATCATTAAGGCCTTACTTAATGTCTCATATTTATTCATGCTCCTGATTATACATATTTTATATATATCTGTCTGGAATTCTGTTTTGCCTGCACATTGACAGCAAAGGCCTTCTATGCTGCCGTATTCAGCCATGCTGCTGTGTTTGGACTGTCATGCTGCTATCTTCACCCAGCTGCCCTTTAGCTTAGCTGTCCCCTTGCTAATCTGCCATTCCAGCCCTGCCACGGTCTGGGCCCTTATACTGGACTTCAGCTACAATTGATCTTCAAGGATACTTTGCAGTGATTTTCGGCAATATTTTATGTTTTCTTTTTGTGGTTATTTCACTTTGAATACGCAATCGCTGGATTCAGGATCATCCCGGATGTCCCCTATCTGTACGTCCTGTCCGGGGCACTTCCTGGATGCTCCCCAAACTGACCATGACCCTGCAGCGAATAAACACTTACTGTAAAAAGTATGGATGGGCGGCTCTCATGGCGATTTCATGATGCTTCTATGTTGCTCACATGACACAGACGTCCATCATAACTCCCAACTTCCCCGAAGCTGCTAAGCATTGTGGGTCGTGCCTTTTGAGTACAAAATGCTACATCCGGCTCTTGACTGAGCGGCCGCTGGTGTTTGGGCAGCGAGCCTCTCCACTGGGGGTCCGGAGCGCCCCTCCGCTGGGCTTGGCAGAACACTTTAGCCAGGCTGTATTTTTAGCCCCGTATTAGTAACGCTGGCATAACATGGAGCGCCATGTTGCCAACTCCCAGAGAGCTGCCGGTAACTCGTGCATCTCTCTGCACCCATCCCAGTCGGAGGAGTCCGCTGGCTAGAGTGTTCGTGTCCGCGGAAATGCCCAGGCTCCGGCCGGGGGTCCTTGGATCTTTGAGGAGGGGGCCGGGAGAACCCACGCACCGAGCTGCCCGGCTCCCAAGGCACAATCTATTAGCTGAACGGGAAAGCCAGTCAAGATTAATCACAGATTCACTTTATATGTTACACATCGTAACGCATGGGATCTCATTAAAACCAGTTTTATACAAGTTTGTTAGACATGCAATGCATCATAATATGATGCCCTGGCAGATTTGCTGTGAATAATTACATACTATATACACTCAAACACTATACTAAATAATAATAGGAGATTTGTTCATGTATTTACTGCATTTATTTGCGGGGTGGGGGGAGAGAATTGGTGGTGCCCAGTTTTTCCTGATGTTTCTGCAGTTGCAGATATTAATGCACGTATTAATCTCCGTTTCCTCACACGCTCCGCCTCAGCGCCTTCGACCTGAATCAGTCAGCCTCAGAAAGCTGTCGTCCATCTCAGTCATACTTCGAAGCCCGGGACCAGTGGGGGGTGAACAGCGATCTGCATATTCGCCTTGTGCTGTGGCAGGTTCGCCGTGACCTCCTGGTACAGCTTCTGGTGGCCGGGGCAATGAGGGGTCGTGGCTCGTCAGTCGTGGGGAGTCATGGCGATTAGTTTAAGAAGCGATGTCAGTCAGTGGCTGTTTGCTAGCCGCGCATACACAACGGGGAGAGGAGTCGCATGATCGCAAGGCTGGAACATCACTTTTAGATGCACCCGCCTTTGTTATTATGTTAATGTAGTCAACACATTATTATGCAGTGAGATCTAATGTTTACAGCAGAAAGCAAACAATTTGGGGGGGGGTTATTGCCACTGCGTCCTATAGGGGGCAGCATCTAGTGATGGGGTTTTGAAATGAGCTTTCTCAGTATATGTTGACAGTGTGTGTTTCCTCCAAGGCTGGCCATATACCATTTTTATTTTTTTAACTTATGGAGAGAGGCTTTGCAATAAGCCCGAGTACATTTACTAAGCCCCTTTTCCCCACACCACTCTTTAAAAAGGGGCTGAGGCCTTTATTTCTGACCATCTCTGTATAGATGCCCTTCACAGCCTCTTTGACGCCCGAGGAGATGGAGATATGTGAACTGTCAGACCTTTTTTTATGGGAAATAATTATGCCTCTCCCTGAACCACGGATTTATGACTGGCCACTGGAGTAAGAGTCTTCCGGAAGGGAAAAAAATACGCATCAGCAATATCGTCCGATAAGCAAGCTGTGGTTTACGGCGCTCTCTGGAAATCCAGGAACTTCACTTGTGCTGCTGGACGCTGGGAGGGACGGAACTTGAAGGTGAACTTGCTAATTTGATTTGTTATAACATATGGAAGCAACTCCTCATAATTACATATTGGTTCCCGGAACTGCTATTCATTATTTTAGCATTGTCTGTTGTTGTCGACAATTTTTTCTCTATTGACTAACACTTTGAAATAATTTGGCCTGGTATGAACAGATAGCCTGCATGTATTAAATTATCACTTTTTGAGGTAAATATCGAGCCACTGTAGTACAGAAGAGTCACAAAACATTTTTTTTTGTAAATTTCTGTATTTAATCATGTCAGTGTGATTGACAGAAACATTTAATAAATGTAAAATAAGGAATGTCACTACGAATAGAAATTGTAAGCAAATACTTGCAGTTTATGCAGTTATGAGTATCTAGCATTTAAAGACGAGGTAGGGAAAATGCCTCAGGAAAATAAAACCTTTGGGGACCTGAGTTGTCAAATTTACTGAAATGTTCAGGTCAGGTAAATACGTTTCATCAGAAATTCTTGGAAACATTTTATGTTCTTGAAAGGGGTAAAAAAACTGTCTTTAATAAATTCACTGGCTTTATGGTGTGAAAGGCGTCTTCTGTCCTTAACCATGACAAAAAAAAAATCATTTGTGTTGTGGATGTGGTCCTCAAAAAATATCAGTAACACTTTATTTAAAGCACTCACGTATAATGCATTAGTGATACCTCACATTTGCAATTATAATACATTATGAATGTATATATAGTGCATTATAGATGAGAGCTTCATATAGCATGCATAATAGACAATAAACATGGCTATAATGTGTTGCTTTATAATAAAATGTTACAGCCATGTTTGTAATACTTTAAGAATGCATTATAATGCACTATGAAGGTATCTATAATGCTTTATGATGACTGCTTTAAGTAAAGTGTTACCTGAATATCTAGCTACCTTTTTCTCTTGTGTTGCTGATACAGTACATTGCTTTTTTGAATGCAATGTGAAATCTCCAGGTGGCCTAAGACAAAACAGGAGTTCATACTCATTGCAAGTGGGAATGCACTGTTAAAATTAAAGGTTGACAAACTGTGAATTTGACATATGAAAGATTCTAAAATAGCAGCAAGCTCATTTTACATTGTTTCGTTAAGAAATAACTGGAGAAAAAAGCAGAGGGTAGAAAAACAAAAAAAAACATAACTGGTGATTATATCGGCCTGATGTCATTCAACGGATCCCACAGCAGGCTCCGTTTTCAAAAGAAAGCCTCTAATTATACAAAGGGGCTGCCAGACTCAACCAGCTCAGGCTGGCTGTACTGTACCATGCAACTCACCCAATTTAATAACTAAGACTCATTAGACAGTTGCTAACAGGCAACAGGAGGTGGTGAGGGAATGCAGATTCCTGCCTCTTATGATGAAACAACACATTCCCATTAGGATACGGATGGAAGCTAAATCAGAGTTTGCAATTAATAGTTCCGATGTATTCATAGAGTAGGTAATTAATTAGCATCTTGAAAACAAAATATGTACAGTTTAGAGGTCATGGCAGGTAACAAACAGGTAAACAATCAAATAAATGAAATATAAGCTTTTCCTAAATCCTTTTTAAGAAGAAAATAAACATGAACCAACTTGTCTTACAATGACATATCATTTTCCCCCACAATTTCAACCAATGAAACTTTATCAGATCCTTTTGCAGATCCATACTTATAAGCGTTGATATTTCCTGAGTCCATCCAGGTAAGCAGATTTCTGTCGGAGATCTTCCTTTGCTCACCAGCCCACATCCTAACCCGCATTACTGCCTGCTTCTAAATAGACCCTCTGACAACCATAGACGAGGCCAGACATACTGACCCTTCGGTGGGCCAGAAGACCCGCGGGTCAGTATTTGATCACTCGTGAGAGTGACTTTCTGCGATGGACTGAGGGAACCGAACTGGCAGTGATGCTAATGGCACAGATCAATGTATAATGACCCAAAGGACAGAATTCTTAACGAGCACTTAGGTGCAAACACCATTACTAATGCTCCGAATTGATCTTTACGAATCACTCTACAGTCATTCGTGTCCAGCAATTAAAAATACACATTCCTCACACTGAAGTGAGTAAGTTGGCATGGTTACTGAACCCTTTGGTTCACAACCTTAGGTATATACACTTATTTACAGTCCAACTTACACCCCTAACAGCTTGTTCCAAAAATAAAGAGTAATTACGAGGTAATTTAATTAAGGTCATTAACTCAAAGTTTCCATTTCTCTTTTTAAGTCATGGAGCACCTGGAGTGTGGGCAGGTTTAGGGATGGGCAGGGGAAATTGCACTTGCTCTGCACACGCTCTGCACACGCTCTTCTCTGTCACTTTGCACGTTTGCACAAGTGGTTTGTTGGTACCCTATAGGTAGACAAAATGACAGGCTATGTGTGCCTCAGATACATACATTAACACATAAGATGCAAGATGCCCCCCAGAAGCGCAAACATCAAACTCCAGCCCTATGCAGAAAGCACATGCAGAAGGACAGGATTACAATCCAACACACAATCACACACTGTGGCCAATTCAGAGACAACCATTCACTGAATCACATGCCCTTGAACTGCGGGAGGAAGTGGGAGAGAAAAACCCATACAAACATATAACTAAACAAAGTAATTCAATATGAACATACAAAACAAATGGGTTACACTGTACTTCATGGGGATCAAATACTATAGTATTATGCTATTCTTTATGTATTAATTGACCACAGGCTAAGTCTTAGTTACATACTGATCTCATGTTAACTCATCATTAATGAATCGTGACGCATGTTTTATCTCAAGCAGTTACTATTTGTTACTACTATCTGTTTATTCTGTGAACCTTTGTGATGTACTGAAGGGACAAATAATGAATTCCAAATTTAAATACTGATCTCATGTTTGCTCGTCATTAATGAATTATGATGCACCTTTTATCTCAAGTAGCTACTGTATTTGTTCATGATTTGTGTTTCGGTATTAATTGAGTTACTACTATTTGTCAAGTGTTACCAAACACTTGGTAACGCTATGAAAATTGTTCCCTGCAATGATTAACTTTTAGAGTTAGAAACAAGATTTTTTTTTTGTTTGCTTATTTATTTGTCTATTTCTTTCTTTTTTTGTTTGTTTACCTGTTTGTTTATTTTGGCGAACTGGCAGTTACTGCATTGTTAGTGAATTACAGGAAAGCAGGCAGCTTCCTATTTCCAAAATGATCCCCTTTTTTTGGATAATCTGCATACGTATGAATTACTTTTGGCTGAATTGCAGCAATATATTTAAAGATTTTTTTTAGTAAGACTAAAGTAATGAAGTAATTAAACGAAATGATCATAGCGCATATCAGCGCTGTTTATTGGACAGAATTCCAATGAAGAAGTGCTCTGCTAAGCTTTCGTTCCAGCCACTGTCCGTCAAATGGTACCTGTATGACAATAAAACTGGGTGCCTTGATCTGACAGATTTATAGAAATAGCCAGCTATCATGACATGGAGATCCTCCTCCTTCTTGGTGGTCATCAGAATCCTCCTATAACTTCTGGAACCACTTTAAAACCTTCCAACCACTGACCTGCTGTGGTCTCTTGTGCTGATCAGAGTAGCTCTATTATGAATTCCTTGTTGCGTTCTTCGCATCATGACCTGTATAGCAGTTACTCCAGTGCTACTTAACTTTGTTACAGGCCATTTACTGGAAACGCAGCACTTTGGACAAAGCATCTGCTAAATAAACCAATGTAAATAATAATATAGATTTATAAATATGTCAATGTGCTAAAGAAAGAAACACAAAAAGCCAAGGCAGGAAATAAATATTTGAATGCATATTGGGAATTAAGAAGAGTTGAGGAATGGACCTTGTGAAAACCATTGTATGCTTTGCACTATTTGAAGGAAATGGAGTTCATAAATTCAGTTAAATAAGTTATGCATATAGTGTATTTTCAGGAGAAATTTTAAATTGAATTTAGAAAGAACAGAATACAAATGCGTTTCCATTTTCCCTCTCAAAATGTTTATTTTGCAGATTTGATGACATGTTGAAACAGTCTTTAATAAATGATTCCAAGGTCATAGGGAATCCAAGCTTCTCTTGACACAGAATCAAACTATTTTAAACTTGAATCAGTAGTGGTTGGTTTCCCACGTATGCTTACAGAGATCTCACGAACAAAACAGACTACGTTTTTGTACTAATAATATACCATATTATTGATACAGTGCCCTGCGATGGGCTGGCCCCCCATCCTGGGTTGTTCCCTGCCTCGTGCCCATTGCTTCCGGGATAGGCTCCGGACCCAGTAGGATAAGCAGTTTGGAAAATGGATGGATGGATGGATTATTTATACAGTAATAATCTTACTTAAAAGCTGTTTCTGCCCTTGTATACTGAGCTCACGCTAGCAATCCACACTGGATATATACAAGAACTATAGTCTCAGGCCAGCACACACACAAACACACACGCACACACACACACACACACACACACAGGTTTGTAATTATATCTTTGTGGGGACTCTCCATTCATTACTATGGGGAAAACTCTAATCCCAACATGACGACCTTAAGCCCCACCCAGCCCTAACCTTAACCATAAGTAACCAAACAAAATATGAGACCTGAAGAATGGTCCCCACATTGTCAAAATAACAGGTTTGTATTACATTGTGGGGTATATTTGGTCCCACGATGTAATATAAACATAATCCACACACACACACGCACACACACACACACACATACACACACACACACACACACACACACACACACACACACACACACACACAGTTTCCAAAGAAGCAGATGTATGATGATGCTGTATTAATGATTCTCTTTTTGTATCTTGCTCTTGCAGTGCACCATTTAGTACATTTTAGAAAGGTGTAAATATGGCAAGATAGTTTCACAAGTTTATCCGATATTTTAAATCTGATATTAAAATCTCATTATCATACACAGCCATGCCTTGTGTTTTATGCGATGCAGTATCATTTTTAAAAAGCAGCACACGTTTGCAAAACACAGCTGTGATAAAAAAGATCAAGGTGAACTTGTTAGCTGAGTGGAAGGTGCCTCTGTGCCATTGTGAGTAATTCATTAAACGCGTTGATTGCAGGTGTGCTTCAATGGAAAGCTTACCCCCCCCAAAGTCTGTCATTTTAGTCTTCATCATTGTAAGAATTAATGAATCCTTTATCAAACATTTTTGCAGGCTGTAGCATTCAACTAAACTCTGAGGAGGAATGACTTGATGTCAACCTTAGATCATGCACTCTTGGTCCAGGTTTCAGCGGACCTCCAGCCTAGCAGTGAAACAGTCCAGAGCCCCACCAATGTTCTGCAGAAGGTTTGCTTGACAGAGAATGTGCACCATTCCCTGGACCCCTTCTTTGCTGGCTTTCTGGTTACATAGCTTAAGAGCTTTTGCATCTAATCGCCAGCTAACCTGATGCCCCTTACTAACAACTGTACAACAGTAATTTTGACATACATCCTTAAAAGTAAAATTAGACCCAGTCAGGTTAGTCAATTTGTGAACGTGCAGAAGTTATTGATGTATCATGAAAGGAGGCCTACTGTTCAGTAGGTCTTTGGAGACTGGAATAAAAGGAGAGCGATGTGGGGACAATACAACATGAGGAGAAAAGCAGGGAAGCAGGACGCTGCAGTGTCATCGAGAATCACCCCGAGGTCAGCGCCGAGCGCTTCTCCAGTCTAGGCGTGTCCCTCGGCGAGAGAGCTACTGACCTCTAATGGATTTGAATTTTTTTTCTTGTCCCCCTAAGTCTCTTTTCTGTTATTAACCTTATTTTTTGCCCATGGTTGTAAGTACAAATTGACCTGCATATTTCTCAGGTGGTCTTAGATTCTTATGAAAAAACACGGCACCGTCTGACCCAGCACCACAGGAAGTGGAGCAAAGAATGGACATTAACAGGTCAGAATCACAGTCTGTCACATTATATGTGAGAAAGTTTATTAATAAACATTCTTTGCAAGAAACTGTGGAAACTTCCCTCATTAGGCCAATTAACATAGAAAGGCGCTAAATAGGTTTTTCTTTTTGCATTTGTTAGGTTCGTGAAAGTGTGACATGACATACGCAGAGCGATGCTTTCAAACAAATCACCATAGTGTCATTTAAGCACATCCCGGTCCATCTTTCAGGGAGATTTCTGACACGTGTCAGCAGGCAAGATGTCATATGTCAGCTGTTATTTGTCGAAATCAAAGCCTTTCAGATGTGGGCTAACAGTTATTATAGCACAGATGAAGTTTCCTGTGATACCCAAAATATTAATTTGGTATGAAGAGTAATGGAAATCGAAAGCACACAGACACAGAAGTTATTTCATTTATTATCTTTTCATATTTACTTTCAGAATCCTTTTACTTTATTAATATTATTGGTTTTATTATTATTAATATTATCATTATAATTAATTAATTGATTACTTTTAATCACAACAAAACAGAACAACAATAACAATACTACTACTACTACTACTAATAATAATAATAATAATAATAATAATGATGAAAATGGAAGAAGCAGGAGTGGTGTGTCGTTCAGATAATTAGGCTGTTGTTCCTGTAACTGGAAGATCACCAGAGTAAATCGTGTAGATGACAGATTTTTCACCATTGGGCCACTAAGCAAGACCATTGACCTCCAGCTACTTCAGGAAATGTCTGTTCCTGCCTTGTAGATAAACACATCTGCTATACAAATATATGTATAGTTGTTGTTTTTTTGTATTATTTGTAGTCCCCCCCCCATACAGTATGTGCCAGTGTCACATGTCTCGTCCCCACATATTAAGACACGTACCAGGTGCTATTTTTCCATAGGCAGGCCTTCATTTAGGTGGCCTGTGTCTGGACATAGGCCGCCACTGAGAAGGACACCAGGAGGACGGCCATCGTCAGAGAGACTTGCTGTCTGGCAACCTAAAGCTGACAGGGCTTGGGCCCAAACATCTGCTTCGTCACCTCAGGGCCGATGTGGGGGGGTGGGGGTGGATGACCTTACTAAGAGGCAGTATCTGAACGTGCTGCACAAGTGACTGTCTGATTACAAGTCCTGTGATAATAAGCTCCCCCCCGGCTCCAGTGCAGTGGGCTGGCCTTCCAGTAAATGCGAGTCCGTTCCAAGCTTCAGGCTACGCACCAGGTCAGGATGGCAGTGGAAAATTTCAGCACAAAATAAGTGTTGTGTGCTCACCGAGGCCATACCTCTTATAATGCACTGTGCTGGAAGCCTTATGAAAATATAAAATGATGAGGGACTGATTACAGATTGTAGCCACATCAATAAGTGGAAATTTACTCTTTGGACCATTTTGCTTAATGCCTTTTTCTGCTTAAGGATTAGGCTTCCATTTGGTAGTGGTCTATCAAACAGTAGTTGGGTCTGACTACATTTTGCTCCTACTGGACGATTATTCACACAGACAGACCCACTGACCTTGTGCAATAGACAGCCTACGAATGACTTGGTTTATAAATGAACGCACTGCCAAACACACTGTCTAAATGAAAACACGGGTGCATTTCACACATTGAACACTTCTGGGAATTAACTGCTGAGTGGAATCCTCTGTGTAAAATGTGCACCGTCCTGCTTTTCACAGATAACCCAGTGGACCGGCTGGTTTGAGGATTTCCTCTGGGCCAAAGACTAGAGCCTGCCAACCAATCACCTGATACAGAGGCATATTGCATAGTGTTTTACATTAGTAAGATTTTTATAACAGATTATGCGCCCAGGAAAGTTGGTAACAAATTCCATATAGCCCAGTGATGACGGGGTACATGGTTACCATAGTTATATCTCGCTTACATTGTATTATCACATAGAAAATAAATTAACGCCATACTCTAGGACTCCTTAATAATACACAATGATGACAAAAATGATGAAGATAGCCGCACTTTATGAGTGTTAAGACCTCAGTTATACCATCACTAAGCTACATTCCTCCCTGAAGGGAGAAACACGAATATTACATGTGTTTGTGTCTTTTTAAACATGCATATGTCACCATGATACAGCATGACTAAAAACATCACCTCCGCCTAGTACATTCCTTAGGTCTTACACAGGCGTTTGTCTACATTATCAAAAAACAACCCTCAGCCCCCTGAGCCCTGGATCCCGGTCTTTTCTGCACACTCCTGAAGCATAAATATTCGACTACTTATTTCTGGCCTCAGACTTCAGGTTTAAATAAATTTCATGTAGGTGGTTGTTCAAGCGCTTCAAAGGAACAAGAAAAATGTCAAGTCATTTTAATCGCCAATTAACAGACTATGTACAAGTCGGGGTCTCTTAAATTCCAAAGTGGGCTCACTTGCTATCTCCTCTGGACATCATTGTGGATGAGACAATAGCTGGGACCATAATTCTGACTAAAGTCTACCAAGGTGGTACCTGGAGAAGTTCATGGTATGAGGTATCTAAGATCTGAACCAATGTCCTTCTGGTATGACAGACACATTCACTTGGCCAAACGCATAGTTTGCTCGTTTGTGGGCATCCCTGGAAATTCCATGTGATCCAATTTAACTTTCTGGGAAACCTGCACCAAGAACATGTTGAAAGAAAGACAGGCTATGCCACAGACGTGTGGAACAAGGATGACGTTCTCTATGTTTTTAACGTGCTTTTTTTAAACAAATGCATATGGCACCATGATGCAGCAGAACTCTAAAAACATCACCTAAAGCAAAGAGACAATAATAGTAATTTCCTGCCACTGGATATAGTCTGGCTGCATTTACTAGGCTGAAAAGAAATGGATGAAAGAGGATCTGACAGATTCACATGTACTCTGACATCATGGTATCAAGTTGAACTGGACATTGAACCTGCTTCACATTTGACTTTTTGCTAATACAACACACTTGACACCATAAAACCGTAATAGGGACTCCTATACCACAGTACAACCATGTTAATCTTATGGTTAAAAGGGAATTGTGCATAAATTTCAATATATATATATATATATATATATATATATATATATATATATATATATATATATTAATATATCTAAGTAATTATTATTTAAATATGGCGGATTACTCCCTTAATACATTTAATAACATTGATGTGCTTTCCTGCGTTTTTATCTCCCTTTTGGCGGCATGTATCCTCACAGTCTCTCACTTCCTGCACTCTAAATTCTTCAGCACAATTCACTTCCGTGATGCTGGTTAAAGAAATAATATTAATACAAAACCCAAGGATTGATTGTAAAAGGTGCAAACCCGTGCAACTCTGGCATTATGTAACACAGATTTCATTATAACCTGATCCCTTTTGTGACAGATCAACCTACAGTCATCTCCTACTCTGTACAGCTCACTGGGAGATTATATGGGGGGGGGGGGGTGACCTCAGTGTTGAAATGTCACCAATGCATAAGAATCTATCAGTGGAAATGTAGGTCTCTGGAACATATTTGGAACCAGGAGTATATGGCGAGATCGTCAAAAGATGTGCAAATATACAGTCAAAACTGCAATGTTATTTAAGATTGGAAGTGTTCCGAATAATGTGCACAGGGCATTGGAAGTGTTGTTAATGATGTGCAAAGGGCACTGTAAGGGTACAGAATGATGTGCAAAGGGCTCTCGAAAGGTACCGAATGATGTGCACAGGGCATTGGAAGTGTTGTTAATGATGTGCAATGGGCATTGGAAGGGTACAGAATGATGTGCAAAGGGCACTCGAAGGGTACCGAATGATGTGCAAAGGGCACTGGAAGGGTACCGAATGATGTGCAAATGGCAATGAAGGGTACAGAATGATGTGCAAAGGGCACTGGAAGGGTACTGAATGATGTGCAAAGGGCACTGGAAGGGTACTGAATGATGTGCAAAGGGCACTGGAAGGGTACTGAATGATGTGCAAAGGGCTCTCGAAAGGGTACTGAATGATGTGCAAAGGGCTCTCGAAAGGTATCGAACGATGTGCACAGGGCATTGGAAGTGTTCTTAATGATGTGCAATGGGCATTGGAAGGGTACAGAATGATGTGCAAAGGGCACTCGAAGGTTACCGAATGATGTGCAATGGGCATTCGAAGGGTACCGAATGATGTGCAAAGGGCACTGGAAGGGTACTGAATGATGTGCAAAGGGCAATGGAAGGGTACCGAATGATGTGCAAAGGGCATTGGAAGGGTACAGAATGATGTGCAAAGGGCATTGGAAGGGTACCGAATGATGTATAAAAAATAAAGGATAATGTGCAAAAGAATGAAACCCACAATTAGAAATACTGTGAAATACGAAAAATAACAAGTTTCCAAAGAGTGTTAAGGAACAGTGGCCTAGTGCAACAAAAATGTCTAAAATCCAGGAAAGGATGTGATTGTGTGAAAAGCACTTGAGAGAAAATGCCTCGCTGCCATGAGTTACGCACGCGTCTCCTCTTATGCCTTGTGTGTCTTCCTGGAAATGCATCTCAAACACGCTACAAAATGTGTTAATTGCCCTGTTGGCGGCTGGGCCAGCTCTGCCTTTTCAGGGTCTCTAGGCAAAGCTTTACTTGGGAGCCTCCTCCCTCACCCAGAAAACTGATTGTCATGTCACTTCCTCCGCATCACAGGTAATTCAGGGGCCTTAGGCACCTGCCTATTTGGAATATTGCTAGAATCGGCCTTGTATATAAAGCAAATATTTTTTCAGATGTGGGTAGTTCATGTCCAGAAAGTAAAAATCCAGTCCAAGATTCTATTCCAACCAACCAGTTGAGTACTCTGTGACTCTTTATACTCAACTGGTTGGTTGAAAGAAAATTGCAACGAGGTCTGGATTTGTACTTTCACAGCTTAGTCTGGGCCTCCTTGTGCCAGGAGCCCTTGACAGCTGCCTGGTTTACCTATTCCTGAATCCAGCTCGGCAGTCCGGGTCGGATCGTGTCATCTAATGGTGGCAAGTTTATAGGAGCCCTGCCTGAAGGCATCCCATGGGACATTACATACTTCCTCCATTTCTGTGTCTCCATTATATAATTTCCACCCACCCAACTTGCTATGAAACAACTAAACAAAGGGGGTGGCGGGGATCAATATTGATTCAGACGATTCTTCATTGCTGCTTGTTTGCCTTTTGTGTGACACACACATGCTTTTAGGTTAAATGCCACTGAGTGCTGAAATGGAGGGTAGGGAACAAGACACAAACACAATTAGATGTCCAAGCAAAAATGTGTGCGTGCAAAAAAGACCTGACTCATTAGGAACAACTCTTTAACAACGAAATCTCAAAAAAGCACTAATGGTCCGATCAGAAGAGTAGAGTGAAAATAGTTACAGGCCATGACTACTGCATGCAGCTTTGCTCTGTCTGTTATCTTTCACAGGCCAGGTCTCAGTGAGAAGCTTTCCTGAAGTCTGCATTTCCGTCCGGCGGGTCGGATACCAATGGGACATCGATCCTCCTATTACCAGGAAAAGGGCGGCACATTGGACAGACAACCACAATGCTGACGGCTGATTGTTTACCTAAACCTGAAGAGAAACGCTGCTCTCTGCTGAATTGCGATACCCGCATCCAATTTGATCTCGATGCACCGTGTTACTTACGTTCCTTCAAAGCATCCTCAACCCTCCGGCTTGTTCACCCTGTGCTGTTGTCCTATCTGAGCACAATCCCATTTCAAAGGGCCAATAAAGGCATCTCGCAAATTACGAACCCGTGGATTTCTCTGCCGCCTTCCACATTCAGCTGAAAATATTTATGCAGTGAAATGTATTATTCAAAAATATTGACTGTGTAAGCATAGCGAGGCCTTCCCTGCGTTCCCACAGGCAGACACTAACATTGCTGTATAGACTTTGCACATCTGAATGTAGCATTAAATCTATTTTTTCCCCTGACTTCCCTCCCCAGTTTGAGTTTGACAGAAAAATCCATAACATTCGTATTTCTCCCACTTCAAACAGACCAAGTCAGTCTGACTGTCCTACTTTATTTACTCAGGCTGCTTAACAAGTTGGCTATAACTTACTGTAACTATAGTTAAGCAGCTGCTCGACTGCCTTTCCCTGCATCGTTTAGCTATTTAAAGCGTGTTTTTCCCGAGGCAACTAACATCAACCTGCATTTGCGGCTCATTTATCAATCCATGTCAGGGAGGGACGCTTTGAGCTAGGACAGGATTTGTAAACTACCATTTCGATCTAAAGGACCTGGATTTCACTTAAGCCCTGAGATCTTGCTGTGTGCTGATTGGTCAGTCTCCTACAATCATTCGTATGTCACTAATGTGAATGTGAAACAGCTGGGTGAGTCTTTCAGTCAAGGATACAAACCAGTCAAAGCACTGAACTATTTAGCAGAACTTAGGAGTCTTTCAGTCCTAAAGTAGTTCGTAAATCCTGAAGTAGCTCAAAATGTCTCCTTGACTTGGATTATCTGATCAGCCTGCTTAGCAACCTATTCAGCTAATCCTTTGTAGCTGAAACATACAGCAGGAAGTCCATATGTTAAAAACACATTCCTATCAAAAGCGGACGCTACTCAAACGTATAAAGATATAAGATATAAGAATGATTCCAGAGCTATAATAATAATCTTTAACCAGTTAGGTGTTCATGATCTATCACCTTGACACCCGTACCTTAATCATATGATTAACAGAATGAATTCTCACCCTGTTCCCACCATATTCTGCACCAGGCTTAAGAAGCTTGTCAGGTCATCTAGCTCGGCATTCTGTGTGAACAGGTTTTGGTGGCTGGAAGAGGCAAGACCACAAGCTGTAAAAAATTGGGTTTCTTTAGAACCCACAGCACATATGCTTATAATGTGCTGTTTGCCTTACTCGTCTGACGCTTTGGACAAAAGTTCAATAAAAATTAGGCCCTAAAATATTCAGCGAATGTTTTAATTAACACCTGTTTTGCGCCTGAAAACACCAGGTGAACCAGTCTCTTGTCTAATTAAAACCATAAAGCGATTAAGAGTGAAAACCAGTTGGTTATGCACACACGGATATAAAAGATAACTATAGACTAGTTACATTTTTGGAATAACGTGATATTTCACAATAAACAACAAACATACTATAGTATGAGATAAGATGAGATAGGATTTATTGATCTTGGGGAAATTCATTTAGTTCACTGTACTTTTAATATACACTCTGACTTCTATTTTTGTTTATTATTATTTCTGTAATTGATTAACCGTCATTAAAAGTGTTTTCAGCTGACATATGAGACCCGTTATTGCTTCATTCCAATATTGTGCTACTTTGTCTCGCACCGTCATATCTCGCATTGCACTACAGTTTGTATGTCCCAATGCGCCAACCTGCACCTGCAGTCTAAGAATTTCACTGTTTGCCCCGGAATCAGAGGTGGGTAATTCAGGTCCAGAGAGTAAAAGTCCAGAGCAAGACTTTCAACTAACCAACTGAGTATAAAGAGTGACAGTCACAGAGTACTCAACTGGTTGGTTGAAACAAAATTTGGGTCTGGACTTACTCTCTGGATCTGAAGTACTCACCTCTACTCAGAACACTTGATAATTGCGTTTATAGAGTGGGTGGGAGTGTGATTTATGATGGACTAGCATCTCATCCAGGGTGTATCACAACCTCATGTGCTTTGCTGCCTCGGATGGGCTCCACCCACCCCTTAACTTTGACCAGGGCAAGCAATTAGACGATGGATGCTATCTAATAGAAGCAAGACTGGAAAAAAATACTTTTAATATTACTTTACCGAATATCCATATATCAGTTACGAGCAGAAAAGGTGATACCATTTATAACTTTGCATAACTGTTTAGGATGTTTTCGATGTTTTTTTTAGAAAATGTTATTTCTGTGTGAACGGAACTAAGTAATCTCAGCTCCTCCTTATTTTCCCTGCAGCCACATTAAGACAAACATTTGGATAGACAGACGGACGGATGGATGGTGAGGTCAAAGGAACTTTGTCAACTCATTTCTCATTAGTAAAAAAATAAACAGAACACGAATGTAAGATAAACTAAAATACAGACAGGAACTCAACAAAAAAATACCATAAAAAAACTGATTAAGTGAGAATGATTGTGCAAAAGAACAAAAGGAACTGAATGAACAATAGTATAAACAGATAAAATGGATCTTAATGCCAGTGCTGTGAGTCCAGTATAGAGTGGGGGACAGTGAGTTCTTTTAGCAGACCCCGTCTCACACTGGGAGGAGCCAGAGTGCGCGGCTGGTGAACAACCTGTTTTAAGCCTCAATGTTCTGTCTTTGAGGTTGTAGGACCACCTACCAAACAGCAGTGGTGGGACAGGTCTCTGATCATGCCAGAAGCCCCTTCGATGTAGTGTCCTTTGTAGATGTCAGGCAAGGAAGGCAGGAAGGTCCTGGAAATCTGCGGATTTAGTGATCCACTTGAGGGACTGGTGGTCTTAGAACCAGGCCATAATGCAGTTTGTGAGAACATACTCAGTGGTACCTCTGTAGAAGGTGGACGTAATGGGGTAGGTCTTCTTTCATGAAATGGATGGTGACATTAATGTGGTTATTAACCAATCATGCAATAATGTTCCAAAGATGCTTTTGCAGCAGAGAGTTATAGCTTGCAGGTGTTGAGGCCACAGTGCTGCTTAGTGATCCTCCAAGCCACCCTGTTAGTATGTAATGCACTAACATGCATGTGATTGGCTGCTGTGCTATGGCTACTGGATTCATGGTTCATGTTTGTAGCAAAAATATTTCGATTGAACCTTGAGATATCTATAGTACAATGGGCTGAAGCTTCACTTTCCCAAATCTATGACAGCAAAAAGCTTACGGTAAGTTTAAAAGTTGCCTCTCAACCTTTATTTTTTCATATCCATTCTTCCTCTTTCAATAACCACTTATCCAAGTGCTGTCACTAAGATGTACTGCCTAAACAGACTCTCGCACGCTGCTTCCTTCTCCGAGGCGGTGATCCATCGATGGAGTGCATCTTCAGACTGAGGGGGACATCTGGAACCAGAATACGCTCAAACATGGGAAGAGTGTGTGAAATCTGGGGGGTGTGTAAAGACAAGTATCCTGAAGGCATGATTTTACATTAGTACCACCTTTAGTTAGATATATAACCCGCCCCCCCAAACAGGCCATATAAATATGATGTTAACAGAAATAACCTTCCACATGAATAGCATTCCGCTGCAGGAATACCATTCCTTAGACCCAGTCTGATACGGTACATTACTTTGATGATCACTAGACACCTACATTGTGAATAATCTGCTGCCAGTTTGTTACAAGCTGAACGTAAAGATTAAACAACGGGCTCAGATTCATACCAAATCCATGCTTGATTATTTCGTAATTTACTTACCCAGAATGCAATTCTGCGGTTTACTTTTAGCCTTCTGTTGTCCCGAAAGTAGAGAAGCCTCTGTGGTGATGGATAGAGTGTCGGGGTAATAATGTTGATGACTTGTCTAAAGGAACCATGAAGGTTGACATGTATGGCTTGTTTGTCCTCCTACATGATCAGTTCAGACCCCCACTGTTTATGACAAAGGAGACCATATGACCATATGACATTTATCCTGTAAGATGGGGGTGATGTTTCGGCAAGAGCCTATCCACCTATTCATCTGTAATACTTTTGTTTTAATCTACAGCCCAACCACTGTTTTGTTTTCCCTGTGTTGGGTTTATTCTGTTTTTTTTTCTTCCCTTCATTCCATCTGTTTTATGTATCTGTTTATATTCCAATGCATGAATTCCTAAGTTCCCACCTCCCACCCCTGTATTATATGATCCAGGTTGCTGGCACATACCTATATTATTATTGAAATATCATGAATGAATGTTCACTCTTTACCATGTGACGGTTTATTTCCTTTCCACTGTTGTCATCAATATTCACCCCCTCCCGCCTCCAATGCTTCTTATATTATTCTTGGGTTGCATTAGGGCAGAAGTTAGGGTTAGGGGGTTTGGGATAGGTTGGGGTTAGGTGTTAGGTTTTGGCCATTTTATGTATAAGAATTATATTTGAATTTAATGATGTATGCAAATTCATGGTGACATGTCCACTTATGGATGAATCTGTCAGAATACCTCCACAAGCAACACAAAATACTCCAGCAGCTGAATAAATTGTTTCCAGAATGTCTGTAAATTTATAAACTGATTGTCTCTCATAATTTTGTATATGAGTCAATAGGCTTTTATTTGCTGCCAGTGTGCAACAAAAGCTTTGGGATTTTGAGGAAGCATTTTGGATTTAAGAAAACAAAGACGAATGAGTCACTTCTGCAGGCAGAATGTGTCGTCTTTGCTTGATACCTTTTAGTAAAACTTTTCTTTTATTTCCCACTTGCAAGTTCAGCTTCAAATGAATCACTGTGATGACAGGTACGATTAAGAGCACTCACTCGTGTGCCTAAACTCAGACCTTCACGTTTATAACTATGTGTTCCCTTCAGAACCGACTAAAAAGAACTATATTTCAATAAGTGAACTGGACTTTACTTGCACTTCCCAGTCCCATATGGAAAATACATTTCTGTAACAACAACAACAACAGCAACACCACTACTACAAACAAATATTATTATTATTAATTACAGCCTCGCATGCCTCAGTCCCTACTATACGCAGTCATCATATTTCCCTCTTGCCATAAATACTTCTGTAAGTTTCTTCTTTACAGAGAAGAAAGATGGTGGCTTTAGGCAATAAGTACCATAACCCAACTGCCCCTGCTTCCTGCACCTCTCAAAAAACTGAGTTCGTCAAAAAGTTAGACTTACTGTAAGAAGTGTGTACAATCTAATTTGGATCCTTGAAGGAGATGAGTAGATGACCATTTTTCATGCAAAAATCGGACATTATGGATATTTAGTTATGCTATATGGTCTTGCCATTGCGCCTTCTGCATTGCAGGCATTTATCAATGAGTTTTCAGATGAATATCCCAGGGAATTTGTTATCATCTTTATTGGTGACATTTTAATCTGTTCATCTGATTTTTGAAGAGCATGGTCTTGCAGAAGCTCCTAGCTAGCAATTCCTTTGTGAAGTCAGAGGAATGTGAATTCCATAAGACTGAAACCCAGGTAATTGATTATGCCACAAATTCTCAAGGTGTTCAAATGAAGAAGGTAAAAGTTGAGGCAGAAAAGGAATGGGCTAAATCTCAGAATGTTAAGTGGCTGCAGGGGTTTCTGAAGTTCATAAACCTGAAGTGGATGCCTCAGATCCTGAAGTAGGGCCCTACTTTCCACCGAACGTCACATATTTGCCTCCTGTTCAGGCAAGGTTTTTTTCTGCAGAAAGAAAATATGGTAACAGCAACAGATAGCTACCTGCTATTACATTGTGAGGAGCGGTGAAAAGGTCGCGATGATGGGAACTGCTCATGTTCCCCCGCAAAGTACCAAGCTAATAACCTTAGGTGCTGGCTCGAGACACGAACTACCCAGTGGCTGCTGGCAAAAGTTGAGGATAAGAAAATAATAAACAAACAAATAAGCAAACAAACAAGTAATAATAACAGTGACAACAACAATAATACTGCTAATAACTACAATATATATAAATTAATAATAATGCATGTATACATACAAATACTCAGGCATGGATGCTTTGTAATAAAGCTGCATAGTCACATTATATTTAACCCTTTTTTTATATGAAATATAAAACACCGTGATATTTAATAAGAATGGAATATAATGTGAACATTATCTAGGTAATAATTGCTGTTGTGACATGCCATGAGGCCTCTGGTGCGTGATACACCAACAGCAGGAATCTTGATAATTGACTACCCCATTCGCCACCTGCTGTACATTACTTTAATTGTACAAGAAAGCCATCAGGCTTTCACCTATAGTAAATGGCTGTTTTTCTTTTACACATTGTGCATATTAGGATATACAAATGACTTCCCGTTCACTACGAGTTTGGAGGAACATCTCTTCTTCTGTCCCCTGGTCCAACCTACAGTAAAAGTGAGAGTATTGCTAAAAAGTCAAGAAAGTGACACCTCGAAGATTAATAGTGATGATAAAGTATTAAATGATTGTTTTGTGATGTGAGCAGCCTTCAGTTTTAGGTGTTTCTGAGAGCTGCATTGAGCTCAGCTTCAGCTTGTGTTCAGCCTCGATGAGTTCTACTTGGGGTTGGTTATAGGTAACATTATAACATTGTCTCACATGTAGTAGGTGCCTCCATTTGAAATTACTTACCCCATTGATCCTAAGAACAGCAGGATGGATGCTTCCAGCCCTGGTACCAAGTCTATTGGTATGCTCTTAGGGAACAAAAACCAGCTTTTGTGTAGTCCCATCACATACAATGACATGCTGAAAGCCTCCAAGTGGAAAAACACTTAGTAGATTTCGCAGCCAACTGCTCTCCCCAGTCTTATTCCTTTCGAATTAAAAAGTGCTGCTCTACAATTGAGCAACATTTATAACACCATTGAATTGTCAAATTTAACAGAAATAGGGGCACTGACAGGTTTATTCAGAACTGGACCATATGATCTACGTTTGAAGATCTGATGTTACCCATGACCCAGGACTTCTGGGAACATGAATCAGGAAAACTCCACGTCATGCCATCTCATATTCTGAGTATTTACATAATAGCCTGACAATATCCCAACATCCAGCCAGCCTGTTTGTTTTAAATAAAGCTAATGAGTAGTTTTAATGTATGGTAATGCAGGCCAGGCTTGCTTCTGTTTATCTGAATATGAATGATTACTGCAGTCAAGGAAAATCCCACAATAAACAGTTCTCATAATTTGAAATCATAAGCATTGCAAATACGTCATTTTAAACAGAGCCCTGATTCACTACAACACACTGCACTATATGTTCGAAATAAAGTAGCTGGTTCATGGTATGAAACACCATGTTCTCAAGTGAGGAAGTGATATATACACTGTGTACACAGGAGTACTAATTCAGGTACATCATTTCAGGTACACCAATTCAGGTACACCATTTCAGGTACACCAATTCAGGTACACTGTTTCAGGTACACTGTTTCAGGTACACTAATTCAGGTACACCGTTTAAGGTACACCTTATATCCCATGTCCCTAGAAATCCATTACTGATTCAAGGTGGGCTCCCCATTTTGTGGCAGACTTGGGCAGTTGGTACTGTAAGTCTGCTTTATTTTCCAGGCATGGCATAATACAAAGCCCTATATGAGACCTAAGCTTTTATCTCTGAATATATATTGTTTGGTTCACATGTTTAATCTGTAGAGCGACGCTGTGGCTCAGTAGCTGATGTTGTAGGCTCATGCCCATGGGGTTGGAGATTTACTTCTCCTTCTGTGTTGAGTGTGTTTCCTCCAGGTCCTCTCTGGTTTCTCCTGAAAACATGCAGTAAGGTACAAAGGTATCTCTAAGCTGCCAATAGTAAGTGAGTTTATACCTGCATCCCATTCTCCCCTGACCTGTGCCCTGTGCATCTTGGATGAGGCTCAAGGCTTTCTGTGACAAGGCACTGAATCAGGATCTGTCTTCTGTGTACTTTTCCTGGATATGGTTTCAGGGATATTCGAAATGCAATGTAGATTCAAACTGAGATATATTACTTCTGAAGGCCAGAAGTAGAAAGTGATGCAGGGTTCAATTCCTTTCAAGATGTCCTCAGGTGCTTGAAGTGAAATTGAGCCCTCTCATTCTACTGAGAATTTTCTGATATTTAATTCAACAACAGAACAAAAGAAGAAAATATAGATAGCACTCGTGTGTCCTCTTGTAGGGAAAGTAAGAAAAATCCATCCAATCATCCATCTTCTAACCACTTATCGTGTTTCGTGTTGGCCGGTGGGGCTGGACCCTCTCCAAGGGAGCATAGGGCACAAGGCTGGAAAGTAAGACAAGTATGTTGGCTAATTTCTTTGTACAGGCGTAAATACACTGCCTGGTCTACATGTTCAGTAAATATCGGCATCATTAAACAAACTTCAAAGACCTTAGCTATTTGTCCTTCAACCACATGGACAGCGTGAGCTCATTCCACCAGCAGAAAGGACATTTTGAGTTTATTCTCAAAATGGAGAGACTTGGATGTAGAAATGCCATCTTAGGCCACTTAAAAAAAAAATTGGTTCTCGTCCTTTTTTTTGGAGGGGGGTGGGTATGGGGGGAGGGATTAAAAAATTTTTTTTTTCTTCTACAAAATTGACTGTTTGGACTTTCAGATATATAAGAAAATACATATTTGAAAATACATACCGAAGAGAGCAGACCTACTTAGTACGCCTCCTCAGTTCTTCCAGTTTGTTGCGTTTCAAATATATTACATGTAAGAAAATACAAGAATGTAAATTCCTTGATCCATGTGTATCTCATAAATGCCTTCCCAACTATGGATTTGGATACTTTATGCTGATGTTTCATTCGTGAATATAAAAATGATACTATTTGAAACCAATATTCTGTTTTTCATTCCCATTCTAAATCAACAACCAAGATTTTAAAATATATATCTAGAAAGAAAGTGTATTAAAACATGTTGAAACACCAGGAACCAATAGAACACAGAGAAAACACTAACGTGATCCAAATAAGGAAACGCACATGGCAATGTTTTGTAAACACAAATTCACTAGCCAATCAGATCATCAGAAAATATCACGTGATCAAGATTGACCCAGAAAATGCAGGGATGACTTAAAGATGGTTCGAAAAAAATTATCAATCATCGGCTTCATATTTATTAAAAAAAGCATCCCATCCTGATCCTCTGCCATCATGTCGAATGATACATCTCATAATTGATGAATGATCTAAATAAAGTTATGATTTCATAAAAACATTGCTAACTCACCAACACGAACTCTGACAAATGACAGTCGGGCCCTGTCCGGTAGCCGAATGTTGTCGTACACACCATCAGTGAATTCAGTGTAAAAATCGGCTAGCGAGACATCGTGGCCGATCTTGACACCGTACCAGTCCTTCAGGAGCACCCTTCTCCCTTCCTGGGCGATACTGGCCACCATAAAGGCCATGGCATGGAGAAAAAGACCTAAAACATCTGAGAATTTCCCCACTCAAAATAAGTGCAAACAAAATGGCTGGAAAACGGCATCTGCGCCGAGGGTTCCCGAGTGGTTCCGAATCGACGATGTGGAATGCGCGGGAAATTCAAATTTCGTCATTCTTGGGCGTTTTCCATGCGATTTTTACGAAATAAAATTAAAAAAAAAATTCGGGTCGGAGGCATTTCGGCGGGTCGGGAGGGGACGAGAACCAATATTTTTTTTTTAAGTGGCCTTAGATACAGCAATGACTCTGCGTGTAGTACTCAAATAGGCTTTGTCTGGATTTCATGGATGCATCCTTTGAAGGACAAGGTCTATGGAGGTATAGCCTTTGTTGGCTGCATTCTTCGAAGGTCCAACAGAAAGCGTTGTCCAATGGGATGGTCTGGCCTATGGATAATTCCTATCATCTACGTTCACATTTTTGCTCCTTCCTGCCAAAAAGTCCACAGTTTTTCTCCCTCCCAGCCCCTTATGGGGGGTCCCCAAGGACCGGGTTGAGAAACACTGGTCTTAGAAGGCCTGTGGTGAAATGACAAAGCTAGCAACCCGATTAGCGTGCGTGAGTGGACAGAATTTTAATCCTTCGCAGACAAGGTCAGATGATACATGACCGGTTTGCAGCTGCTCTGGTGCTCTGATGGATGGGATGTTGCAGGAATGGAGCTGGGAGGGGAACAGGGGATTCAGGGAGCAGCATGCTTGTCGCCACTATCACTAGGTGTGAGTTTAAAAGCTTTTGCACATCCAGCTGGTACACAAGTGTAGAAGCGCTGCAGAGTACACAGGTGGGGGGGGGGAGTTGGGGGTGCATAGGCGTATAATCTAATATCTTCCAAAGTGCACGCACATAGGGTTTCGGGACGCAGGCTGGATATTATACAGCAACGCCTACGGTTTAGCAAGTTTCATTGACAGCAGAGCGACAAATTACTGGGTTTAAACATTCAGCCAATGGATGCACAGTAATACCACTTCAGTAACTGGAGAAGGGATGTGAGATTTCGGGAAACATTTTACATTACAGCTTATGTTCAGATTTAAATAGAGATTAACATTTAAAGGTTTACATGCAATGTTCCCACTGCAAACTTGTGTCCATGAACATGACAGGCTCTAATTACAGTTTTTAATTAACAGCATACTTTAGCTAAAGGCTACGGAAAAAAAATACATTTTATAGAACATCAAGGAAAAAGCCTAAAAACAATGTAGATGGTCTAAGATGAGTGGGTGTTCAAGCCGAATGCGATGAAGCAACAATGTAATTTCATATGATGGTTCAGAAAAGGGCGCTTATCTTAAATCCCCTAGAAAGGCCTGCTCTTGTACCTTAGATAAATATAGTCAACCTTATGTGCAAGCCACATAAAAAGTGCATAAAAAGCTGTACAAATGTTCTGGCAATGTTCGACCGAAAAACAAATAGCAACTCAATTCATGATTTAATTTAGAAGTCCACAGCATGCTGTCACTGATATTTTCAGCTGCTATTACTCTCACCAATCAAATGCTTTTCAATGACGGATGTGACCTTCTGGTTGGTGGACTGACACAGAGGGTGTGGCTAAGTGTCTAGCACCCTATCATTTCAGTCTGCGGTAGGGAAACCAGCACTTCGATCTACTCTGGCTAATAGATACCAGCCCTTGTTTTCAGTGAAAGGTTATTTGTCTGTAAATCAGTGACACAGACATTGACTAGTCACCCCTTCAGATCCAGACAAAAGCCTTTGTATATGACCCACAGCAGCTGTTCTCGCAGCTTCTCTGCTGAAGAAGTCAAAAGGAGGGACCTTTCTGCCGGTCCACTGGGTCTGGGAGCATGCTTGCCCCAAGCAAGTTGGCTTCAGTTAGTAAATATGACCAGATGGTCAATTTGTCACAAACTTTAGTGTCCCCTCACTGTGTCAATAAATGCTGCCAATGACAGCCCTTAATGTCGCTTTGTCCTCAAGCTGGGAAGGATTTAGTGCAACAATCTAGTCAGAGAGGGCAGGTGAGGAGGCCCAGGTGACACTGCCGATGGACTCTGCCAAGGTAAGCTGGCCCACTGGGCTGAAATGATCTGCAGGGGAACTATTGTGCTTGGAACAATTTCACACATCACTGAGGGAGAGTACAACGTGGGGCCCACTACTCACCAGACGTCTGGGGGGAAAAATGTTTCCTTCAGCAATTTATGATTTGGCAATTTTATAGCAGCTTAAGTGATTTTTTCTGCAACTTCCTGCTGGAGAAAAATGGGCATTTTAGATGATTTTGTTGTTTTCATAATCAGTGTCTCAGGAAGGACAGAATTCTATATATAGAGAGAGAAAGAGAGAGAGAGAGATCCACCTTTTGGTTTTTAATATGGCCTTGGAATTTCAGGATGATGAAGACGATTAAATCATCACTTTCCCCCCACTACTCGTGGACATCTGCTCCACCTCATCAAATTATGCATAAAGGACTAAGCCATTAATAATTTATTTTAAATAATTTAAATAACTAATTTGAGTAGACATAAATAGCATTCATCACACACCGACAGACAGACACACACTTGCATCTACTTTTAATGTTTGTTGCACTTCGTAAAGATTTTATAGCATTAAGGCTAATAAACTTTAATGTGCATTGGGTTTTTCGATGCCTTTGATGGTTTTATTTATTTTCTTGGTGTCTAAAAATCTGACGAGTTTTAACGAAAATAAATCGTTGCCCATTCGTAATTTGATTTCGAATTCTAATTGGTGGCAAACAAATTAAAAGTCCCAAATGGTCACTCTTCTTTTAAAATTAGTTTTAAATGTGCCTACACCGCCTGTTAAGGCTGAGAGTGCTGTAATCTTTCTTGGTAGTTGCCGTTTTCGGATGTATCTAATGGTGTGATAGACCTTTACACGTTCCACACTTAGGTACTATATCTGTGATGATCACCAAATCTTAGGATCACCTCCTCAATTCTTTTTCCCAGTGCGAGGGATGATTAGGCTTATCGGAATGCAATGAAAGACTAACAGAGTGAGCTGGGGGGGGGCATTCCAGCGATTTACTTCACTATTAAACATTAAACAAGAGGCCCACTCCACTCGATAGACCCTGATAAATCGCTGCCATTGTGCAGATAAGCAGAATCAAATTAAGTAAATGCGGTTTGATAATCAGGAAGCAGAAGGAGTAAGCAAATATATGTGCTGTTTTTGCCATTTAATTAGGCGCCGAGCCGGCCAGCCGCCAGGGCAACTGCAGTTCAGTGCGAGACGGGCTTCTCCGTATGATGTGATCGAAAGGCCCAGCAACCCAGGATGCAAGAGCCTGTACATACACATACACACGTTTGCATTTATGTACATGGAAAGAAAGAACTGTTGCTTAAGTTTATAGAAGCCTATCCAACGATTGTTGTCTCTAACGATTAAGTACATTTTTTTGGGAACACATAGGCAGAGAGCAGCTGACTGTCTGCCGAGGGAGTTCAGAGGTGGCGAGGCTGTTGGTGGTGTGGGGGGCGGTGCATTGGGGGGGGGGGGGGGGGCATGCTTAGCACCGTCTGTGCTGAAGCAACTCTCTAATTGGTCCGTCATCCGTCTTGCGGCTTGCAGACTCCTTCGCCATTTTGGGCGACTCTCCGGGGTATAATTACCAGCAAAGTACCAGAAATGTGTCGTGGTGAGAAGAGCCCCATCCATGACTGATGTTTGTTATTTCCTGGTATTAACAACACATTACCCTTCATCCTCCACCGAGAATCCGGAAGAAATAAGCAAAGACCTCCTCTACAGCTTAATTGCTGTTGTCTCCTCTCAAGTATGTGTCACACAAGACGTTTTTTCATCTGTGACGGAACAATAAAAAGAGATTAAAACTATTTAAAGAGTACTTCACACTGATGACGTGATCACAGACACGGCTCCTCTTCACTCTTCTATCAAGGCTGCTTTAGCAGAAGATTCTTGCAGCTCTTAGAACCTTACAGCTCAGTGGAGTCCAGTGTTTCCCAATCCGATCCACAAGGACCCTCAGACAGCCCACATTTTTACTCCCTTCCAGCCCCCAGGACCAAAAACCAGGACTGTCTGTGGGTTCCGAGGACTGAATTGGGATACGCTGCAGTATATAAAGTTTCTTTCACTCATGTAGTAACCCAACTAACTAAAATAAAGTATGTTTAAATCAAAACCAAGCACACTGCAAATTCCAGCTTGATGATAACCATATAGTACAGTTTTGAGGTTTCTAAGTATGTGACGATAAAATCTGAAATTTGCCAGCGAACGATGCCTAAAAATGTGCATTTTTGTTTATTTAGCTCTAAACTCCCACCACCTCAACGTTTTATTTAAATGAGGTGTTTAACAGATGGCTTTTTTTCAGAAATTATCTCCATACCACAGATTAACGCTTATGGACCATCAGTGTGACAACCTTTTAGGCGTTTTTTTGCTTTTTACAGCTGGATGTGTAATGAAGCAGTTGAAATGAAAGGGCTTGGGCTCTGCCAAAGTTACCTCTTCTGGGACCTGAACTGGAAACCTGGTGTTATGATGGGTGTCAATGGTCACAGCAGAGGGTTGGGCTGTACAGAGGACATGCAAACAGATGCAGATAAAAAAAGTTAGGCGGTGAGCAATTAGTTCTACATCATGCTCTGGGGAAATCAAATAGTTGTCAACTTGAGGTCCATTGGTAGCAATTAGCGTCGCACCGCTGAACAGCTCTCATACATTTTTAATATACCTGTGACAAACATGACATCATCAAAGTTGTCCGTGTGGAACGCTTGTTTATATCAGTTTTTCTTAACCCACAAATCCAATAGCGTGCAAGCAAATGACCCTGAAAGAACTGGACATGCCAGTTCATGCATAAACTGGGGAAACTGGGGATGGATGATTCAGCGGTCAGGAAAAGCCACTGTCTCCTTAATCCCAAGACAGCCTGGACATATCCACTGCCACCCACCCTTGACTGCAGGCGGATAGGAATTCTGTCAGACACCCTGCTTCAGGCCCTGCATTTTCTTATATGACTCTGGACTTTCTGCAAACCCTGATTCAATAATGAGGGCTATGGGAAGTGGGTGGATGGATGGACAGATGGATGGCGAGCCTTTTTCTGTCCGCGTTCAGTCCATGCTGGAGAAGACGTTTCATTATGGAGACCCACCTGGGTGGCTGTCGATCAGAGCAGGGGAGACACGCCACTCAGTGAGCTTCAGCAGCCATGTCTATAATATACAAAAAGGCCGTGCCCTTCAAAGGTATTTGGCAGCAACATTATGCAATAATAATGTAATTCTGCTTGAAATGGAAAGATTCAATAACATTATTGGAGACTTCTCTGTAAGTTAAAAAAAAGTTTGTAAAATGAGTTTACAATTTCTTTCATCCAGCTAGCATAAAATAGGATACAATTACATATTGAATAATAAGATAATAATAAGCTCAAATTCCCTCTTAAAAAATGATGTGAATGACTTTTAATATAATTACAGTATATCTGATTGAATGAATCTTAAGTCATTTTGCAGACGGTAAGGATAAGTTATGGAAACTGGAAAAATTTAAACAGTGGCAGAAATTTATATACGAAAACCAGAGGCAAGGAACTTATTCCTCAAGAAATGCAACTCAGAAGACCCCGATCTGCCAGCTGACTTTGTTTAACGTCTGTTTTGTACAGTTTATCGCATGGTTTACCTTTGCTTGCTAAGCACCTATTGTCATCGAAACAAAGGACTATTTTTATACTGGTCGTACTGAGGAAAAAAAAACTGAAACCTTAATATTCCACTGGGAGTAATGAAAAAAAATAAAAACAGATAAACTGTTTCGGGCTTTGAGGTGAGAGAACCTCCCATCAGACAGGGAATGTAGAAAACTGACAGGACCGTTACTATAGCAACATCCATTTCTGTGATCAGTGCCTGTCTTGATGAGGCCTGGGGAGACTGGCGTTTACAGTACTGACACCGTCTGCCATTCACTCGCTCCGGCTACCAAGGGAATGATCCTGTCAGGTTGCCATGCCCTCACCTTTGGTTGCTAAGGAACTTCCACAGTGTCCCCAAAGTCATCCGCTCACAGCAGTACGCCTACACACATCAACATTTGTCCTCGTCTTCGTTTATCAAGCGGGTCACACAAATAATATCCAGGTCAGAAAGCTTAATTACCCCCACCCCCCTCCCGCCCTGCCATCTTAACTGTCATGCAAGTCTCTCTGGACAAGTACACCTGTGAAATGAATAATGTCACAGCTGACATAATTAAAAACAGTCTAAATTTCTTCGGCCATTTGCTTTTCACATTCTTCATGCATATTGATGGATAAAGGTACTTGTCCGTGAAATTAAGGTAACATATATGCATCTGTGTTAAAGACCACTGCTTACCACGGAATCCTTCTGGATTTTTCCATTTGACTGTGTAACGTTCAAGCTAAGAATGGACTCTTTACTGAAAATGAGCAGTGTTATCTACTTAAACAGAATCGTAGTGCAATTTCATTTATTAAGCATCATTATTGAGTGGGAACTGGCGAGTGTCAGTTTTGAGTTGCGTGCAGATGATATATTAATTCAGAGTTTCAAAGACAGTTTGCGATAAAGCGTCTGGCTTTTTGAAGATCAAGCAGGCTAATTTTCACATTATTCATTATTAAGTGAGCAGCTTCGTCTCACCAGTATGTGGCGTAACCCTGCCGACTGCGATGCTGCTTATGACACACGCCCAGCCCTGTTGCCATAAACACAAGTATGATCATTGCATTCTTATTATTGAGAAACACCCTAAACACGCCTAAAATGTCACAGTATCAGACTGACCCCGCCCCCGGTCGTGAGCTGCCATATGATTGGCTGAGCAGAGCGGCTATAGCTGATCCTAGGACCTGGTACAGCTAGACTCTTGTAAAGGTTTACATATGACATTGAAAAAAAACTCACTGGGCTCATCTGAGAGGCCAGATTGTCTGCTTAGTAAGTGTAAGCTCCTCGGTGTACTGTCTAACACAGTCCAGTGCTTCTAGCACAGTCTAACGCCATCCAACACAGGTCAAACACAGGTCAAACACAGTCCAACACAGGTCAAACACAGCCCAGCTCAGTCAAACACAGCCCAGCACCACAAAGCGAGCATAAGATGTTCAACACTGAGCTGCAGATTAGTTTAAAAGCTGCATGTCAAAATACATTTTTTACTGAACTAGGCTAGTAGCAGGTTCCACCCCTGAGCCTAACATAACCCGTCCAGCACAATTCCATTTACTACGACTTCAGAATTTTATCCACAAGAAAAAAAACACTTTCAAATTTTAAATTTAATGAGAAACTGTAAAATCATTTATATTGTGCATTCAGCTTTTGGGTATATGCTTTTGCAGGTACAAATATTACAACAAAGGAATTCATAATTGGCAGAGTTACCCCTGGTATTCCCTACAGACAAAGAGGTGAAAGCATCCTTAATATGGGCTCCGTGTCGAAAAGGTAAGTGAATTCAAAGGAAATTTCCCTGTAACATATTCAAGAGTGTCACATAGAAATTCTCATTTTCAAGGAACAGGTAGATATTAATGTTAAAACGTTGCATGAGACAATTCATGCAAATAAAACAGGAAGAAGACAGCGAATGTTGTGCATGGCGTCAGCCTTATCCAGCACCTTTGTCATAAACAGAACCTACAGATGTGTTAAGGGATCCTCTGCGGTACATCCAGTGGTAGCATTTATTGAGCCCACATTACCTTCAAAGTGTTTGGCAGCACAGAAGAAAAGCTCTTCATGCTGTATATAGTACAGATTTTAGTGTTGGCTGGACTTTACAAGTGTTATGTTTCATAAAGCAACAAGACAAGCGCATTGTTAACCATGCAGACTTCTGGAGCCTTGTTATGTTGCTCTTCTCTTTATTCATATACTAATTTACTGCTCTTCTGAAGGTGCCGTAGAATTCCATGCTGTCGTTAAAACCTCCTAAAGAGGTAGAGTATCATTTGTTATAAGATAACCGTTTGCAATGATACGATTTAAGATCGTAAGGCTGCCTGAAATGACCTTTAGTCTGTCTGAAAATGGCAGTCACTGTGTTTTTGGTTTTAATATCCAGTACCTTAAAATCCTAGTCAAACACAGCATTCAGGGAGAAGTTTGCAGAACTTACTATTTGCTTGCCATTTAATTAGATGCATGCATCAAACATGCACCTCCTAAATTAAACAAGTCTGTTTTGTGCTACTAATCACTTGAACTGGCAGTACAAGCAGGCAGCTTAAGCTGTGAGTCTCACACAGCCTTCACAGACGTGGACCATCTTTAACACCTCCAACCTATTTTATCTCCATACATCTTGTAACTGCTTGTTTGATGCAGGGTCATGGGGGGTCTGGAGCCAATGGGCACAAGGCAGGGAACAATCCAGGATGCGGTGCCAACCCACTGCAGGGTACACCAGTCACACCTATGATCAATTTAGAAGCTCCAATTAGCATGTTTTTGGACTGTGGGGGAAAGCCAGAGTACCCAGGGAAAACCCCACGATGACACAAGGAGAACATGCTAACTCCATACCCATGAACCCAGGTCCCAGAGGTGTGAGGCGACAGTACTAACCACTGCCGAAATGCACCGTGCACACAAAGTATGATTTTTGGCTGTGTTACCTGTAACCCAGAGATTCTTAACTGAATAAAACTAATTTTTATTGCCATATGTGGACGAATGTGGAATTTCGGTAAACAAAGCATGTACTCATGAGCATGCATTAGATGCTGATATATCACGCTTTGTGAATTCACATAAGGATACACCAGGAAATAAGATTATAATTAAAATATGGAATGGATTTGTGTGTATCAATCATTCTCTGAATAAAAATATAGATAGCTAGCAATAATTAAATGCTATTCTCCTATTGGCTAACACTGATTAAAACGACAAATTGGCCTTTGTTCGGCAATGAATTGAATAGTAAAGGGCCCTCGGTTTACACCCTTCATACTTGGTACTTGCTAGGCCTATGCCAAGGCTGTGGCTACCATGATAACACTTTCCCCCTGCTCCGTTCAAGCGGTAAAGTCCCTTTTCTGCAATCCCTTCAAGTGATTCCAATCCCCTCAAGCTAGCAGTCAGAATATATTGTAATCGTGTCTCAATAAACGTGTCTCTGTAAAATATGTTGAGTCATAAGAACAAGGATATTCTTTTGCATATATAGTGGAAAATATGTGTAATACATTAGCAGTGAAGTTCATTGGGTCTTTAAAAAGCTTAATTCTGAATTAATTGCCATGTGTAGCTTATGATAGGATTCACACTGACCGTTTTCCCTGAGTTTTCTGCGGGCGCTGATTGCAGCCCTGTCTTCCACAGATACATTGCTTTATTTCTCCGTTAGTCACAGCGACCTTCAACCTTCAGCTCAGATATTAAGTTTTTACAATTTCCTCCCCATTCCCCTAATTCCTCACCTTCCCAGCCAAAGAAGGAAAGGAGAAGGTCAGCCCAAATGAGCAAGTGCGGGGGAGAAATCACAGCTTGTGACATTTCTTTTGTGAGGATCCGGCAGTGGTGGGAGTTGTGGGGGGGGGGGGGGCTGGTTCTGGGATAAAAACAGGTCCTTGTCGGACATGGCAGCGAGGTTAACAGCTGCAAAGCAGAGACTTGAGAATACGGGACCAATGCCGGCAACAGGCAGATTAGCGGGGAGCCATCAATGCCCCCGAGCAAGTGGCGGGTTGGCCTCGTCACGTTCACCCCCAGCCCGGGGCCCCCAAAAAGGCACAGTAACAGCCAGAAATCTACTGTAGATCCATGTTCCTGTGACTGAGAGGCAGCTATAATGGCTGAGAAGCAGATATAATGGCTGAGAGGCAGATATAATGGCTGAGAGGCAACTATTAATGACTGAGATGCTGAGAGGCAGATGCAATGGCTGAAAGACTGAGAGGCAGATGTAACGGCTGAGAGGCAGATATAATGGTTGAGAGGCAGATGTAATGGCTGAAAGGCAGTTATAATGGCTGAGTGTGAGATATAATGGCTGAGAGGCAGACATAATGGCTGAGTGTCAGATATAATGGCTGAGAGGCAAATATAATGGTTGAGAGGCAGATATAATGTCTGAAAGGCAGATATAAATCCTGAGAGGCAGATATAATGCCCAGTGCTAGCACAGTTGGTAATGTATGTTAGCATAGTTGGCACAGTACTTCCGCATCCATGGCAGTTTGCCCAGGGAGACCAGAACTTCTACCACTTAGAAGAGGAGCTTCGGCAAAGTCTTTGGCTAGTTTACAGATATATCAAAACATTTTGCAATCTTTTCAAATATTAACAAGATTTTGAGAATGGCAGCATTCAGGCCCCTAAAGACTGGTTGCACCCCAAACGCACTGTGCCATTTTATTACATTTATCTATCAGAGGCTTTTATCCAAAGTGCCATATAAGTTCAGAGAACAAGGTCAGCAAGTTTCTGGAGCAAATGGAGTTTAGGAGGTTGTCCCATCATATCACCGTGAAATGACTATTCTGCCGGTCATGAAATTTGAACCACGACCAGACGTGGGTACAGGATAATAATGTAGATTCTACACACCACCCAGATTCTACCATTAATGGTACAAATACACTCTAAGTGCTTGTCTTGTTGTGTTATCTATTGTTATAGGCAACCAATCTTATTGTTTCATATTTTCTTGCAGTTTTCCGGCCATATAGCTTATAGGAAGCATTGAAATAGGACTTCCATTGCACTATACACACATGATAATAAAATGGGCTGGACCTCGAATGAGTTGAATTAATCAGTATTGATAATAATGACCTTTCATCATGCCCTGTGTTTCCTGGGTAGGTTCAAGCTTCACTGCAGGGCTGTGCTGGATAAAGACGTGGAAGATAGATGGACGGGAATTCCACAGGTCTGCTCCTGGAACATCATGCATCTGAATGAAGTGTGCTCCGATGGCACATCAGATACATGGAGGCAGTATGGCCCGCAGGGTCAGGTGGGGTGTCGCGGCCGATAATTCAGACGCAGGAGATGGTCTGCGGGGGTCAGAGACCTGTGCATCTCCATCAGCCACTTTTCACTATGCTATTCACAAACTGAGTACACACTCGGCTGTTTTATTTGATTTATGTTGTTACTCTCTTTCCCATCCTCTGTGTCATCCTGCTCATGCATCTGTTGCTCCAACCTCCAAGGAATGCTTTACTGTACTGCTGAGAATATCGCTTTTGGTCCTTTGGGGGGGGGGAGCCAAAACATTACAAAAGTCCTAAGTCCTTGTTTTATCTTCAGGCTCTAATGTAGGGAGGAATGAGGAAAGCATTTATATCTAGGCGGTAAAACCCCTAACTGCTCAACAGCTGTTATTTACTGTCCACTGTTAAATGGAGACAGTTGGGGCTAATTTTAAATTTTTTTTGTTTTTTATCTGGATCTCAAATTAAATAATGAAACTGTTGTGGTGAGAACATCTCTGTGCTACAGGACTGCGTGTTCATATGGCAGAGAGACATTAATAATGTATTGGCACTTCAGATTTAACTTGCTTATATAAATGACATGCGTGCTGGATATTTCAGGCAGGAAGTCATCAGGAGGATGTGTTAAAATCTATTTTATTTTCACACTCTTGTCAATGTTAAGGGAATAGGTTGGATACAATGTTAGCAGCCCAGCTTAGAACCACAGACTATAATATGTGATCAAAGAGCTTTTAATGTACAGGAATCACACAGTTCTCCTCCAGCTCGGTTCCTGTATGCCCTGACCTCCATTGAATCTCTGTAGCATCCAGTCCTCTCAGCTCAGACAAATATCAAACATTTATATATAACGCTGGTGACCCTGTCTGCATTAATATAGAAAAATCTCAATTGTTATAGTCATGGACACACAAGGAGCAGAACAGGAATGTTGGTCTCTTTTAAGTTCTACCTCAAATGAGCATGAATGCAATCCAAGAATGATTTATTACCAGTCACACTACAAACTAAGTGACTGCCAGAAGAAATATTAAAGCAAATATAAAAGTCAAAATGCCTGCTGCAGTTTTTCATAGCATATTTGATATATACCTATGTACCTAAATTATAATGATAAATTATTCATATGAAAAAGAAAATAATATGATTACTTTGTCCTCTTATCCACTGAAGACAAAAACACAAGACTAGAAACATACACACACACGCAGTCCACATATATTTGTAGACCGCCGATTCATTTCTATGGGAAAAACCATAATCGCAACAGTGACAACCTTAACCCCTACCAAGCCCTAACCAATAAGTAACCAAACAAAATACAAGACTTTTTTAGTTCTTTGAATGCAGTCGCATTTTTATAAAATTGAATTTCCCCTTGTGGGGACCAAAAAATGATTCCCACACTGTCAAAATAACAGGTTATTATCACATTGGGGGGGGCATTTGGTCCTCACAATGTAATGTATACCTGGATCACATGCACAGACACAAACACACACAGAGACACACACACACAGTTGCTGCAAAAAAATATCAGAAGATTAGATCAGGAGAAGAAGGAGATAAGGATTAGGATTTATAAACTCCAGCGTTTTATGATTAAGGCAGAGGTCAGATTACAGATATCATTAGATGGGGTTTTACAAACATTATGTGTACAAAACACCTATATCTGATGGAAAACGAACTTTGCAATTAAAAACTGCCAGACTAGTGGAAAAACCAGACCAGCTGCTCGTAAGTACTGAGATATTAGTATTAATCACTGATACTGATAGTTGACATTACGTCACGTCATGTAGTACAGCTTTCAGAATATGTGGATGTTTCTAGATTCAGAAATAATTAAGCATTTACCAAATCTTCTGCCAAAGGGACTTCTGTACTATTCAGATGTGAAGATATTTGATTGGTACAGAAGCTGGTATTTTTTATTAAACACAAATTGCTGAAACTGAGTAACACTTTGACTGGAGAAACAAAAGCACAGTCTTAATGGAACCGCTGTGTAAGACTGGGTTTGCATCATTCATCATTTGTCAAGTGCCATTGTGTACAGGTTTGCAACAAGGTGGGGGCTGCCGGGGCCTTCAGTTTGTCCAGAAAACATTTTTTTCTGCTGCTAGACACAAAATGTTTTGAATGAATGCAGTGCAGGTCTGTTTGATTTTCTCCATTTTCTGGGATTAACTGGAAACTGTAAAGTGGCTTCACCTCCTTAAAAAATTACATTTCAATAGTAAAGACGAAAGAAGGAACAGGATTCACAAGGTGCCACCTGCCCTCCACCCCCCAAAAATAATTATTAACATTATTAACAATAATAAGAAGAATAATAAGTAATTTTTATTTTTTTCCTTTGTTTTTTAATCTCAGTGGCAGGCATCTTACACTAACTGCAGTGTAGTCAGATTGTGGCATACAGCCACAGCTGATACAATTACAGCAGCTGTGAGTGAGGAGAATGCACTGCGAGCCACCAGGCAATCAGACACACCTGTGCCACTCTCATTAAAGGCCCACTCGCTGAGATCTTCACATGTGTCCTCCATCTTGCCCTCTCTCTGTTCTTCTCCCCTGTCCCAGCCCGCCCTAGTTGCAGTTCCCCTCAGACCTTCCCGGTATGCTCGCTTCCTGTTCCTTGCATACCTGTAGGACTGAATCCCCTGACTTTGGACCTCACTGGACCAGTGACACTGACCATATCTTCCGCCTGCCGATTTTGGTTCTGCCTAACTGGATTTGTCTCATTCCCCTGCATATTGTACTCATTCTATCATGGGTTATATATGGGCAGTAATTTGCACTGTTATGGGTGCCCGTGGGTGTCTTCTCCTATGAATGATAGCACTTCAGCGATCCGATTTCCTGTTTCCAGTGTGGAAAGGCACCTGCGCCTCAGCTCAGCTCACTGCCCCACACCGTAATGACCTCACGCTCCGCTTGGATGTAAAGATGTAAGAATGACCGGGACACAGGCAATGCATGTAATGGGCTGGATCGGGGGTGAATGGCAGAGGGCCGGCGGGTCATGCGGCATGCCAGCCGTCATGCCAAGGCGGCGGAGGTTCAGTGGGGGGATAGACGGAGGTGGATCTTAAGCCTTTCTCCTAAAAAAGAGCAGGAGAGGATGAGAGAAAGTTGATGTTCTTTCTGCTGCCGCATGTGGGTTGGGCTACAGATTAATTCGCCGCGGATGTACCGACATACAGTGATCATGTCTCATGACTCAGAGAGGCTGAAAACGGAATATTATGCCTGGCAGAAAAAGAGAATATTTCTCAAAAAAAAATGACACATGCTTGGAAGCTAGGTTACACTGGGCTTAAAGTACTCTCAAATGACATTTTCATAATGAATACTGAACCATACAATGTGATTATATGATGAAGAGTCACAGCTGGTAGAGCCTAAATAGATCTTACTTACACTTAACATGACTGTTAAATTGCATTTGTATCTATTTATTTAGCAGACACTTTTATCCAAAGCAATACATAATTTAGAAACAGAATCAGGCGATCTCTGTACCAACCATGGAATCTGAACCATCGGCCTTCTGATCAGTAGCATTAACCTAATCTACAGAGCCACACCAGCCCCACTGCTTCACTAGTCCTGCTCCATCAGACCAAAAGACCTTTCTTTCACATTCCAAATTTTGGTTTTGTTCACCACTTGTCCACAGGTTAGGTGTGCGCTCAGGGCAAAAGGTAAACATCAAGGTTGAGTGGGTGGGGTTCAGGGTCCTGTGATGGCAGGGCCCAAGCGGGGGTGTGGTTCAATGGACATTTGGGTGGGGGTTCCCCAAAACGAAGGGGGCACACCCTATGAAAAATCGGTCCGAGACGTGGCATTTAGCATCTCTGACTGGCAAAGAAATGGCCTCCCTGTCTTTTGATCTGCGCCGCCCACCGACAGCCATTGATACAGCTGTCAGCTGTATCTGAAGCTCACCCTGGCAGAAACAACATTATCTCAAAGGCAGCATGCATGTCTCGACATAATCCCACAGAAAGAGAGAGAGCGAGAGAGACGGAAATAAGAAGTCAGCTGGCTTCATGTCAGTCTGCCACCACCTTGTAAAAACGTTACTCTGTACATGCCGTATAAACTTGCCATTTCATGGTTTATAATCTGCTCCCCTCCCTCCCTTTTGAAAGCACTTGTTTCGGTCCTTGTTCATATACTGATAAGCAGTGACCACAAAACATTCCTCTTCAAAACACTCAAACTTTTCGGGAGTTTCTCCTCAGCGAGAGGGCAAGATGAACGACTTGTTTCTGCAGTTCTGGCAGACATTTCCAGGTGGAATGGAACATGCCATGCAGACTGATTCGGCGTGCTCATTTTTCACATCTGATGGACAGTAAAGCTGCATACATTGATCTGAGCCCATAAGAGGCATACTTCTGTACAAGGGGAGCTAACCCGTTATAGTAGCTGGGGGTGGAGCTGCCAAATCACTAAGGCTCCTCCCACTTTCAGAATGACATCACTTTATATAGGCAATATACAGGTTTATACACACTTCTTGGCATTGACTAGGGTTATTTGGAAACATATGATCTGACCATTATCCAAAAAATAACTTACTGTAGAGGGATGGGTTACATTTTCTGTGTGGTTTTGGGGATTCAAACCCATAACCTTTGCAACACTTCAACTGTTACAGTTACAAGTGCTGCATTAACTATGTTAACAGGAAAAGGGTTACAACAAGTCATAATGAATGAGGAAGAAGGCTGTACCCAAAGATGTCGATAAAATAGGGCAAGAAATAGGGACAAGAAGTGCTTCAGAGCCCTTTCACTTTCACATTATAATGTTAAAATTATTAAATACATACTATATGTAGCAATGCAGACATATGTATGTATAAAAACAAACCAAACTCTACGGTTACATGTGTATCTGATCTCTCAATCATAGAACAGAAAGGAGTGAGAAATAAATAAAATAAAATAAAGACACAATAATCTGTGTGCTCGCCTGCTGCCCCTCCTAAGGGTCCCCTCATGCGGGTTTGATAAATTAGCTTAATGCCAAGCAAATATTAATCACGCTGTCAGCACGCCTGAGCCACAGAGCAGCTGAGTGGTGCCACCGGCACACAGTCTCATTTGTCAAAGCCTGTCCCCCCCCCAGCCCCCGCCTGCCTCCTCCACCTCCTCCACACAGGATCTTTCCAGGTGGTCAACATCGGGGTCCCTGGTGCCCCAAACAGTTGAGGCTCACTTTGGGGTCAAAGGGCACCCACCTTGCGACATTTCTAGTAGGGGATGCCACCAATGAAAAGCAAAGGGGTTGGTCCTGCGTGAATAATTATTGTCTGAATCCCTTGCTTGAAATGCTAAGTTTTTATTGGAATACCATCCTTCCGTGGCACTGTTAGATGTTTGATAGTTCACTGTAGGTCAAGTTTCTGGCCAGCAAAGGGCAGAATCTATGACACTTTTCATTGGCCCTCAATAGTTGTACCCCAAAAAGTATAAAATACAATATTCTTTGTCTTTGTTATGTGCATGTGTGTTTTTTGTGTGTTCATCTCATGTTGCATGGGTTCCGTCAGGGTATGCTGGCTTACTCCTGTAGGCCAAATACAGCCAGTTAGTGAACTTGTGTCTCTAAATTGCCTGCAGTGTGTTTCTGTGCATAAATGTGTGCGCGTGTGTACCCTGAGACAGGCGGGAGTGTACCCCTGCCTCGTGCCTTATGCTGCCTGGATAGGGTTCAAGCCCCCTGCTGGTCCCTGACTGGGAGTGGCCCGGAGTTGCATGGATATACCTATCAGTATCATAGCTGCAATTTAAATGTATTTCAAAAGTAGGATTTTAGGTTTCCATATGCAGCTCTTTTATAAATCCATCTTACAGCCTCTTCTTCTGGATCATGGTGGGACCTGGATTCTGTCCCAGACAGTACAGGGCAGAAGCTGAGGTAGACCATAGATGGGGTGCCAGTTTTTTAAATTATACATGCATTATATATTTTAAAAGCTGTCTGAAAACTACTTCTTACAAAATAAGAGAATTCGCAATCCACTGGTGGTGTAAATGCATCTTAAATTTGGCATTTAGCAGTATTACACTGGTCCAGAGCGTTTACATATTTATGTGTTAAAGAAAACATTAACATGTAGACACACATATTGTAGAATATTTACGTTCACATTAATTTGCCAAATGTGTGTCTACTTGTTTTATTACTACAGTAGTAATTAAGGCTGCGCATGCATGCAAGAGAAGTGATTCTGTATAGAATTCATATACAGTCGCAATAAGAGAGCTGCAGTCAAGAAAGTTATTTCAATAACATCATTCAGTCCAGCAAGCTTCAGAACAGCTTGAAACTATTCCCTAAAACAGATGGTCTAATGGGACTAGGCTTGAGGAAAGGTCACGTGCGAGCTGTGAGAGGTACAGCATAATCTTCTTAACAGGGTTGGAGAAGGTTTGCACTCCTGGGCCATTCCACCAGTGCAAGTGACACTGATGAAATGTTTTCTGCTTAACTGACGAGAGGCGGAAAACTAAGACATTTTCGAACAAACATCTCAAGCTTCAAATCTTGCAGTGTGGAGGCCTCTAGTCACGGCAGCCTGCGGACTTTATTAAGATAGACAAGTAAAGTGGGTGCTGATGCATTATTGGATTTTCATTATAATTCCAGCAAACTTGCTCAATTTGACCAGCAGAATATTTTATAGATAATATGCAGATTGAGGAGCCCCCTGGAGAAGCTCACCTTTCAGGGAGCCCTCCATCCCTTTGGTCTCCACTCAGCTGCCCACAGCATATACAGAAGGCAGGACACAAATCTACTGAGCTCCAGCACACAGCAAATCAACACATTCCCAAACACTTTCAAAATACATTTGCATCTTCGACGCTGACATTTTTAAGAAATTGAATAAATTTTGAATGACCTTTTTCTCACTAGGGGCTAAAAATCATGAGAAACATATTAAGAGCTTGATAGGAAGCGAGTATGTTCTCTGTGGAAGAAGTTAGGGAAGGTAAAGGAAGATCCAGGATACAACATATTCGTCTCCCATTGTATTTGCCACAGTGATGCATGAACTTCACCCCAGCCAACTAGCATCTATGACTGTGTTAGCCTCAGAGAAGAGAGTGTCTTTTTGTGCATTTCAGTGGGTATAAAGTTAAAATGCACTCTCCTTCATTCCAGGTGCATACTGTAGGATGACAGCTTTTAAAAAAAATACTTGCAAGCATGGCCATTCTTCTTGTTTCACGTTTTTTTTTTTTTTTTTTCGGGGGCTGGGAGATAGTGCTGCTAACTTTTTGGGGAAAGTGGGTAGAGGGGAAAAGAAAGACAAGGGGGCTGAAAGGAAGACGCCCAGCAATGATCTGGACGGAGGGCTGGAGTTCTGGTCACCCTGCATCAGGGGCAGACTGGTAGGGGGGGCAGCTGAGATAGTGAGGCAGCTGCTGTCTGGCCCAGACCTCTCATCAAATGCAAATCTCACATATATGCACAACATTCATGAGGATTAAGGTGCTGATGTCATGCATTTTACATGACGTTTTAGCTCTCATTTTTATGTATGCAATCTCATAATGGTGGGAGCCACAACACAAAAAATACTTGGTGTTAAATTTAAAACAATTTTTTAAATTTAATCGTCTTTAATGTTTTGAAGTGAAACTATGTTGTCGAGGCGTGTGTGGATTCTGCTAACTGCTGCAGTGCATTATGGGTAAGGTATTTGGGAGCTACTTCAACTTCATCATCTGCAGCTGCTGCAACTGCCGTAAGCAGGTCCCAGGTATGAATTTGGAAAAGGGGGGAGAGCATGATCCATTTTTGCCCCAGGGCCCATTGTGCAGTTGTTCTGCCATTACCCTGCATGTACATGGACCAGGTGGGCCCATCAACCAGATCATGACATCTGTCAAGCGGAGGCGTGTCGCTCCTTGTGATAGAGATGTGAACATTCAGGAAAGTCTGTCTCAGATGCATTTTTAAAATTTGTTCGAAGATTAAACATGAAGGTGTGTGTGGGGTGGGGGCGGGTCCTGAGCCCTGGGGACACACATGCGTGTATGAAAAGAAAGTACAACATCATTAAGAATTAGCAGACCCTACGTTTCTATGGAGAGGCATAGTACACAGTTGTGGATTATGGGTTCAGTACGTAAATTGTCACTTGGCTTCAGTTCTGGTGGATTATGAGAGATTGAGGCAAAATGGCTTCTTCAGGAATCCCCTGTGAACCTTGTGTGAGCTGGCGAGCAGCTACTGGCTGATCACACCTCTCCCCAGAAGATTGAGACATTATGATACCATCAGAATCCTTTAATTAACAAGATACTGGCATTCCGCCACGTTGCCAATATAACCTTTGGCTTTATTAGCTTATCAATTATTAATTACACAGCCAGGGTAAGTAACAAAACTCACAAACCTGCTTGGAATGGTCTGTAAATTAGCAAGAATTTGATTTACACAGGAACGGTTTTGTCAAACAATAACGAAGGTAATTTTTGTAATAAATGACATAATAAAACAAAAGTAACCGGTCATCTATCCATTAACATATTAAATATACATGAATATTGTAACATTTATTAATAGATCATTCACATTCTGCTTGCCATTGGTAAGGTGCTGAGTTCATCTTTACTATACAGGAAGCACTGAAGTTGGGCTGCTTCGTTTTGTTTGTCTTTCTTGACATTTTATTATGAAAATATGAACCTTTCTGCTTGCCCTGCAGTCACGACGTTTTTTTTGGTTGGTTAGATATGGTCAATTACTTTCTTTGTCGAGCCCAAGACTGGTTTTTATTGTGCTTTCAACCATTAAAAGAACTTTAAAAGGTACAGTGTCAGCCTTTCAATATCTCGAGACATAAAACAGAAATATGGAATTGAATTTAATAACTTCAGGAAAAAAAATTTATGGATGGACCTGTGAGTTCATGCAATAAGAGATGTGTTGATATTTATAAATAAAATATATATACTCAAACAAAATAATATGCCTACAAACTTAGCGTCTGCTTTGTCACAGGGTTTTTCCCCCATAGCGCCAAAGATCAACACTGCCTGCCTTAAAACAAAACATAAATACTGATGTGTATGTATTTGCAATTTCCTCAAACAGTCATTTGGTGCAACACACGCTGTGGAAATCAATGGCTATTCTGCTGATTTATGGAGCTGTGTCAAACACCTTAAGCCCGTTGGGTATTTGACGCAAGTCTGGTGACGGGATTACAAAAATTTGAGACCGACAGCAAGAGTAAAAAAGGGGGATGTCCTTTCCAAGTCCTTGACTAGGAAGAGTTGATTTTAGCTTAAATGTTAAATTGATTCTCTTACCTTGGTTCAGACACTTTTATTCCAGACTTCTTCAATTCCATTCCACTTTTACCGCCATGTTTTCAAGAGTGATTGAGTCTCTGTCATCATCGTAAAACATGTAATAGCCATTGCTCAAGGTTTGTCATCCCCTAAATGCCCAGACATCCCTTATCAACCTGTTCATCCAGTGGATTTATTATAATTTTTTTTACTGTGTGATTTTATAGATCTTACTTCCAAAAGTTTTTGTGGAATCACTTACGTAAGAGAGAGCTGGTGTTGCAGTGACAGACCACATTCTCAGAACAAGGCTGTTATTACATCCTGTGGGAACAATCTTATTTATTCCTGCCTGGAGCTCAGCATATACATGATAAGTCAAACAAGAAGATGAGGGATAGAACAAGAGAGGAAGAAATATTCAGGAATAACATGGAGTGACAGTGTAGGAGAGTCATTTGACAAGCTGTGATATGGGCTATATGCTGACTGAGCAATAAGGAAAGATGCTCTTAGTTAATTTTTTATTTCAATTAAAAATGTGTATATGAACACAGCAATCAAACAATTTAGCTAATTACTTTCAAATTTAAATATCTTACTATTCATGTTCCAGCTGCTTCCAAATGCGTGTCCAACACAGGGATGCAGCTGTTTCAGGCAGCATGGGGCACAAGGCAAGGGAAATGCCCCCCAAGGCAGAACATTGCCCAGAGCCACACATCCCCACCCCTCCACATGATGTGAAATGATACTCCCTTGATCAGATGACCTTCTTTTACTCCTCCAAGGTCCAGTCCAGATGATTGCATTCCTATTGCAGATATTTTCACTGATGGAGCAGTATGAGTATGAGTTAACATGCTATGCAGATACGCAGTCCTATATGCCGAAGTGTGAAATGCACTGTGTATTGTGACGGTCATTTCCAACGCATCATTAAAATTTTCAGCCAGTTGTGTCACAGTACTCTTTACATTGCTCAGTACCAGACAGGACAGCCTCTATTGTCCCAATGTATCGATGAGCCATGGGGGTCCAACAGTCACTGGCTCATGGTTTTTCCCTCCCCTGATAGCTATAGGTAGGTACTCACCACCACTGACTTGGAGAACCCCACAAGCCTTGTCGTTTTTGGTGTCATTTAGCTACGACAGTTTGTTACTTGCAAAAGTCACTCAGGTCTTTATGACTGCCCATTTCTCCAACATGACGCTCACGCTGAGATAATCACAATCATTCACATCATCCCTGGTGTTTTGGCTCTGCAGCGTATAGTACAAAACGAGACAAAGTGCAAGGAGAGTACAAATAGAGCAGATGGAGAGGTGACAGAATCAAATCTATGTGCTCTGCAAGACCACATTCGAGTAATGAACTTTAACAGGAGAACTCCCACCAAGTAAGTGTAACCCTTCTCTTCCTACTTTAACTTATTGGGCTGACCTGGGTTCTCTGGCTATCGCCGTCCTGAACCCCCTTATTAAATCTGTTTTCCACAGAAATTGTCTAAATAGGAACACTACACACTTAATTTCTCAAAAACAATGAATAACTCAGCCATACCTCTTTGGCATTGAAAACTCAAAATGCAAAAAAGAAAAAAGGAAAGATCTTCCGTTATGCGGCAGCCAACAACGTACGCGTCAACGTACCAATCGGGTCCTCCTCAACCGGTAATCGTATGACAATTCGCCAAATAAAATTATTTACAAATACACACAATACATTACACGAATTATAGCTCCAGAAGTAAACAGTGGGTTAAGAAATTAAATTAAACAAAAAAAACCCGTTGCAGGCGCTTTACTTTATTATGAGGATAGTCTCTCGTACTCACGTCCCTTTTCCCCATCACTCCGTCCAACGGTCTCATTGTCCCGCATTGCCGGAGGAACCACGGGCTTATCCTGGTAGCGCTATCCGGTGCTAGCCTCCGCGCTGACCACTCAGAGGAACCTCCAGCGTCTCACGGTAGCTGAAGGCGCTATCTGAGCATCTCGTAGATGCCACATGCACGGCGCTTTCTAGGCTTACTGTATTTACAATTAGGGCGTCACTCCAGAACAAAATAAAATAACCTCCAATGCACAGATTGCCCCAATATAAAGGGAAAGGGAGGAGGAAGAAGAAAAAAGTATCTGCCAAATGGCGTCCCAATGCTAATACTAGTTAGCTCCTAGCCAACGTAATGAGATGGCGTAGTTACCAAAAACGTAAACTCGGCTCTGAACTTAACTCTCAAAAAGGAGTGCTATATCTAAGCGTACATAACACTACGAGGCTTAGAATCTTCCCAAAGGTACCACGTCCCACTTAATAGGAACGGGATACGACCGGAAAAAACAGAACTGCTAAAACCGCGTGAAACCCGCGTGCAGCACGTGTCTCTCTCCTCGCTCTATTCTTTTTTCCAATAGGTAGTACTGATCCAATGATCCAATCGCCTATTCCTTAATAACTCTGCCACTATGAGGAATCAAACTAGATTGTGCCTAAAGAATACGCTTGTGTTACCTGCTCTTAAAGGGACAGTAATCAATTGAGTTAATCAATCCAGCCACATGCACTAACACACCATAACAGTTACTCAGTTGTATGCTGAGTAATGCCAGGCTACATAAGAAAAACCCCCTACAGGATAAGAATCATAACAACCCCCTGCAGAAAGGGAAGGAGATGTCTGGTCAGGAACTCTCACTCCAATTTCTGAACTTCTTTCGGAGAGTCAACAGGTGTAAATCACTGGGTAATTGCAGGTACCTCTGAGAGCCTCAGACACTACAATCCTTGCAGAGTACAGCTTCTGCGCATTTGCAGTCAGACCTGGATACATCACACCTCCCAGGTACTGTCATGCCTGCTTGTCCTACCCTCTCGTCGGCCACGCCCCTTCAGCTACCTCGTGTGGATTCCCAGTGTTCATCAGCTGTTTCACGTTGTTGTCATTAGTCTTGTGTATTTCAGTCCGCGTTCGAGATTGTTTCCCGAGTCCTGTCATTAGCGTTGCATGTGCTTCTTTGCTCCATGTCTTCCTAATAAACCCTGCGTACCCTGATTCCTTGCTCCGTACCTCCCCGTGTCATGACAGGTATAACACTTATAGATCACTGGCACACTAATAATAAACTCCACATTTCTAAATAACAGGATTATTCCTACGAGACTAAAATGTACTTATTTAAATCAACTGACAAGAGCCGCTAATGTATAAATGCATTAATTTACAAATGCATGCTGCTCATTGGATAACTCCGGAAACAACAAATTAGCTAATTTACGACCCACTCGGTAGACAGGCTGATTAACATCGGAACCATGTCACCGGCGATGCTTTACTCTGTGTCCTAATTAACTGCAGGTTTCTGTTAATTGCAAAGTGAGAAACAAGGACAGACAAATTAAACACTGTAGCTGCAGCCTTGAAAAAGTTTGGGTATGAATTCCTCTGTTCCATGAACTCTTCTGGGTCTCCTGCTTCGATTAACATGTTAAATGCTATTAAATACTATACTAGGCATCACATTGCTAAAAGACTCTTTTTACTGTATTCACAATTGCAATATTGTACTTCATATGCTTAATATGAAATACGCAGAAGATCAAGCCTGTAAAAGACACTAAGTTCTGTGTGGCCTCAAGCTGGAAGAAAGAAGCTAAGAAGCTGGTTGAGTCAGGGTGAAGACCTCCATCAACCTAACCTTACCACATTCTACAGGGCCACCACAGAGAGTGCGTTGACTGGCTGCAGTTTGGGAATTACAAAGACCACTAGTTCCTGCAGAGAATAGTACATATAGGAGAAAAAAATAACCAGGACCTCTCTCTCCTCTGCATCAAGGACATTTACCAGAAGCAATTCATCTTCAAGGTCTCCAGCATTGCGGAAAAGCCCTTCCACCATTGCCACAGACTAGCAGAAGGTACAGCATTCGAGCCCAGGTCTGTCTAGTTCAGCAACAGCTTCTTCCCCGTAGTTGTCAGGACGGTAAATACCCTGTTGCCCACTATATCTGTTACTGAGGGGTTAAATCAGAATCACAGAGGAGAGGGAACCCTGAATAAGTCACTCTGTACATTACTATATTATTTAGGGATTCATGATCACAATCTTAAAAATAAAGTATGTTCATCTCTTGGCATGGTGTGTTTCCTCTTTAAAAATAGTGATCAAAAAGTTTTATTCATTTAATTCATATGGATATTGCACATATCATGTACCCGAAGGTAAACAGTACCCGAAGTTTTTAAAACATAACATGTAAATGAAACTTAAAAATGCATCAAAATGGCTTATCACTACAAGTAACATTAATTTGATATGTCCCTGTGAAAATGCATTAAAATATTAATTTAATTATGGATTGCACACGTCTTAGACACCTCTAACAGAGTCTCGTTAGTAAGTGAAGTTTTGACAGCAGTACAGTTAAAAAAAAAAAGTGAAAATACAAAAATAGGGGACAAAAATCATGGTGTCATGCAGGAATCTCTCAAGAATTCAATGTCTGGTGGAAGCTACTAATGAAACTTAACATTAAAGCTGATGAAAAATCATTATTTGTAGCACAAAACTGACCTTTTATTAAACCATTCGCTTCGAAACATTCACTAAATTTTGTGACCTTAAGAAAAAAAAAGTAAAATTGAAGAAAAAGGTGCTGAAATCTGGCATAGTGCGTTTTGGACATAAGAAGGTGGAGGCTGTGCTCCGGCAAGGTGGGATTTGGACCCAAGAAGGCAGAGCTGTGCTCGGGCAAGGTGGGATTTGGACAAAAGAAGGCGGAGCTGCGCTCTGGTAAGGTGGGATTTGGACAAAAGAAGGCGGAGCTGTGCACTGGCAAAGTGGGATTTGGACAAAAGAAGGCGGAGCTGTGCTCTGGAAAGGTGGGATTTGGACATAAGAAGGCAGAGCTGTGCTCTAGCAAGGTGGGATTTGGACATAAGAAGGCGGAGCTGTGCTCTGGCAAGGTGGGATTTGGACAAAAGAAGGCGGAGCTGTGCTCTGGCAAGGTGGGATTTGGACATAAGGTACAACTAAGTGCTTCAACAATAAAATATATATTCTCATAATTATTGATCATGCCATGAAAATGTCTTGTGTCTAAATAAATTTGTGTCTGTTGCATACTAATTATTTGCCCAGTTAATTATACATTGTGTTTTCACAGGGCCTGCTTCATCTGTATTGGAAAAAGCCAGGATGTATACAGTATCACGTGGAGGGATATAAGGGAAGAAGAGCAGGGCTATCCTCGCAGCTTAATGAGAGCATTTAATGAAGCACTGCATCGAGATTCCCTGATTCCCCTCAGCAAATGGGCCCCTTATTAGCCTGACGTTTTCATCCAAAAGACGCTCTAAGGTGTCTCTCTTTAAAATAAATCCGCTCAGCCAGCCTCCAAACAAGCGGCTGAATAATTCAGCGGCTGGTTTCAGAACAAACGGCGGCAAACAGCTGTCTGAGCCTGGCTGCTGCATCAGGGAGTGTTTTAAAGAGGCACCCAGTAGGGGTAGTGCTCACAGCGGCATGTTGGGGGAGGGGGGGGGGCAGCGTTGCAACTTTCTGCAAATTAATTGTGCCGGTTTAGGTAGATTTCAGATGAAACTCCATTCAAAATAAAGTGTAGATATTTTAAGAGATTTTGTTGTCGTTTAACAAAAAACAAAATGGCCTTCAGTTTCTGAAATGCCTGTACTGATGCTTATTATCCTTATTGCTATTAATTATCCCTTGATTAATTACCACAATTTCACAATATTCTACACAGAAATCATACGAATAGCCTTTTTGAAACAACAAATTTGTAATCCTTAGTTTAAATAATCACATTTGAATCCTCGGTAAATCTTACATTAGTTATGGATCAGTTGGACAGTGTGCACCCTGGTGTATATGAGCAGGCCATTCAACTGTGTGTATGCGTTAGGTATGTTATTCTGACACTGTGGGGACCACCCTTTCAGTCCCCGCAAGGCAAAACTCACTTTTGTAAAAATACCAATATTTTGTTTGGTTATTTGTGGTTAAAGTTGGGGCTGGATAGAGTCAAGGTCGTCATTGTTGGGATTTGGGTTTTGCCCATAGAATTGAATAAATGGTCCCCACAAAAATATGACTACAGGTCTGTGTGTGAGTGTGTGTGTGTGTAAATTGGGGTCAGATTGCATTTGATACTGAGCTATTCAGTAAACATCCACCCTGAGGCCTGGGAGTTAATTAGATCATGTACAATTGGATTGTTTTTGGTAATTAAATTCGCATCCATACTGCTGATGGACTAGCTGACTTCTCTATTTTTGTCAAAGCTGAAAATGCCATTACCTTTTTTTGTACTTTGTGACACAATTTATGTAAAAGTGTGTAAAGATGTCAGGTTGGATGCTGGACTGCAGCAGAGTCAGGCCACGTTGAAAGATAAAGCCCCATTTTTACAGAATTTCACCTGTGAAGTTCTGTGCTATATTGCTTTCTCTCGCAATTACCTCAATGTCTCCCTTATCTATTTCTCTAATTAGCTGTTAAATTGAATCCCAGGTTCCGCGATGGAGGTTATGATACCCCTGTAACAGAAAGGCAGAGGTGGGGGTTAAACCTGATTATCTCGGGGTGATACAGTTATGTGTAGCATACCCGTTGGTCTCGGGTCTCGGAGAGGTGACTCTGCGATGCTCCAGAGTCATCCATTACCTTCTGCAGAGAGTTCGCAGGAGGCTAGAGTGGACACCATCATGCTTTCAGAGTCTAAGTCAGAGTTTGCTTCGTAACACCGATTTCAATGGAAATGCTGTGACATTATTGATGTCAGGAAGGAGTTCATATAGAAAAGCCATCGACAGATATTTCCAGAAATTATGTTCTCAGTTTTTAAAAAAAAATCTTTTGTATTCTACCTGTACTTCTAGTTTCAGTCAGCCTTAATGTTCGGCCTGGAGCTGGTAGGGCAGGCTCTTCCATTTAGGCCCAGAATTCACGCTTTTAACGTCACTATTCCTTGGGGACGTTCACAGCAACGATCCTTGAGCCATCAGAAGGTCACTCAAGGTTGTCGTGTGAAAAAAAATAAAACATCCATGAGGCTATTCCAGGATGCAAAAGCCTGACAGTCTCTGTGGAAAAGAAGCAGTAACTAAAAATTAAATTCTTATATAAATAAACACAAAATTTACAGAAATACATCGTAACTGGGCATAACAAAAGACCTGTATTTTCATTAAGTTAGATTACGTACTTTCAAACAAATGTGCACACACACACACACACACACATATATATATATATATATATATATATATATATATATATATATATATATATATATATATATATAAACAAAGATTTCACATTTTGTGTCAACATGATTATTCATTATCGAATCTGACCTCTTCATCACTGCTATGTGACCAGGCTGTTGATTTCTGTGGTGATCTATGTGTTTCACGTGTTGGCAAGCATATTTTCGCCTTCATTAAGTAATATGTATGTGGCCAGCTGCCTTTACTATGGGATTATTTTGTCCATCACAACCCAGTGGCCTCATGTATAAAACTAGAACTAGGTCAAAGGTGAACGGTATATAAATTTCAGAGATTGATGTGCAAAGTGGATGTATGCCTACATTCAGTCCCGTTCATTTATCATTCTTGAGTTTCACTGATGATGGATTCTAAATTCCTGTCAGCTTTTCAGAAGGCAGTTAATCAACATTAATATGAAGGCTTTGCTAACAGCTAAGACATGTCATGTGATGCCAGCAAACACATCTAAATGAGAACTCTGTGATGTGTTTGCGCAGGGTGCTTGTGGCCGGAACACCTCGCTCCAGAGAAGATGAAGAGGGTGAGATCCTGGCAGCAGATGAGAATCCAAGCTCAAAGTCCCAGACAGAAGCCAGAACGTTTAGAGATTTCTGGTTCCGAGACTAAGTGCTGAAACCAAGAGAGAAAAGGCGAAAGCTCAAGAAATGTAAAGCATGATAAAATGAGGAAAAACTAATACAGAGAATAATGGCTATCGGCTGAGGCTAATTAGGACGGAGCTTTTGTTGCTAGGTTGCATATGTAGTCTACAGTAAAATTAGCCAGGAATCTTTTGGAATGCCAATGCAGACCATGGGTGTTGGTCCTTGATTTCTCTGCTGGGCTGGGGATATTGTCACTGGCTATCTGCTAACGTCCAGCAGATCTGTTATTCACAGGGTGAGTCGGGCATATTTGGTTTGACAAATTATCATGGAGATCGAGTCCCTGTTTCTCCAATACATCTGACCGCATTCCGCAGGCTGTGAGAGCTTCTAATGCAGACTAAGAAATGCAAAGTATTCTAAATGAAATGGGGCTGCTACTTACGGTAATAAACTTAAATCAATTTTAAATCCAAAATCCATCTCTCCCAGCATCACCTTTGGTTGTGTCATAAACTCTTTACAACCCTTAAAACAGTGCAATTGAATTTACGTGTTATACTCACATATAAAGGATGATTACTCTCATTGCTTTAACAAGCAAATATTACCTCGAGTTTATCTCTGCCGTCCACATTTGCCTACGCAGTGAGATAGAACATAGATTACGGGGTTATTCAGGAGATGCGGTTTTGTAGAACAAAGTCACTTTGGACTGTATGTCTACGAGAGTCAGTGCAGGCGTGTTTGTCTGATTGGGTGTCCGGTATGCAGGTGTGCATGCGTCCATGCATTAGTGTGTGACGATTCTGAGACTCTGCCACGCACCTCCACTGGCATCGCTCTCCAAACGCTCATGCTGTTTTCTGTGAGGCCTGTCCTCGCTATAACTTTTAGATTTCCCTGGGGTCTGCCGCTGGTGCCACAGCTAACTATGCGGTACCTCTGACCCAAATCCTAACCCTCCGCCTGACCCTTACACTTTATCCACCTTTTGCTCCTTTGACACCCAAGGGGTCGGCAGGTAATTTTAGCCCTCGGGAGGTACTCAGGGAGTCAGAAGATCGGATAAATCGTAGTAAAAGAACACGCCTGTGGTATATAGTCAGGCGGGTTTTAGGATCCTAACTGTGTACCATGCTCTGGCATCTCGTAAGCCTCCATGTCTACAGTACAGTAGCAGTTATCGTTATTTTTGTCTGGCTGTGAAGCGGAAGGCTTGGCTGATCCTCAGCCAGCAGCAGTAGAGAGGGCACCACCCCTCACACCCTCCTTCCTCTGGCAGCCGGGTGCTACTTCCTGTCTTCTCCATCTGCCTCCTGAACCGCCTGCCGCGGGCCCCATGCCAGCCACCCCCTCCTCTCCAGCCTTCAGGTCTGGCTTCTCCACCCTCCCCTCCCCCACCCGCTCCCGGATCTGGTGACCTCGAGCCGCTCTCACGTAAGACATCTGCGAGAGCGAAAAGCAGATGGTCGCCAGGGCCACTTGAGTGACCAGAGGCCATTTTTGTGGGCAGGGGGAACAGAGTGGTGCTATTTGGGGGTGGGGTGATGGAGAGCCAGGGGGCCGGGGGGCTGGGGGGGGGGGATAATTGATTTTACTTAGTTCTCCCCCAAGCACAAATGGCCGTTTAGAAGTCTTCTGCTCGGCTGGTCCTGGGAGGCCGTGGACCTGGCTTGGCTGTGTGCTCACTCCACATAGAAACAACCCGCTAAAACGTTAGCCTGCCCCTGCGAACTCACAGCTGTCTGCGCGCTCAGGGCACATCTGCTCACCTCCATGGTACGAATGACAGTGCTAAAGCACGGTGACTCTTTAACCCTTTCGACACTGCAAAATCGAGCAGCCTCTGTGACTCAGACTAGCTGGTTTTTGTGCATCGCTTAAGGTGAATTCTGCAGAGGATCGGCAATACAGGTCAAACGTAGTCATTAAATTCCCAAATGGTGCAGGGGGGGGAAATCTGCAGGGTCTTCCCTGAGCTTTGGGCTAAAGGCCTGTCTCTTACCCCAAAACCCAGGCCCAAAGAAGAGTGCTCATTATCACCTGCGGATCCGAATCGACATGGAAGGTGCTCTGGGATTCACAGCCTAAAATAAGTGAACATCCCTTGAGGGTCAGCCACGGATGTGTCAAATCAGAATGGAGCGATCTACTGGACCAGCTGGGAGATGAATGGAGATGCAACATCACACAAGACTTTAGTAATCCTGACAACAAATGGGCGTGAAGAGCTGCTGAATCGCTACCACTCTGATGGTGGGCTGTGGTCCATCCAAGCAAGCTCAGGACACAAGGAAGAGGATTTCCTGGTGGTAAGCTAGTCTCCTGTAGGGCTCATGCACTCACACCTACAGTCATATACTATGGGCAATTTGACACACTGTCTAGGATCCGGACAGGTTTGGCATGAGGGTGTGGCATCATGCAGGCAGGGAACGGAAATGAATGACCCACTGGCAGCTCACAGGACAAATGGGGATTTATTAAAACAGAGAACACTAAGAACACTACAAAAAACCAAAAGGACTACGAGGGGTCAAAAATCTAAAAGGGGATAAAGAGAGTAAATTTACAAATGAGGTCAGGTAAGTAGTTTCTGTTTGTTGCCTACTGCCTATGTGCCACTAGGGACTAAAACTCAGTCAGGAACTTAAATACAAAAACTGAACAGGAGTGAAACAGACAATTAACCAATAGGGGAAGGTGCCGGGCAACGAGCAATCAGGGAAACACACAAGCGCAGGCAGAAGAACAGGCAACAGGTGGAACTAATTAACTCAGGGAACTGAAGAGGGAAACTAAGAACTAACCAAGGAAACAGGAAGACAGAAACACAGACACGGGCACAAAGAATTTAACTAAAAACCAAATACAAATCAGAAGACACAGGAATAAGAAAAACTAATATGATGAAACATTAGGGAACAAAATCTACAAAAACAGAGGAGGTGGGATTCAAACATAAGACAGAGGGGATCATAGTCAGCCGCACGTTCAACACGTTGAGCTTAATGTGTTGAAGACACAAAGCAAGAAACCAAAACCGAATAAAAACCACAGGACAAAACTGATACAAATTAAACACTAGGAACAAAATACAAAACCAGCGGAAGTGGGATTCAAGCACAAGACATTACTCAACACGTTGAGCCAAGCGGCTGACAGGGAGCAGGAGAAACACTGAAGACTTGACAACGGGGAAAGACAGGAGCAACTGGGACAAACCAGCTGCTGACCCTGACACACACCAGTTCACCCGAATGTATGTTTTCGGACCCCAAGAGGAATCTTAACGTGCAAACCCCACCCACACAGAGAGTGGGATTCAAATTTACAACCACTCAGTTATTATTACTGCTGTCTTTCGAATGTTAACACACATTCATATGTGCAAGCAAATGTAGAAATAACTTGAGTCTCTTTACTTGTTTTGTAAAAAAAAAAAAAAACTGAGGGTAAAAGGACAATTTTATTAAATATTTAGCCCTTATGAAAAAGTTTGTTTTCAGGTTCACAAAGGAGGTGGGGTGTTCACTGAAAAACAAGCGTGATGGAAAAAAATTTGCACGCAAAATGTAAATTTTCCTACATCCACTAGACACATTTACATTTAAGGCAATTGGCAGATGCCCGTAGCCAGACTGACTTACATAAGTGCTTAGTGCTTATCTCTGAATACATTCTGATTCTGGTTCAACAGAACCTGGCTTAGGATACCATCACGCTAAAAACTCTGCCGGCAAGTAATACATCCATCCATCTTCCAAACTGCTTATTCTGCTGGGTTCCGGAAGCAAGGGGTACGAGCCAGGGAACAAGAAAAACTTATTGTTTACCATTTATGGTGAAATTAATGGTAATTAACTCCATCCATCCATTTTCCAAACCGCTTATCCTACTGGGTCGCGGGCGGGGGGGGGGGAGGGGGGGGGGTAATTAACTCATTTAACCAATATAAGTACATCAATTAAAATGATTTTTTAACTGGTTTTTGGAATTGAGTCCTTCTTAGCCCTTTAGTGGTAGTGGCCCATATGCATTCAGACAGACTTTTTGGTGGTAAAATGTATTATCTGTGTATAACTGACTTTGTAGGAAAGACCAGGGGTGCGCTGAGGGGTGGGGGAGCTTACGATTTGATTTAATGAGCTTCTCATCAGGGGTTTCAGGCTAGAAAATCTCCTAAAGCAGCGAAGAGACCTTCAAAACCTAAAGTAATATCCGACAGATTAAAGAAGATCACTACTAAACACCTCTTACTGTGTTTGCGCCATAAAAAAAGCATATTTTTTACAGTGGTTTCGATATATCTATGATCAGTAATTAAGAGGTTTTTAAGAAGTGGAAAGCCATAGAAATAGGTTTTTGCGTTTCTTCATTTTTCATATTGAACTTTGAACTGAAGTAATCGTTTTAGGCTAATCCATACAGATAATGAATTTTTACTTTAAAAAAAATACATTCATTTATTTATTTGTTTGTTTGTTTTATGTGTTTTAAAAAAGGCAAGAATACAAACCCATTCTCAGTTCCCAACGGCCATTGGTTAAAATTGCAATAAATGTACAATATATCTGTTATTATCTATTTGTGTATGTGGTACGGCTGTATGTTTACTGTCCCGATTCATTTACAGAACAGGACACAATGGAATTCTCTGCAAGTCGCCTTGCATTGCTAACAATTTCTCATAAAGCACAAAGGTTAAGTGCCTCATGATTCAACAGAGAAAACCCCAGAGATTCACTTTGGCAACCTTTTTTATCAAGAGCCGAAGTTCCTTTCTTCTGCTGAACTATTCACTGAACTTGCTACTTGGTATGCTAATATATGCAAATAATAGGTGTTACTGTACTTAAAACATCTAAACTATGAAAACAGAAGCCTGGTAATAGTGCCTGAATCGTCTCAGCATGCAAAGCATCACCTCTGCGCTGCTTTGGACATGAGAACCTTTGTCAGCTTCATCTCCAGCCTGCAGGAAGAGTTCCCGCCATGTGTGTTTACAGTTACATGATTGATCAGTTGCCTTCTGAAAGGTCTTCCCTTTAACCCAAAAATGGCAGCTGTTCTAGCAGTCGCTGAATCGATTTTCTTGCTCAATCAGAGCAGCAGTATCTCCTGGGGAAGGGCTGGTCTTTGTTCAGCATTTATATAATGTATTATTGTGTGCAGAATGCTTGGAAGGAGCGTTGCACATCCCCTTCGCGGTGTCCTCCAGAGCTCTGGCATTCCCATTGTCTCCTCTGCCTTCTTTCCTCAGCCCTTCCTATTATAAGATGCACCTTTCCCGTCGTCGCTGCCTCTACCTTCTGTTTCCTTACACGTTCCCATCATGATCTCTGAATGCTGCACATAGCTTGCACAAGTTTCCAGGCTGATCTCTTTGGACTGCTGTAGAGTTTCTGGCTGAGGAACATGGATGGGAATAACACAGACATGGAAGAGGTGGAAAGGTTATGTGTATGTGTGTGTGTGTGTGTGTAGGGAGGGGGGGAGCTTTGGAGAACAAATCTGAAGCAGTAGCTCCCAGCGTTGGCCGAAACAATATAGTACAAGTTACTCTGCGCCGTTGAAAAGTGGACGTATTTCCTGTTACGTTTTACTCTGTCCTATGCTTGGTGTGTCTTATGCTTCCTCCATGAATCCCACACTCTCACAGCATGCCAACTACACTTCTTCAGAGGTTATGTATATATTATGTGCAGTTTTATGTGGTTTATGCAAGTGTGGATTTGTTAAGCATTTTCAATTAAACAGCTTTCCTAGGACCATGTTATATTCAGGTCCAATATTAGGGTCCCAGGCTTCTTGAATGTCATGTATTAAGTGTCCCACCCCACTAAATAAAGGTGCTGTTCATTTCTTGAACTCCTACTTGTGGTTCTGGTCTTGCAGGCGTATTCAGAACCGACTGGCAACATGCACCTCTAGCCTGAACTGCTGGGGATTCAAACTTCAGAAATATGTAATGCACTCTAATGAGAGAATCTTACCACACAAACAGCCAAAACAGTAAGAAACACTCAATTCCTCTTGTGAATTTGCACTGTGCAAGAAACTAAAGCGAAAACCAATCAATAAGAGCTAAAAAAAAAAAAAACTAAACAAGCTGCAAGAGTTTTTGTTTAATTTCAACACATCACTGCTTCTGGTATGTTTATTAATTATTGAAATATTTGGCCATAACAACCAGGTGAGGAAAAACCATTACAACCAGAAAATTTAAGTTAATTTAATGAGAATATAGTTTCTTGTCAGTAAGGCCAAATGATTTTTTTGTCTACAGCGTAATACTGCAGGACCCTAAAACAGAGACTACAGGAATAACATCTACTGTATACAGGAACTTCATAATGTCAGTGGATTGGAGATTTCCTATTATAAAAACTTATAACCAATCATAAGCTCCACCAAACTTCCAAAAAGAGCTCTTCATTGTACATTTAAGAAGTTTTCTCACATGGATTAAATGAATATGCTTTCGTATGGGTATGTTACGCTATAGTAGAGTTCCACAGTTTAAATTATAGGTTTACAATTTATTCAAGGTCTGTGAGGCTTTGCTGTGCAAGCAGTGGTTTCCAGCTTCTGTCCAGCCTGAGCAGGGAGCTTTGCTTGGGGTTCAGTGGAATTGCTCTTGCTGAGTTTAAGGTTCAGTCTTCTGGGACAGAGTTAAAGAATATAACTTTGTTAAGGAGACATCGCTGACACAGGCAGAAAGTTCCATTTCACCAGATCTTCAGCCTGTCAACCATTTTATTTTCGTGCATTTTAGCCTAAACCAGACTGAACCGGTGCATGTCATGGGTATGACCAAACAAGAAGGAAGAAGGACTAATCACAAAAGGTTGGGGCATATGGCAGATAGTACCTGAGATGCTCAACCAAAACCTGAAAGCAAGTCAAATCAAAATGACAAAACCAAACAAAATCAAGTGCAGCAACACAACCAGAAAGCCAGAAGAGCCACATAATCATCAAAACAGAGCAATAATCAGAGGCTGCTCGACTGCTGATTTGATTGATCACAGACAGGAATCTTCTGTAGGTGAGATTGGGGGATGACTGTGCCTTCAGCAGGTAACTTGAAGGTAACGTGAAATGGATTCTGGACCAGAACTGACAATTAGGCAGCTCAGTCACAATACTGGAGAGACTGTGGATGAGACTGACTGAAAATATAAAACACCATTTGCAATCTATGCTTAATTTATGTATTGCATTTATTCTTTTATAAACAGCTTGAAATGTTATGATAAATACAAAACATTTACTCACGTATTAATGTTTTCAATGAGCATTTGGACAAAGAGAAAAATTCCAATGTAAATTGACAATCGATGCATAAAAAATTTAGATGGAACTTGTCTGGCCATAAATGCTTAGGAACAGATGATGTTAGTTTTTCTGCTCTCCTCAGGGACATTTAGACAAAACTTGTAGTGGGGCATGATGGGGGGGGGGTTGTTTTGGGTGAAGTTGTTCTGTTCCGTCGAGTCCTCGGGCGCCATCATTTATTCATAGCCATCTGATCTTTGGTCTTGAGCTGTTGCCATGGGCATCGGAATGGGCTGAGGGAGGGGCTTTCCATTCACCCTGCCTCCCTGAAATGCACAAGGGAGGCAGGGGGCGGGGCTGTTTGTTCGGAGCTCCCCAGCGATTGTGTCTGCTAGCAAACTATGTTTTCAGCCACAGAGGCAGGGACTAGGAAGCCCCCCCAGAACTGTCAGGAGGAAAACAAAGATATATCGTAGTTTACAGCAGGAGACATTGCAGCATGCCGCGGGAAGACTTACACCCACATTCTGCAATACCTCATTGTTACCTGCAGTTGATTGTTATCTGCTTTTAAACTTTAATGACCACCACCCAAAATAGTCCACTAAACTCGATATTTGAAGACTCAGACAGAATACAGAGCATTCTAGAAAATTTTGTCTATACGGTCACCCAGAGTCGACATAGACTGCATAGCAACTGATAATGAAAGAAAAGCTTGCTCGAGATGCAAATATGTGCTCTATTTTAAATCTATAGTCTTATTTTGATGGCAAGTGCATGGCCTGTGGCTTCCTGGGCAGGGAGGGTCATGTGACTCTGATTGTTTGAATCGATTGGTTCAGATATATGTATATATTTTCTTCCTCCTTCCAACTTCCATCCTCAGGCCTGTAACCACCATTGCTTTGCATCAGTATTGGCTCATTCTTTCTTTCCTCACCAATCAAACTCTGCTATTTTCCTGTTTATACTGGTGTTAATTTTGCCTCACCCTGCTGATCCCATCTGGCTTCATGCGGCCCTGTTTGCTGCCCAAGGCAGCACTGTGTTGCTATTTTGTAGTGAAAACTATTTCTCCAGAGTAACATCACATTATTACTGCGTACGGATCCTGACTTTATTTCATTAAAAGGTCCAGTGAGGGACCTCAAAGAGGGACAGCCCATCACCACGGCAATGGCTACCCAGCTTCCCCTCTGCCTCTGTGATGGCAGTAATGGCAGGATGAGTCATCAGCACCTGCCAGATTAATGGTTATCCTAACCATTCCCATCACACATGACAGGGAATAACACTTACAAATCAGGATAATTTGTTTGGATGTCAGCTTATCCCAGTGTATGAAAGGCTGTAAACTGAAGTAAATAGATCATAATTACTCAAGCTTAAGGCAAAGCCGGTGCATAGTATTTATCCATCCATCCATCCGTCCATCCATCCATCCTCCAACTTCTTTTCCTAATCAGCCTTTCCACTCAGTCTCAAGGTATAGAATTAAGTTATGATGTAATGATTAAATGTTAATAGCACCATTCACTTGAAATTGTTCAAGGAAACTGTCGCTTAATTTAAGGAAAATATTGGTTGAATGAATCCTTATGAATTATTGACTGACAACATAATGCTGCTGAATCTGAATAAAAGATTTACTGGAATAATAATGAAATTATGTAATAGCATATTAATATCAAGGACCTAAGGATTAGGGCCTGTCTTTGCCTACATAACAGCGTCGATCCTTCTCATGAAGCTGTCTCACAAGTCCTGTAGTGGGATATTGGACTATTCTTCAAAAAGTAGAGCCTGGAGTTCTTTGACAGATGAAGGAGATGGAAATCTACTTCACAGTCTGTGATCCAGAGCTTCCTGTAAAGGGTCAATGATGTTTGGGTCTGGTGGTCAGAGAGGCCTTGCTAGGCGGGTAAGTTTATTCCGATCTTCATGAAACCTCAGCTTGAACTGGAGTTTGTGTGGGGAGCACTGCGAGGGAGGCAGGATCTGCACCTAGTGCTGATAATGGGCCACATATTGCACTGGCCATTATTCCACCGTGCAGAGCAATCATCAGACCCAATGGCTCCCACAAAACAGCTGCCCATGACATTACTGATTCCCCACCAGTTGGCTTTGTCTAATTTCAAACCCATGCAGATGGAGAGAAAAGATTGAAAGATGACAAATCAGACCATAATAAGTTTTCCATTGCTGTCGGGCACAGATTTTGTACTCCTAACACCAGGTTATGCATCTGTCTAAATGGGCCATTGATACAAGCTGGTTCCAAAGAGCATCGTGAAGCTCACATTATAGAATATAGATTGGGTCACAGGGGCACCGAGTCAGTTCTGTGGAAATTTGTGAGGTTGTATTTACGTGTTTTTAGCAGCCATTAAGGTAAGTGCCCATCCGTCCATGTCAGTGAACTGTCAAACACGGCTCCTCATTGCCAGTGCAGTTTGTCTGTGTTTAACATAAGCTGTCATGATTACTGAGACTGTTGCCCTCAACACATTAAATAATTTAGCAGATTTTATGACTGATGCACCTGTCATTTGAGCGCAGACTCTCTGGCCTCGTTGTTACTCTGTTATTTGCCTCATGTTCCTTTCAAATATCAGGTACACCTAATAGCCAGGCCTCTGCTAAATGAGATTCAGCCTAATATGACTCACCTCTGTGGCGGTGTTTATAATTGTAATTTAATTACTTTGAATTCCATTTCCATGAGGATGCTTCCTTTGTTATTTTTTTTTGTCCATTCCCTATAGAGTACCGGCAGAAGAGAAATGGCTGGTTACTCGTGTTGGCTTAACAGGATATCTTTTATAAACCTTGAAAAGATATTTGAGGGCAACGTTGAAAATTTGGCTGCAGTAATTGCTTCAAAATAATACTTTAAAAAGGCTCCGAATTGTGAATGGAAATGTTTTATTATATAAAATTCCGCACATAGCTTAGGAGAAATCACTGTAGTCTCACACCTCTAAGGTCTGAAGTCCTGGGTGTGTGTGGCTGATGTTCTTAATTCCCTGTGTTTCATGGATAGACCTGCATTCTGTCCAGGGTCTTTTTCTGCCCCATGCCCCCTGAGGTAGACTCTGGATTCACCACGATAGTGTTTAAGTACTATAAGAGATGGACAGACATAATTGTTTTGTCATTATATGCAATAAGTTAAATAAGAACAGATAATGTAATATTCAGTGGCTGACTGAGCCTCTTAAAATCTTTTCTGGCATCTCTGTTGTCTGAAGAGTAAATGAGAGAAGCCAGCCCACTAAGTCGCGGTCTTGACCTTGACCACGTGTTCCATGGTTCCGTTGAAATTAAACATTCATTGTGCAGCAAACAAGGCAAGAAGCAACACTTTGCAGTTCAAACCTGAATCCCCTCACAGTCAGATCTGGCCTTGAGTTTATATTGAAATATTTTTCAGTTTTATCGATTTTATTTGTCCTGAACTTGTGACCGTGTTCATTTCAAAAACCTTCTTAAGCCAAAAGTTGTACGATACCCACAGGATTCCTAAAATCTGAGCTGAACAGCACAGACTAATGATTCACAAGCAATTGTTTGTAATAAGTATTCAAACAGTATTCATACATCTGTATTATACAGCCCAGCACAGTACATAAAATAGCTCTCTCATAAATATGTACGCCATTATGTCTGAAGTCAGGCCTTTCCTACTGTTACAAAAACTTGCTGTTTTTTTCTACGACTGATTTACAGTGCTGCGGGGTAACATATTCGCAGACTGATTAAGGGTTCTACATGGCTGCACTGACTTTCACAGACCCCGAAGAACTTCCTGTATTCATTGCAAATGGACTGGGTGTGTCTGGCAAACAAATCTTCGTGTGGAACAGAGATCGAGCAGCAGTTCAATACGTCCAGGTAGCAAAACAGGAAGTCTATCACAATGAGGCATTCCAAACAAATTTAAATAACCCAGTTCACTCCTACGCGCTCCAAATAGGAATATGTCACATAGGTTATTTTTTTTCTTTTTTCTACCCCAGCGTCCTTGTAATATAAGTTTGATGGAATATCAATATGTATTAGCCTGGTAATGATCTGCTAGAACTAAAGTAAACTTGAACTCCGACCGGTCTGCGGCTACGCAGCCCAGCCCAGCCCCCTATTTGCAAGCTCTGACGAACTGTATGTTCTAGCACCTTTCCATCATAGCAGGCATTAACATTTTCATCAGTTTGTACAACAGTAGCTCTGCTGCGGGATCGAACCATACGGGCTAGCCTTCACTGCCCACGTGCATTAAGGAGTCAGTTGGCCTTCCTTGGACCACTTTTGGAAGGTACTGACCAATGCATACTGGGAACACCCCAGTTGTCTAGCCATCACCATTTGCCCCTTTTCAAAGTTGCTCAGATCCTTACGTTTGCCCATTTTTCCAGCTTCTTACACATAAACTTCAAGAACTGCCTGGTCACCTCATATATAATTGTGCCCTTGAGAGGTAAAGTGGGCTACCCCACATTTTTGACCCCTACCCCCTTTTTATTGAATATTTTCAATTGGATAAGTTGTTATTATCCAAGTCATACCTCTGTGCTGCCTATGATATATCAATTGTAGGGCATAGACACACTGATTTTTTGAAAAAAATTCAACTTTGGAGCTCATTTTCTCAAAACTCTGTTTTTGTGGGATAGCCCACTTTACCTCTCAAGGGCACAATTGTACCCTTGACAGGTGCCATTGTAATGAAATAATAGACTTGTCAGTGGATTTAATGATATATATGATCAATGTGTACACACACGCATACACACTGATGAGCCAAAACATTATGACTAAACCCATGTGACATGAATAATGTTGGCTATATTGGAAAAATAGTGCATGTCAAAGTCTGGGGTATATTAAATGGAAAGATGTTACATGGTAACATTTGGGTACTATTCTACAATGCAGAACAAATGGGTCCAGATAAAGACCTGGCTGACTTTGACAAAGGCTAAATCTTTATGGCCAGAAGACTGAGTTAGAGCATCTCCAAAACAGCAAGGCGTTCACGGTCAACCACGGAGAAACCCTACTGAGAGGATGGAAAGACCATGAACTGCAGTCAGGTTGCTGGGCAGCCAGGACACATAAATGCAGGATGTGAATGAGGTCTATCCCATGTGGTGCAGACCACCAGAAGGGTTACTGTGGCACACATAGATCATCATTAAAACTATCTTAAGAGTCATGTGACATGACATACAAGGTATCATGCCCATATAGCTGAATTTGGTATGATAACCTTATAATGTGTTCTTGTGTACATAGCAGTTATCAGTACATGGGAACCAGCCAATGCATCTCAGGTAAAGACCATCTGACATTATTTAAAAGAAAGGAAGAGAAAAGCAGAAGAACCTTAATGGCTAATTGTTGCTTTCATCTGCCAGCTTCAACCCCCCAACAAATAAACCAATAAATAAACAAGCAAATAAATAAATTTTAAAAAATCAAAGAAGAAAAATGACACAAGAGGTAAAATTGGATTATCAATTAATATCAGCCCATGATAGGTATGTAGCGCAAGACGTTTTTTCTCATCAAAATGGGAATGATGAAATCTCGAAAATGGATTTGCCAGACACTAATCTTACAGAAATTCTAACTGACAGCTCTGCTTGAGGCTCAGCAAAGCAAAGCTTAAAAAGCACATTTTCTACGTGCAAAGAGAGCACCTTTCTAGCAGAAGATTAATGATATTCTGCGTTTTATTTATTTATCATCATTGGCTTGCAATGAGGAAAAAAAAACACATGATTAGCACACAAATCCTGTGGGATGTTAGCTAACAAAGCAGGTAAATGCGATGAGCCTGAAAGATGATGTGTTGGGTTTGACCAGGATTGTCATGGGTTAATGTCTCTCATATGTCCTTAGCATTGATTCCATGGATTATCTTTACATTTTTACCATAACTTTACTCCATGTACTATGTATGTAACAGGTGACTAGTCTAAGTCATTATTCTTTTCATAAACAACTGCAACAACAACTGAAACATAAAAAAGCGTCTTGAGAAATGCACCACCAGCGATGAAAAATAGTGCTGGAGATGTTCATGATCAGTCCACGTTTCTGGATGAAACTTAAAGATTAGATGATGCTATGACAAAGTACATAAGACGCACATTAAAAGTGTTAAGCATGGGCCAGCCTTAGGCAATACCTGGCTGTGACATACAGACAAACAGAAGTTTAACAACCGGAATAAAGTGCCGTTCCCAAAAACATGAAAACCAAGCAGCTTCAGTAGCAGCGTCTGCGGACATCTCCTGGTATCACTCTCATCATCAGGCCAAACCTGAGAAGATGGTAGAATAGAGGCAAGAAGCTTTTCAGCCAATTAAAACAGCCGGTTCATAAATGATCCTTAAATCAACCACCCTTAATAGCTGCTGGGTTAAGATGGTGAATAATGACATTATTCAAATTATAAACAAATAGACACCATAAACATCAAAGAAACACCAACATTTATAAGCCTTTGTCATTGTAGTGCATTTGGGCAAGTGATCAGGTCAAAGGAATTTTAAAGATTAATTGCATTCTGGACAACAACAGAAGTGTGAACTAGTTCCAGATTTCAGTTGGGAAAGTGTTTTCAGTCATCCTATGTGAAGGGAAATCTTCACGGCTACCCATCCATCCATCCATCCATCCATCTTCTAATTGCTTATCCCAGTCAGCGTCGTGTATAGTGCTGGCCACAGGAGGTGCATGGGGCTGGGGTGTGTCTGAAAGTTGGCCATGTGACAGCAGACACACCAGAACAGCCTTGTTTCTGCAGAAACACACATTTTAATGGGCAGTACTTTGCAATAAGCTGCTTCTGAATTTGATTTGAATGGAAATCAAATTATTAACACAAGGACCTCTAGCAGAATAGCAGAATGCCTGAATTTTAATATGAATCTACTGACTGTTACTACGCTCTGGAAGTGTTCAATTACTTTTGAGTCTGCAAGAATGTATGATTTTGGAGGGGGGGGATTCTTTGCCCCGAAAAATTAGTGGGTTAGTCCTGAACCTGTGGTGGGATCACGGTGACAAGGTTTATGCAAAGCTTAGACTTAGAGGTGGTGAGGCAGGCAGTTGGCCACATCTGGTGAGGATACTGATGATTCATCACGTTTATGATGGAGCGTTAATATAAAGGCCATTCATGAACATTCTGGCCAATGTTAAGGCAGCCGCCTTCTCACGTCTCCCTCGGCTTCTTCCGGCATTTCCTGTAGTTAATATGGCTTCCTCCCTCAGAATTGTGAGACTTTTAGATTGTCGTCTCTAAATAACTAGCATGTGATTTGTGTTTTCTTTCTCTGTGCACTGTGATGCATTGGCATTCCCTCCAGGATCTCCCCTGGACCTCAGACTGACGGTGACCCCCAGATAAGCGGTTATAGATTATCATTATAGGATATAACATGTTACTTATAGAATAAGACAGGGTTCTCCTTTCATAAAGGACAGAGGAAGGCGGGGACACTGGGTTATGTGCTGACGCTGCGCCCTCTTTCCAAACGTTTTTGGAAGCACAAGCGCGCAATAAGGAAGGAATAATCCCACAGTATATCAGCCTGCTGTGCGTCACTTCGCTTACTGCTCTCTAATTTGTTTTTCCATTAACGTTTTTTGCTGCTCTTGTACAGGCTGAACGACAAGAGTAATAGACCTTCTGCCAATCAAAAACCGCTAAACAATACAAGGGTCTGTACTTCATTGCCTATCCCGGAAAGTCATTCCCTCCACAACAAAGCTGGCTATACAAGTGGACTACATCACCCTGACTTTAGAAGCAGATGTAATGCGATGTAGCCCGCGATGGGTCACATCAGACCTGGGCTTTCCGGGGATTAGCGGCGGCCAAAGCCCATTCAAACAAACTGACGCCTCTTTGTTGGGGGAGAATAATTAATCAACTTCATCCAAATGTGATTATCTTTCATTAAACATTTTCCCGTGAATTGGCTGAGTTATTGAGGATGGGCAAAATCAGCACAATTAATTTGGTTTTGTGTTTTCTTTCCCCTGATCTAATTTCTGTCTGTTTGATTGCATCCAAAGAGGAGGTGCTCTCTGTTCCCAATTTATTGAAAAAATTAGATTGTAATTCTGATTCCTTTGTGGCTTGGGGATGCTGCTGCTTATCTGAGGAGTAATTTTAGGTGTAAGCCACTTGTAGCTGTGTCTGCACCTCGCTAATAGACCCACCTGAGCTCTGCACCTGCCCGGAGGCTCTTTGTTTGCGAGCCTATAATTATCCACTCGTTGGAGCTCCGGCTGTTTCGGATGACCTGCTGTGATGGTGCGGGACAGAGGTGGAGCGTCAGAGTGAGATTCCAGGAAGCTGAACGGAATGGAGTTTTTACCATCAGCGCTCGACCTGAAAAAGGGGCCAGTTTTTATTACCATTCATCATCATTTACGGCGTCGCTCCGGAGGGATGCCACCCTGGCGACTGGCGAAAAGCGGAGTAGAAATGAGTCATTATACTGCTGACTTTGCGGGGCCTTGCCTAGCAACACTGCCCGCCATGTCTCGCGAGTGGGAGCAAGGTCATCGAGAGGCGGGAGGGAGTGAACAGGGGCCTGGCTGGGGACTGGGCTATATACAGGAGTGAGGTGGGGAGGCTTTCAGCAGGGTTTGGGGGACATCGTCTTGTTTCTCCACCCAACCTGAAAACTGTATCAGTTCATGGGAACGAGTTTCCTATGGTTTTCATTTCCACCACATAACAAGTAAAGTTAAATTATTGATAATACAATCATAACATTGAGGAAAGTGTTTCTTGTGTTAGCCTGAAACTGTCTTTGGGGACCAGGTCAGTGTTAAAGCAGCTTCCTGCATTCCTGCTCTGTCCTCAGAAAAACTTAGATGTCCAGCACCTTCAGTTGACGCCAAACTACAGTATGGTTGCATTCATGAACCGGCCGTTTTCATTCGCCGGCAGCTCTGGGCCGTATGTAAACTTTATGTCTGGTTCCGGTCAAGAGGCTCTTCCCCCCCCCCCCCACGGCATGCTGGGATTACGTGACTAACTCCAGCTCTGATTGGCTGCAAGGCTTCTTGCCTCTATTCTACCATCTTCTCAGGTTTGGCCTGTTTTCATGCCGATAAATTCAGAAAAAGGTGGCCATCTTATTCACAAAACTGTGAAGCAGCATCATTTTTATAATTTCACTAATTTGATCGCAGTCTGTTAGAGTAAAATATATATTTTAATAACTATGTTACTGTTCCAAAAACCAAAAAATGATGAAGATAAATTCTGCTCCTTAGGGATCTTGGGGTGTTCTGGGTCCAGACCTTCCACTCTGCCACGTCTGTTCGCGTCACTCAGCAATAACACACCGTAAAGCGGGCAGCACACATGCAAACAGATTGCTGGTTGTCCCGACCTCGCCCTGCTCTCAGGGGAACGTGGCAGGATCTATATTTAGGAAGAAGGGAATTACGCATTCTGTGATGATTCACGCTGAGATTTGGGAGTTGTGCTCACGTGTACACATATGCAAATAGATTCATGTATCGAAAAAATTAAAAAAAAAAAAACGCTGTGGGAACGACAGCATTCAGCAAGCTCACAAGCACACACATTCATGACCATTCCCACATATCCACACTCAATGGCCATTAGCAGAAAAACATAGAAAAACACAAATGCACAAACATGCAGACTGTTACCGAGGAATACAAATCTCTCAGATCACCATTGGTAAATGACAGCATTATGCAAGAGGCACCCGGTAGGTTAGTGCCCAGCTTACAGGGGCTGTATGGGGGGGCATTAAGGAAGAGAGACCAAAGCAGGTGGACTTCCTGTAAAACTCTTTGGCTGTCATCAAACACAGCATTTCTGCTTTGCATCTATGGGACCCATCCTGGTCTGTACCTGACCTCAGTGGACAGAAATGGAAACACAACTGGAGGTAGTATGTGTGTGTGCATGTGTGTGTGTGTGTGACTGCGTTTGTGCATGGACACATCGCATACTCTGCCTGTTTTCATGTAGGCCCTTGGTGTCCTCTCAGAGTTCAGAGACACAGACATTGGGATTCGGCCCTTGGTGTGTGCGTTTGCGTGTGTCCAGGATCGGTGCCCTGGCAAAGTTGCACACTGCCTCGTACTTCCTGTGTGGGGCTGCGATAAATTAGAGGTTATGGAAGATGGCTGGGTGGACAAATGTAATTAAAATATAATTTTCAAGCCACTTTTAGCATTGGACAGATTAAATATCTTTGGAGATTTGAGGGGCTTAAAAGGGAGAATAATGTATAATATTATGGAAAAATCATTTTCAAAGACTCTAAATCAAACAAAAAAAATTCAAGTGAACATGCCTATATTTATATTAAGCCATGGGATTGGTGGGCTCAGCTGGACGTGTTTTGGAAAGCCCACACAGAGAGGCAAGCAACCAATCAGAATCCATCCAGCAATCAAAGGTGCCATGATTCCAGCCTTAATCATCAGCTCCTGAAGGAGCTAACAGGCTCTGGGATGCGGATTCTCTGTTAAAAAAGGGGGCACTTGTAGGATTATTGTAATTATGGAAATAACTCCTTGGTGTGGCTCCATTACCATAGCGCTACCGCCGCACCCCCCACTAAAACCACTCCGGGGGAGTAACTTCAAGAGAGTAAGTGCTAGTCTTCCGCGAGTTACTCTCCGAATACTGCTCGGCATTTGGGGTGGGGAGAAGACTGAGGGGAAACCTGGTGAACACCTGAAAGAAAAAGGCATTTGATCGATGGCGCCGCCCTACTGGGCGGATCAGGTGTTGCTATGAGGTGATCCGGTGGTGTTTGGTGCTAAGCCTGTTTGTGTACTGAGGGACCCCTGTGTCCGTCAGAGCTCCATAGAGCTCCCCACCACTGCAAGAAAAATCAACCTCCTATATAAGATAACAAATCGCACCATATTTAAAAAAATATATATACCAGAGTCACACTGGGCTCCTGAACTCATTTAAATTCATGTAATTCCGCCACATCTGGGGGGATCAATGCTGATTGACAGACTTTCTCCTGTTTGACTTTAGATTAACTAGAAACAAACTAAATTTATGTATATGCATCAGCTGATACATTGAATTTAAATAATATGAGCTGTAGTATATATATTTACATCTGGGGGCAGGGAAAGGTTTGTGTCTAAAGTGAAAAACATGAGATTTTTGTGTTTTTTATTAAAATCATGGTTTTCAATTTTATTTTTTTGGCACTGATAATGTATAAATTATCCAGTATAATTTACTTTATAAAAATAATGTTATGTAAGAGGCTTTGGTTAATTATGCTTGCCAACTCGATATAAAATAATGCCATTAGTATTTATCATTTTAATCATTTGTAGTATTTTTTTGTCCTAGTCAGGCTCAGTTGAAAATCCGTTTTGATGGCTTACTCCCCCCATGTTATTTTTTAAATTGGAAAAATAGGACACAGTAACTGTTCTCCATAGGGAAGTGGTTTGATTTTGATGCGTTAAAAAATAGCGTGCATTAGAAGGGGGGCGTGAGGTTCAGTGAGAAAGTAGAGGGGTCCAGCATAACAGGAGCCCACACCCTGCTGCAGACTTCTACACTCGATGTCGTCTTGCAAGTCCCGGCACCTCCACTTACCACATCCCTCGTACACAACCAAGGCATGGAACATACAGCGTCCATGTTAACAAGCACTGGGGTGATGGACAATCTACAGGGTGTGACAGCGTCTATTGGTGTCTGTGGGGCCGGGATCTCCAGGAACAACAAGATGAGAGGAGTCTAACTTTGACGTCTGCATCCCTTCTCTACAGGAAGAACCAAGTAAGTAACGTCCTGAGCAGTTTACAGGTAACTCGAGTCACCCGACCACATGGCTTGGGATATAAAGGAGGGTCACAGTTGCAGCGGTCAGATTTGAACCAGCAGCCCTGGAAGTGTGAGACCAGTATAGTATCCATGAAGTCCTCAAGCCTCCACCTGCAGTTCCATCAGGATTTATGTGCAGTTATATGTCGTTCCATGTCATTTCTGCATAATTTTTTCTTCACACGCCTATATTTCACATATAAATTATGTATAAAAGAGCTGAACAATCTGAAAGCCGCTCATGCTCCCATCTGGCAGCAAAGGTGTCCAATTTTCTTCCAGCCATTATTTTTGCCGGAGTGATGAATCCGCCATGTTGTCGGATCTCCTCCAAGTGACGCCTCGCTAAATCGCGCTTTCTAAATTTAGACTAATTAGGCTCCCCGTTTATGTGTACTTGCTAAGCCCCCTCCCAAAGCCCCCTTTTCCTTTCACCTCTCGGCAGAGCTCCTGCAGACCTCGCCACGTCACAGTGCATCACGCCGAGTAAAACGGCGCCACCTTCAGCCTGGTTGCTCTGGGAACGGCCAATTGACCAGTGTTCCCAGCGGCGGTGTGCGATCCTGTGCTCCAGCATCTGTGTTTCAAAAACGGTGAGATGACATCCGCTAAGAATTTTGCGCCGAGCGACGGGAGTACTCCCTCTGTGGGAAAACTCGAATGGATCACCTCCAGTAGGTGCTAAGAGGAAGTCCGTTTATACTGGAAGAACTGGGATAGAGCTGTCACAAACTGGAAGGCCGGCTGACACCCTCAAACACTGGGGTGCATTACTGTTATTCATTCATTGCATCTTGAGGGAAACGTGTCCAGCATGCATGTCCACAACAGAGAAAAAAGATTATCCTGCATTATGATTAAATAGTTAGGTTTTGCTGTGATGCATTGGCACCAATCCTGGGTTACTTCCTGCCTTGTGCCTGTAGCTTCCGGGATCCGGGGCTCCGGACCCCCCACAAGTGGGTGCCGATAATAGATGGAAAAATGAATTTGGTTTTGCTTCGAATCTCATCCAGGCTGAGAAATTGGGAAGCCTGTGGTTTTACTGAGGTGGCAAGCCCCCCTTTAACCCCCCCACCGAACCCACCTCCTTGGCCAACATCAGTGAGTTGGGGTTATCATGGTGACTCTGGGGGATCTTAGCAGTGAATCTGCTAGCCTGATAAACTGCTGTGTTTGCTGGTTGTGGGGGTGCTCAGCTGACAAATTTAGCATATTAATTTTCGTGACAATACAGATGCACTGTTGAGAGGCACCAGGCAGGCAATTATATCCTATATTTTAGATAAGACTGCTGCTTAAAAATGAAAAACAATAGATATCTGACATTCCCAGGATTCCCATGTAAATCACGCACATACCAGTGAAGAGGAAGTGGCTTCAAAATGTCCACTGCGTATCAGGTAAGGTGGTATCCTCTGTAATTCGCTGTTCCCCCCACACCTTCCCCAAATCTGAATGTATTATATGTTCAATGGCCCCTGTCTCACAGTCCTGCTCAGATTCTTCCAAAGCCTGGGGGTTCAACAGTCCATGAAATCATGATGGTAATTTTACAAATGCAAGATGGGACCGAGCTATAGGATATATACTCCAGGGCTGCTTTTCACGTTGCTTTTCCTGCTTCCTGTGCCCCCCTGGAAACCAGAGGCAGAACAAACGGCCAAGTCTCCAAAGGCCCATCCTTCCAAGCGGAGCCCAGCTTCAGGGTTAAATGGACACCAGTCCTCCAAACCAGGTTATCAGGTCCACATGCCCTTGGCAGATGACCTAATAAGAAAATCAGACGACTTTTCTAACTAATAAATGATTCAGCAAAGTTCTTTCTGCCAGTAAATTAGTGGAGCCACAGCCAAAGCACAAATAAGGCCAGAACAAATCGCTACAGCTTGTTAGCCACCTCCATTGCTACTCTGAATATTCAAATTAAGTTTTTTGTAAACCGTAAGGGAATCAAGACCAGTGAGGTTTGATCAGGAGCCAAAAATAGCCAACAAGATCTGAAAAGACACTTCATTTCTTTCGTTCTGGTCTTCAAGGTGCGAGAATTTGGCACGCATACCGATAATGCTCTCCGAATAATGAACCTTTCTTTAATTTTTAAAATATTTTCCCTCTACAGCTAAAAGCCTAGCTTGAAGTCCTCCCCAGATCAATCGATGCGTTAAATATGTGCCTGGATGCTTCATTGAAGTAAGATCTGAAACACACAATCACTGGCACCATTTCCATATGAAAGGATCTTTATCACCCTATTCCGTTACGTGAGGGTTTAGAGGCTGCTATCTCGACACTTAATGTGCTTAGTTTTGATGAAAATCACAGGAGTTCCACACTCAAGCGAATGATGCAACATCTGTGTTTGCGAGAGTCCTGCTCTTGCCGACAAGGATTTCAAGAGCGACGTCTCACAGAAGGTGTGAGAAGCCTTTGCTCACAGACGGAGTTGTTATTTGCCTGGAGATGCTGAAAATGGCTCTGTTTAAACAACAAAGGTGGGGAGGCTGAGCTGTTGTCCTTGTCGTAAGTGGTGATTTTATTTTTTCATGCTGCATTTTAAGGGTAATCAATTTCCATCCACCTTTGTATTGTTTGGGTTTTAGTGAAATGTGAGGGGGTGGGGGGTGGAGGGGGGCTTGCTTATAGCCTTTTTTCCCCACATCTATTGGGAGACCCCATTACCTGCAGCGTGTCACAGTTGCAGTGCATTGTGGGATACCTTTCTGTTTGAGGGGCTTTGTAAAAACTCGATAATTATGGCTATTATCGGTGAATTATATAAGCAAACGCGGGCCTGTTGTTGCTGCTGTCCCTGATAAACATGAAGACATGAGGTATCGATTTCTTTCTGTTGTTCCTGCCCGGACGCACTGCATTAAAAAGTGTCTGACAAGCAGAACTGACTTTGCTTTTTGAGATGAATGTTTTAACTGGCATGTAGAGTGAAGGCCATCGGCTTTGGGGTGTGAACATCTCCGCAGAGGGAGAGTGGGCACCTTTAAAGAAGCTGACTTCTGGAGAAACCTTAGATGGTTGAAGGTTGACCTCTGCTAACCAGGAGGGCAGGAGCTGCATAGACATACACTGCCTCTACATTATTCTTCTTTTACGTTTTGAAGAAGAAGGCTACTGAATTTGCATCAATAGTAGATTTATTCTCTAGTTCTATACCAGCTGAACCATTCATGAAAAAATATTTTAAAACTTCCAATAGACGAAGAGGATCTTTTATTATTGGTAAATGTTGACATTTTTCTGGTCCTGCTCTGTGACAGATACTGAGCTGTTCACTCCCTGTGGATGCTGTGATCACCAACGTCCTGAGAAGAGCTGGTGTTCACCCAGAGAAGGCATGAGGCTCTTTGAGAATCACGTACTTTGGGTTCTCCTTTGCTCTTGATATCGTTCAAGCTCCAGTTCCGGGAGGTCAGTGCAGGTGGACACCACGCGGATTTCCTCTAGGGATGGTGAGATCCACCGAACCAGCATAAAAATCCATGATGCTACTGTCCCGATTAAAAAAGTGTGCAGATCTGTAAAATACAATTTATTAATGCAAAATAGTGAGTTAAATCCATCCATTTTCTAAACCGCTTATCCTACTGGGTCGCGGGGGGTCCAGAGCCTATCCTGGAAGCAATGGGCATGGGGCAGGGAACAACCCAGGATGGGGGGCCAGCCCATCGCAGGGCACACTCACACACCATGCACTCCCACATGCACACCTACGGGCAATTTAGTAACTCTAATTAGCCTCAACATGTTTCTGGACTGGGGGGGGGGAACCGGAGTACCCGGAGGAAACACCACGATGACATGGAGAGAACATGCAAACTCCACACACATGTGACCCAGGCGGAGACTCGAACCCGGGTCCCAGAGGTGTGAGGCAACAGTGCTAACCACAGCACCACCATGCCGCCCTAGTGAGTTAAATCATTTTGCTTTATTATTATTAATAATAATAATTATTATCATTATTATTATTATTATTATTATTTTAAAATTTGTTTTGTTGTTTAAGTCATATTCACTTCCAGGTTGCATTCACCACCTCTCCCATCATATTGCCCTCTCTGCTGAGACAGAACACCTGAAATCAGACTGGCACCTGGGCCAGCACCTCCTTCACCACGCCGTGTGACATCACTGACACACCGGAACAGAACGCAAGTGCACAACAAGTTAGAATAACTACAGTGTAACAGGAGGGTTCCTGGGCTGTCCTGCCAGTCCACTGGAGTTATCGAGTGGGAAGCAGCACATGGCCAGGGTCACATAAATATTCAATTATTAGTAGAAGTTCCATACATTTATTATTTATAAATGTGACGAATAATTTTCGACCGATAATTTTATATTTAAATTCCCTCTCTCTTGCCTGTTTCCCAGATGCACTCTCTCATTCCCAGTATTTCCGCTGTCGTCGCTGGACAAATCGCCACAAGTCTCTCAGCCAAGCCTCGTGTGATTGCAGCCATGTCCGGTGATGCGTCACATGGTAGCGCGTCCAATCGCACTGCATCACAAGCAGATCATATCGCAATAGTAGCTGCTTCGTACGTGTCGTTAATGTATCGGGTCGTTGGCATTGCATCGATACGTGAATCGCAAGGCCTCAGAGACTGAGATGCATATTGTCATGAACTTCCTGAATGAGAGCCTGTATTTTCTCAAGGGGCTCAGGTCCCTTGATTTGTAATGGGGGGGGGGATGACCAAGTTCTGAGCCTTCATGAGGAACACCTCCCATCCTTTCCATAGGACTGCTCTCTTCCTCTCTTTCACATATCCTCCCTTCCTTCTACCTACAGAGATTAAAACGGTGAACCACAGGCCTAAGCTGGTCTTGCCAGACATCATGCTTTACCGGCGGACGGTATTGATCACAGGCGACATTAACTGCTGCATCTGTACATTTTGCTTATTTACATTCACATCTGTATTTATTCACCTCATTTCAAAAATCATTTTGCATTTATTTATGTGATTTATTTTGCTTCTCTTTTCTATTTGAATCTGAGCATTCAATCAAAGTCCGATTTTTCCTCGAGATCAATAGTGTTCCATCCATCCATCCATCCATCCATCCATCCATCCAAAGTTTGTTGATATGAAATAAAAGTCATCACAGATTTCTCATGTAGTTAAATTTTTTATTACTGTATATAAAGCTTTTTCTGAGATATTGGATGCTAATGGAGAAAGAGGCCACATTTTATCACTGAAGCATCAGCTTCTATCATATTTATGATAATAACATTTTTATGGACATACCCATTCACTCTTTTTATGCTGACATAGGTTTATGCTCAATTTATGCAGAAATTTATGCTACCTAAAATAGGCTTCCTACAATTACAGCTTTGCATAAATGGGACTTCATTAAACTACAAAATTACTGTATTAAAATGGTTTATATTGTGAAGCCTTTTTTCGCATCCAGGAACCGCGTGCGGTATCGGGTCCCCTCGCTCGGTCCCCTCAGCCTGTGTCACTGTTGTAGCTGTTTTTTTGTGTTGCTCTGCATTCTTCTCCTGGGTACCAGACAGACAAAACTCACTTTTTGGAAGGCCTTCTGCTATTGAACCCCTGTCAGTTTGCGCTAGAATCTCTCCGTAGCCCCTCGTACTGAAATTGTGATTGTGATGGTTGGTTCCTGGGTGCTGAAACTGTGATTGTTGGTTCCTGTTAGGGTTATGTCATAATTCAGGGCAAAAAAGTGGAATATAGATGCTGTCTAACATGTATGGATTTATTGTTTAGAGATGAATACAATCTAATAGGATGTCTCAACCTTATGTTAGCATTGTGCCTAAACATACAGTTAAGTGTATCAATAAATCAGAAGCTGGAAAAAATGCCTTTATGTACACAAAATGCACCACTATTCATACATCCATTTCCAATACCCCTTTGCAGGGCTGTGGGGTTTCTGGCCTATGATGGAAGTTATGTTTTATTATAACCCAGGAGGGTGTGCCATAGGTAACCATAAGTAACCATAAGTAACCATAAGTAACCAAACGAACTAAAAGACTTTAGGAATTTGTAGTTTGTTGATTGCAGTCACGGAGTGTTAAATCATCCCCACACATTATAAAGTTTCAGGTTTTTATCACATTGTGGGGAAATCGGCTTCCCATAATGTAGTTTATACATGAGCCACACTCTTAGGAAACTCAAATTCACCTTTGCATGTTTGGAAATGCAGAGGTGAGGCATGGCTGAGGCAGAGCTGAGGCAGGGCTGAGGTAGAACTGAGGCAAAGCTGAGGCAGAGCTGAGGCAGAGCTGAGGCAGGGCTGAGTCCCGAGTGTCAAAAGTCAAAGAGGCATGGGGCAGCAGTGCTGAAAACTGCTCCACCACACCTGCCCCTGCTTGCATTCACAACAACAGGTAATTAATTTTATTTAAAAACAGTGAGGATGTTAGGATATCAGGATTCAGGATTACTTTTTAGGTCTTTGTTGGTAGGGATGCCATATTCAGCGTTGTTCACTGTTTTGTTTCCATGCTTATCTGCACAAATATAAATTAAAATTCTAAATTCAGCCAAATTGCTTGTAGCAAAAACAGCAATATTAGCTAATGATATGGTATTTTTCATCACTCTCACCCTGTAAGAGCAAGAAATTGCAATTAGCTGGCACAGAATGTTTTTAAAGGGGAATTTTAATGGTGACTGGCTCTCGGGTGGTATAATAAGAATTCAGTTGGAGGAGCGTCTTTTAGGAAGTGCCAGAACACATCGCCTGAAGAGGCAGGGAAGACACACCAATGAATAGTCGCTCCCCAGGACAGCCGAACCAATTAGGACGCGGTACTGACAGCTCAGCTTACACAGGCTGACGAGTCATTCTGCAGAGTCAGGGACTGGGGAAGATGGCCTGCTTATCCAGCGCAGTCCAGAGAGCTGCGACCTGTGGAGGTGTCTAGCAGCCTGTGGACAGGCAGGACTGCTGTGACATCCCGTCAGACGCACACACACACACACACACACACACACACACACACACACACACACAAAAAACAATTTGACATGCAAAGGTAACAGAAAAATTCACCAAAAAGACCCTAGAGTCGTATTAGATGGGAAAACTTTGTCACTTCCCAGCAGACCATCATGAGGAAGATCGGAGCGGATCCTGTCACACCATGAAGATTTATGATAAATGGGGCTGGGGGGCTGGGGGGTGGTGCTTCTGACTTCATAATGAGGCCCCGCTCGGTTTGGGTTAGCTATGCTCATAGCTGTAACACCTACCACATTACTACCAGTGACAAGCTCTTAGTTATTCTGAATCTAGCCATTGTACTTAATGCATCTGATTTATTTGCATCCTTACTGCTGTTTAGCTAAGACTTTCATCCGGAGCTGTTTAGTATCATTTAGGTGGTTGAATATTTTCCAGGAAAACACCCTAAAGCACAGAGAACAAGCAATAACAGGAAAACTCAGGTCAGATGATGTCCCCCCCCCCCCACATACACACACCCCCCCACCCAACACAGCAAAATTTATAACCATTATTTTAGCGAGAGGTCTAAATTAATAATATCATCAAAGAAAATGTAATAAACACAGGTTCTTGATTTTAATTTTCCTGTGAACAACAGAATGCAGAAATAAAGCAGATTTGTCGTTGCAATGAGCCCATTTCCGGGCCACGGGCAGCTGCCTGCCTGCCTGTCGTCTTCCTACGCCTCTGCCACCTCCCTTGACCCCCCCCTCCGGCATCATGATTGTTCTTCTCTTGACCCCTGGGCCAGTAAAGGGATTCGGATGTTAAATGACGCACATGGAGCTTCCCCTTTCAAGAGAACTGCAAGGTATGTTCCTAGAAGGAGCCTCTTGATTGGTTACCAGCAGTGCCTCTTGATTGGTTACCAGCAGTGCCTCTTGATTGGTTACCAGCAGCGCATGTCGTTGACTCATCTCAGCGTGGAAATAATAAGGGTTCAGGGTTCCTCAGGTTTGCCGTTGCTGTTTTTTCTCCTCATGATTTGCTTGGTCTCTCCCTCTTTTCTACCTTTGTGATTTGTGCAGGTCTTTTGTGCTGGTATTTTGCGCAGGTCTTCTACTGCTTATAATTGTCTAAATTCATGCAGTTCAGCTTCTCCATTAACTCTCCATCCACGATACAACAGTGCTGGTTGTTTTTTCCAGGAAATGGAAGATTAAATATGGTTTATGCCACCTTTGTCACCGTGGTTATTTTCTTTTCAGAAATTCATCGTACCCTGCAGAAAAACAAACAGCTATTGCCTTACCAGGACATGTTTTGGAGCTTTACAAGGAAGCATACGAGTACGTCCCCTGTGGCAGCTGCTGTCGAAAGCGTGACATCCGGGCCTTGTAACCAGTGTCTTCGTGAGTTTTGGAGACTGATTTTATTTTGCAGGGCCTATTTTTTCAGTTGGATACCGGGAACGTGCCTAGTTGCGACATATTTGTTCAAGAATGTGATCACTGAAAAAAAAAAAAAGAAAATAGGTTAGAAACTCCTGAAACACAAAGAGCGATGTCACCACATCTACTTCCTGGTTGTTCTTGGGCTCCTGGTTAGTTTAGTGGTCTTTCTGCCTTGCTGGGCCATGAACGGTAAGCGAGTGAGAGCATAAGCCTCGTGATGGGAATTCCAGATGCAGGGTAGCTGCTACGGGACACAGCTACCTGTTGTACGTGGTTTACCCACCGCCATTTATTATTTTACCCGCTAAACTGCTAATGGTCACCCCCCTCCCCGTGTGTACGTCCTTTTTTATCACTTCAGGCAGCATCTACCTATCAGTGTTTCACCTAAAACAGAATGTTGATTTCAAGCCAGTTTTTTTGGCACAAACATCAACAGTTATTAAGTGTGAACATTTATCCAGCAAAGTATCAGCGAGTGTCAATAAAAAATTAAATAGGCAGAAGCCAACTATCGGGGTTTCATCTGGAAAAGACAGATGACTTGAAGCAGTTGTTGTTTGGCAAAAAAATAAAAAAGTCTACGGTTATTAAATGTGACCATTTATTCTGCAAAGTGTCATTGCCTCTCTATGATAAATCAGTATATATACTTGGAACATCGGTATTAGAGTTTCGTAGAAAGGGTGATGTTAAATAGCTGGATGGCTGTCAACCCTGGAAACCTCTTTGTTATCCAAGGCCGGTTTGCAATGCTGCGTGAGAGCAGACTTTCAATCGAACAGGATCGGGGGGGGGAGGGGGGGGGGCGGTGAAGCGGATGGGCCAGACCGGCCTTTTCATCAATGTGCAGACTGACAGCACGGAGCAGGGATTGATTAAGCAGGGCTCTTTGACGTCTGCGGCCTTCTGTCTGGGGCGGGGGTGTCCTGCCACGGGGACGCATGGGTGCTGAATTGTGGCAGGAAGGTTTATCACAGTGCCCCGGCGTTTGTCAGTATTCGCAGCACGGCTGCAGTGCGGTAAATAACACAGCACAGCGAGGTCGTTTTACCACATCACATGGGCGGATTTTATTATTGACAGCCTTTGGCTGATCCTGGACCAGCGTGGGATGTGAGACCTTGGCTCCACATGGTCCCACCTTACTCACCAGGGCAGAAAACTTCTTCTGTAACATATAGCTTTTATAAACTGGGGTACAATTTTGCAGACAGTAAATAGTGAAATAGTGTGTATAACAGCAAGGTCTTCAGTCACCTGCAGTCCCAAACCTGAAACAGAAAACTATGACGAAAAGGAGGGACAATCCACACCAGCTTTCGGTTTGACTTAAGGGGGCTTATTGCTAAGCAAAATACATAAACAAAAGACAGGGACCATGAAGGGTCAAACAGGAGGCAGAGAGGAAAAACCAGGATGCACCAGGGCTAACCTACACATGGGAAACACAGCAGGGACCAGCACTACAACTATCACAAACCCCATTAACATGTACAATGACCAAACTAATGGATTCTGCACAGACTGGAACATATATATAATTACAACCAGGGCTATGTGAGGGACAAGTGCAGGCCATAACAATTGAGTAAACACGAGGGAGTGCAGGTAATGGGGAACAGGTGAGGGTAATTAGAAGCAAGACAGGAGTACATGGGATGGGCAGCAAAGACCCTTGCTGGCAAAATGAGAACTGGAGACGACAGGCAGAGACAGATCATAAAATAGAATGGACCACAGTGACTGAATGTTCTACATGCTTGGCATTCAAATTCAACATGTACGGTGATGAAATGGCATTCAATTTTTCTCCTGTTTTGGTTTAAATGATACATGTGAACTATCAAACCACGTAAATCATGGATTGTTTACATGCTGCGTGCCACAGTGTGACCCATATTGACCTTTCCCTCATTTACAGTATGAGGGCTGCGAGATTCCTGGTTCTAAATGGAGACCAGGATGAGGAACAGGGGATTTCGCTGGCTGTTATGCTACCTTGGTGAGGGGTACAGGGACAGGGTTGAAACAGAGGTGACACAAACAGTGCCACAAAGACAAAGTTAACTTTATGGGAAAACCACAGGTACAGGCATTAGAAGGAGCATCGGGGCCTGGAAATGGTAACCTGGATGAGGCCAGCACTTCTGGCAACATGACCACAGGTAGCTATGGCCGCTATACCCAGCACTGTTTATCTGAACAGGTCTGCTACTAGTGAAAGAAGTCCAGAGGTTGAAAAACATCAAGAGTGTGAAAGGCCCGGAGCTGCCTAAAACATCTCTGGAGGCGTTGACCTTTTTCGGCAAAACACTAAGCCCTGGAGCGTGACTGGGGAGGCCTGACGTGGGGAGAAGCCAGCATGATGGGCCAGCAATGTTATTCCAAGTCTGGGGCGGCTCGGAGAATGTAAACAATGCAATGTGACACTCGTGGCAAGTGCCCCACCCTGTCAGAGGGGAGGTGATGGATCGGAAATGGTGTTTTTCTGCTGAAATCAGAGCCCCAGCTGTGCCGGGCCCGTGCTGTTTGCCTGTTTCAGAAGCTGTGCCAATTAACGCCCATGTCACTTCTGTAAACCTTAAATTGGTATTTGAATGTTGAGTTTCCTGGTTTGCGAATCACTCCAGAGAACAGTGGTCATGAACCATTGCTGGTGAGCATTCGGCTTGTTTTACCTGCCACACATCACCTTTCAATATCACTGAAGACTCTGGGGAAGTGGAGTCCCCCATTTTCTGGGGAAATGGACAGAGCCCCCCCCCCCCCCACTAAAATGCTATTTGGAAAATGATTGGTTGAAGACAGTCAGACTGAGTAAACCCCAGACAGTAGGACTCTAGACCTACATGTCGATCCTACTTTTTATATAAAACAAATGCAGCCATTTAATAGCGTCAGCGAAGCATTAGGCCACATGACAGTAAATGAGCTGGGGATGTGAGTGGAAAGGTTCAGGGTTCAAGCACCGCGACTCGCCACTGCAGTGGGGATCGAAGCCAAATGCAACGCTCTGCTTGGACGGTGATGTTGCGTGGCGTCGTTAATGGCTGAAGACTGGCCTACCTAACGATAATGTGATGCAATGTGATGGGGAGGGCCCACCGGGGAGGGCCCACCACACAAAGCATTGCCTATTTATTGTCTTTTATTCTTTTTAGTGTGGAATAAAATACACTGATATTGAGTATAAGTGTATCTGTTTAATGAGCAGTGTTTTATTTGCATTCCTTTAATAACCAATTGTGTTTAATTAAGTTTCCTGTAAAATGGGTTTGTTTCAATTGTTAGTGCACTTGTCAGAAATGTGTGATATGTTACCTGTGCAGCAACCGAAATATGCTGAAATATGAACTTAGCTGTTTTTGTGCGCCTTTGACGCTTTGTAAGGAATTGATGCCAAACCGCCGAATTAAGGAGGCATCGCTTACGTGCTGAAGAGGACGCGGGTGGCTGTATTGCAGGCATTTCAAGCTCCTTTCAACCTCCTCCCTGTCGCCTTTAATCGTGTGAGATACAGAGGCTGTAAATCTCCCCTCTGAGGATTTTAATGCGTGAGGCCCCTCTGATGAATAAAACATTCTCCGCATGAAACAGAGTAAAACAGGAATGTGTCATTAAGCACAGTGTGAGGCTTTCCCAGAATGCCTTGTTGCAATCCCCCATTGTCGTATAGTGCCCACTAATGGTCACTGCCATGAAGACACAGGCGTCCGAGGGCCACGGCATGCACACTCAGCAACACTGTCTGGAAGGTCATAGGGTTTGAACCCCTGGGTTTGCAGAGTTATTGCCCTGTTGGGCACCTGAGCGAGGCCCTTAACCCCCAATCGCTCCGTAGACTTGCTAATCCCGCTTTCTGAATTGTTTGTGGCTGTGGGTAAATAAATAAAACGTAAGCTTTCTGACATGAGCTGAGTGAGACAGGCGAACACAAGCATGCGATACACGGACTGGGGAAATGGAACCGAAAGACAGCAGTGCACAACTACATTAGTTACGCCACATGCCATTGAATGCTTTGGTCAGTTTTATTTGACGTCATATGGTGTTTTATAGGAAAACTGTGTGGAGGAGGGGCAGGCAAAGCGGGAGCGGAAAACGGCCCCTTTTGGAAACGGTAAACTGTCGTCACGTTTGACTGACTAGCACTTGCCGTGAGATCTGAGCGTGGCGAGATCTAAGCTCGCTCGTTTACACGCCACTTGCTCCGCTAAACGAGCCAGGGGCTGCATCTCACGTGCTGCTTGTGTATGGAAACCCAGCTCTCAGCTGCTCAGGTTACTCTTGGCACCAGCTGTTGGCTTTGTGATGCAAGAACCAAGAATCTGCGTATTAAGCCACATGTCGAGTTGCACTTCCAGTCCCAGCTGGCTCTCTGGAACCTGGAACCTCTTTTTCTGTGGTTCTCCTTGAGCTTCTTGAGCTCAAGCTCCTTGAGCTCCTTGAGCACTACATAGACAAATGGCAAAGTACATGTGTTTCCATCACTAAATTGGACTATGGGCATTTGTGCGCCCTGTGATGGACTGGCATCCTGTCCAGGGGTGCCATTCCATCTGGTTCCACAGACAAACACTGAATTGGACGCATGATTAGGAAGCAGTGATGGACAACAACAATAAAACTATTTACTGTGTTCAATGGGCCTGTCATCTATGTACTTCACTTGTGCTGAGCTTTAGAGCAGAAAAATTCTTAAACACAGATTCATATGTATTTCTATTTAACACAAATCCGATACAAATTTAACATTACTGACTAAATCGTTACTAACTCGTTAGTGTAGAGCAGTGTGTAACAACTCCTTGTACAAGTCAGGTTTGGTTTAGTGTTCCATCACAAAGACACTCTCACCTTCTAAGCAACTTAATTAATATGATAATGTTATACGGTAGATGGAACTCCGCAAACATCATTAGGCGCAAAGTAGGACATTAGACGTGTCATTTTTGCTCATTCTATGAAATTTGTTGCTTATAAACACAAGCTGATATATATTACACAAATATATGTGTGTGTATATATATATATATATATATATATATATATATATATATATATAACGTTTTTTACACTTTGAATCTCTATCATTTAGCATCGGAATGACACCCAAGAAGATTGCATTTACCTTTTTTCTCCGATCCAAGTAATATAATTTACAGGGTCCCCACACGATAGCTTGAAATATCTCGCAACACAACTGGACGTCTCCTTCCAAGCAATTACTGCCATTTATTTGGTGGCTACAACACTGTTGCAGATCACACTATCCCCACTGCTCTTCAGTACAGTACTGAGATAAAGAGCGTCGTAAAATATATCCCCAGTGGCCACTCAATTCATAGCACAAGTCATTTTCACTTTGTTGCGTCAAAATTGTATCATAGCCCCTCTCCGAAATACTTTAGCTAATTTCAGCGAGGACACTCCAGTACTTGGTGCTTGTTATTGCCTGTCTCTACAGATTGCACCAGTCATAGCTTGATAAGGCATTTGTTGACAAGAAGTGGCAGGAGTAATAATATTAAATTAGCCTTAAAACACGGCAACCATCTCATAACCTTTGAATAGCCTTAATTATTTGATTTAATGAACACAAGTGATGTTGTTGTATTATATTCAATTGAATGAATGCAACAGTGAATGTAAATTACAAAGTATACTTTGTTGTATTAATCCATTCATGGTTCTTTTTGAACTAGTTGTCGTCATCATCATCATCATTATAGTTATTATCATTAATATTATTATTTACATTGCTGTTAATGGGTTTTGGATTTCTTGATGCTAATTCACTGATCACAGTACATATTCAGCGTGGCGGATGCAAGCACATAATCACGCACGTCACAGGTCCGTCACAGGTGAGGTGGAGCTTATTTGGAACCAGGCTCACAGTCAGAAGGCACAGCGAGGAAGATGGGGGATTAGGAAGTGCGTTTCAGCGGTCTTGGGCTGGTGATGGGTTCCGGAAAGGCTCTGCTGGAGAGGAGAGCACCATGTGGACACAGTTAGACAGGGTCAAAGGTCTTTGGATGCCTCCGCTTGTTCCGCTTTCATTGTTACAGCCAGGTTTTAGATGGTGGCCTTCAAGTCACCCCTCTTGGTCTGCTAAGCATCTTCCCTTTCTTACTTCCCCAAGGCCCCGGGGCAGCGTAGCCGACCGGGGTAATTAGTGCTCTCTAGGTGGGTTGGAATCAGGGCGTGACTTGGTCTGAGGTGCCCGATCATCCCCCGGGTGCTCGACTGGTGCTGAAATGTTGACAGGCAGGCCCTGTCCATGGTGCTGCAGGGAAGGTTTGGCTACCTGTCAATCGGCCAGAGCGGTGATGGAACGCAGGTTCCTGGAGGAGCTGTCGTGACTATGGATCACTTATGGATTTCTGGATGAATTATTAATCCAGTTTTAAAGGTCTGTTTTTACTCCGACATCTAACCTTGAGACCATGTCTTTAACAAGTGTGTCACACTGTTACATGATGGCACTAGAGAAATGCATTTTTACAATTCCTAGTGCCTTTTCAGGGAACGACGCTGCTGGAATGCGGCCTTGACGACGCTTCAAAGAAGAAACCTCTCAGTTTTCTGAGCATGTGGTCCCTCTCCCAACGATCACATGGAACATGAGCAAAGATCTGGCTGAAAACCAAAAGCTTCCACTTTTCGTTCTTTTTGTTTTTGTCCAAAAACAGCCGTGGTTCTGTGAATCTGACGTGCAAAAGATCTCCAGGATCTTCGCTCAGCAAGGTACCCTTGGATTATTCTTAAACTTATTCTCTCTTTGTTATTTTTAGTTTGTGTACCTTGCAACTCCAAGCCAGTGAAAATCTGAGACGGAGATTATAATTCATTTGTCTTTCCCAGGGGACGGTGGATAAAAATTGAGATAAAAATTAGACGCAGCTAGAATTTCAGCCAACATTCTTAAAGCTTGTGGCGAGATTGAGTTCTAACTTTATAAGGCTAATTTAGCTTTTTGTTTCCATACTAACTGCTTCTAGTTTACAAGTATTTAGAAAACTTGTAGTAGTGTTGCCCCTCATCACCAGGGTCCAGGGTTTGAATCTCGCCTGTGCGTGCGTGAAATTTGCTACCCATGTCATATGGGTTTTCTGAGATACTGTAAAAATAATGATGCCTCAAAAGAAACGTTTTACAAACAAAGCCTTTCCACCACAATTTTCACTTATTCTCATTGTAGTGAGGTGGGCTATCCCAGGCAGCACGAGGCGCATGGCTGGGCCACGATCTGGACAGGATAGCAGTACATCACAGGGCATAACTTCAGACAGTGTGAAGAGACCAGCACCACACAGCGAAAACAACTCCATGTCCACACAGAGCAGATATGGGACTCAAACCCCAGCCCTGGAGATGCCAAACAACTTAAGCGTCATGGCACCGACTTGCCTTGCCTCTTAATAATCTACTACACAGCCTTTCTGGTCTGTAAATTTTATTTCTTCATTTTATCAGAAACTCACTGAATTCATAGAGGGCTCAATAAAATGTTAATTAATACTTGGGGAGCCACTGTTTGAATTTTTAATAAAACATTACAAAAATGCACGTGCCGCAGTCTTCAACTTTAACAATTAAAGTCTAAAAAATTGCTTTTTCTTAAAAAATGTATTGCTTTGTATAGTGATAGCGTTGCTCAGTGCTCTATTCATGGATTATGCACAGCACTGTTACCTAGAGCTGTAGAATAGTGTGGCCATTGTAGGCACATCTATCCAGGTGGAAACTTGTAGCTGACAAAACTCGTAGCCGAAGGTACTTGTACGAGCACAATACTCTTGAGATAAATACACAACGAGTGTTTTAGTAATTAGCACAAGGCCATGGGCTCTTCTCCTGAGTGGTGCACATCTCAACTTTTCTCAGATTGATTAGTCAGGTCTTAAACACAAAACGAACGCCCGCTATCTAGAGAGTCTGCCACCTGGAATTACCAGACTCTGGCTGCTGGAAGTCATAATACTTGAGGGTGGGGTGGGGTGGGGTGGGGGGGAGCACTTTTATCTCCCAATCTGCTCCTGCGGTTGATTTATGGCCTGTCCAGCTGTGCAGAAGCACAGTCAGCATTAAGCAGAGAACCCAGAATCTGGCCAGACAAGATCGCAGATCCTCACGCGTCCCGCAGCTCCGACACAGAAGCAGAAATGAGCTGTGAGACATATCAAAGTAAATATACAAGAGAGTAGATGTGTCTGTGCACTGATTAAAGTGCTGAGGGATGCATTCAGTACCCGAAAATGTGCTTCCTTCAATACAGTCCATGATTTGGGCTCCGTCCAGCATCTTCTCCCAATACATTCGCTGTGCTCCGTAACGGTTGCATTTCACATATATCACAGTCAACTAGGATACAGAGGAAAGAATATCTAAATGCAGGGGAGCCACAAGAGGTTTTGGGCCCCATGAAAGCATATTATACTGGGCCCCCAACCCAGACCAATCCAATTATGTTCCAAATTCCCCCCCCCTCCACCCCCCCAGCTGATGAGCCCCTTCATTCACTCGTTACTAGTTATAAATGACATATATAGTATTCAAGAAGCTTCTGTTCTCTCTAACCCTAACAGTCCTGACCTTGGTCTCCATCCCAGCACCAAGTTTGTCTCCTTGTGCTCCTCACCAAATTCATTGTCCTTTCTGGTCCTCATTGCATTCCCACCCCTGCGTCACACGCATCTGTCTGCCATCTCAGAGTAAGTTTCACAAGTGTCGCCTGAGGGAACCAGTTACAGCACCCCCAAGGGACCAGTCTTCCCAGCCAAACAGAGTTTGCATCGAATTCACTCACTGCCTTGAAACATCACGGCCGCGCCGCATATCTAACATACCGCAAGACAGCAAGCGTCTTCCGACAGACGCCTTCAGTTAATCGATGTGTTGAATCTCCATTACCATGGTTACATTGCAGTACATCAAAGTAACACAGCCTCCTGTGCCTAATATTCTCTTGTACATTTTGTACTCGCCAAAATTTTCCATCTATAATTTTGAAACATAAATAAATAAATAAATTAATTAATAAATAAATAAACGTTGCCTGGTTTTGGTTACAGTAAACGAGGGTCAGATGTGGCCCTTCAGAGCCTGACTACACACTTCATTGTGTGGAAGAGGGCAGTGAGAAGTGCCAGGATGTGCCCATTAATTCTTTGCCCCAGGGGAGGTTAGTAACCAGAAGTAAGTCTCTCCAATCATGTTTCAGCAATAATGGAAAAACAGATTTTCAGGGTTCATACACGCTGCTGATCTGTGTCCTTATGTTAGCAGTAAGAGACTGACTGAAGCGACTGAACAGCTTTTATTGTGTCTCGTTAGCCGTCGTGTTTAATAAGCAACAAAACATTCAGACCGAAAGGTTGCTGTTCAGGTAACTTCTACTCTATAGTATAGACGCCTGGGCTACTGCGATTCAGCTCCTCTGCAGTATAGCTCGGTTCTTTACTAAGCCAGAGTTAAGATTTTGTAACATTTCAGTGGTGGACTGTATTTCTTAGCAGAATATGAGGAACGGCCATCAGAGAACCATTTCATACCACCTTACCATAACGTGAGATTTGAGCAGACAGACAGAGGTGGTAATGTAACTATCGTTCCAAAAATTCATCTCTATCTGAAAAGTGATCTTTAGTTTCCCAATATTAAAAACCAATCATTACATAAATACTGGAATCAGTTCTGTATAACTAATCTGTAATTTACACTCGTGGCCAAAATTGTGGGACACCTAGCATTTTTGGCATTGCGCTTTTAAAAATTACTACACAAATACTGGTGGTAATGGTTATAAACAATCAAAGGATGCTATAAATATCATGCATTGCGTGATTAAATAAATGACTGCAGCAACAGTTAAATAAAGTTCTGCAATCCTTAAAAACTGGACGTGCTTCCATAATTTTGGCCACTAGGGTATAATATATATATATATATAATAACATTCACGAAGCAATGGATTGGATGATTTTGTGTATGGCACTGTACTGGCATTGAGTCAGAATGTTCTGCCTTCCACGTGGGTGTGGAGCGTGATCCAGGCTCACCATGACTCTACATGGGATCAGCATTTTGCTTTTTTCCAAAAGACACATTAGCTTCTCTTTTTGCTGAGGTTCTAGAATAATAACAATAGACCCTGTGTGTAAACAGAGACAATAACTACGCTAAGAGGGTGTCAGTAATGTTTAGCTTATATACAGCTAATCTGAGGACATCCTTAAAGACTCGGGAACCTTCCAGACTTGTTAATGTCATCCTGGTGACATCCTGACAAACATTTCTACAGGCTCTCGGACTTGGCTGCAAAAAAACATGCATTTAAAAATGAATAGGTGTAATTAATAATTGCATCTTTTTATAGCCCACTGCAAGGTGACAGACTTTTCTCCCGATTTACATAAATTATTAGTACCCTTTAATAACACGCCCTGAAGGCATGTCTTTAATTACAGTACATATCATAATTAAGCGCTTCCATTAGCAGCCGACTTGCAGACCTGCCCTGTTCACAGCCTGAATAGCTCTTCATTCTTTATGATTATCATTGTGTATCTTTTTGAACTTTGCATGGCAGAAGTTTTGAGGTTTTCATGTGTTGACAGGGCAGAGACTTTACTGTAATTGAGTGCTGAAAAACACTGGCAAAGAGGAGAGTGAGATAATTGGTTGGGCGGGGCTTTCAGGCCTATGAAATCAAGTGGCAATTAAGCTGGGTATCCTGGAAGATTAAGACGCGTTTAATTTCAGTGTAACGGATTAGGTAAAAAGCATTATAATAACAAGGGCAGTTCACCTTGTTTTGTGGTAGAGCCATTCAGCCCTTACTAAGCCCCAAGATACCACACCAATACAACACGAAAAGCAGTTTTGGAGGCCAAAATACATCTAGGAAGGAGTATTGATCATAGATAAATCAATGTAGGGGCAGGTCTTGCTTCCTTAAACTTTTTTTTTTTTTGATATTCAGATATCCACTATCCTGATATTCTGACCCCCTCTTTTGTGGGGGAATTACTTGTTACCAGGGGAAGTATCTGGCCTCATCTGTCTCAATTTTTGAAACTGTTCACAGCTGCTTTACCTTCATATGCAGAACCAATGTGGTCCCTTAGCACTGCCCCTTGGCTGTTGTCCCACCCTTCTGTAGCTCAGCAGTGATTCATAACTTGCCTTAGGTACCACTGACCAGTGTCGCTTTTCTTTGCTGCTTTCCTGAGCCCAGATATTTCGAGGAGCCTTGGGCTTAAAAAAAAGAGAAAGACAGATCTGTAGACTTTCCTGGATGAGAGTGGTGGCCAGGAGGAATATTCAATTAGCAATTGGTGGCTGAACATCTTTTTGCTTCCACCCATTTCCCTGCCAGACAGTCCACATTTACTGGGAACTGGGAGGGAGCAAAAACATGGACTGTCTGTGGGTCCCAGAGGACCGGATTGGGAATCACTGCCTTATGGCGGAGACTAATTGATGTATATAATAATGCTATACATCAGACAGATATCTTATTTGACATCTGCAATGTAAAATTTTAAAGTTTACAGTAACAGCAAATGCCTCTCTTAAGAAAACACAATAACATATAATGAATAATTTCCACAGGAATTAATTGTAAAAACTAAATCTTTATTATCAAACTGTGAGATAGAATGTTGATGCTGAAGTTGACAGTGGACTGCAAACATGACACCAGAAGACATTTCTACACCAAACTCCAGGAACCCTCAGGAGACTGAATCAGCACACATTTTTTACAAGCCTAGCAGGCCCCTATAGCTTATCACTTTACCCACAATGCAATGCAGGGTGCAGCTGGTTATTTCACTAAAGCAATTTACATTAAGAGGCGCCTAACTTGGTGGAGTGCCAGAATCAGCCCTTTGGAGAGTCAGCTCAGGAATCTCTCAGTCAGAAATGTGCATTTGATGTAACAGCTATTAAATAGCTGAGGAACTTGCATTGTGGTGACTTTTGTGAACAGTCTGCCTGGTCAAATCTGCGTATGCGTGTAAGAATATGAGTGCCTGACCCTTGAAATGGGATTTTTTTGTAATAGCTATTCATTCATTGTTATTATAGTATTAAGTGGAAAAATGTAGGCATTTTCCTCCCTCTAAGTGTCAGTAATTTCGTTATGTGTTAAAGTGCTTATTATGTTATTAAGACCCCATAAGCCCAACGAGGGGCCTTGACTTATTGGCCACACAAATGATGTCCCTGCTTCCCGCATGGCAGTACCAGTCAGTGACTCCTCCTGCCAGCCAATACACAACATCAATGTCAGGAGGGGGGGATTCAATGCTATGTGTGGCAACCCCACACCTGGGAAGCAAGTCCTCATGGGTGTCCTAAAAAGGAACAAGCTAGGGGGTGGGTGTAGCACTCCAAGTAGCCTGGCCTGGGAGGCTTAGCCTGTGTTGTCATCCAAAGACCTTTTTAGTCAGTTGGCCATATAAAGGTCCTCACTATGGGTCAGAAAATCCACTCGACAATCAGTGTCATATAAAGGGCTGTAAAACGTGTCTCTCCTGATACGTAGGTCTCTCTTGTTCAGTTTCCGGCACTGCATTTAAAAATGTGCAAATTTTATTTAATATATACATGAATCTTTGTTATTTTTTTCAGCCTTAAGCATCAAATCATCCGGCCTTTAATTTCAATAACTTGCATTACGTCAAATCATGGCCACGATAACTGTCCCCCCTCCATGATCAAAGCTGGGGCTGATCGTCATCACCCCTGGCTGACTGATAGCCATGGCAGGAGGAGCCTGCTGGATAGATACACAGCTCATATATATGCCCTGTGAGACCATCGATGGAGATCTTGGGAATGTAAAAAATGGGGTAGAAACTACCTTGTAAACAGCAGGTATCTGGGCAACACGTTCTCCAAAGCACCTTTCCCACATACTATTATGAGGCAGCACCTGCGCTCGTGAATTCGGGTCGTATCACTGCTGAGACACCCTTCTGGTCTCTGTGCCTCCCTCCTCCTGCTTCAGTCCCATGTTCCAGAAATCGCAAGCCACCTAAACATCACCTGTGAATTGTCTAGCCTTTGCGATAAAAAAGGGACATCACCAGCCACTTGTTTGTGGATGTAAGGGGCTACGAAGGGCAAATCAAGACAGTAAGGGGCCGTGTTGAATCTTAGGAGGCAGCTGGACAAGGACTTGTGTTGCACCAAGTAAGCACACCCTACTGAGCGAAAAAGTGATGCAATGGGAATGTAATATTCAAATACCCTCACTGCTAAACCAACAGCAATCACGAGAACAATTGTACTCATTCAGTAACCATTTCTCAATTTCTTTTATTACTTTTACTTTTCAATAAGCACAGAATTGTTTAAAAAAGGAGGCATTTTCCCGATTTTCACTGTTTTTACATGCTTCATGTTCAAGTATTTTGTCTTGTGCGCAACTCTGACTAATTCCCGGGGTGGGGGTGGTGGGGGGGGGGGGAGGGGGGGGGTGTAAATGAACTTTGCGAGATCAGCTCAGCATGATGCCATTAACTGTCCACAGGGGCTGCACCATTGGTAGGAAGGCAAAAACTCTTGCTGTGTGAGGTTTAATTTTCGTAGTCCTCCACATTAATTGAGAGGAAACAAATATTGCTAATTGGACAGAAAAAATAACCAGAAATAAATTACAGCCGTACAAACGTACAGCCTTTAGTGAAACAGTGAACTGTACTGTACCCACACACCAGACCACACCAGTCGAACGTCGACACCGTAAGAGCGCCCCCTGTGGAGCATGTTATAAGCGTTACTTATACAGTCTCTAATTGCTGTATTTAGTTTCTGCTTGGGCAAGGATTTCATTTAGTAATGTATTTCTGAGCTCCGCAAAAAGTCTACTTTATGTTCCCTGTAGAATTATTTCATTTAATACATCAAAATAACTTTCCTTTGCGATTAAACAAAGATCGACCTTTATTACATTTCAGAGAAATTTATGAGTTGGAGTGTCATACGGAGTAGTGCCCCCCCTACTCACCACACCAGGTCTCCCATTGTAATTTCTGCATTCCCCCACCCCCACTTGAATTCATCACGGAGTAGATGAGTTCATTTGAAGAACGGGACAGTAAATAATTGATAGCGTGGATATCGCTTTAACTGCATTTCCAATTTGGTGCTGACCGCGTGCTTGATTAAAAGCTGGCAAGGGGCTAATTCATTGGCCTTTAATTCTTCCCCTGAATTCATTACCCTCGAAAAAATGTGGCAGGGGGGATCTTAAGTTTGGTGTTATTAGCTTAAAAATGGGACTGGGGGGCCTCAAGTTAACTTCCATTATATTTACGGATCTGATGGGCGTCCTGGTGCATTTTGCAGGCTGCTGTGAGACGTTAGAGATGGAGGTTGCTCTCCCAATGCCACACTGAAGCACTGCAGCCGGTCACTGTTAGGCAAGGGCAGAACTTTGGGGGGTGAGGGGGGTTTGAGATCTCTGCCCATTTGAGGGGATCCAAGGGTTTGCATTGGCTGGTTTTTATTACTGGGGGGGGGGGGGGGGGGTTACAGCCCCCCCCATAATTTATGCTGCTAGGAACCATGCAGATAATAAACTCTGCTACAGGAGACTGTCCAGAAGAAAAGTGGTACTGAAGCTATACGATTTCCTTAGACCATTAACTGCAAGAAGCAAACACCTCAAAGAGCCTAGTACTGTTTTTTAAAGCACCTTTTCTGTTGGAAGCGGCATGTGATATAATGTGTCTATTGCAGGGATGGTGTGGAAAGAGTTCTACATGTCTTTTTAGTTATATTTACATCTGATCGGCTTTATCTAACATTCTTTAGGTGATCAGGTGCCCTCTGTGCTGAATTCTCCAAGGGATCTGTGCCAGGCACAGGTGTCAATCTGCCCCCATGTGCCCACCCCCCTCGGCCTTCTCCAGGTCTTTGTCAGCACTGATCCCGCTCTTCCCCGGATGACTCTATGACTCATCTCCGCTGGCATGTTCTGCCGCGATAGGACTTGGGAGTCCTAATTCAGCAAGCCGGGGGAGCGATGCGGGAAATCAATAACGGGGCACACTAAAAGCCTTTGGCGACGTTACACAAAACGGTAGCCATAACCAAAGAGCTGTTTCCGATGTCTTAGTTAAAGGGCATTCGGTGAGCATCCTGCCAGGTTTAAATGCACCTAATGTTCCTTTTTCTTTACTATAATAATTATGTAGGTGGAACCTCAAACTGAGCATTGAGCTCAAGGGTGTAGCAGTAAAACATTTGATAATTTGACTAGCATAATAAAAAATAGGATGGCGAAAGAGCCATGCAACATGCCGATTTGAGGAAGGGACTTTATCAGGGTACGGCGACAGCGGAGTGAGTGTCACCACGCTGGGGGAAAAGGCTCTGGATCATGGAAAGTTCTGGTGTAAAGGTTCCCGGTTTGGGTGTGTGTTCTAGGTTCTCGATCGCAAAATAAAACCTTGGTAAGTAGTAAAAAAGGCACCGGTGAAGGGGATGGATCTGCTCATCATGTGACTTTGCTGTGACCCCTTCACACACTGTAAAATAACACATCCATCCTCCACCTGCTTATCTTGGTCAGGGTCATGTGGGTGGGGGGCGCTTGGAGACTTTCCCAGATAACTCAGGGCACAAGGCGAGTTAATGTCTTAGACGAGATGCCAGTCCATCACAGGGCACAAACTACAGGCTATTTAGAGATGCTAATTAGCCTAACTGCAGGAGGGAAAGCAGAGGACCCCAAAAAGCCCTTCCAACACGAGGAGAACAATCAACCACTACACAGAGAGTTGGGGTAGGACTTAAACCCCCCAACCTAAAGGTGTGAAGCAAGAGTGTAACCCCACAGAGACACATGCTGTTTATGAAACCATATGGCCTCTTCTAATCATATACAACAGGGGTCTGAGCACATCATATGGAAAGACAAATGGCAACAAGGTCGTTTATGTAGTCATGTGTCCCACGAGTGACAGAAACAAAACAGAAACACAGATGAAGTCAGTGAATGTCTCCTGAGCACAGTCTACTCTGCCTTCCACTGGACATTACTAATGTAAAAGACCTTTTCTAATATAGCGGCACTGTGCATATTACTTATGCAATCCTCCTCGAATTGTTGTTCTCCTTAATACTCAGCACAACGGATTTGAAGATGAAATGAGCTATTTTTAGCAAACCAATAAATGCTGCTTGTGCAACTCTTCAAACTCCATGCATTAGCATTTGACAGAGACCTCTTATCGCCAGGAAACAGCTCTAAGTCTTTTTGGGTAGCCTCTCCTATGCTACATTGGCTTTTTGATTGGGTTCATTGTCCTGTTGAAACAGATCGAAAAATGATGTACCCATATTAGCCAGGGGGTACCACAAGAAACTGATGGTGCATATAAGACTTTCTATTCATATTTGTTTACAGCTCAGTGTTTCACGGGCGAAATGTTACGGATGTCACACCTCTGCTTAATCAGAGTGTTTCTCATAAGAGATGTATTGCCTTGTTTGCCAGACAGCAGCACGTGATATATACGAATGACCTCGAATGACATTATGCTGGCATTTAATGGGCATCATTTACTTGACAACCCATTAACTGTTGTGGATAGAAAATGGGATAGATTGTAGATGGACTCAGGGCAAATGGCAGAGTTATACAACAAGCTGAACATGTCCAGTCATCTTTTCTGAATGCATTTAGTGGTTTACACATCTAGTTAAAGGACATGGCATATTTAGAGTCAAAGTATTAATCTGGCATTAAGTAGACAGGATTCGCATCACAGTTATTCTTGGATGTTGTCACATTGTCTGACTATTTATTTCTTTCTTCTCAGGTGTAATCAGGGCATTTCCTCGTCTCCGTCTCCACCAAAGGGAAACAATTCCACGTAACGTTTAAAGAAAACCATTTCGGGGAAGGTTATTTTTTTTTGCTGGAAGTCTCTTCAAATATCAGTCATGGATGACTTGCAAACAGGCAGGAAATGCTGTGGGCAATTTTTGGGCCTTTCTTGTGCTGGTACAATATTAATCTCTGCAAATGCCTCATTTGCTTTCTATTCAGCCAATCGCTCTCCTCCAGGGGGATGGACTGGTGACCATCCAATCACAGGTACTATGGTCCGACCCCGCTGAGCAACACGACAGCCCCATCGCTTGATGGAAGGTGACATTGAAGGAAAATTGCCATAAAACACAAGTCATGGAAAATATATACATATCATGCCATCATGTTCTGATCATCGACCACACAAGGGTTGCCTAGATCAAACAGGGTGACTTCAGACAAGGCTTTCGTTTTATTTCTGGTCTCAGCTCACTTGAGATTTTCAAATCCCCAGCCTCTTTGATAGGGCATGTAAATTATATTTTTTAAGAAAATAGGTCCTTAGTGCTTCTGGCTGCTGGATTTCACATGTTTATTGGGCATGAGTTAGTCAACCTCACTTCCATCCTCTACTGGTACCTGCTGAAGATTTGAAGGCACCAGGACTGGCACCAAAACTTCATTGTCAAGGGGGCAAACTGGGTAAGAGAAGAAACCTTGTTAGATTCCCATTTTGTAAGATCAGCCCCACTGACCCCCCCCCCCCCCCCCCCCCCGATATCCTCTGACTGCCAGGCCTTCCCAGATTTCCTTCTTAGGATCGGTTAGTTTCAGAGGTCATTGAGAGGTCATTTTTGGAGTGATTTATTCTGCGTGCACGTCCAATAGGAAGTAAAAATGACCATCAACTGAAAGTTTTAGCAGAATCTTTGCATTCTGTGAGCATTTCGCAGGAACAGTGTGAGGCAGACGTTCATGAGGCTCCTGTGAGGCATGCCGCTTTACAGCCGTGTAATCAGTCTCTTTGGGTGTAACATTTGCCCCCTGTTCTGTCGATTTTTATGTGCTGTGTATTATGTCCAGCCGTTGTTAATATCAATATCTGGATAGGAGGTGCAGCCACACTGACTTTTGGTAAGAAGGGTCTTTTCTGCAATCTCCCCTGCCTTTTCATGCAATAATAATCCATCCGTCCGTCCGCCCGCCCAATCCATCCATCCATCCATCCATCCATCCATCCATCCATCCATCCATCCATCCATCCAGGGCTGTTACGGGGCCTGGAGCCTAGCCCAGGTAGAGAGCAAGGCAGGGTTACAGAATTAACAGGATGCAACAGCATTTCAAAGAGCATCTCAATCCCTGTTATTCGTTGCGTAATTTCACCACATCCCAGGCCCTTTGTTGATGGGCGGGGGGGGGGGGGGGGGTAGCGGAGGGGTAGTGCACTTCATTTTTATTACAGCATGGAAATATTATGGGTTCCAGTTCTGTGGGAATAATGATCATGGATTTTTAGAAGGACTGCAGAGGCTTGCGCCTCCAGGCTTTTGGTCTCTCCTCAGAGTTCTCACATTTGAGGTTTGAGCTGAACAAGCCCCTTATGTAGAAAGCTGTAAGCTTGTATGGTAATAGCTGCTCCTACCTCCATGGCGTGTTTCAGCCTTCACCCTCGAAGCCTCTCAATACGTGTAAGCCAGCGTTATGCAAACTCTGCCTTCCCCGCCAGTAACATAAAGGCTCTTAAATCATGCATGCACGCTCTGACAGCGTCCGATATCCCCGGCTGCGCGAGACGAGCTGTTTACCAGGAGTTACCTGTGTTCCCTCAGATGTGACTGCTGCGACAGCATGCACTCGCTTCACCTAGCAACGCCGCAACTCTCCCGGAGTTTTCGCTATCAGGCTCTGCCAGAGGAGCCGCGGAAAACAGTGCCGGATCCTTAATTAAGTGTTACAGTCGGCTTTGTTACTCATTAACCATAATCACCCCTGTACTGTATAATTTCCTCTGATGCATTCCTTATTTGGGTGCATGGAGCAGAACAAATCCTTTATGAAGTGTGTGCATGTGTGTGTGCATGTGTGTGTGTGTGCGCGTGTGTGTGTGGGGGGGGAATTTTGGGAAGAAGGAGGAGCAATGTGCTAACTGATACTCTTCTATGCTTAAGGGTGGTAGCAGTGGGGGATGAACGAGAGTGGGGGGGGCATTTAATTACCCATTTTTCACCAATTACTCTGCAGGTTTGATTAGGTCTGCCCACCAGTTGTCACCATTAGGTTGGGGGGGAGGGGGTGTCACCTATAGGCTGGGGGGGGTGTCACCAATAGGCTGGTGTTTGCGACAGATGCAGGGGATTGCTGATTATGGGGTGTCTCAGCAGGCCACATGAGTCGCGCCGCAGGTCATGGTGCAGACATAAGGCCAGCAAGGACGGTCCGTGGGCCAGATGACATCACAGCAGATGGATAACATGAGACATGTTACCATTTTAACAGTACATACCATAATGTACTCATTGTGCATCACCATATGTCAGAACAGGTCATTCATGTGGCCAGCATCATTGCAACGGAAAAGGAAACGATGATCGCTAGTGTATTCAGAGGGTATTCAGGTTCAGGTTAACGCTAAAGGTGTTTCGCTTTGTTAATCCGAAGGTCGTAGTTTAATTAATTATGGCCATCCTAAAATTAATCTAAGATTTTACATTCTCTGCTCCAACGACCAGGTTGAAAGTCAATATAAGGCTGATCAACAGGATTTAATGAAGACGACCCTCAGGATACGGGAAGAGCAGGCGGAAGTTCACCGAACAGAATACGGAAGCAAAAACCTCCATGGGGTTCGAGGCATCAGTATTCAGGAGCTGTGTGCCATTTTTACAGCTCGCCTGAGTCTGGAATCGATCTGCAATCTGAATAATATAAAGGTTGACTGAATGACTTAAAGGATGTGGTACATTAACTATGAATGAGTGGTGGACGTGGCCCTACGCCTGCCCCTATTGTGAGTTCCGTTTTTTCATAAGGGGAGGTCTGAAGATAAGGGCATTCAGTTTTTTGGTTTAGGTGACAGCTTTTCATTGATCATAAAGAATTTCTAAATGAAGATGGAACGATAGGCTCTAATTTCCTTTAACAGCCAAGCAGGACAAAGAAAGCAGAAGAATACTAGTACGAGACAGAAAATTATCATTCGAAAAGTCATAGCAGGAATCATAATAGCTAATAATTGTAATTGATTTTTGTGGGATGACATACCAGCGAGGGTCATACTGGGTGTGAGAATAATAGACATTTTATGATCATTCTTATTTTAAATGATAGTAATAATAGTTGTAATTGAGGAATTGATGGAGACAATAAAATCACAAGATGACTTCTTTTCTGTACGTTGTCTTTCTTTTTAAGGATTACATTTCGGGAGGTAGGAGAACAGTATGGTCTTATTGTGGCTTCACACCCAGAGGGCTGCCACGTCGCCAAGAGTCTTACTGCCACCCTGGATATTTGCTTGCAAAAGATAGACTTGTTTTTTTTCCTATTTTCTTATTTATCAGAACTCTCCAAAGCAAGATACAGTAGGGAGAGCTGGGCAGCTTCCCTGGAGTGGTTGGAGTTAAGGCCCATGGGATTTGAACCAATGAACTTCCGATCATAAGCACAGAGTCCTAACCCACAAGGGCTCCTTCTCAAAGTCAGATCCACTGTCAGGGCCTCAAGTGACTGGGAGTCTACTGTATATTCTTGTGATTAACTTGTGATACATGGTCTCTCTTTAGATCATTTCCTTCTTTATTTCTGAGTCATGGACAATCCTCAGATTAGCAAGATGGTCCCAATTGGTTCATGGTCAACATTAACTCCACAGAATTTTTGGTATCTGGGACTACAGTAGGAGGTGATGTTGCAGCCAAAATAATCAAGTAGTTTGATTTAAGATCTGTGGTTTATCATTGTGCACTCTGCATCTGTATGTTAAAAAGCCTTGGGACGAAAGTTAAATGAATGATTATAGATGTCCTGCAGCTGAATGACACGAAAAGGGTCGCCCACTATCAGGAACAGAACGTACTGCAGCTTCCCTGATTTGTCTCACACTTCACATGACCTTCGTATATGTTCCCACCAAATCCTGATTAATGCAAAACCTCATCAAATTCCATTTCCTCCCACCTTGAGATTTTCCTTCAGGTCTCCAGGCATCTTCATTGGTCCCTCGAAAAGGCCTTTTTTGACCCCCCCCCCCCCCCCAGCTAAATCCCAGCTCAGCTCATATCTCCGATTCACGCCTCATTTAAAACCCTTAATTTTCTTCACTCTTGCACGTTCATAATGACCTGAAGTGTCCCCATTCATAATCTGCCCTTCTCAGCTTCTCTCTGCCTTCAGACTCGCTCAGCTTTTTGTTTATCGTTGCAATAAATTCAGACAGAGGAGCTATATGTCATCTTCAAACACAAGAGGGTTAAAGATGGATGATACATGATCTGATGGAAGCCCTAATATGAGAGAGCACTTAACCAGGCAGTGACTTTGTTACGAGCCTTTCGTCACAAAATAAGTGAACCATTTCGCTTTCGTCTTACCCATATTTTACTCACTAAAACTCATACCCACCGACTAGACAAAGTAATTTTCACTATCTGCCAGATCAAAGAGAAAAGGTCGAATGAAAGATCTAAGAATGACTATGGGGCAGGTTTGACAGACATCTAAGAAATGAACAGTGCTCTTCTACCAGCCAAAGATACAATGATAATGAAAAATCGCCCTGTGGACCAGTATAGTACGGTGGCCTCACACTTCCAGGGTTAGGGATTCCAAAGTCGCTCTCCGCTGTGTAAATGTCCCATAATGCATTGGTGTGCGGGCAGCGGTGGACTGGCATGCCATCTCCGTCCCTGTGCTTCCCAGCGAATGCTGCAGATGTACTCTGTACTGAGAACATGCTTGTGGAAGATGGATGGATAAATAAATATGAACATTAAATACAGCTCTTCTCCTTTTACCTGTGGACGATACCTATATCAAACATTATCATGGTGCTTACTGCTGTTACAGTTCTATGGAATGCTGCATAAATCGCCATTCCTCGTCATTCACAAGTGTGTAAGTGAATACCCTGCCTATCGTTCTATATTTATCCAAAACTGCTCTTGCATGTGCTTGAAAGCTAATTCATTTCTATGGACCCACCTTGGAACTCCATTTCTCTACTAATAAAATACACAATCGCAAATTATACACCATCCTTTCCAGCGTAGCCCGCAGCGGCCCCCGCCACCTCCCACTCCATCCCCACCCCCACGCAAGAATCACCAGAATACATGGCTAAAAGAAAGACATAAATGTCAGTTTTCATTATTTCATTACATTTCAACAGGACAAAATAACTGCATTGGTTCATTACCTACTTGTGTGGACAACGTGATGTTTTATAATTAGTGTTGATTTAGCGATATCGACTGTGGGTAGATTGTTATACACAGAGAAATTCCCTTTTTAATGGTAAATATGCTTGCTGGTACTTCAATGTTTTGTCTGTGACTGACATTTATTTCATTTTAGTGAAACCACATACACCCTGTCTCGTGCCTGGGAGTTAAATTATTTTTTTTATGGGTGGGAGGGATAAGCTGTGTTAAAGATTTATTGGCGAAAATAAGTTATATGCTACCCGTTACCATCTTTTACAGTTGACTCGAGTTGCCATTATCATTTACGAGACGATGCTCACCAAAGGCTCACGGCCTGTCTTTCCCAACCTGGTTTCAGTCTCGGTGTTAAGGCCGGTTTTGATATTCGCATCTGTCTCTCCCAACGCCGAGAAGGAGCGGCCAAGTCGGGCTCTTCACAAGCAGACCTGCATGCTTTGAGCCATGAGCCGTAGTGATTAATCACGCATGCTTTCATTTCCTCCATGTCTGTTCGGGCCTCAGATGGTGTTTCCAAGAACATCTATGCATTACTCAAAATGCCAATTTCCCTCCAGATCTTTAAACAGGAAGCGCGACCAAATTGTGCTCATGTGAATCAACACTCACCTTTATAAAATGAAGAAATATGACTATGTATAATTTCCTCTTATTTGAGTGCAGGGAAGCTGCAGAAATCCTTTATGATATATACCCAGAGTGCTATGCAAAAGTCTTAGCTTGTCAGAATGAATGTTTAAATCTATTAATCTGGGTAGTATGTGTATATTTATTTGTGAAATAAAAAAATAAATAACATTACATGCAAATGAACAGTAACACAATAAAAAAGAACAAGAATTTCTTGTTCTCCAAAATGTTACAGATGTCTAGTAGCAGCGTACCAATATGCCCCAGCGCTGAACTGCTACAAACTCCCGCTAATTGTTTAGTGCCAACTCTGTTGTGAAAGGCTTAATATAAAAATAAATAGAACTTCAGCAAACTTCATTTATTAGAAAGTTTGAAAATTATTTAATGTACAAACAAATGAATTATACTGCCATGACTATATGGAGCTTTTGCTGTGTGAAACCACCCACCTTATTTATTATCACTTATGATAATATATAAAATCTATCAACATACCGCCACGCAAAGTTCTGCAGCAAAAACATGTTGATTAATGTTTAGTGCTTATTTTATGTATTATTTTTTAACTGAAGGGCCTTTGAATTGCATTAATTCCATCCATCTGTCTTCTGTACCAGCTTCTCCTATGCAGGGCTGTGGAGACTGTCCTGGAAGGAATTGACACAAGGCAGGGAATAACCCAGGAAGGGGTGCCAACAGTCTGGCAACTCCAATTCACCTATTTTTGGACCGTGGGGGTGGGGTGGGGGGGGGGGGGGGGGGGGCTGATGACCTCTGACCAGGGGGACCCTGGTCTAGAGGTATGATAACAGTGCAAATCACTGTACAGTGGTGCCACCCATACTGGTTAGTTCCATTCCATACAGACGCCATAAACGTTTACTTGAAGACTACATATTTGATGGACATTTTTCAATAAAAGCAAGGATATCACATTCATTGTCTAAGAATACATTGTATAAGCTTGCATTAATTATTTTTCATTTCAAATATGATTAGTGTGGTTAGCCTGTCAACAAATTTAAGCCTTCCCCATCTGCGCACTGATGCATGCAAAGTCTCTCCGAATAACAGCTCACAGGTAGCGTTCTTCTGTTACGGGAGCTCATCTGCTCTCCTTTATCATCCTTTTTTTTTTTAACTTGGAAGCTTAATTTCCCAGAGCTTTTCTAAATTAACTTGTATAACTTAATGGAAATCTTTGCTCATTCATGCATGATGCATACATTCCTTCCGCCTGAGTGGTGTAACTTTTTTTTAGGGCTGCTCATGCGTTTTATTTTAGGTTGTTGATACCTTGTGAGAGTGGCGGTCCTGCTGGGATGTAAACTGACTGGGTTTCTGGCAGCAGTCGTGCCGGATTCTATGTCAGATTCACAGTTTAACAGGTCAGGTATGTTTTCCCGGGACCTGGACTGGAGAGAGCCCAGAATTAATGTTATGCCTTAATTTATAAACAATCGAGAAATATTTCACTGGTGCTTACTGCTGGTGCATCTTATGCTTGTCTATGTGATTATTGTGAGATCTACTATTGACCAGACCTACCAACCCCCCCCCCCCCATCCACCACCTTGCTGGGCACAATGTACCTGGGGGGTTGGCAAGGTTGGAGGTGTCGGAACTGTGGGGCGGTGGGGGGAGGTGGGGGGTGGGGGGGGTCTAAATCCCCCAGTATTTAATTTAGATTAATTTTCATCCATCCTCCCCCCCGAAAAATACATCTTTGTATTTGAATTATTAAGTAACCACCCCCCCCATATCAAGTTCTCCTACAGTATTAAGCCACCAGACAGTCTGACTTTGTTATAGTAACCTCACAATAATACCTTAAAGTGTGTGATTTCAAAACACAGGGTAAGGAGGCAATTCCAGCGTGCATGGGCTTCTTTCCAGGAGGGCGGGCAGTTTATGGGACGCCGGTATCGATAGTTTTGAAAACATCTGCACCCTTGTTGAAATGGCACCGCCTCAGCCTTTCCGCTGAGAGTACGTTTCCAAAAGCACTTCCAGCATTTCAAACAAAAAAATGCACTTATTACTGAACCCGCGAGCTGTTTCATGAATGGAAGCGGTCGACGTTCTCTGCACGCTATAATTTTCCCACATCTCACCCTAAGAAGTTTGGATTGGCTGAAAACATCCGCTAAGCGACTGCTAAGTGGAATTGTATTAGCAGAAAGGAATCATGGGATACGAAGCACCCAGTTTTATGCTCATAACCACTATCAGGTCCATTAAACAGCGTCAAAGCACACCAAAGAAACTGATTGAATGGTTGCCATTAAACAAGCCATGCAAACAAAATGCATTAAAATGAGATGTAGGGATGTGCTGTTTTTCAGTGGTTATTATAGTAGCCTTACACAGCTCTGTCAGTTTGTTGAGTTTGCATGTTCTCTCCATGCTTGCGTGGGTCCTCTCAAGCGGTTCTGGTTTTCCTCCACAGTTGAGAAACACATAGATTGGTAAATTGGTATCTCTAGATTGCCCAAAGCATGAGATGGAGTGCATGGGCCCTACAAGAGAGCCCCACGTTTGTGTCCCAGCAAGACCCAGCACTACCTGGAAAATGGATGGATGGATGGTCCCAAGTGCTTGTCAAACTGATGTCTTCGTTTTTTTTGCTTCAGTCCATATAGAAGCTAATCACGTGTATTCGTCAGGTTAGATTCTCAGGGCGGCAACCCGCAGAAAAATCATTTATTGGTGCATGGTTTAGCGTTCATGGAAAAGTGCTCGGATGTTTTCAGAAGGAAAGGTAGCAGCATTTTGCAAATCCTTGTAAAACTAGATGGAGGGAAGAACAAACGAACGTCAAAACCAGAAATGCAAGTTTGGGAATAGTGAGACGAGTAACAGGTATGCGGGCTGGGAAAAGGCAGACGAAATAAAAGTGCGAGCATCTGTAAAGGTCGCAAGACGCTGATCCCAGAGCATATCCTGGGGAATCGGAGCTAGTTTTTGGCCAGTTTGGCTTGGGCGGCTCCTGAAGTGTTTTCTGATGTTTTGTCCCTGGTCAAAGAGTGCAATGTCTAGTACCTTATAAAGCACAATGCAAAAAAAAATAAAAATGACAAACTGCTTCCCGGGGCTCGACTGGAGGGGGTTATGAGCCGTGAGCCCCCTTAGGCCACACTAAGAGAGAGGCGAAGCTTTTAAAGGGTCTGTCCCATCCTGCTCAAAATTAAAGAGGAGCAGGTGATATGTGCCGATCCTGGAACACGTACAATGCAAGCAGGGATTCAGCTGGGACGCAATCTGTTGTTTTTTCTGTACTGGGCTCATTTTGTTCTTGTTTTAATCACTTCTGCTTTGTTTATTTGATATTAATCTTTTTTTTCCATGAAATGCTTGTTTACTTTGTATAGTAATATTCCTTGTTTCTTTTCAGAAGATCCACTTCATGCCTGAACTTTCATTTAACCAGGAGCTAAAGAGATAAAGGTCAGTTGTATTTGGTTTCTGCCAGAGTCTATGAGTAAATACTATTACGGAGTAATTAGGTATATGTTTCTAGCAATTGCATTTAAACAGCTTTTTCTTTTATTTAATTGAATTAGAAACCCAGAGATACCCTGAGAGATTTTACAAGTACATGCATATAATCAATAAGACTAATTAAATAAGAGAGAACATTATGCACACTCAGTGTTTTTGAGTCACATCCATGCGTGACTTCTGAGTGGACGGCAGATTTAGTCCACAGTCCAAGTAATGGGAATGTTCATCTCCGAGTGTCACCATAACATCCACTACTGCCAGAGAAGTCAGTCTCTTCTTCACAGACCTCAAATTGCCTGGGGACCGGGAGACAACTGAACTGGAAAGAGGGAGATTTTTCTTCATTTTTACCTGTAGTTCGGCCTGATTTTTGATTGCTCCCCTCATCTAGCCTCTAGTGGTTCAGCCTGTTTATTCTTTGAGCTGTACCATGTTTGTAAATTTGGAGGGATGAATGTGGTCCACATGCTGTTTTTATATGTTTTTTTTTCTATTCAGGTGACGTGAACACAAAATTTTCTTTTGTGCATGACTTCATGTTTCCCACGAACTTTATCATTACGATTTTTATTTTTCGTTGTAGCTGTTTTGATTAGTCTACTTACATAGCAAAGGAAGTTGCTTTAAATTACACAAATTGCGCATATAACGAAGTAATATATTTCTCAAAACGCTTTAGGTCAACTTTTGTGTGGGAAAATGACTCCCCTTTTCAGCGATCCAAAACGTCAGAAGGTTTCATCAAGAAAACCTTGTCTCCGGGTTACAGTTCAAATATTCCATCCACCATTGATAGTCACTGATCTACTAGGTGTCCTGACAAGGGTGGAGCACAGGACAAGAGACAGGGACAACCCTGGATTCAAACTGATCTAATCGCATGATCCCCCTGCACCAGAAGCATGAATCAAAAATGCAGCCCTGCAGGCATAAGGCTGCGGTACTGGCTGTGTGTGTGTGCACTTAAATGCATTCCTTTTTAGTATAACTTTTTTAATCATCAGAATTAATGTATATTTGTATATATACAGCCGCTTGCAGGTTCAAGATTTCTTAGACAGTATTACCCAAGAACAATTTGAGGAGACACTGGAAGCGACCAGAAACCAGCCAGGTAAAGGGTGGAAGGCACTTTCTAACGCCAGAGATGACCGTTAACTTATCCGACAGTTTCTCATGAATCGTAGGATGACATCAAGTGACCTTCCAAAGGAACAGGAAACATTAAGTGCAGGTGAGAAGTGCACTGATAGGACAGTGAGAATCAGGCTCCTTTTGCTTAGAAAAAAAATTATATAACATTTGAATATAAGCAAATTAGCAGCAACATAACAAGTACCAGGAATCTTTTGCTTGCCAAAAAGTTACCGATATCCTGCTGGATGTCTAGCAGGACACCACATCTGTTTCAGGCCTGGTGACCATGACTGTCAAACTGAACTCAGATAATGTTCTTGCCTCCCCCCAACCACGTTGGACCCCAGGTCTGTTTGGTTTCAAATCCAGTCATTCCATGCATAGCTTATATTACACCACCAGCTCACTAAATTCCATCCATCCATCCATCCATCCATTTTCTAAACCGCTTATCCTACTGGGTCGCGGGGGGTCCAGAGCCTATCCCGGAAGCAATGGGCACGAGGCAGGGAACAACCCAGGATGGCGGGCCAGCCCATCGCAGGGCACACTTACATACCATTCACTCACACATGCACACCTAAGGCCAATTTAGCAACTCCTATTAGCCTCAACATGTTTTTGGACTGTGGGGGGAAACCGGAGTACCCGGAGGAAACCCCACGATGACATGGGGAGAACATGCAAACTCCATACACATGTGACTCAGGCGGAGACTCGAACCCGGGTCCCAGAGGTGTGAGGCGACAGTGCTAACCACTGCACCACCATGCCGCCCCGCTCACTAAATTAATTAACATAATTAATTAAGTAACTTCATGGGGTAATGAGGTATTCATTAGCCAACCTTGGTGTGCTAGTGGTTTAGTCAACAAATACATTGCTAAATTGGACGATTACTGTAAACTATTCTTTTGCACAGTACTGTTATTAAAATAAATTAGTTCGTAAATGTAATAGATATGTTGCTGAGGGGATTTTTATTTAATATCAAATGTTAGTGAAATGAAAACATCGTGTTTCTTTTTTTAATAGTTCTGTTGTTCTTGCTCAATCTAAAACCATCCAATAATTTTAGAAACCTAATTTTTCATATAAATTGAGAATTCTAGATTCTGAAATATTATATTTATAATTAAAATGTCCTTCAGGCGCAGAAAGAAAAGTAAATGTATAAATGAAGTAAATTACGCAAATGAATTTGTTAAATAAAATCAGAAAATGTGAAGTGAGATCGGAGAGTATTTTAGTGTAAGAGGGTTTATTACAATATTACAATACAATAAAATGTTTTTTTTTTTTTAAATAGTAGCATCAGTTCCCAGATTGTAATCAGCTGACCACAGATACTAACCCTTGTGTTACTGTCCTTTTGAGATATCTTCCTTAGTGGCGCCCCTCTCATCAGAGGGTGTTGTGTGAGTCTGTGGGTTGGATGGCTGTGCCTGAGATCGGAAGGTCATTGGTTCACATCCCATTCAGCGGAATTTGTGTTGCGTGTGAATCAGTGCAATGGACTGGCATCCTGTCTACTGTGTTCCATATGTTTTCTGGGATATGCTGGAGACTGACTGTAGCCCTGAATGGGATGGATTCAGGAAGTGGTTATTATTGTACTATGTGCACTAATCTCATTAATTAAATACAGCAGGTATTGGGGGGTCTCTTTTGAGAATGTGGTCCTTGATATGCTCAATTCTCTCGTCATTCTCCAGTAATCACTCATCCAGTTAGTCCCACAGCCATCTGGAGGTGATACTAGGAAGTAGAGACCATACAACTGTACCTTAGAGGGAAAAATGTAGAGGAAATATATACTGATTCAGCAGATCTTCTGTAAATATGTATTTGGCATGAACACTGCAGACATCATGAAAAATGGAGCAAATTATGTGATGGCATTGAGATCTCGTTCTTCTTTCTGCTGTCCTGGTGTTTAGTGGAGTCCGTGGGTTTTGTCCTTGAAAAAATAATGCAACCTCTTCCTCCATAAAAACTCCTCCAAAACAGCCAATCATGCAGCAGCAGCTGAATATATACAGCAGAGCAGAGCCTGGTCGAGGTCACATACAGAGTCGGCACTTAGCATCATGAAGATTCCGACACCTGAGCTAAGCTGTTCTGAATGTGGAGTTACTGCTGCCGCTAGACGAGGTAGATCTGCATCTCAGGAACAGCCACCCTCCTGGAATTTTCACACACCGCAGTGTCTAGAGTTTACAGAAGATAAAGAAGTCAGTGGCAGTCCTGTTGGTGTTGGTTAATGAGAGAGGTCAGAGGAGAATGGCCGGACTCATTAAAGCTAACGGGAAGGACACAGGGGCAAGAAATACAACTCAGTATAGCGAGTGGTGCGTAGAAAGGCGTCACTGAACTTCTACCTGCTCGCTATTGTACATCCTTCACTTTTAACCAGCTTCATGCTGGTGGAACCCGCCGGACACTAATGACTCCAAGGTCTGGGCATTTCAAGTGATCCTTTGTTTGCTATTTGCAAAGGACGGGTACATCGGGATGCTCCTCTTCACCTGCTTCAGCATCTTGATCTCCCTAAGACACACAATCACATGTACAGGTGATACCTGGGGGTCACAGCGCAGGGTGAGCCAGCGTGCAGCGTCCCATGGACTGGCCCCCATTAAGGGCCTTTCTCAGGGGTCTATGGACACATAACTATCCTGCTGAGGCTCTGGCTCATACTGACAACCTTCTAATGACAGACATAAAGGTCCCCACCCCCCAGTATGGGTGCCTAGTTTGCCTGTCTGTGTCGTCTTAGAGGACTGTTACTGTGTGACTGGACAGCTTTATGCTTTTGCTCCACTCAGCCTGGAACTCATGCCTCCAGAGAGACTCTTTAACCATCCCTGCCCCCCTCCTCTCACACTGAACTAGGCCAGCTCACTGCCCCCAATTTTATATTCTCATTCATGGAGGTGTCTCCAACTGCATTTATAGCCAGTCAAGTGTGCACATCTGTTGTCACATCCAGGGTGTGCCCCCTTCTCAGGGTGTGTCCCCTCCCACGGTGTGCCCCTACCAGAATGTCTCCCTTCCAGGGTGCGTCCCCAATCGGGGTGGGTCCCCTCCAGGGTGTTTCCCCTCCCACAGTGTGTCTCCTGCCTTATGCAACAAACAGCCCATTGACAAAATATAAACACAATGTGCTGGATAAGCTGGGAGAAAACGTAACGTTAGAGTGATTGTTGTGAAGCCAGGCCGCGCAAAGCAGGTCTTACACCTTGCTGAGGTAAAACGCTCAGCGTCTGAGACCCAGCTGCTCTTTTGTTTCCCTTTGTTTCCCCTGACATGACGCAGGTGCTAGTCTCATATTTTTAATCTGGCGACGCAGTGAAGGAGTGTTAAACACAGGTCAGAACTCACCCCCTTGGTCCCATTTCACACCCACTGTTATGACCCATGTCCTGCACTCTACCCCTCATTTTCACTCCAGTCCCACGGAAAGCGGTTGTCATTGACCCGATTTAGTCCGTGACATAAATAACACATATGACAAGTGTCAGGCGAGGCCGTCAAGCCACTGAAGATTCTTCTGGGCAGAGGCTACGAGGTTCTGGACCGTCGCTGTTTCCCAGCTTGAGGTTCAGTAGCAGGAGCGACCTGCTGCCACAAAGGTGTTAAAAGGCTTGTCACTCACCCGAGCGATTATGACAGCACCCTGAATGAGTCTTCTGCTCACACCCAGCCCGAGGGCAAAAGGGTATTTCTGAAGTGATGAGATCTTCTCTCTGCGTGCAGCTGACGAACATGAGCCGTGCTATTGATTTCCCACTATCTGTCTCCGGACTGTACCCGTGCAAATGCTAATTATGTGGGGGTGCCCCCCTCCCCAACCAGGCCAGCTTTTCAGGACGCCACCAGAGCAGGGAGGCCTTCCATTTTGGGGGCTGAAACGGGACAGGAAAGTCAGAGAAAAATAACTGAAACAAACTGTAGAATGAGAACGCTGCGCTACGTGAGAAGCCAACAGGTTCCTGCAGTGGCATCCCTACTTCTTTAATCATGGGAATATTTAGATAAATGAAATCTCCTTATTTAAAAATCAGCACACATACAGCTGTATGGGGTTACATTGCTTGTCCATTCTGCCCATGTCTCCAGTGATGCGGGAAAGTAAAGCCTGGCAAATGGGGGCTTTCTGGCCAGCCGCCCCATCCCCCAGGGCACCACACCAAGCTCAGTCAGCCCAAAGGCTCCAGCTCCACATCGTGCTCATTTTGCCAGCTGGTCAATTGTGCCAGTGCGCTGCCCGTCGGCTTCAGCTACCTGCTACCCACCAAGGGCTGCAGTGAATTGGCCACACCTGCACTGGAGAGTGACAGGATACCCAGCTGACAGGTCTCAGCCAATCAGAGTATGTAATCGCATCCCCTTTCTGTGTCATAAGCTTTTCCCTCCAAACCCAGACATACTCTAGACTGCTTTGTCAATGTTATTATATTCCATAAGTATCCACAGCCGTATGTTACTTCACGCTGCTCCAAATTACCTTTCCCCGGCGATATTATTTCTGTTACAGCTTGGACATGGTTTCCTTGCTTGAAATCAGGTTCTAGCGCTCCATCAGTAAAACTTGCACTTAAAATAACACCACAATCATATATTTTAGCCGAGTACGACCGTGTTATTTTGGGCCAGAAAACACAATGAAGTTTAATAGTGAGTCTGTTTTTTTTCTCTTTAAGGGATTGAAGAACTGGAATTGTAGTTCAGGACTCAGGAGGCTGTAACCCTGGCAAGGATGTTAAACACACACTTCTCACATATAAGAGCAGACCGGTTATGATTAAACAGTGGTATCTAATAAAATGTGCTGTCAGATGCTGTTTGTGAACATACTGTTCTCCCAGCACTCTGCCGCTATCCAAACGCAGATTAAAGGCTCTTCTTATGATGCAGACCACAAGGACAGTACTGGCCGATTGGCTGCCTGTCAGCGTGCCGAATGCCAGGGCGCGTTGCCCTCGATGGCCTGGCACCCCTGTGTAAATCTGACATTTAGGGCAGTGTGGACGGCCTCGCCGCCGACCGCCATGCCGGCACTAATTAGTTCCCTGGTTTCACACTCCACACACGAGGCGTTTCATGGCTAAATGTCAGTTGCCATAGCAGAGCCATCCGGGGCTGGCTACCTCCAGCTCCCGTCCGGCGAGAGCCGCATGTTCCGGAAGCCCTCCTCGTCAATCCCTCTCTACCCATTGCACGCTCTGTGTGTAAATTCAATCACGTGACAAGAGATTTAGCAGAGAAAAACACATCCTTGTCTGTGCCTTTGCGGAGAAGCCAAAAGCCAGGTCACATGACCAGCGGCTGTTTTACTGCATGGAAAGTCCACAAATACCTACAATTAAGGGGGAAAACTATTATTTGCGTTAGTGGTTCTTATCTATGGGGTTTAAGCTGCTTAACCTTTGAAATTTGGGTCATCCTAGGTGTTCTAAGTTGCCATATTCAATGAAAATCATAATCCAATGAAAGTCATAATTGCTCTCAGCTTTTTAAATGTGATTGGCTGAGGAGTTCAGTGTTTGTACTGTAGAAGGCGAATCAGTCAGACTTCGAGGAAGATGCTGGTTTTCCTGCAAGTCTGATGGCCTCGAACCCTGCGGATTGAGAAATGGGAAATCTCAGGTTTATAGTGACGCCCCCTTGAGGTGGGGTGGGAATGACTGGTGTCTGGAGCTCGGCGTGTGGCATTATCTGTCGGTAAGAGAACAGGTGGTAGCATGATAGCTAATGTTGCAGAGTTGTAACATGGTTTAAATCCCATGAATGGTTCTGCTCTAGTACCACTGAGGAAAGTATTTAATGTAAATAGGCTCTGATGAAACGCACGGCTCTAGCAGGGGGGAAAAAGTGTAAGTCACTATCATTAACTGTATTATAGCTAAGTGACTAAATTAATTTCGCCTTATAAAGGAAGCAATCCTGCAGCCAAAGGGGCCCTACATGGTGCCACACTAACATCTCACTCCACCAAGCGGCTGGGCCCAGCTGGACCCCGGTCTGCCTCTCTGATCTGCTTGCCTCACACGCTCACTTAAACTCCCTGGTGTTTTCTGAAATTGTATCACGCAGTATGGGTGGCCCTCGGTTAGGAATGAGGGGTGTGGGCGTGTGAGTGTGTGTGTGTGTGGGGCGGGAACTAGTTTCCCTACAATATTTAAGTCACTCTGTGGTACTCAGGCGATGCCATTTAGTCTGCTTACATTCAGGATCCTCGATGACTCACGTCCTGATTGGTCATACTAACAGACAGGGTCTCTCTTAAACCTCTTCCCAACAGCCTAATGACTATTTTTGTTTTCTGCTCAAATAGGTGGGAACTGACTGCATAGTCATTTTCTTTTTTTTTGGTGGGGGGGGGGCAAAAATACCCTTCTTCATATCCATCTTCTGTAACCACTTACCCTATTCAGGATTGTGAGGGGTCCAGAGCCTATTCTACAAGTTTCAGGGACAACGCAGGGTAGAACCCAGGAAGGGGCACCAACCCATCACAGAGCAGGCTCACACGCCATCCGCTCACACGCCATCCGCTCACACGCCATCCGCTCACACGCCATCCGCTCACACCTGTGGGCAATTTGGCACCTCCAATAAGCCTCAGCATGTTTTGTATTGTGGGGGGAAACTGAAGTAGCTGGATGAAACCCCATAATGACATGGGGAGAACATGCAAACTCAGGGCTCAGGCAGAGACTTGGATGGATGGATAAAATGGGATGGATGGATGGATGGATAAAATGGGATGGATGGATGGATAAAATGGGATGGATGGATGGATGGATAAAATGGGATGGATGGATGGATAAAATGGGATGGGTGGATGGATAAAATGGGATGGGTGGATGGATAAAATGGGATGGATGGATGGATAAAATGGGATAGATGGATGGATAAAATGGGATGGGTGGATGGATAAAATGGACCACCAGGTCTTTATTCACCTGTGGCTGACTCCATTCCAACTCCAAAAACTCTTTTGCATTTCAATGTCACGATGTAATTATAATAAAAAATTCTACAGGTGTGAAGATCCTACACAAGGGACTCACTCTGGCAGAAATGGGTTGCATATGTGACTCAGGAGTGAAATACGTAACCGTACATCACAGATATTTACATACTTAGACAAAAACAGGATTGTATGTGAATTCTGTCAGTGTCGGCTCTCGGAAAGCCCATGTTCCCCCAACGGTAGATGGGAGAGGTTGTGGAAGACGCCATCAATGTGCCGGGTCGAATAAGACTGATATGACCATAGGAGGACAGTGACAACTGCCAGCTGTCCATAGCATCTGCATTCAGCCTGGCCTTTTCATTCATTACAATTTACCTGCTTTTTTTTTTTTATCTCCCCTTCCTATTTGTGTATTTCCCCAAAGTCACCATACGTCACCCAGCGCATAGGGACATGCTGCTGGTACACTGGCCGCAGAGGATGGCGAATGGTTGTCGCAGGTGGACAAAGACCAACGTTCTGCACCAGCTGATCAGAAGAGACGGCAGCTGCTACAGCAACAGCTGTTTCTTCCCCACATAGTTTAACCAGGGCTAATTTGTATGGATTAAATTTCCAGAAATGAAATCTGGCACTTTCAAAAACAGCAAAGTCAAAACGATCATTTAGTCGACATCTCCCCTGGATTTTCCCGGATTTGAAAAATAACAATACAATGAAAACATTAAGCTTAATAGGTGTTCCTGGGGCTCACAGATGTGTATTTACTGTTACGCTCCAGGTATGCCTGCCCCAGCTATAACCGGGTGTGGAAAACCATTTTGTGCCATTTTTATTTATAGTTTTTCAATAGCATAAGACACACACACACACACACACACATCCCTTCCAGGTACAGCCCAGAACCTTCTGAGGTCACGCTAAAACACAGCCATTCCTTTCCTGTCCTCCCAGATACTCAAGGTCAGCTAAGACCTTTTAGCTAAAGACAAACCTACTAAACCTACTTCTGCTCCTCTGCCTGAAAGGAAAGCTCGTACAGGATACTAGTTAACCAGGTAACACATCGCTTCTGAAGAGTAATGGAAGAGAACATTCTTAAGCTTTGGGCGTTCTGATGAAATGGAAACACAATGTGGCCTCGTGGTATCACCACACCAGAGGAAAACCGGGAGAGATAAAGCAAAGGTGGCCACTTCCTTGAGCCCAGAGAGGAAGCCGATATGGGGGTGAGGGGGTGGGAGGAGATGATTAACAGTCACGCGATTATGCCTGCTTGTAATATTTGGATCTATTCCTTTGTTGCTTATAGCCACCTCACACAGGAAGAAGGCAATGAACTTTTCTGTCCTACTCTTCCAATCGCAGGTGAGCTCTTTAGACTCTCTTAATTGTTTTTCACAAAGGCATCTAAGGTAAATTAAATTATCTGAATGGGGGTAATTAATATACGTAGCAAAACTTTTTTTGATGGAGTCGCGGTGCCAAACGTTGTTAACTAGTGAAACGCAAAAATTAGTTTGACAGGTGGGTCACCGAGGCAATTTTAGAACTTACTACAGTATATGGCCACTAAACCTGATGATGGATAATCAGCTGGAGACGAAGAGCATTTCTTCATTTCCACTGATGTAATGGCAGAATTTTTGTACTTAGTAATAAAATCAAACGTGTTGTAGAGGGCAAAAATAATTGTCTATTTGGTTACAAAGTATATCTACGGTGAAAAGCAGGACAAATTATCTTACAGCCAGGCTCTGTGCCAGATGGAAGACATAGAGCTGAAAAACCCAACTGTACGGTTTAAATCTGGACGTCTGGCCGCTCTAGATGCAGCTTCAGGGTTTTGGGGGAGGAAAGTTGTATTAAAGTCTTAGTAGTCAATAGTAAGACAGATGCATCATCAAAATTTGTAGTTTGTTATCTGAGGACTGTCTCGGGGCAGAGAGAGTGGACTGTATGTGTGATTCAATCTCTGTATCACCTTGGTGGTATAACTTATGTTCTCCCTGTAATGAGAATCCATTCACTGCCCCATCGTGCAGCGATGCTGAACCGATCTTGGGTGCTAGTTGACTGTGGGCAAGCCTGAGCCATAAAAACAAAGCCCAGCAAATAGGGACAGTAAATGACTGTCTGTCAGCACCCACATGATTCTTCTGGCCGAACCGCATGACTATTTCATCGGCTGCTCCTTCTGGGCGACGGTTGGTTCTTTATGGTCTGCTTTACGGCTCGTCTTTTCATTGCTTTTCTTTTCGAACGTGCCAAGAGGCTTGAAGAACAAAAGTTTGATGAAGCACAAACAAAGGAAGAATTGGCACCAAATTAAACATTGGATTTTCGTGGTTGTGCACTTTCGCTACTCTGTTGTACTCCACAAACATGCAATTAGCTGAATTGGTGCCTCCCACTTCCTCGCAGTGTGTATGTGGCCTGTATGGACGGCTAACATAGAGTAGATTTAGCTTAACTAATCCAGGAAACCATTGAAAATGTCCATGTCCCACAAGTAACCATGATTGAGAAATGCATTTATTTTCTGCCCAGTGTATAAATCATGGTGAATTCACAGTGAATATGATACTTGCAGTATCCATCTTCAGATTTAAAAATAGCATTCAGCTGTAACATAGCATGACCAAACAGAGAAGGGAATGTTTTACACGGTAACATCGATGGTTGAGTATAATTGCTGTTGACAGAAGACAATGACATTGATCTTCCGGGGCATTTTCAAGAACTTCTGCATGGAATATTACTATAGCTAATGCAGCTAATTAATTCATATAATTCATATATTAATATTATTATATAATATATTATTATTGTTGTTTTTCTTGTTGATGGTGATGAAATTGCATTCATTCGAATGATATGTATGTTCTTTGGCTTTGTAAAAAATATTGATAAAAAAAGAGTGTCCAAGATACAAACTTATATGAGAGGAAGTAAAACCATCCTTCAGTGCAGAAAAGTTGAATATTGCCTATTTGCAGATTGGCTGTTGGTCTTCTCAGTATAGCTGATTTAGGAGCTTTATGAAACTCCCTTAACATTCCCTGCATTCATTCAAATGAAAAGTCCCACAGATTAGATATTTCATCATGGAAGCTTTTACCTCCTCAGAACTTTGAAGGTCTGATCATAAAAGCTGGAAGGGGAAGTTGACTGGAGAGCTTATGTTCATAATATCATCACTTTAAAAACAACAGGCAGTGGGTACTGCTCAGTGTTTGGTGGCCAGTGTTTGGTGGTCAGTGGTTGGTGGCCAGTGATTAGTGGCCAGTGGTTGGTGGCCAGTGGTTGGTGGTCAGTGTTTGGTGGCCAGTGGTTGGTGGCCAGTGTTTTTCTTCATAACTCCAAGTTCGGAGATTTTATTCTATTCTAGCACCCCTGTGTATGTGGAGTTTTCCCTGCACCACCTGGACATTTAAATTTCAATAACCCAGACTAAAAGTACACAACCTCTGCCTTGCTGGCTACCCAGCTACACCAGCAGGTGTGAAGCAGTGCGATGCTCTCTGCACTATTGCCATTTAACGCTGAAAAAGGAAAGTGGCGTCAGTATAATTATGAAGGTACAGGTGCTATCCGGACCTCATCTATTTATATAAAAGCACAATTATCCTGTTCCCTGGTATAAATGATCTGTAGCAATGAACTGCTGTCATTTTCTTAAAAATGGCTGTATTACCTTAAAGGTGACTGAGTGCAAACAACTGCTGTATGGAGTAAGGTAATAGCGGATCTCAGAAAATATAAGATGTTTTGAATGGGAAGCAGTAGTGATACAAATAAATGTCTGTTGAATGAAAAAGAAGAGAAAAAAGCTGACAGACATTTTATTTCCATATATACAGCACCTGTTTCTGAGAGGTAGTGCCACCTTTCCTACTATAATGGATCCATCCACATATTTATATGCAGAGACAATAACTGTGTTTCACCTCTGACACCGGAATAAATAAAAATGGATAAAAAGGGTGGATGACCTTGTCACAAGAGCGTGGGCCTCCTCAGAAACAGGCTGAATCTTCCAGAAACGCAAAGAATACGAGAGAGTCACAAAGAAAAGGAGGATCCCCACTCTCCTGTGTTCCTGTAACGCCGGGCTACGCAAATTCAGGAGAATCTGCTGTCTTGCGCCGACATCTGAGGTATTTATTCAGACACAAGTGCTTGGGGATTAGAACCAAGCAGCTTTTAGTGCAATTGATCAGTCTTCCATTTCTGGCTCTAAATTTAGCGTAGACAAGGAAAGAATATCAATGCCCATCATGCCTCTACCGCACTCATCTGTTTCTATAGCTTAATTCTCACCCCCCCCCCCCCCCCCACAGAGATCTGTAAAGCTGTTCATCCCAGTGTACTTGTCATTTAATTGACTTATATTGACCTATCGTAGCCCATTCATGAAAAACAAAATATCCAGCACACAAACCCAATAATTTCTCGCCTATCTTGAAGCAGCATGTTGCCTCAGTGGGTGGTGCCGCGGTCTCACTTCCCCAGGGTAGGGGGATTTCAATCTGGCCCCCACCTTGTCTGTGAAGTTTGGCGGATTTTCTTCTAGATTCTCCGGTTTCTGCCCACAGTCCAGGTATTTAAGTGAATCGATGTCTCAAAATGGTGAGCGCATGCCCTGTAAGGGACACATGCCTGCAGCCCTGTGCTTCCCGGGGGGGGGGGGGGGGGGGGGGGGAGATCTAGGCTCTCTGTGACCCTGGACTGGATTATTATTTGGAAAATGAACAGATAGCCGAAATCACACATCCTTTAGAATTTACTGATAAGTTCCGCCACACATAACGTTAAAACGAGGAATTAAAAATTAAGAATTGTTTGAACGAATGTAGCATTTTTAAGATATGGAAAAGCTCGTGGAACATGTATCACATAACCTTTATCGTAACTTGGATCTCCGTCCTTCGTAGCATATTACAAACTATCGCATGTAGCAGAACAGCCTTCCTGCCGCATCCAGGTCTCTGTGTCCCATGCCAATCCATCCACACGGCAGAGGAGCCCCCCCCCCCGTCCCTGCATGGAAGCAGACAGGGGGCTTGCGGAGGCCAAGCCTGCCGCCACGCTCGGTTACGGTCATTGACGTCGCTGGGCCAGTATCAGCATTCTCCTCCCCCTCGCTCCCGGGCCAACTGCGGCGCTTACGCAACCCATGCGTGGAGGGGCGGGAAGTGCGCGCCAGCAACGGTGGCTGCAGTCCAAAGCGGCTCGCCGCTAGCGGCTTTAGCACCGAAAGAGAGCACTTGTGCAGCATTCTGCTCGGGCGCAGGGAAGAGAAGAATAGCAAAGCATCAGGGCGTCCTCAGCTAATTGGAGAAGTGAGAGAGTACTGTATGAAATAACAGACTTTGAAAAGGTTCCTTATGTAACCCTGTGATGCTGAGGAATTAAGGAGATTTAATCAATTTTATGAGCAACACACGCTCCGCAGGGGCGGTATGCTGGGGTTGAGGGTTCGAGTCCCTTCTCCACCCTGAGTGTGGAGTTTCTATGCCCTTTCTATGCCCCGTCTAGGGTGGATATCACAGTTAGAAAACATGCATTTTGGCTAATTAGTTTCCCCATATTGCTTGTAGTTGAACAATTGAATATGCCGCTTTATTGACTGCCATACAGACCAACTATGCACACTCTGCTGCAAACTCCCCCAGGATAACCAGTTGGAGCATGGATGGATGGTTTTCTGCAAAAAAAGACCATCTCTCAGTTACATTTATTGAGTATAACCACTCTGTGATAAATTAATAAACCCTCTAAAAATATTTTTCTATCTCTTAAAATATTATATACGTTTATTTGCATATATTTCTTAGACAAAGACCATTGCCTCAACAACAATTTATAATTTTTTTATACAGTGAAAATTGTGCAGTAAAAAGTTTATATTTGTTCAACACTCAAGACGTGAAAGGGTGTTAAGATTTTTCTCATTATTAATGTTTTCATGTAGCCGCATTTATACCAAAAATGTAAAGCAAACCGAACGTTTAACCAATTAATTTACTCTCCTGCAAAAGTACTGATAAAACATACAGGCATTTAATTATAATTCTGCAGTACGGGCAACGTGACAGGGCTGTAAACTGTAACATTCTTATTCGAAATATGAATTTCATTTGTTTTTTTACAGATTCAATTTAATTTGCATGGATTCAAAATAATTCAGTATTATCTAGTTATTGGTGTCTGTGTGCAGAGAAATTTACAATTTATTATGTGTTTACACACCCCATAATAATAAAACAGAAAAGCAATTGTCACTGTGCATTTTGGAAGGACGAGCACTCAGCACTAATGACCTTTCATGATAAGTGTTTTTGATTGTCACTTGGCAGAAAGGCGACGGCATCTCCTTTTACAAAGGGCTCCTCGTTTGTCTGTTTGTTTCATGCCGCTCTCCACGGCTGAAACCCAGTGGCGCTTCGCATCTCTCTCAACACGCCTGTGAGAGAGCGACACCTTTTCACCTCCTTGGTAGCATCAGGAACGCGGCACCCTGGGAGGACAGCCTCAGGGCTGTCGGCCCTCTCACCGCTGGGGAGGAACGTGCTACTTCTTCGGTTCATTCGCTGTATCGTGCCCCAGGCTGCACTGGGCCTGCAAGTTTGATTCCGGAACTGGGCTTGGGGCGTACAGAGTTTCCGCGTTCCCCTCCTGTTTACGCTCTGGGTGCCTCGACTTCCTGCCATGCTAATAAAATGAGCCTTTCGGCTGAAATGCAGGCAGGGTGAAGGTGCATTTTAGCATGTGGCAGGGAGTCCTGTCCAAGATTCGCTCCATCTTAAACTACCCTACTGTGAGTTCCTTCACCCCTGCAAGTGGCAGGCTGAGCGCCGCTGTACAGTACGTACTGCGCCCATCTGCGTCTTTATGACCTCGGTCACTCTGCTCTAATGCTCTTAGTGCACCTGGGTCACTATGGCAGCCTGCAGAAAAAGAAACAAAAATATAACCGTTAAGCCTTCCAAGGAACAAGCTGACCTGGGTATGAACTAAGCCCCAGTGAGAGATTATTAAAAATACACCCCTAACAGTGTGTTAAGGAACCAGTAGGTGGGGCTTATTTTGTCCCTCCTACCATGTACTGTGTCATTATCAGTGTCCAGCTGCACTGAGACACCTTGACACAAAAATTTCTGCATGGGAAAACTGAACTATTTCTAAAAAGTAATATTACCCCAACTACAGTGAGGAAAATATGCACCATTACCGCTTGCCCATTTCAAGTCTGGCTTACAGGAGCGGCGATCTCTGCCATGACAGACATGACTGGAAGTCCTTCACAATGTTTGCATTTCCTTTTCGCATTTTTCCACAGATTGACTGCAATATAATTATTCTCTCGATCTTTAGGGAAAAAATTGCATAACTACATAACAGTTTATATGATTCATTTTGCAAAATCCTTTTTGCACCTTATGAGATGCAATTATGTACATTATAACAAATAAAATAACAACGATAATAATTATTATCAGTATTTCCTCATAACAACAATATGAGCAGAATAGAAAGCAAGTCACAAGTGAGCCTTTGGGTCTAACATTTCATCTTATTACTGCCATAATGTCATCCGGGCAAAGGTGCAAGTCCCCTGTGTTATCATATATTGAATTTTGTATAATACAACCAAGATGCTTCGATTTATCCATCATGTAGATGGATGTGTTTCAGGAACAAAATAAACAAACAAATAAGCAAACAAATATTCATACTAATAATAATAATCTGCAAGAGCATGTGTCTACCAGTATTCCTCATAATGGCAAGCAAAACTCACCCATGTAAGTTCTCTCATTATATACACAACAAAGCAGGTTTCTTTTTAATTACAAGGCTTTAATTCTTCCCTGCTTTGAACTTCAGAACACAGTTGGCAAACGAGGTGTCCGGTTTAGTAACATTTTCCTCCTGCGAGTGTATACGGTTGTGCCTTCGTCTCTTTCCATTCCCTCCCGCGAATGGATCCCAGCACTCCGGTCTGCATGTTCGGTCTCAGATCAGAGGCTCGGTCCTTTTGTTTACATCACCCCTCAGCTTCTCTACTCACAAACCAGGCTGCAGCCCGCACTGGCAGAGCAGAGCGGGACACGCAGAGGCTGACTTCTGCCTGGGAGGGATGGGCGCGGCCCTCTGAGGGCTGCGGACCTCGGAATCACAGCTGAACTAGAAGCTGATTTATCACAGCTAATGGCTTCTTAATGACTTCAGTCACCACAATTAAAGGCCGAAGTAGGACGAGCACTGTACCTTGTTCGGGGCATTGTCCATACATTAAAGTCACTGGGGACGCAATGGCCCACTGTAATAAAAGGGCGTCAAGCTATCCTGCCCATAATACAATGTCACGCAAAAAGACAGGAAGAAGACTGACTGCAAAGGATGGTCTGAATGACAGGGATTAGTTTTAATGCAAACAGCTGCGATCGATGATACTGCGAATGGCAGAGAGAGACAATAAGATGAATGACAAGGACTGATGACAACGTTAATGACGGCGACTGAGACTGAACAAGACGAACTCCTCATGATGACATTAAGACGCGAGACCGGATGATGCCGCGAACAGCTGGAACTCATAATATAAAAACTAACACTGGGAGACCGGCTCTCTGACAGGAAGAAGCACATCTGCTCAGCCACCTCTGACGCTCCCTATCAGGAAAAGGTGAAATCAGCATTTACACAGACTACAAAGTATGAGATATTACGCAAAAACCTTTTAGCATTAAACAAACGGTTGTTGGTTTAGATTTCAGAGTCAGCAGAGACCTTGACAAAGACCCTTAACGCCCAGTTGTTCCAGGGACCGTCTGCGTTCTATGAAAACGGACATTGGTTCTGCTAAATAAAGCAAATGAAAAAAAAACATTAAATGAAACATACCAATTAACTGTTTTGCTTAACAACTAACAAATATCATTTCCCTGCTAATGTCTTTGGCTCACTCCCTACCGAGAGGACAATTTAGAAAGGCTAGTGTGGTGCTGCGGTGCGTTCTGGAACGAGGGCTTCTCTAAAAGCAGGCATTTAACGGACAGAACTTAATCTCCAATGGACTCTTCATTCCCAAAGTGAAACGGAAATGCATGCATGGGCCAAGCGCGGGTGCGGGAACTTCTCTAGCGGAAAACCTTGGATCCTGGACGAGCCGAGCGCCAGCGTCCGTGAAAAGAGGAAGGCGAGGGACGGTAACGCGAAGCAGGAACACAAAGCAAACAAACGCGCCATTAAAGGGCTCGGGGTAGGCGTCGCATCGCCGGGACGCGTTTTCCGAAGCATTCTGAAGTGCCATCATTACGCAGCTCTTCAGAGGCTGCGCCAGGGAAGATCACTTCCAGAGCGTGCATGAGGCTGCGCTTTCATTCCAGCTGCACCATCCGTGCTGACTGGTCCTTTCAGCTGCAGCTGTGTCTCCTTCCATCCGGAGCTCGCGACAAAGGCAGCGCTGTTCAGCGGGGCTGCTCTGCTTTCTCCTCTGCAGGAAACACATTATAGAGCTCCCAGTCAAAATATTTATCACTTATAAATGTCGCTGGCTTTTATTCTGTTGTGCGGGGGATCAGTCATGCTACTTGAGTGATGTTGGGGTTTTATGGTTCCAGATATCTATCCATCTTCCGTAACCAAGCCGGATAGGACACTAGTCCATCACACAGCACAAACACAATGGATGATTCACAGAGACACCAATTAGTTTTCCATCCATACGATTTCTATACCCGCTTGTCCTATTCAGGGTTGCAGGGGTCCGGAGTCCATCCCAGAAGCTATGAGCACAAGGCAGGGAATAACCCAGGATGGGGCACCAAGCCATTGCGGGGCTGTGTGACCCTGCTTCTCAAACCACTGAGCCTCTATGCATGGGCATAAATTACAGGGGGGATGCAACCCTCACAATAATCAAAACTGGCCCAATACACCCCTCCGCCCCCCAAATAATCACCCCCTAAATGGGTGGAGACCTCAAGCTCCCCAATGTTCATAGCTACACCTGTGCTTCCACAGCAAGTTCCAGAGACCTTGGATCATTTTCTTCCCCCGCAACAAGGAGAAGGACAGGTATCGTGTGCTGGGCCGTGTCCATCCAGACCGGCCCTCCTGCAGCCCGCTGCGCCAGTCCTCCTCCGTAATGCGCCCCCAGGTAGTTATTACTCTGAGCGACGGCATAATGGCGGGATTATAAATATGCATAGGTCACCCAGGCTGGCCGTGTGCCGCGTTACTAAAGCTGCGGGGGTCAAAGGTCATGCTAATGAGAGGTGTAGGTGTGCTGGGCACTGCCTGTCATCTGTGCGCCTTGGCACAAGTACGCAGGCTTCTCTGTGCAGTCAAATCCCTGTTTATCATACTTCATTTAAATAACACTGTGTAGGTATGAAAACTACTGAATGAATATCTGATGGATGGATGGATGGATGGACAGACTGTAAAATGATTATTAATAGGCAAGTCCTGTAATTGTAGATATGCTCTGCTGGTTGAGAGCTTCTGTACAGGAGGAATCTTGTGGTCATGTTATAATGCCCCAGCAGACACCTGCTTTGCACCCAAATGGCCAGAAACCAGAACAGTGGAGCTTTGCTCCATCATCTCCCCCTTCAGTGTGTTTTTTCTTTCCTATTTTTCCCCGCCGGCAGGAAACAGGCATCTTATGCAAACTCAACTTTATGATCTCAAAAAAAAAAAAATAATAAAAAAGTCAATACCGTATCCAAGAATATTGATTTTCCCGCTCACTGAAATTTGGAAAAAAAAAAAAAAAACATCACAATAATATTCTTGGATTTCATTTGCTTTCTTTGGAAGCCTGAGGAAGAAAAGAACAAGAGATGTTTATCGAGCATCTGTCTGACAATTAAAGGGGAAGCCGCTGTTTTTCAGTAGTCGCTGTGTGGCTCAGTGGGTTAAGGTGCTGTGACTGTAATAAAAAGGTCGTCGGCCCAAATCCGACACTAGAGCAGATTTTTTTGTCGGGCCCTTAAGCAAGAACCTTAACCTCCAGCTGCTTCAGGGACCATCCAGTCCAGCTCTCAGAAATGTGCATCACTGTGGATAAGCGCTCCTGCTATGCCAATACAACGTCAATGTAAGAAGAAAAGGCTTTATGTAAGGGTGAAACAGAAAAGAAAACTTAACTACACCTTCATAATGCCTTTATAATGCATTCATAGAACATTCATAAGCAGCATGCAAGTATGCCTTAACATTATAACAGCTTTAATATATATCAATGACAAACGTTATATAGTAATAAGAAACATTAAAACTGTATAATCATATTATGTGAAGGTATGTTTCTGACAGCATGTTAGGATAAATACACTGTCAGTCTACAATTAAACAAAGAAATGGCTACATCCATCCATCCATCCATCCATCCTCATCAGGGTTGTGGAGGCTATGGCAACAAGGTAGAGAACAGCCCAGGATGGGGTAAACTACATACCATTCACACTGATGGGCAATTTGGTAACTATGGAAGTAAATGTTTGACTGTGCGATGTAAAGGAAAGAAGGCAGAGAGAAACTCCATGACAACACAGGGAGGACATGAAAACTCCACAGTCATGGAACCACAGAGGCTTAAACTGTGGTCCTAGAGATGTGAGGCAACAGTGCTAACCACAGCACCACTAACCCCCCCCCCCCCCCAAAAAAAAAGGATACAGATGACTGTTTTCCCCCTTTATATACCATACAGTACTTAAGTATACAGACATTCACATACTCACACATTGCACACGAGAAGTGCTAAACATCTCAAAATTGCGGAGGATGGTTCTTTAACCAGAGCTGTTTTTTTCAGTTTCTTATTGTACAGTAAGAAAGGTTTTATGTCAGTTTTACATGATAATCCCTGCATATTTTCTGAGCAGTCTGGGAGACTGGGAAGTCATGTCATACTTCTGGTCTTGTTGAAAGACATTTGATATGTGAACAACTTCATACATCCTAAATGAAGTTGACATTTACCGAGTTTAATTCTGTGCTTTAATCTCTCAAACATTCCTCATGTCCTAATCATAACCATAGGGCTCATACCTCAGTACACATTTTGAAATTAAATTGTGTGACTCACCCAAATATATCTTGTTTTACCATTTGTGAAATACCGACCAAGTGTTTAACAAATTCCTAGTTGATCTGAAATGTTTTGGTGAAATTAGGTGTGCATAATTCCACTCGTCCACAAGAGAGGCAATCTCCTGTATGTACAGCTAGATCCCGTACTGTCCACTTAAAGATCTGGGAACAGGTAGGGAGGGCATGTTTGAGAGATTAAAGCACAGAATTAAATTAGGCATATGTCAAGGAGATGGAGAGATGTCCTCTGTAGCTGCCTTGACTGTCACTGCCGGTTTAGCGAGGCAACCAGCCTTTTCTGTCCATTTGCTGTGATTCACAGTTCGCTTAACGCCAATGTCAGAGAGCAGGAATGCTTGTCTTAAAGGCATCTCAGCACTTCGTTCAACTACAGAAGTCTAGTTCACTCTTAGTTTCACTGAAATCTTACTTCCTTGATAATGTAAGAAATACTGACTGTATTGAAAGGCTTATTTACTTAACATGATTTAATACAAAGTCTTCCTTACATTTAAATATGCATATTTACAGTATCAGTCTGGACAGAACTATTGATAATTACTTGTTTTTCAACAAGATAATGACACTAAACACACCTTAAGTTTATGTAGTAAGTTTAAATTAATCTTTGGGACAAATAAAGAGATGGAGTGCTGTGACAGATGACTTGGCCTCCACAGTCCCCCTACCGAAGCCCTATAGAGTTTGGTTTGGGAGGAGTCGGATTGAAGAGTAAAAGCAAGGTAGCCAACCTTCAGGACTGCTGGAGAAACATTCCAGGGGGCTGTAAGCTGTAAGCTGGCTGAAAGAATGCCAAGAGTCTGCAATGCGGTCATCAAAGCAAAAGGGGGCTATTTTGATGGGTCTACAGTTTGAGATATTGCACACTTCACTTGATTTTTGTTGGCCTTTGACTATGAAATGAATTACATACCTAAAATAGAGATGAATGCGTTAAACACATGTGTGTCCAGACTTTTGACTGCTACTGAATATAGATCGTATCTACCTATACCAGGAAGCACAAAACATTCTAGATGGTATGCCAGTCTGTTGCAGCGCTCACACACCTCTCAGGACAATTTAGACCCCTGAACTGTAAATAAGACCATAGAAACCCTGTGTATAGGGGTATAGCTCACAATCCTGAAAAGGTACCCACTGAGCCATTACTTCTGTGTAAATTACACTGCACTCAAACAGTTTAAAATCAGCATGTTGTAATGTACCCCGGGCAGGTTGCGTGGAGTTACATAAGAAGAAAAGCGTTAAACACGATGGGAAGACAAATACACTAGCGGACTATTAAGAAATAGGTTTTGAAAGTGTTCGGAAGGTTTGTCTCATTACTGTCGGAACTGCAGACAGATTTTTTTAACATTGGTGACAGGCAAGAAAAATATGGAAGTAAACGCTCAGAAAGGGGAGTGAAATTTACACGTCGCTAAGTGGGCCGCTACATTAGCGAGATTAAATGAAACCAGAGATAAGTTACTTGACAGCGTCTCTTACAGTCTACCACAAGCACTCCCATGTGGCCTCTCAGAAGCAGATTTTTGCTTTTTTGACTCTCCTCTCCTTTTACTTTCAAACAAATTCATAGTCTGAAAAAATATATAATTAAAACAGCAAACAGTTAGCTACAGTCCCAGGCGTCAAAGAATGTTTTAGTATGATTACCCAGGACAGAGTTAAGTCCTGAGTTAAGTTTTGCTTTCCACAACTTAAAACACATTATCACTGAGCATTCTGGGTCTGCGTAGCCTGTCATGGTCTCCAACATGATGTATATAAACGATCCAGACGGAGGAAAGATCAACAAAAAGACTAGCTTCCTCTTCAAATGGTAAATGCACTCGGCATTGAGGAGTCTCCTTTTATAGTGATACAGCAGGAGCCTGAGGAACAATGAGGCTCGGTGTGGGTGATTTTTCACATTTTCATGGCAACTGACCACCAGTACTATGCCTACAGGTACAGCAGTTAATCACGCCTAGCTGACACTAGTTGGATTAATCACTAAGGTCAGCTGGGTGGATTGGGGGGAGGAAAGGCTCCGCCGGAGGTGTAGCAGTCTTTGTTATTTTGTTTTCTTCGTTTACACTTGTTTTTTTCCTTTGATATTCTTAAAGGGGCCTTGTATCCATTTCATGTTGGGAATAATTTCTGTCCTGCTCTTTTGGCAACACCACAAATCATTATTATGTACATCCTGAAAAGGTCCATTAACCATTGTGCAGAATATAATAAGACTAAATAAATACGTTGTCTAAGTAGACTGGAATATTCCGGCCTTATCAGCATTGAAATTGTCTGTAATAATGGCCGCCTAATGTCTTGCTGTTAAACATTCCTAGAGCTTATTGTGGATGGAAGCCTGAACAGGCTTCTTCAATGCAGTGTTACCCTAATTGCTCGTCGTGGTTATGCATGAGGGAATCTGGCAGAACGTTTGCTGCTTTAGCATGGATGTTGACTTTCAGATGCATGAATAATTAGCTAGCAGCAGAAGCGCGGGAATGGAGGGCGGGCCGGTGCAGCGCAATTAAACGTCGGTAAGAAAACTGCAGCTTCCTCCACGTCTGCTTGATGAGACCTGAGGTCTGCTTCGCTCGCACACAGCCATTGTTTACGCACACATACGGTGGCTGTTTGTGTTTGTTAAGCATACGAGATCAAAGACTCACGCAATCGGAAAATGGTGCGAGCTTGCCGATAAAAGCCAACTGCCTCTAGCAACAGAAAGGACTCGTCGCTACCGCTGTTGGAGAAGGAGCAAAGAATTAAAGATGATTAAACAAGAAAAACAAAAATTTACACAAATTACTGGCTGAATTGATATGACAGTTTAATTCTGTCATAGCATTTCCTTCAATTGCCGTTATTGACATGCTGGATAAATTAAATTTCCTTATGTAACTGCCATGTATTGGATTTTCTGAAAGACATGCTTTACTTTCATGATTTTTATCATTCCGTGTATTCCTGCTTATGTAACGGTTAGCAACCGCTAGTTAGCATGTTGTCAAACAAGCTGTCATGCCTAACTAATTTAATTACTTATTTTATGGCAACAATGCCATATAATTTAACGGAGGCTACACAGTGAGAAGCAGTGTAAGTCTAGGATAACAACAGGTGAGCTAATCCAAGCAGCGCGTGGAACCTGTGAGACAGACACGACGAAATCCGGCCCCGTTCAGCAAACCGACCTGGACCGGCTATGCTGTAATCAGTAGGTCCACATGCTTCCATGCTCCATGTAGTGCACTGGGAAAATCCTCTTTTTTCTCTGCTGACAGGTCGGACTTTTGCGGTAATGTTAGTTACCATCAGCCTCCTGGCGGCCAGCCAGCATGTTTCCTCATGGGTGGCACCTCATGCCTGAACCAGGCTGCAGACTTTACCACGCCAACATCTCCTCTTTATCCTTATCGTTTTAAAATTCACTTCAGTGCATATGCTAGCACACATGTTAGCAGAGGGGGCTAAGTAGCAAAGATTTTATTTTTTTTTTTTATCGTCGTGCCACACGTGTTGTGAATTTTGGAGGAAATAGTCCTTAAGAATCAGGGTTAGGGTCCGACATAGTGATGCACCAATAAGGAAATTTCTGGCTGACACCGATAGCCGATTATTTTGAAAACCGAGACAGATACCGAATGTTTCCGAATGGAATGCTTAAATACGTTTAAAGGGACATCCACCCAAATAAATTAAGCAATACATTAATCATATTCCAAAAATATTAAAAAGCATTTATTTTTTTGCATGAAAACAGAGTACTATATTTTATAACTGGAGGAAACATATACTTATAACATTTATAACAGAAAAGGGCTGATCATCAAGTGTGAAAAACTAATATTTTGTTGAATATTTTTGTATTCTGCACTGAATTTTCCTTTGCTATCACATGCTTGTGTTACTGAAAGACTAGCGTCAATTGACAGTACTGCAGCCTTATGTATTGGAACGGATTTGTCTTTCAGAAACTCTTCATACTTTTCACTGGCTCACCTTAAGCCAAGAAACCAAATTTCTTATGTTGAAATGTTTATTAGCAGATCCTCCTGGTGAAATGCATTTTTAAAGACATTAAAATAATTCCACACAGCAGACATTTTTCTAACTGTTTAGTACGTGGGTGTGCAAAGCAATATGGGTCACCATTTTACAGGAAATATTGGCGCCAAATATCGACTCTTTTTTAACCTTGGGCTGATGGATTGTTGCTGTAATGACCGATACCGATACAATAGGTGCATCTCTAGTTAGACTCGGGAACATTCCACCATATTTGTGTGTGTAACATTCCCCAGTAACCACTGAGAGCAAATCCTCACAGAAAACACCTGGTATAGATATGTGTATAGTGAGCAGCATAGATCAGCAATGTGTCTGTAACAGTCTATTACAATGGATGACTCATTGTAGAACACAGTGTTCTTGTATATAAAATGCTATAGCAGCTAAAGCTACAAAACCAAGTAATGTCCCAGTTCTCATCCCAGCTGCCTTAGGAATAATCTTTTCAGTTTTTTTAAGTTGTTTTCCTGCTGCTCCTTGGCTCCCTCCTTACCCTATAGTCTCTTAGTCACTGTAGCCATTGTCTTTGTATTTTTTTTCTCTTTCTCTTTTACAGTTTTAACTACTTGAGGAATCACCGCAACACGGGAAAAAACACACGAAAGCAAAACTTCTTTGTTGATCTTGTATAAAGACATTCAGGGTGTCAGGCCCAACAGCTATCTTCCAAAGAGCTGATGATTCCTGATTGGTTATCCTCTGGGCTGATGATTTGCTCTTCCTGATTGGTTTTCCTCTGGGCTGATGATTTGCTCTTCCTGATTGGTTATCCTCTGGGCTGATGATTTGCTCTTCCTGATTGGTTATCCTCTGGGCTGATGATTTGCGCTTCCTGATTGGCGCATGCTTGCAGGACACACTTCCGGGATGCATTCCGCAGACCTGAAGCCCTAAGAACTCTGTAGACGTTGGACAAGCTCAGCCAACATCGCCATGTAAGTTTCACCAACTCTGGTACAGGGAAGAGGCAGTTTTACCATTGAGTGCAACAGAATACAAGAAAATTCCCAAAATAAAAAAGACCTCAGTCTGGACATTTGTGCTCCCAGAAAAAAGATCAGGCTTGATTTGATCAAGTATCTGCTTATTTTCCTTTAGGTCCACAGCATTCTGAAAGTCTCCACCACTAGTGTTTAAAGGCAGTGGTTCTGGTTATCCTTCTTTGTCATCTTTACATCAATCAAGAGGCAAAGGAAATACCATATTCTGAACAGTTCTCATGTTCATTGTTCACAGAGATACTGTATGTCTCTACATTTGAAGATTGCATCTAAGTCCTCCATCATCACAGCTCTGCCAAGTGCCAGCCTGAGATGTGTTTCTTAACTTCAGTTTTTTTTTGACGTTCTTTGTTCCACGGAGGCAAAAGCTGTGCATATCCTCCATGCTTTCGCTATCAGCACTAAAGTTCGCTGCTCTTCCTCTGGTCGTAACCTTTGTTTTCCTCACATTTAGCCATTATTCAATCTTTTCGCTACGTTCTATAGCTTTCCTTCCAAGTATCTTCAGACCGTACATGTGGCGTCATGGGCATGTTGAAGGGTAACCTTTTATACAAAATATATACTGATCTGGACACAAAAACATAGCATCAAGAACCATTAATTTTGATTATTTTCATTTCAGGCAGCGGTCTCAGAGCCCTCTGCCAGGAAGATTGTGCCCATATTCCCTTTATGCTAAGTAACAAACATTAGCAGTTTCAATTAGCCGGCTATCTAGAAAGATCGCTCACTGTGCTTAGCCTTGAAAATTGTTCCTGACATCATCATAACGGCAGGCAGTCCACAAATTAAATTAACTCGTGACGCAGACAGCCGCATGTTATGGAATACAGCTGGAGAAACACAAAGACGCCGATTCACCCCTCTCACCGTATCGAGACTGAGAATGCTAATGAAAATGTGCCTGAATGTTCCTTCCGTTGTTTTCAGCTACTGAGTGAGATAAACACACTGGAGGCCTGCTCTGAATGCTGCTGTTATTAAGACAAATAATAACTATCAGGAATCCAGGTATATAGCGCGCTTAGACGCTCAGACGCCACTCAGGCTTTCATACTGGATGGAACTATGTTTTCTTGCATTATCAGCTTGACTAATGAGACTGGGATGTGTTTATGGTTCCAGCCAGGGCCTAAAAACATCCACTGATCCTTGAGACACATTTTGTTTGTGTGATCCCAGTCCTCCCACCCATGTTCCATACTTGCTTCTCTTCTGTCCTGAAAAGCATCATTGTTTCTTTGTGTCTGCGTCTCATCAGTTACACGTTAGTATTAACCCCCTTTGAATTCTGCAAGACTACTTTGATCAAGCGATAAAAAAAGAATGAAACCGTAACCCTGAATAATGGCCTAACTTTTCCTGAGGGTTTCAGTTAGAAAATTTAAAAAATAGCCCGAGGTTAAAGAGTTCCACTGAGTGAGGTTGAACGTTAAGTATGAGAGTGATCAGGGCAGATTGTCACCCAACCCAACTCCAGCTTGGCCTTGCCATAAAGTAGGGCGTATGTCCATTCACGCTTCCTGTCACCATGGCAACCCATCTCTCCAGATGATGCATCTCTGGGGATGACAGCGGGGGTTGCCAGGTTTACCTGCTGAGCTGTGAGTCATCCCCATGTGATGTTACTACTCAGCCCCATGGAAAGTCCCTTTGCGGTCGGATCACCGATCACAACATGATATCGGGTCATCTTCTCCAGTCATACCTTACTCTGCCCACATCTGCGCTAAGTCATCCCACATCGGAGTCTGGCATGCTCTTGGCCCACCGAGCCATGCTGTCAGGGGTGTCTGTCATTTCCGAATTGCCTCCCCAGGGCTGCGGTGTCGCTCCCAGATCGCAGGCCTCCATCCCATGTCCACTTTAGAGCTTCTGACATTTGTTTACCCAGTAGGAACATCCCTGGATAGCTGCTGGTTTTTCTTTTTGTGACTCCTCTCCCTCCCTGAGGCGCTCGCTAAAGCGCTGATTCAGCAGGGGCCCGGCGAAGCCACAGGGAGGGGAAGCCAGCCAGCGTTGGCCCATCTGCCAACCTGGGTCCCTATAATGCCGCAAAATCTTTAGGCTCACGTGATCCTAAGCAGGTCGCCCTCCATCCTGAAAATGCCCCCCTGTCCCGTGAAAGGTGTCATGTTACGGGGAGGGGGGGCTTGGGGGGGGAGGGGGGACTGTGAAATGAGCAGACGAATACATTTAATTTCTTCCCTGGCTTTTCTTGGATGTAACCATTGGGTAATTTTCCTCCACAACACCACGCCCCCCCCCCAGCACTGACCAAACATGCTCACATGCACACACACGCATGCCACCAGTCTCTCTCCGGGGCTGTGATGAAACGTGGGAATTGAATTTCATTAGTTGCGCCCGTTCTATTTGTGCTGCTCCTCCAGCAGCTCTCTCTCCCTCTCCCACTCCTGCTCTCTCTCTCTCTCTCCCTCTCCCTCTTCCACTGCGGCTCCTCCCACCTCGCTGTGTCCTATCCCCCCTCCTCTCGCCTCTGCCAGTGCTCCTTTCCTTGCCTGCTCTCTTTTTCACTCTCTCTCCCTTCCTCTCTCTCTTTCCGCCTCTCAGCGTGGTGCAGCCTGTGCTTCTGCTCCCTCCAGCTCGCAGACTCATACCTGGAGAAAAACCCCTCAAAGTGAGCGAGACCCGGATATCTCCAAATCCGCTCGTCCGCCCACTGCGGCCCGCCCCTGTGCGGCTTTCGCGAACTCGTGCCCCCCCCCCCCCGCCCCATCCGTATCTCCTCAATGGCATCTTCAGTCTCTCAGCAGCAATCAGAGGCATTTGGGATTTAATGTCTAACCCGGCAGAATGAAATAGACCATTCTGGAATTCTCTCTACAATTCAGGTAAGGATTCGTTCTCTTTCTGGACTTTTCCTAAGTGTTTCTGGGTCTGTGGGGGGGGTGACACATATAAGTAGGGGCGGGATTGTGCATGTTCGCCGAGTGAGAGGCCGACGCTTTAGCCCCCGTTTCCGAGAGTCAGACCCAGATTGGCAGGACTTGGGGAAGAGGCGACCTGCCAGGCAGCCACCTGATACTACCGCTCACACCCAGCCCCCTGAATGCCATCATTGCCTTTTGTATCATGGGGAGGGGTGAGAGGGGAGCAGGAAGAATATGTGATGGAGACTTTTTAAAGATTTTCCTCTGATTGTATGGAGGTTTGTCAGGGGATAAGCATATGGCTTAGCTTGTCCGTGTGTGTATGTGTGTGTGTGTGTGTGTGTGTGTGTGTGTGTGTGTGTGTATGTGTACTGAAGACAGGCTGGGCGGGAACAGTATCAGAGAAGCACTGCTACTAATTTACCCTCATTGACAGTCATCTCATTAGAGCCTCTTAATCCTTATAAGGGTAACCTGCTAAGGCTGAGGCAGCACAAACCCCAGCTCTCCGTACGCACGTCTGGTCTAGCGAGAAGCCGAACTGGACCCCAGCTAACACTGGCTGGGGTCACTGGGTCACCCAAGGGCACCCAGGTCCCTTTGCTGGGCCATCACGAGGACTGTATGGTGACCCTGAAGCATCCACGGGGCTTGAGACGTTCCCATAAGACTTTGGGCATCCTTCCTATGCCGGCCAACCGTTTCCCTTGCACGCTATTCCTCCTCCGTCTGTCTTCTGCTCACTTTCCGAATTGACTCTGTGTACACCGGGGGGCAGCCAGGTGTGCCACTGCCCCCCCCCCCCCCCCCCCGCACTGCTACCTCCTATCGTCAGAGGCACGGGCTGTGAAAATGGGGTCTTGCGGGGGGGTTCACTTCTAACGGGAATGCGAGCATGCAGCATGCAGGACCTGCTCTGCTGAGCAGCCGGGAAGGGGCCCCGAGCGGAGCAATCCCGGCTCCGCGGCCCATAAAGGAACATCAATATTTATTACATTTCCCATTTCAGAAGAGCAGGCGCAATAACACAACTGTAGGCTGGCGAAATAATAAAGAATGAATCAAATTACGGTGCCGAAGGCAGCTCTCCCGTCTGTCTTTCATTCATCATCGCTTGGACTTTGCCAGACCGGGACCGGGACGCGCCGGGAATTCCGATCTCATGCCGACGACATGGCTGGTTTCTCCCGCGGTTGGGATGCATGAGCCAGAGACACAGAGAAGCTCCAGGTGGAACTGATTAGTGGTTCTTTTTTTCCCCAGAGCATCGATGTTCATAGTGCAGACCTCGGGTGAGACTGACGTGATTTAGGGCTGTGGATGTGATTGGTGGAGTGTCACAGTGTGTAAGAATGTGATCTCCTTCTCTTTGATGTTCCGTTTCCACCTGGGATGGGAGCAGATGTTGAAGTATTTTCTTTTTACTGACAGCGGTCTGATGATTGACGTCCTGAAGCTGTCCGGATGCGAGGGACAGGCACAAACTGTTTTTGAAGGGGGGGGGGGGGCACGGGCCACCTTTCTGTGTGGGGCTTATGTAACAGGATGCATGAATTTGGAGGATCGACGGCTCAAACAAACAAAGGGCTTTGTCATGGTTGAAATACAGTCTGCTTCAGCGTCAGTGATAGAAAAAACGGCAGCTTTGTTATCCCAGTCTAAAATTATTTTGCTCGTTTTATCCCAAGTGGAAAAATAAGTGCTTTTCTCGTCCCGTGTTTCCAACGTGTCACATGACAAAATCCTATTATGATTATTCACGAATCGACGCAGGTTTTTTCCTCACATGACCTCTCTAAGAGGCCTGCAGTTCTAGTACCTGTGGAGCAGCGTACTTGGCGTTGATGGAAGTCATTAGGCCTCCTGGGAAACCAGAAGAGCCACTGGCCCAGTGCACTCTGTCCTCCTAGCCGTCCTAAAAGACGTTGATTGAAAGTTCGTCACGGCACAGTAATTAGCTTAGCAGTCAGCTCCTGTTGGCCGCTTTCGTTTAGCGGACCTCGGTTTCCTCTGCTGACACCAGTCGCACTTCCACTTGCCTGATTTCCATGCGGGTCAAAGGTGTGCAGTCAATTTCCATCCCAGGGCTGGAAGGATGTGGGGAGAGAAGGCAGGAAAATCTAGAGCAGGGTGCTGATATCAGATTAACTAATCAGAGCTAATGAATCCAAATAAATCTACATTTGAAGGGGCCTCAGATTTAATTAACTGAGCTCAGCGAGAGAAATCTAAGGCCTTTCCTCGTCGCTTGTCATAAGCGAGTATTCTTTCCCTTGCTGAAATTAAACTTTACAGCCACTACGTGACCCTGTTGCGAATGGATGCGCGTGCTGTGCTCGCCATCATCCCAAGACAGGTAAACGGAGCTCCTGCAAAGCCCCTGCACCTCCCCAGAGAGTCCAGCGTTGTGGAACGCTCTGGACACGCTCTGCTTAGCCAGCAACCAGGCCGCTCAGCTTTCACGAATCCTCTGGGGGTTACAAGCCTAAGATGGGCATCAGTAATATGGCTATCAGTCTATCGTGGGGACTTACCATTTAAGGAGAGGGCTACCCCCACAGAGAGCTTTTACGGAAGCTTCTTCGTTCATTTGTTCTTTCAATGTTTCCAGGTAGAGCAATCAGATTTATGTTTATATTTAAGGGTTTCTGGCCCAAAAATGAATACTGATTTTCATCAGTACAGCTTTATACATGACATAATTAAGGCATTATTTAAAAGGAAAATCACAGGACAAATTGGAATAAGGACAGAAGCAGGAAGAAATAAAAATTCAGGGTACCCCTCCCACGATTATTTTGACAGCTGTCTGGGCAGAGTTGGGTGTCTGATTTCTCCAGGAACATTTTGGATTATCTTCCCACAAAGATAATTAGGAGACTCATACTTACTGAGCTGGCAAACTTAAAGATAAATACTCCCTACATGTCTTAATTACCTGATAACATGTTAGTGAAAACAATGCCTAAGGAACCGCAAAAATAAAGACAATAATATATATTATTAGACCTTTTCCTCTGGCTAGCGATTCGCTATCGTTATGAGCTGAAACAAAGGACACACACTGATATTTGCTATCAGATTGGTAAATCAGTGCTTAAATGCATTTATCGCAGCATCTCCAAAGCTTGTCCCTTGACTACATCCCTGATCTCGTAGGTGGAGATCTCTCTGAGCTGATCTGGCACCCTGAGGAATTAGGTGCACCTGTTATTTAATGCCCTGTTATTTAATGTGGCACAACTTGCTAACCCATGAAATGAATGTATGATTTTTTTTGTTTTTTTTTTTTCTGAGAAGCCCCACCCACTAGGATCTGGCTGTCTTGTTTCTTTGACCTGTTATTCTGGCAGTGAGCATTCACAGCTGGAGGACGGTGGGGACGTGCAGCCTTCCCTGATGGGGAGAGCCTAAAACAGCCTCCATTTGAGAGAAGATGAGAATGAGCATGTAGGTCCGTCAAATTCGGTTTGTAGACTCTGGCGGCCATTCTGGTTCGTACTGAATCGTTCCGCTTGTTCCTGTCGTTCCTGTTTGTTGACAGATTTTGCTTCTACACGAATCCCAAAGCAGGGTTTGTGCCATCAGCTGCAGTACTCAAGGCAGCTGAGCTTTTTTCTCTCTCTTTCCCTTTCCTGCCAAAACAACACTTTTTAAAAGATTGTCTTGTTCTCTCTCCCTTCCTGCCCTGTAGTTCTTCTCATTGAGCGGTAAGGTCCAGTACTATGTGAGAATACGGTCTTGTTCTACTGAAGGAGCTTGGACCTTTGTCCTTAGCTTTGACCAGCCATTGTGGTTCCTCGCCAAGCAAAGACGCAACAGGCAGAACCCACCCGCCTGGGGGCTCGCGGTGGACCGACATGGAAACATGATGCAGAACCCTGGCCCATGTAGGTCTGACTCACGCAGTAGAACAATGCTATCAGAACCACACCATCCCTGTTATGCTGCATTACTAAACCATTTTCCTAGACTTAAACAAAGCCAATCTTACTTATTTATACAGCCTGTAATATTCTCACCTTCCCTCCATGCAAATTTATCTGAAATTTTGCTGCTTCACCACTTTGAAGAAACTCAGCAGACTCTTGGTACCGTGTGGCTAATTATAGGGATGAATTAGAAATCAGAGTGATTTCTGGATTTCCAAAAAAACAGTAATCATTCTCTGAATATATGTCTAATCAATTTTGCTAAGCAATTATCATATTTTATTCTAGCACCAAAAAAAAGTAAATATCTAATTTGTTGACTGACATGGGTTAATTTGATTATAACGAAAAAATTGACTGTAAACTGCAAAATATTTTTATCTGTGTGGTACCAGTTTGGTACTAGAAGCGGATTTTGCCCTTTGTCCTATTAATAGTGATTAGATGTGGCGAGTGAACGAGTGAAATGGCAACCAGCACTTACTGGGCAGAAACGAAACCAGAGCTTGAAACAGAACCTTCCCTCAGATGTGCAGTGCTGAAGAGAGGTGCGCGAATCTGGGATCTCAGTGCCCAGCAGACAGGCTTAAATCCCATTTGCTGGATGGGAATTTGTTGCCCAGAGAAAATGTAGTCGGATATAAACTCAGTTTAAAGAAAAGGCAGCTGAATATTCGCAGCTGGCCAATAACTCAGAAAACGGTAATGAAATCTGCACTGAGCAATGATTTTACATTACCCATCAAACATGAGAAGATGCAGAGAAAGTTGGTTGAATGTCAGCTGGACTTTTAAAATTGGAATAAATACGTGTTTCTGACATAAATTGGCAGATACAGTGGCAACTGATTTGAATGTTCACAGGAACTATTCAATACAGTCTTGTGTGCGTCTGTGTCTATGTATGTGTGTGTTTTTAAACATGTCTATATGATATAGTTAATGCATTCTGCATTTGCACACATGCATATTTAATGCAGTACTGTTTAGTACTCTGTTGTTAGGTAACTATTTGCATGGTTAACTTATGAAATACGCATTATGTTTCCATGCAAGCTTAACTATGACTTGGAGGGGGGAGTGGATCCCTGTCTTCCTAGGGTTATGCAGAGGTGGTTATCTATTATAATGTGTTCTTGATATTATTATTAATAGCAGTAGTAGTAGTAGTATTGTTGTTGTTGTTTTGCTGTTATTCAAATTCAAAAAACTTTATTTGTCCCCGAGGGGCAATGAAAAAGGGACAGAGGAGCAGCGCACACACATAACAGTTGTAACATTTGACACAACAGATGACACACAATAGACACACAATGAACTATGAACAATAATAAATGACTTTAACTACAGAGGCAATAAGGTGCATGATCTTGAATGAGAAGTGACAGAGACTGAAGAGGTCTGGATTGGAGGGGGAGGTGTGAGAGGTGATAATGGTGGGTTTGGGGGCATGTCAGGAGTTCAAAAGAAGGACAGCTTTAGGAACAAAGGTGGCCGTCCTCCTCTGTGTCCTGCAACCGGGACATCGGAGCCGGCGTTTGGAGGCTCAGCCAATCAAAGGCAGAGTTTAGCGGGTTTAGGGATCTATAATGATTCCATCCATCCATTTTCCAAACCGCTTATCCGTCAGGGTCGCGGGGGGTCCGGAGCCTATCCCGGAAGCTACTGGCACAAGGCAGGGAACAACCCAGGATGGGGGGCCAGCCCGTTTCTTTAATGATTTATATTACTAATAACATACATACACACACACACACACATATACCACTCCGACTAAGCTGCTACCTCATTTAAAAATCCCTGTAAGAGTGAAAGGATCTCTGCGTACCGCAATCTGACAGTAGTGGTGAATTTGCAGATGAACACGCACACATCTCTAATTTTAGAACCATTTTGAAAAGAATGAAGACGGTAAGTCTACTGAAGGTACCGGTAACTTCCAGCTAATTTAATTTGTCACATTTGTCACAGGTTTGGAAGGTTTTACGCAGAATTCCTGGGCTACCATTTCAGGATAATCAGGCGAAGCTGTAATTACGAGAGGTGTTATGCAGATGTCACTTAACGGTTAAAGACTGTACTGGAAGAGAATTTCAATGTTTGGTGGGGGGGGGGGGGGGGGGGGGGGGTGTCAGACGGGACAGAGAAACAAAATGTTCCCATCATCTGCACGTCAGTGTGTTTCTGTGCCCGAGTGTGCAAAGGCATATCTGAAAAAGTGAGTGGGTATCTCAGGGGTATGAGGACCGCACATATATCAAAAGACCCACAGAAGACTGACAGAAGAATGAATCAAGGAAGAGCATGTATTAAATGTGTCACCCTTCCGCCACGTGGACTGCAGGAAGCAGTGCGCTCCCTGATTTCTATGCATCTCATCAATGATTGATCTCTTTAATCGGCTGCGTGACTCAGCCCAGTGGCATTATGAGGAACAGGCACGTCGCATTTACTCAGCGTGCGTAGTGGGCCAGAAAGAAACCCGCATGGCAATGAGAGGGAACATTTTCCTAACCTGGAAGTGGTGCAATAAAACCCAGACTGGGCAAAAAAGAAGACAGTGTGCGTAGCGGAAGGTTATGACAGGAAGTTCGGCTGCTGCGGCCTCGCAAGCGGTGTTGGCACAGCAAGCTGTCCTGGATCGAAGCCAAACTGGAATGCTACTCCATGAGGCCAAGCCAAGAGCATCTTTCAGTGGCTGCGGTCAGGCTTCTCCAGGGCATGAGAGAGAAATATTAGGAGGGCCACAGGACATTAGATTAGAGGGGACCGTGAATTGATACAGACAAACATATATATTTGGTATATATTACATTAGCTGCACCTTCATAATGCATAAGTAGAATATGCAGAAGCAGTATGTAAAAATACATTAACATCCTAAGACACATTCAGAGCTTTAATATACTTCATTAACAAACATTATAATCATATAATGTTCGTTATTAATTTATATGGAAGCTGTTGAAGTATGTGAGGATGATACTTACAAGCCGCTTATGAATGTTCTATGAAGGCATTATGAAGGCATTATGAATGCATTATGATGGTACACTGAATGTTCTATGAATGAATAATGAATAAATTTTGATGGCACAGTTAATGTTTTTTTAAGGCAAAGTGAAAATATCACAGTAAAGTGTGAGATTCCCGAGTAGGCAGAAGATCCATAGAACAGGGAACGATACCAAGGAGAGTCAGAGTTTTACTGAGAAGCTGCATCGCTCTGGCTGGCGGCTGCCTGCGGATGCATCTTCGCCTTGAGAGTGGCGCTCCCAGCTGCTATGTTATTGTGTCTCACACAACAACGCGCTGTGTCTTCATGTCGACCAGCTGAATATATCTCCGCTTACCTGAGGAATCCGTGCTTATCTTGTCTGCCTTGCTGTTGACGTTATCCGAACACCCGTGCGATTTCTGCCACGCGCTCACATTTTAACATGATGTAGAAATGCCAGGAAACGCAGGGCGGTGTCGGGAACGGTCCCGGGCGGCTACGCGGACCACGAGGTACGGAATGTGCATCTGTATGCCCCCGGACGGCCACCTGCTTAGCTTTCCGACGCAAGAGCTGATACTTCATTTGCAAATGAAATGAGGACACCTTTGTCTGAAGTAGGTCATCCTGCTAGGCGAGACCGCCGCGTTCTACCCACCATTTACACCTCCTCCTCAGCCTCCTCTGCTTTCCCTTCCCTTCCCTGAATCTAGCTAAGCAGCATCCTGTCAGTGAACAAGGTAGGAAATCACGGTACATGGTTTTTCTGGGAAGTTTCTTTCTGCCACACGCTCTAAACCACCAAATAGCAGCAGACATGATAAATCGCTTTTTGGCTTAATTATCTATTGTCCTTTAACGTTATGCTTTTAGGATAGCCCAGATGCTATTCATTACGAAGACGTCTCCCAGGTAATAGCTAACACTGCTTACAGAATGTTTCACGTTACATTTTTTCTGCTGCGTCATGGGTGGCTCAGTGGGTAGTACTGCTGTTTCACACCACAGTCTTGTGCCCTGTGATGGACTGACATTCCATCCATAGAGGATCCCTCCCTTGTGCTTCTAGGTTCACCGTGTCCCTGTAGATGCGTTGGGAAGATGGATGAATTTTGTGTCTTCTTCACAGCTGTAACCTTAATGCTATTAAAGTGGGAAATGAACAGATTCCACTCGTTTCAGATGCTCGCATAAAACTCTGGAAACAATCTGTAGCTAAAGAAAGCTAAAGATTCTCGTTACACAACAAAATCAAGGATTTATTGTTTTTCCCCTCTTAAGCTTACGAAACTGCTATTGTAGTACTGAACACGGCCAATTACATGCATGGTGAAATTTAGTTTTCTTGCGGTAACAAAAGTTTCAGATGAATGTTGGTAACGCAGAGGATTATTTTGTGAAAGAGTTGTCAAGCATTGTCTCAGCAAAATGGATGTACATCAACCACGCTTAATGGCAGGCATTGTTAGACTTATTCTACAGAGGAACCCAACCACGTAAGAGATGAGAACTCGCAGCACGGAATGAGCAAGGATATGTTTGCATTCACATTCAGCGCTGGAGGAATTTAAATAAGACACTTTGAATACCAAAGAAAAGTCCGTCTGCTCTGTAAAAAGCTATTGATCATTATGTCACGTACCGGCACATTCCGACGTGTCACGTCACGCTGTCATTGTAGTAAATATGTGAGAAGAAGTTACTGTCTGCCTGGGTGATGTACTTCCAACGGCTGGTGAGGAGCGAGGCAGATGCCACAGGCTGACACCTCTCAGCTGCCACTCCGCGGTCGCTTTGCTGTGACATGTCTACGCGTAGGACCTGGGGCTCCCAAAGCCCAGATTACTAATCAAGCCCAACGCTTCTCACTGTATGTACCATATGTGACTTTCCAAACTACTGATCCCTTCCTGTGAATGATCTGCGTTTGGTTAATCGTGACTCTAATTATGTGTACATTTTGGGGATAAGACTGAGCTATATCACGATATAAACGGATTATTCAATCCACCCATCTTCTGACAACCGCTCGTCTTGTAAAATCCACATGTCATAAAGTGGGGCGCTTGATATTTTGGGCCCTCGTCCATAAATCGGTTTCTGTGCAAGAACCGTGCAGAGACATTGGGTTTAAACATCGGCGATGGAGGCGTATCTGAACTTATACCTTTGAATAACCCAGCATATCGCTCATGCGGAGCAGAGCACATCAGCAGACCATGTCAATGCTGATGGAGTCCCTGCTAAGAGAGGCCACACAACAGAGCTGTAGGACTTCAGGGTAATAGGTCACTTTGTAAGGGGCAAGTCTCCTCCCTTCATGAATAGAGGCCCTCTACTAATGTTCACTCCGTTGTTCTCATCCTTTGTGTCCCAGAGCATAATACAGTGTAATTTGCAAACACGCTGTGTTGGTCATAGCCATCGTTCATTATTTGGCTTGCTATGGATAGAATTTAAATCAAGTAAAAGCCTTTCTATACAAATTTATGGGAGTAATTGAGAAATATGCCTTTAAATGTGCTAAATTATATGCAATATAAGATTACAAACCATCTCCAGTGAAGCAGGCGACATGCAGATACACTCTATCATCAGACATCTATCAGAGGTGTATGTGACAACACTGATGAATACTGTATGCGTGCAAGTTTATGATGCACAGGCATCGTCAATGGAAGAGCCTTTTACCGTGTCAAACATGGTACAGACTGCTGAATTTAAAATAATGGCTAAATGAGTTTCTTTTCAACGCATGCCTCCTTGACATAATTATCAGCGCAATTCCCCAAAGGTGTAATAAGTCATATCTTCATTTAAGCGGGAAATTAATAAGCATTTCGAATTTCGAAATCCCAACGGTAACTTGAGACTCGGCACCCTGGACAATCCCCTTGGGCATTGCCATTAGACCTTTGTATTCGACTTCCCCATTAAGTCTCCTCATTCCAAAGGTTGGAATATGAATACAGCTGTGATTTATCGCGTGGGCCGAGACGCGGCGCCCCCCTCTTCTGTCATTGTCTGATTCGACTGAGTGAAGCATCTGTTTTGACATGACATTTCGTGGTTATTGACCTGGAGTGTTAGCACCCGCTGGTAGGTACGCGTGATAGCAGTCGATGGGGACCACGCAAATGCACAGAATCAGCCACCACACTACCACCACCGATCTTTATCGCCTTCAGTGCCTCATCATGATGGGCATTTAGGTTCTGCATCTAAATCCTGACGATTGCTTGTCCTGGGATATTTTGTCTGAAGATCAAAGTACCGTGAGAACGATTCATGTCTGCTTTCTACAGCCCTGGTCTGCATCACACCGTTTTTTTTTGGTTAAAACAAAGACCGAAATAAGAAGATAAAAATAAGGAGATTTGTAATTGCGGAAGTGTAACTGGCAGGAGAGCTTACATAACATCAGGGATCAACTGCGGAAGTGTAACTGGCAGGAGAGCTTACATAACATCAGGGATCAACGTCTCTGTGATTCCCCTTCCTCCTTCAGTTAGTGCTGCTCGATCAGCTCACACTAGCTTTACCTTCAGACATAAAGAACGCAAGCGCCCACCCCCCGCATATTCTTATGTGTTGTTTGCAGGGCTTTGCTTTGCTGCAGTGGCTTTTGACTGGCAGTCTGAGTTATTTAAGGAAGCAGTCAGCCAGCGAACACAGGAGGATAGAGGCCCTCGTTTCGCTGCACACGCGTGTTTCCTACTCTGCCTCCGTAATCACTTACAATCTCACTGGCTGCTGCGTGATTTGTTTTGCACACGGCCCAGATATTTTTCGAGTTTATTGGTATTATTTACCTCGTATTACCTGGGTGCCTGTATTTTGTCTTCCCTGATAGGAGCTTACAGCAGATGGCAGAACGGTGCCCCTTTAATGCGATATCTTCTAGTTACCCGTCCTATGCTATTGTGTCACAAAAACCATCCCAGATAGTCCTCTGAAGTCCAGTCCATGTTCCTGCTGGCAGCCAGAGATACTGTATAATTACAGTTACTTTATGAATCAGCCTCCTCAAAAACACCCAGCTTTCTTTTCTGAGTGACATCAGCGGGATGCTAAAAGGGTGCCCACCCCTCTGCCCATGGCCACGCCCACCATGACCACACCTCCACTTGTGACCACGCCCCCCACTCATAGCCACACCCCCACACCACTCAAAAGGAGCATGCAGTGTATGTCTCTTATCGCGTTACGCATCCGTCCCTGTCCCCCCACCCATGTGGCGCTCTCACAGCAGATGACGCGTGGGCTGTAGCCCCCACTCCCATGTTACTGGCAGACATATCACAGGCAACTCCATCCCTGCCAGGGAAGCCCGCAATATGACAATGCCATTCTGCCATTTTGGGATGATGCACATCTCATTACCCCTTTGTCTATGATCCTGCATAATATGAAAGGATGATATTAGCAAAGTAAAATTCATATTTACACGGTTTTTATGGGTGGGAGGACTGCTTATACAAGGCCAAAAGTTAAGAAAAAAAATCTGGAAGATCATTTTAAAAGTGTTCTTCTGGTGAGATGGCCAGCTATGACTGTACCTCTGACTTTGGATCCAGGTCTCGGTCACACGGGGGGGGGTTCTGCTTAAGGCATCTGCCCCAGGGGAGCAAACCTCCGTTCTCGTCAGTGTGCCAGCGCTCATAAATTAAAGCAGTGGCTTTACTTTCTGACCCTAACATATTGATCCGCAGTGTTGTCTGGCATGGTGCACGTTTCCATGGAGCCGTGATCTGCTTGGAGGGACTTACACGGCTTTCATGTGACTTACCCTCTGAAGCTCTCTCTGCTACTGATACTGTACTTATCTGCACACCTCATCATGTGGTCATCGCTTGCAAGCTCTAAAGGGCTCCCACCATTCAGCAGAGGATACCCATCCATCCCTTTTCCTGTTTAATAATTTAACAGCTGGTCCCAGGATGAGTCTCTGAGCAAAATCTCAAGCCATCAGAGGACACAAATTTAAAGACAGCGGTCAAGTTAAACGGCATTTATTTTGGCTGAGGGAGGAAAGTACTCGCTGAGCCAGAGCATGGATCATACCTGGGAGGCTTGAGGGCACGGTGTTCCCCCCTGGGCCACCATGAAGCCGGTAGTGTCCTTGTATTCACTGCGTTTTTTTTGGGTCACACCGTGGTGTTTAATTTTGCACTGGGTCTCTCTGGTCAGTAGTGACAGGAAGTGTGGATCTCCATAGAAAATGCAGGGCAAATTAAACACAAAATAACCCTTAGGGTAGCTGCACAGAAGATTTCCTTGCACTGTATTCTTCATGAGTTCAAAAAAAAAGGATCCATCAACTACCTTTAGACCAGGGGCCCCAAATTCCAGTCTTGGAGGGTCAGACCCTGCACATTTTTGGGTTTCCCCTGATTTAACTCCCCTGATTAAACTCCTTGCACCTCCTTGTGCTAATTACCACACAGCTCTTGAGATGAATCATAGATGATGGAACAGGGACAGAACTAAGCTACACTGGGCTCCGGGCCCCCAGGACTGGTGCTGCTAGTTTGATAAAGTCATTGATGAGTTGACCATTTCACACAATGCAGGTTAATCCAATGAAGCACCAGTACTCTGCAGGCATAAATGTTTTGTTTTTATATATTTCATAATGACACGGCTGGTAAGGTGATGCGAGAAAACCAAGAATGTTGTTTTGGCTTCTGTGTAAAAGAAAATGTCTACAAATGTTGAAATCATACAATTATTGTAGCTCAAAGAAGTAGAACATTTTCTCAGCGCTCCACGTTGAGTCATGGAGTTGAGTGTGGTCTGCACGTGCTCACTCCGAACTGGAACCGGCTGGCTGTGACTCTCAATTAGACTCAGCAGTGAGCTTAGCTCAGGACTCAGTCTCCACCATGCTGCCCATTGAGCACTTGGTTAGGGCTGGAGTCTAGCGTCTGGGTTTAATCTGTTGTTGTTTCATTTACAGGTTTGTTATTTCTATACCTGGAGTGCCGAAAAACCGGAATCTCTTTGTTGTTGTATTTCGGACACATATCTTGGCCCTGCTTTCTGCTACTACCTGCAGCCACCCACCCACTCAGTAGCCCGAAGTCCCATTGGTTACCATGAGCCACCCACACAATCAGTAGCCCGAAGTCCCATTGGTTATCTGAAGCCACCCATCTAATAAATAACCCTAAGTCCCATTGGTTACCATGAGCCACCCACACAATCAGTAGCCCTAAGTCCCATTGGTTATCTGAAGCCACCCATCTAATCAATAACCTTAAGTCCCATTGGTTACCAGGAGTCTTCCACCCACTCAGTAGCCCGAAATCCCATTGGTTATCTGAAGCCACCCATCTAATCAATAACCCTAAGTCCCATTGGTTACCAGGAGCCACCCCCCACAATCAGTAGCTCTAAGTTACATTGATTACCGGGAGCCACCCACCCAATCAGAAGCCCGAAGTGTTTTCTAACGGGAGCCCTTATGTGTTTCCTGTGGATAGAAGGTTGCCCCATTTTGGACTCCTTTGAGCTCTGAGTCTTGGTTGTAACAGCTGTGTGGTGGGTTTGTCATCAATTTCACGTCTAATTGAGAACACAGAAAATGCACCATATCTCTGATGAGTAGAAGAAAGAACCAGCCTTCAAAAATCAGATGGGACTCAACTCATGAATGAACCAAGTTTTGCTTCCTACACTTCTCCTCCTTTAAGGAAATCTGTTTTTTTTTTTCCTGAGAGTGCAGTTACAGTGCCGTAAATAAGTTAATATGTTGTCAAATTTTAATTAAATTTTTCTATTAAATTAGTTTTCTCCTGTACTGGACAGTGCACCCAAGGGAGTGTTGAAAAAATGCATCTTTTGTTCTTTTTTTATGACTCTGCCTCACATGTGACGTTTGGCTGCCTTCGTTCTTAGACGCTTTGGTACTTAGTTACACGTCGGATCAGTAGAACCCAATAAGAACCCGCCTGGTGCTCTTCCCAGACGCTGGAGGGTTGATCTTCTCATCGCAATTGTGTCCCACCCCCATTATGCAGGGCAAGTCCATTTTACTTCACTGCTCCAGCTGCCCAAGCAGCGAGAAACAGGAAATATCCGAGGCCCTGTTTTGTGAGCCTCTTTGCCATAGTGGCATAGAGACGGGGCTACAGGGCCAGTCAGTCACACTTTGTTCTACATGCAAACTATAGTTCAGCTGACACAGTTACAGTGAGAAAGAACTTTTGGTAACACTTTACTTAAAGCACTCATCTATAATGCATTATAGATACCTTCATAGTGCATTATAATACATTGACAGAGTATTATAGAGACGGCTATAACTATTTATAAAACTTCATAACATTATAGCCAATGCGGTTCCCAATCTGTAGTCAATTTAAAACCAAGATGTTTTACAACAATCAGAGCATAAACCCTTTCAAATATCGAATCCTCTAATGGGACTGGCACGGTGGTGTAGTGATTAGCAATGCTTCTTCACCCTTCTGGGACCAGCGTTTGAGGCTCCACCATGGCATGTCCTTCCCATGTTGTCATGGGGTTTCCTCTGGGTACTTTGGTTTCCCCCCCACAGTCCAAAAACATGCTGAGACTAATTTGAGTTACCAAATTGCCCATAGGCATGAATGTTGTGTGAGTGAATGGTGTGTGAGTGAATGTTGTGTGAGTGAATGTTGTGTGAGTGTGCCCTGCGACAGGTTGGCACCCCATCCTGGGTTGTTCCCTGCCTTGCACCTGTAGCCTCTAGGATAGACTACAGACCTCCTGTGACCCTGAAAAATAGCTTCAGAAAATGGATGGATTTCTCCTGGGGACCTCCTGCTGACTTAATTCCCCTTGTCCGGAAATAGGAAGTAATTCTCTTCCACATGAAAATGGCAGCCGAGTCCATAAAGCGCTTAATGACAGCCAAAGATGTCAACTAAATTTCTACCTAGACAAAAATACTGTAGGCACCACATTACTGCATTTGGGATCTGTCCAAAAATTCTATCTTAAACTCTGTCTACTTTTCAGCCAAATGTACCCCATAACCTTCAGTGGAAATCAGCTTCAGTTTCTCCCCAATGGTCAGGGAGTTGACCCCCCCCCAAGCCACCTCCCTTCTCTCACTGTGTCAAAAAATTCCTCTCTGTGGTCCATCAGCAAGCCCGCCCTGAGACAGATGTCCAGTACATCCGAGGTACAGCTGTAATCTAAGGAGAAACGCAGCCCATCCTCATCATTCCACAGGATATAGAGCTCAGCATCATGGGGGGAGCGGGGGGGGGGGGGGGGCAGAAATGGCCAAATACAATCCACGGGCAAATAAAAAAATTTCACACTTGAGTGTAGAACTTCGAAAGGACACCTTCGGAAATGATTCCACCGTAGAAAAAGATAAAATACTAAATGAAGCTTCTCTGAGCACCACTCCATGTAGCTGATTGTTGACACTAAATTAATGTCACATTGGACTTGAACCAGACCAGCTGATCAGCAGCTACTGAGATTTAGGTCATTGAGTTGCTTTGCGTGCCCCTGCGAGGTGGGAAGCAAGTTGACCTTGGAGCTCCAGAGACTTTTCCATCCTTAAATTCCAACCTAAAGGGTTTTGTTCCTCTTCTCTGTGGTCGCCTGACTTTATCCAGCTGGTGCAATGCACTGCCTGTGTTTGTACATGTATATGGGAGGCTGTGTGAGGCTGCTCTGCTGGAAAGGGCATTTTGTAAAAGGAAACCGAAAGTTAAATTGAGATTTGTTGGGGATCACACTGTGTGGAGGCCGCACGGGAGGTATGACACAAGGCATGAGAGCGTCTCAGTGAAGAATTAGCAGCTGCTATTCCACAAGCAAAAAAAAAAAAAACAGAGCAATTCCAGTAGATTGAAGCCACGACATGAGAGCGGCAGGAGTATCACATAGCTTTCGGGGAGGGGTGTCTGTGACTCTTTGATTGGTAGATAAAAGTGGTTTATGGATGAAGAATTGGATCCTGAGTGTCATAAAACCAGCCTGTGTAATGCCTGAGCAAAATTCCTTTTTAGCAACATCTCCCTATTAAAAAAAAAAAAACCTAAAAATCTGCCTCCGCTTAAGTCTATTTAGTCAGACCCATGCATCATCTTTTAATGTTACTAAAGGATTCAGTAGTGGTTGAAGAAAAAGAGATATATTTTGGTGCTGAGGGATGTATATTTTTCCCTAAACAATACAATACGCACTGTACTGTTTCTTCATAGAACGTATCTACAGGGTGAGCAAGTACTAAAGTGCTACGATGGAATTGCATAAGTACCGTTCTACAATCTAGGCATGATTTATAGTATAAGAGAGGTTGGGAATGGGTGCTTTTATATACTCATCCTGCACGTCTGCGGTTCAGGAGTAGCACAGTGGGCTGTGGAAACAACTGAGCGTGTAGCATCCGGGAGCGCTGTATATTCATACTATTACATACAATTACACTAGCGTTTATAGCAGAAAAATAGATTTTAATTACTGTTTGGTAATGCTTTACATTAAGCTGTTACATATTAACAGCTTTCATGGCAAAATGTATATTTTATTTATATAACAAACATTATCATATAATTTTAATTTTTAATGTATATTAAAGCTGTTATGGTATGTTAGGATGCTAAGGTGTACTTACATGCTGCTTATGAATGTTCCATGAATGCATTATGAAGGCGTTATGAAGGTGCGGTTAATGTAAAGCATAACCTATTGTTTCCTTTATTTGTTTCTGTCTGGGGCACTTTTATGTTATTATCAACAGTGTGTAATTGGATTAGATCCCAAATTATTTTCACCTGCACTTCCTTGTTGATTTTTCTGATATTCCAAAGACCAAAGAGGATTATGGTATCTGGTGCCTGTTAATCAAAGACCAACGCGGTGTGAAACAGCACGCCTTCAATTATTGACCTATAAGGGTACAAGCAGCACCCTCCACTGCAGATGAATAGATGTCTGGTGATCCTGCTTTGGGTCCGGGTGAAGTGACCTCGTGCCCAAGCTGAGTGCGCCTATCACACATGAATGGATAAATCCTGCTTGTCACACCGCAGGAGGTAGCCGGGGAGACAGACACTGCCTTCAATATACGGCGATTTCAATAGACGGACAAAGGGGTTCATTGGCATTCAGCGTGAGTTTATGTGAGATACTACCGCAAACTCCTTTCATTGACTTAAAACAGCACTGTTGACTTTAAGTGTAATTGTGTGGGATGTAAATAACGTGCAGGCAATTTAATAGTATTGTGCAGGCTTAGCAATTGTCTTCAAAAGACAGGTCTAGTTTTATCAAACCATTAGTGCACATTTCCCTGCACCCTCACCAGGACTAGCAGCTTGACGAGCGGGATGGATGGATGAATTAGTCGTCAGTGGTCGTGGGGGGCAGACTTTTTCTTTTTGGTCTCCCAGCGTTTTTTGGTCTTGTTTCGTGAAATCCTGAGTGATCGGAATGACATATATGCTGAGTAATTACACTACACAGTTGCAATGTCCCAGCAGATATATAGTTTACCATATGGCTGGTACTAGGTAGGGACTGCAGTTGAGCTGTTAGAGGCTCATCCATCCATTGCCTGGCAGTGTGGCTCAAAGCTCCTCTGGGGGTGGCGATGCTTTTTATGGAAGGGAGAAGCTCCAGAGAAACTTATTTACTTGGCCGGCCCCCAAGCTGACGGTATTCTCGCCATCTCCACGACATGAGCTGCGAGAGCCCGTCGGAGACCAGCAGGATCCAGCAAACACCCCGGGTTCTCCTTGCAGCACCAGTCATTATGTCTGTAGATCTGAGGGCTCGCTCTCCATTTGAGAATGACGGGTCGGATCGCTCGATGAGGCTCAAATCCAGCCACAGAGAGAGAAAGCAGGTCCGACTCGGGTCAATATCAGAAATGTAAACGAGGTTACAAAGCAGGCGGCATGGCAGCTGCCTGTGAAGGCAGGCCTCCCCCAGCGGCAGAAGCACATGGGATCATGTGGATCATGCCATCCCTCCTTAAACATGTACTGTAGTCCTCGCAAAGCACTGTGGGCCTTTTCTGTTTGTCTTCGCCTCCAAGCTCTTGCCCCTGGTCACGGGCCACAATACGCTCAGATATTCTCCTTCGTCATGTGTTCTCGGCTGAGCCACTTTGGAATACTGAGCTGCGGGGTTGGGGAGTCAGGTGTGCCCCTGAGTCAGCATAGCCAGGCTGGCCCTCTACTGTTCTCCTCCAGAGGTGCTGTAACATCTCCAGGCCTCTCCTCCAGGCCCACCCGACACTGATGTATCCCTCGCGGCACTTTTCCCCATGACTCCCTCATTAAACTGAGCCCCAGAAGCTTCCGGAAGGCTTCGTCTGGTGGATCTACAGCGAGGGTTTTCCATTCTCCAACTTCTCATCCCTGACCTTGATTTGCACCCAGCTAGTGTGGGTCATTTATGTTGGTAAGAAGACAGAGGCTTTTCTCAGAAGTATTTACTGGGCTTTTACTGTCATTTACACTTTCACTTAAATAAGATGAATAGGTTGTTCATGGAGTTTATTGCCTTTTATCTTATTTCCTTTGTGCTGTCTTGGACTAGTGGTTGTGAGTTTAAACTACACACAAGGAGTAATTCCTGCATCTTTGAGCAAAATGGGTTATATGAAACAACACATCTGGGAGACCGAAGAATGTGTACAACCAATTTGGAGTCAGAAGAGCAGCCTGTGCCCATCGACACGGGGCACAGTTCTGGTGATTATATGCAGCCACACAATCGAGGCAATTTAGAGAAACAAATTTACCTAAAAACTCCCCTTTCAACCTTGGTAGTAAAGAAGAGGATCCAGAAAGAAAATCATGTAACGCTAAGAGAACATGCAAGCACCACACATATAGGAGGAGTGACCTTTGACCCCCGACCCCCAAAGGTGTGACGTAGCTACTACTCACTGTCCCAAGCTGCACAGGAGACAAGGCTGGGGTACATCCTGGGCAGGATGCTGGTCCATCACAGCTCATATACACACACACACTCATGCACTATGGGTAATTGTAGAAGCACCAAATATCCTAACCAACGTCTGTGTGAAAATGTCCACAGAACACGGATAGAACATGCAAACTATACACACGCAGAGCAGTGCTAGGACTCAAAGCCTCAAACCTGGGGGGTGGTAGGCAACAGCGCCAACTACTGAGCCACCATGACACCCTACTTACAAGATATTAATACATTTAAAAAAAATGTGTGAATACCATTTTATTTCTTCCACATTTGTTCCTTTTTTAATATGTTAGGTCTGAGTTATATATATAGATGTATAATACTTGGAATTCTTATTGGCCATTATTATTAAACTTGTTCTGAATGGTGCAGAATATCACCTGGCCATTAGTTCCGTCGTGACACTTTAGTGCTCACCCTGTTTTCATTTTCAGCTGCTGACTCGAGTGTCTGGCCTCCGTGTGCCACTGGAAAATTTAAATGCACTTCTCGCCTGTTCCTGCCTCCTCGTTGCCATGGCAACCGGCCGAGACAAGGGACAGGGCGGCAGACTCTGAAGGCCCCGCGCGGCACCGGCGAAAACCTCTAAGTAGCTAAAAAACCCCTCCCCCAGGTGCCGGCGGACCGACGGCAGGCTCGCAAAGCCGCTCGGTGGAAAACAAAAGGCCACCATGCTCACGTGTGAACGGGGTTCACGATGTCCTGGTTCTCCTCGTCCCCTCCTTGCTGCTATATTTATATCTGCCTGTTCAGAGGTGTTCCCACAGCATTCTGCTCATTGTAAGAAGATAAGGAATTTACAAACGAAAGGAGGCCATTTGGCCCTTCAAGCTTGTTTGGGGAGAATTCAAATAATAGCTTAAAGTTGTTAAAATCTTGTCTAGTTCTGATTTAAAGGAACCCATGGTTTTAGCTTGCATTACACTAACAGGAAGGCTATTCCATAGTCTAAGTGCAAGTCCAGTTTAAAATGTTCTCCTGCTAATTTGCACCTATGGCCACAAGTTCTTGTATGATGCCCCAGAGTATTTTACTTCTCTGTTATCTACAGTTTGCTCTGTTGCAGCCCAGTTTCCCAGCCAACGGGTTGACCCAAAATAAGAGACTTTGGCGTTTGGTCATTTGCAGTGAGTTTAGGTCTAAACAGACATGCTTCAGTTCGCACCCAAGTCTTCTCATTTCTACCGAATCCGCCCAAAGTTCCTCCCAAGACCACTGCAGCTTAACTCACAGACAGTGCGGCATTTGCACCTCAGCTTGTCCTGACTTGGCAACAATCGCAAGCTCAAAGAAACACAGCATCCCAGCACCGCCAGACGCTCCCAGAGGGGACATAGCAGAACCATGTGACATGAAGTCGGGGAGAAGGAATAGAGCTTCTATTTTTGGTACAAGCAGGAAGAGGATGCACTTTAACGGAAGCCTCAGCAGCAGCACTAGAGTAACACCAGGACAACAAAACCACCATCATGTAGAGGAGAAGCCTACAGTGGTGTGCAGGATCAAGCATGTGTTCTAGGGTCTGAGAGAGAAAGCCAGTACGCAGTCATTAGTGAGGTAAAAGGGCAGACGGAGAAATGGATGATTGTGTTCATCATCTGACTCCACCCAATACAACTGTCTCACGCAACTACGTATCAAAATAAACATGCCCTGGATTACCTTATATGGAAATAAAGCGAAACTCTCTGGAGACTGCTGGTAATGAACTGGCCAATGGGCTGTCAGGAGCGATCCATAGTAATTACATGTTAGTGCATGGGAGTGCATTTGTATGTTTAAAATACACTGACAAGGGCAAATGAAAATGAAGCGTGACACAATGCAGAATGGCATGCGTTCCCACTGGTCCCAGCTGATATCCTCGTAAATGGGTTTACCTTCTGTCGCGAACAGCACAATCCGAATCACAGCCCCTACCTTAACACAAGAGCAGGCGGTGCGCTGTGCCATACGGAGCCTGCTGTTCTAGGGTTAAGAAGGATTGCAGTACTGAACACTGTCATAATGCAGTCCCGAAAATGGACAAGCTCATCAGTCCCTTCATAGCAGGACACAGATATGGTGGGATCATGTAAACATGTGCGCACAGAGCCGGGGAGGGCATCGAACCTAAATCCCGAAATGTGACTAGAATTCCAAGAACTACCACCTTATGTAAACTAAGGGAGATGAAAATATACCTGCTGCATCTCTGAAGTTTATAGTGCTTGCAGCAAATGAATTCTTAAAAAGTTTCCAAGTTGACTTTTGAATTTTAAATGTTGTTTGCTGGCAGATCCTTCCATTAAAGAAGCTGATGTATCGATTTCTTATAGCAGGTAGAGAGGAGGGGAAAATATCTCAGACATCAAAGGAAGCCAATTATGTGTCCCTTACCCACAATGCAATTAGGGGCTACAAATCATGTATCAAATCAGCCATCTGTGTAGATCAAAATAAGGAAGGTCAATGAGGTCTGTGTGTCTGTGTGTGTGTGCGTGTGTGCATGTGTACTTCTCAGATGAAAAACTTTCTGCTAATAGCAACAAAAACCAAAAATGGACAGCCAATCAGAGATCATGTGCAGGTATACCAGTGGGCTATGTCAACTGCTTCATTATTAGAAGGCCGTTAGCCTTCTCCCAAGAGAGAACAGAGCGGTGACAAGGAGATGGGAGGAAGGAACAGGGATTTTATTTGGGTATGAGTTTCAATGGGGGCATTGCAACAAAAAAACACAATACAAAGGAAACAGGATGGAAAAAGTAAACGTTGGGTCTTGGAAAGGCTATGATGTAGTGCTGGTTTGGACAACAGGACCTGGGTGTGAGTTCTGGGAGAACAGGACCGAGTTTTATAAGACCAAAAATAAGTCACCTGACCGCAGCCCAAGATGTCCATATCTCCCACCTCCCATCTAAGAACAGGCACCTTTCACCTTTCAAATCTTTCATCTCTAAAAGTTTCCAAACACCTTCCTTAGACCGGTCTTCATTTTGCGGGATCATGTTGCTGGATGCTGTGCCAGCAGTGGCAGGATAATTTGCCTGAGCCTTTGAGAGTTTAGCCGTTGTTCCTCACACCTCAGAGCTCGATGGCACAGATGCTCGAAATATAGCAGGAGCGACGGTCTCTGGCCAAGACACAGTCTGCTAAACTGTCAAGAGGAAGCCGCTTCCCCCACACGCCCCCAGAAGCACTTCAAAAGCGACTTACTTCCCAGCAGCTTCAGTGTCATCGCAGGGCTTTTTAAAGATATTGCAATGATCACGTGGTTTTAAAAGTTCCATAGGAGAATACCGTAAACTATCTAATAGCACAACCTGTTTCCCCAACACGCACATATGAAAACATTAACTTTGATTTTATGTTTGGTACGTTCAACAATGTTTTTATGAAGCACCTACTTTGATTTTCAGCATTTATGCATGCTTTCCTAATTTAATTTCTACAAAGCCTCAAATCTGATACGTCTTCAATTTGTTTGACATGCAGGATTGTCAAACATGAAATCTTCCGGTTTGTAGTTATTTTGTGCATAATTACCTCAATACAAATACTGACAAATTATATTAAGTGTTTGAATACTTTGGTAAACAGTCAAACCTAATTTCAGACAGACCTGCCCAATGCAAATAAAAATTCAGTTCCTTAGAGTGATGTCGTCCACAAACAAGTTACAGAACTACATTATTTGTGGAACAAAAAGAAATTCATGACGATTTCTGGAAAACACTAGCTGTTTAACCAAGGAAGGGTAAAGAAGCAACCTGGGGGCCATGAGACAAACAGGTACTTAAATGCAAAGATTAACGAGGGACAACGAGCAACAGGTGGAATTTATTAAGGAGGAGACAGGAGGGTTAGGCGGACTAGGAGATAGAGTCAGTTATTTACTGACCTTATTCTTACTTTACCTCCAGCTCCTTGTAGCATATCTTGTTTGTATTTATATTAAGTTGCATTTTTCTTTGGGGGGGGGGCAGGTTGAGTTGTATGTTTTGAGTAATTGCTTCCATCTGAACAGTTTTTGTACTTGGAGATTAAATTATTCTGATTTCAGTTCACTATAAGGGGTCAGTTCTTTTGTCAATTGAGTGTTAAAAACAGGTAAACACAGGCATCAGATATTTTTCAATGTACTATCCAGAGTAGAATGGTAGTCCGAGTACTATATGTGTGAAGGGCTTATGGCAGAACCCGGGGACAGCAAAGCATCATGGCCTGTGCTGGGTGTATCCTACAGACAATCCCAAATGGCATTAATAATGACACTTTGGATGGAGCCCTGCTCTGCCTCACAGACGCAACCTCATAATCGTGCAAGAAACTCAAAATGAAGCTGATGAGAAAGTTAGTTTCCCTCATAACTTTGAGCTGGCAACAGTTCTTAAACTTCTTTGTGAGCAGGCATCTGTATGAAAGACTAAGAGCTTAACTAAGTAGCTAACATAGTTAAATGGTCATACATTAGGTATGTTACATAGACACACCCTCCCGGGAACTATTTTCCATTGACAGAAGCTTGGCTTTGAGACTTCCTGAGAATGGACATAGGGAATGACAGCAATCCTGACTTCAACAAATCCAGTGTCTACTGGTCACGACTTGAGGGACAAAGGACTCAAGGGCAGGTGTTGTGACAAAACAAAAGGGGTTTATTGAACTAAATGAGCAAAGTCTGGAAACAAACAGGATCATGAGGGATCCAAAATGGGAGGACTGGAAACAGGGAAGGACACAAGCAATAGGACGTTTTTACATTAATGACCGGACTGGGGAACACAGGACAGGGAAGCACGTATAGGTGGGACGAACAAGGGAACTAACGAGAGGCAGCTGGGATTGAGGCAGGGAGGGTTAGTAATGAGACAAGAGTGGTAAACGAGTAACAGGCGAGGCTTGTTAGGGCCATGACAGGGTGGAGAAGGGCAGCGATAAGACATTACTGCATGTAACCAAGAGGACACCTTCTTCTAAAAAGCCTATGTTCAGTTACAAAGCATTAAGCCGGCCAAGACAAGAGTCTCAATTAGAAGATACATTTCTTCCATTATGGCTGACAGATGATAAAATGTTCAGCTGTCAGCTAATGCCCATAAAATAGTGAAAGCGCCGCATGTGAAATCTGGCTTGTTTAACACCCAAAATGGGCCGGACCTTAAGGGTTTCTTTGCATTTTCCCGCTTCTTTGCTAATTTTCTGATCCAAGATGGGGCGAAAGGGACTCTCAATATGAATAGAAGAAAAATGTGTAATTATCAGCTTAGGCTGGCAGCTAGCAGTGAATTTCCAGTAAGAGAAAAAAAAGTTCTTTAATTAGGAAGCACTCTGCATGGAATTATGATCCGGCATTGTTGAGGCGTGCTGGGTATTTGGATCCACGCGTAAACGTGCCAATTAAGATGGGAGTCGGATTCATGCGGAAGCTTTGCCAATTAAGACGGAATTGCACTCAGCAGCGGGTCCTTATTCCACGGAATAACAAAGCTAGGGTTAGGAGGGTCTGTCTGAGGGCACTGTGAGGTTCTGAAGGGTGATTCTCCAGGGAAAGATATGTATGGCGGCACATTTATCAGGAGGATCCAGGACAGGGACACGAAACAAAACCATAGAACTAAAGTATTTAATTTCAGTGTAGAAACGTTTGTAGTCATGTGGCGCCTGGTTGAAGAATTTTCAGAATATCCACTTCTGAATTGTTTGGCTTCCTGAGAGAAAAATAGAAAAATAAAGGCTGGGACATAATAAGCCTTCGTATTTCGGGGGGCGAGTCCTGGCGGCTACAGTTGATTAACTGTTTTCCCTGATTTCTGACATAAGCTGTATCGCCTTGTATGAAACGATTATCAGTATCTAATAGGAATCTCTAATAGGAACCTCTTGTAAATGGCAGATGATGCTTCTGTATATGAAGAGATCCAGGCAGTTACTTTGGTCTGAAACCAGAGGGACCGGATGTTTAGTGGGTCTCTCATTCGTTTTCATTATCATATCACTGCCCTTAAGACATGCTGCTTTTCCACTTTTCTCAGCTCTCCTTGGGATTGTGGTTCCCTGAGTTACACCCTGTCATGTGACATGTGCTTTGTGTTGTACAGCCCTGCCTTCAGCGCACGCCTACCCTGCTCAACACAGGGGTCCTGTCACCAAACATGTTGTGATTGACATATTTACCATTCGCCATCTACAGTTTCAATTGGTCCAATTGTGTCATAGAAACAGGACTCTGCAAAGTTTTTCTCTATCAAAGCATCACCATCTGTTTATCTGCATCTGTCTGTTAACATCTGGTCATAATCTATTATTAAGTGTTTATTTTACACTTAAATACTGCAGCAATTTCTATCTCAGTAAAACCGTGTCTCTGCTAAGGGCTGCATCTCACTCTACACACTCAACTAGCATTTTTTTTTGCCTTTATTTTTGACATTCTTTGCTTAAGACAGTGGTTTTTTTTACACCATTTATCAAAGCAACTGAGCTTAACCAGTCCTGCCCAGGTTAATGCTCAGGTTCCTTAACTACTGCTCCCCCTTCAAGAATCTTAAAGAAGCAGCAGCAGTAGTTGAGATTGAGACGCTTCGCGTCATGAGATGAAGCCCTGGGGAACAGCACTGCGAAGTGACTTAGGCAGGCAGATCGGGGATTTTACAGGGCATGACAGATGGCTTCCTCTGTACTGGCAGCCATACTGTTACGGCCAGTTTGTAGCTCTTCAGTGCTTATTGGGTCACACCTATCCACCCTCCACATTCCTTCCTTCCTTCCCCGGGTCATGTGACTCTGTTTATCGTCCCGCTATTAAATTATACGCCGGTTCTTGGCAGAGACTATTTACCTCTGAATATCTGACCTAATAATACAGAAAAGAATAACTCCAGTCTAGCTATTTAAGTGGGAAAACACAACAGAAAATACCTTGCTAGGACTCGTTAGTTGCTTTGCTGTTCGCTGTGCTGTTTGTGCCTCCGCGGGTACTGTTCCCCTTCCACCTGTGAATCGCATCGCTGACAATGAAATGCCACGCAGATCAGGGGAAGGAACTATGTTTTTCCCAGTATTCCTTAAATGCAGGAAATGTAGTTTCTTTATATGTATATGGTGTATGAAGTACATGTGACAGCGAGGGCAGGATTGGGTTTGTGCGTAGAGCATACAGGCTGGATGTGATGATGAGGAGAATGGAGGAGGTGTGGAATGGGCGACGGATTCAGATTCTCCGTCGTTCCTCTCTCCCTCTCTCTCACGTACACACACCAACGCGCACACTCCTCCCTGCCTCACTGTCGCAGTGGCCTTCCGCTTACCGGGGCCTGGCAACACTGCTGGCACGGAATGCCCTGGGAAATGCGTTGCGCGGCACAGCGGAGTTAGCGGTTGAAAGCGCACTGCGACGTCGCGACTCTCGGGAGTGACGCCGCGCTGAAGCCACACGACGCGGGCATGACTAATGGCCAGACGGGGTGCCGCGAATGTGCAGGTGATGAGCTTCGTGACTAATGCAGACCTCCAATGCTGGCGATGGCGCTGAAGTGCGGCAGGGACTGTTAGCAGCACAGGGGGAAAGTCAGCCTGTAAACATGCGTCCGTCTCTCCATCGTCACACATCTATCCTCATTATTTACTTATGACATTGAACGGTTGCCGGCACAAGGGCGCACTGGGCAGTAGAGTAACCACTCACTCCTGTGGCTGTCGGTGTGTTCAGGTTTCTGCTGAGTACTGCAGTTTTGTCCCACAGTCCTGAAACGTGTAGTGAGGTGAGCTCATGTTTCTAAAGGCCCCATCGTGCGTCTGAATGCGCGCCCTACAATAGACTGGCATACCTTTCTGGAATGATTCCTGCTGAGATTCCAGGCACTGCCTCCAGCTTTGAGCTAAAACCCAGAATTTCCACACACCGGAGAGCAAAAGTCTCTCGAAAGTCTCCGCCACTTCGTCAGCCGCACATTTGCATAAAAGTTTTAACACATCTTTATTTGTTATTGGCTAAATATAGAGCAGCTATTTACAGGATTCCACGGAGCAATATGCAAATAAAATCTCTTTAAAAAGTCTTAATATTTTTTGAATTTTGCTGACACGACTTTCAACATGTCGCGTGTCAGGGGAAAAGAGAGGTTTGAGTCGACAGTTGATCCTGGAAGGTTCATAAATCAGAAAAAAATGTGGAATAAGGCTTCAAATTAAATGATACATGCAAAAATACTCTATTAAATAAATTCTCCGCTGTTTCCGTCTTTAGAAATGGATCAACACTGATAAATCATATTCCAGTCTCGTTCTGTCTCGATAAACACAATTTTCACAGATGTCGTGCTAAGCCTTTCCCATGTATTTAGAATGTCAAAATGAGATGTGAAAAAAAGAGAAAAACTGAGCATAAACGTGTCAATCACAATACAAATCCTCTGAAAGGTTATAAAGTGTTAGCCTGGCCTCTGTGGAGGTGATACAATGCTGTTCTGGGAGACACTCAGTAGGCTGACTTTGCTGAACGTCTTGTTTTGTTCAACAACAATGCCACTCTTTGCTGCCGGGCAGCCAGAGTTCTCTCTGAAATAGATTATTGTGATGTTCCAAAATGTGGTCAAAATACATATTGAGTTTCTCAATCTCCTGCATTTCTACTGGATGGGCTTTGGTATCAAGTAATGCAGTATATTATTGGGTTAATGAAATGAGAGAATGAAAATGTGAGAAGTCTTTAAAGCAGAGCTTTAGCTCAGAGAACCAAGTGTAACGTTCGGAAACTGATTATCCGGAGATAACATCACTGTTAGCACAAAGGCACACAGGCTCCTGTGAGGTATGATATACTGACCCGTACGTACTGTTACTGTTTTTTCACTTGAATCGCAGCTTTTAAACATATTGCTACTATTCAACTAGCTGAGGAAATAGCGGAGTTCAATGCCAAAATTATCATCATAAAATGGTAGATGTTCATTTCCCACTATTTTTAAATTTGCTTTTATCCATGAAATTTCCATACATAATGCACAGCATATCAATACTCCTGCTGAGGGGTGGGCTGGCGCCCCCTCTAGTGCATCCCCTGCGTTGCGCGCTCTGCTTCACGAGATGCTCCAGGCTCAGTGAGATTGTATGTATTGTATAACTCAGTGATTCCTCGGGGACCTGCCGAGACTCCGCATTTTTCCTCCCTTCCAGCTCCCAGAACTGTGTATGGCAGGGAGCTGGGAGGGAGCAAAAACATGAACCGCCTGGCAGGGAGTTGGGAGGGAGCAAAAACATGAACTGTCTGGCAGGGAGCTGGGAGGGAGCAAAAATATGAACTGCCTGGCAGGGAGCTGGGAGGGAGCAAAAATATGAACTGTCTGGCAGGGAGCTGTGAGGGAGCAAAAATGAGCCGCCTGGCAGGGAGCTCAGAGAGTGAAAATGTGGATTGTCTGGGGGTGCCTGAGGACTGGGTTGGGAAATATTGATATAAATGGTTATGGAAGATAGATGCAAACAAACATAACACTCCGTGGATTCCTTATTGGATACACCTGCTCATTAACACAGGCATCCTGCTCCTCTCCCTTAACTGTAAATACATATAGCATGCGGACAGGGTCAGAGGGTGGGTTACCGTGGTTACAATGCGTTACCCACATTGTCATAAAAGTGGACTGATAGTGGGTGTCAGTTCTGGTACATCCAGCCTCTCAGACACAGCTGCCCTCCTGGGATTTTCACATACCAAGAATGATGCGATTAACAAAAAACATCCAATCAGTTGCAGTTCTGGTGCCAAAAACACCTTGTTAATGAGAAGGGGTCGCAGGATAATGGCCAAACTCATTACAGCTAACAGGAAGGACACAAGCGAAAAAAAATAACAGTGGTGTGCAGGAAGGCATATCCAGATACACAACTTGTGAACTTGAAACGGTTGTGCAGACAAAAGGGTATCTAAGTACCACATAGGGGGACCTAAAAAAGTATCTACTGAATGTGTATGGTGTTACTGTAAAACAGTATCTCTGATGGAAAAGATCATTGCTGAATGCAAAAGGGCTGAATCTGTTATCTAACAGAATTGGCAAGAAAACCAGCAGCAACTGTTAGGAGATTTCAGCGCCTCTGGAATCGTAATACCATCGCAAACCTTTTCTGATGACTTTGGCTGTGTCCTTAACCCCCCCAGACAGAATGCTGAGACCCCCCCCCACTGTGTGCAGCATAGCAGGTGAGTGGGTAGCATTACATACCACATACCTTGAGTTTTGTGGGTTTGAATCCCCACCTCAAGGCTTCCATTGTGTGACATGTCCCTTCCTGCCGTGCAAAACCACGTGGTTAACAGAACGCTGCTAGAAAATGCCAGTGATGTGTGAGCATGCGCTCTGCCATGCATCCCCTCTGTATAAACATAAGCAACCAAATCAATTTTGCAAACAGACAAAACCTTTAGCAATGCTTATTTATTACTGATATTGTCAGTGACACTTTGATCCTACTAATAAATGAAAACTTTGCCCCTATCGCTTCTAATAAATAGCATTCCATGAGCTCTTCATGGATAAACAATGACAGTTTGAAATTTATTCAAAATTCACCTATAATACTAATAAAAATGATAATAATAATAAGTTTTCCAAACAAGGTGAATGATTTTGTGAATACCCAGGGAAAAGGTATTTACATTACCTTTGGTAACCCTAAGCATGTCGCTCGCTGATTACGAGTTCAAGACCAATCAATATACAACCCAGAGTCCTGGTTTACATGATTAGGGTTATAAATACGCTGCTGTTATGAAACGTATACTTGGGAAAAACTGAGACACTCAGCTGAATACACAGGAAAGATGGAGCACTCGCAGCTGGGGGTATTCTCCAGCTTACGGTGAAAAATCCGCGTTACGAACCTGGCGAATAAGTGGCTTTGAAGGAGCAGAAATCGCACTTCCTAGGTTTCCCTCACCTCTCCTGGATGATGTATACTGGGCAAACATGCTGCCCTCCCGGCGTGTCATAGGTTCATGTACCGCTAGTCAGTATTGAGTAGCTGCTATGTATTATTACTCAATCTTTATGGACTGGTCATAACTACACCTTGCAAGGTTCTCAACGGTCGAGCCCAAGGTTTGCACCTGCGTCCCACCTCAGACCTGACATCATCACCTCTCGGGTCCAACGCGGCTCTGCATCATATGTTGCCTTTCATGGGGCAGGAGGTCTCATCCTGGGCTCCCCTGCCATTCCTGGCTCTGTCGGCTGCCACACAAGTAACTGGCAGTTACAGGGGGTTAGTTAGGGGGAATTAAAAAAAAAAAAAAACAGGAAATTGGATTTGCCACCAGAAAGGTAGTGAGGCAGATATGACTCCTTTCCTCCACACTACTTATCCAGAAAGGGAAAGTGGAGGACGAGGAAATGGGTCATGCAGCCCTTCGTCACATTACTCATTTATATCAGAGTCTTTGAGGTTCAGACCACCGAACCGAAACTAGCAAGCTGGGAGTGGAGGAGAAGCTTTGGAACTGGACTGCCATTGGGACAAAGTGCCGGGAGGGGCAGACCCCCCTCCCAAGCTATAGACGTCTGCTTTCGTATCATCGGCTGGGCTGCCTCAGTCAGCTGGAGACGTGCTGGGTGGGAGGCGGGTGTTTGTCCTTTAAGGACCCAGCAAAATCAGGTGCAGTTTCAGTTGGCCGCCGGCTCGATCCGTTTTCAGCACAAATGTAAAGAACTCACTCACAGCTGGTTTCTGGGTTATTTTAGGGCCTTTGAGCCAAATTGGAAACATGTAACTAAAAAGCAGTAGGTAGGTGATGGGATTAGAGGATGGAGGAGTGGGGAAAGCTTTGCAGAACTGGAATGATCAAGACCCAGAGGAGGAATCGGAGTTTCCGCATTCGTGGGTGGAGTTTCTTCGTGGTTCTTGAACAATAATCAGTGACGATGGAACTTTATAAATATAGAATGTCACGGAAGACCTGCACTTCCCAGTGGGGGAAACGAGCGACGTCTGGGCCTGGAAGGAACTGGGTCGCTAGCTTGCTATTGCCACAGTGATGAAACATGACACTGGAGTCTGAGTGAGGTGGTCCTTGACATTTTTGTCACGCCATGATAAATACAGTAACATGCACAAAAAAATGTCTGCAGGCATCGAGCAAATAGACTCCTTGTCAAGAGCAAGCTGCAATTTAGACACGGCAATAATCACAAGTCCATAATTAGCACAATTCTATGTAATTTTGTTCTTTTTTTTTACTTCAGCTCAGTATCTATCAATATTTAAAAATTCTAATAGGCACGAATAAACAGAGAATCAACAGTGATTGAAGAAAATTCCTTCCCTATGAGGGAATTAATTTAGGCAATTTTGGAACGTCTAGCTAAATGTCTTCTTGAAAGTATTTTGTGCATTTAAATATCGATTTTAAGTTCCATGTTAATCTCCACTGTGCAAAACTTAATTAAGATAAAATTACTTTGAAATTATCTGGATATTAAAAGCTGGAAAATATAAAACAACAGTATCATTATGATTTCATTAGTGCCATTAGATCACATTTCATGTTCATACATTTCAGTGTCTTATTTCTCTGTAGCTGTTTAAATATGTCCATCGGATTTGCAAAACAAATATTTATTTTTTAAAAGTCCTGTCAATCATTCACCTCTACTCCATAGGCCTTCCTGTAACAAGCTAAGATAGAAATTCATCTTTACTATGTTAACTGCACATACACCACTGTTAATATGTTATATTTTCTTTGCACATTATTCTGTTTGTGTATTGTCTTTGAACTTTGTTTTTTGCCCTATATGCATCTCTGTTCAATTTATGTAACTCGCTCCTGTATGTAAATAAGATATATTTCATCTCTGGGGGGAATTTATCTGAATCTTTTTGGTTCATGTGTAAAACTATTAGTCCAGTTTAAGCATATTATAGTTACTGCCAGACTCTAGCCTCTTGTACTAGGGAGTGCAAGTTGAGGAATACCAGTCTGTCATTTATCCAGATATTATACACACACACACAAACACACACACACAGACACACACAACCAGTCGAACGTTTTTGTACGCCACAAGTTCTTGCCATTGTTCCATTTATTTCATGCATTTTTTTATTCCTATTATGCATTGGTAAGTGCAGTGAACAATGAAAATGTAAGTGAAATGAAACAAGTTTCCTTTATAACATGGAAAGGGTATGTAACAGTGCATGTCTGACATCCTATTAACTGGCTGTGTGGTGATGGGCAGAGTCAAATTCTAGGCTGTCCTTTAATTTTAAATGCACTAGTTACCTGTTTCATCCCATGTCTATGTGCACATTTAATATAATTTGTTTATATGTTTTCCTGGCACAGGAAACACTGTGAGGTGCTAGCAGTGAAGCTAGCGCCACCTTGAGGCTAATCCCGTAGCGGACCAGTCCCAATCCGACAATCAGTCATTCAAATTTAACTGAATATAGCATATTTTCATAGGCTAGTTGTTGAAATTCTCTTTACGTTACAACTTTCAGAAAAAAGCCCATTTGCCAGCGTACCCTCAGGTCTTTGTGTAATGACATGGCGTGTTCTTCAGCAATAAAACAAAAGCAAGCATCAGCACTCTGATTTTAGCTGTAGGTGCCCGTTTGTGCTTTCAGAGCAAACCTGTGCCAGAAAATAACTAGCATTTACTGAAAGTGCTGCAATGAGTATCTGTGCATTTTACCTAAAGCTTGACTGCCTGTGACAGGAAAACAATCTGGATATCTTAAGTACAAGAGTAGGGGTGTCGTTAAAGTGGGGGGGGGGGGCGAGTAAGATAGTTGTATGGGCCCCTGAGTGACAGGGGCCCTAAAGATTTTGGAACATAAGTGGATTGGTTTGGGCTGGAGCCCCAATTTGATATGATTTTATAGTGTCCAGAAGCTCTTGTGGCGAAAGGAAGGAACACCGAATAAGGATAGTGCACCTTCTTATGCATCTGTTGTGTGTGTGTGTGTGTCCGTCACGTGGACTTGCTGGTGAGCGAGGGGTGTAGGGTTAGGGAGAGGGCTAGGTGTGGGCTTAGCCTGAGGGGCTAACAGCACTTTAGCTATAAATTCCTCCCAACCTCTTGATTTGGACCGGTTCCTGGCCAGAGGCAGAAGCGCAGGATAGACGGCTGCTCCGTGGAGGTCTGCCCGCATGACTGCAAGTGTTCCAAGCACAGGGCTCCATGACGACCCCGGACCGCAAACATGGCTCGCTGCGTCAGTCTTTAACAGTCAGGGAAAGGGCTTTGCCCCTATGTCTTTACAGAATCTCCCCGCTGGACACATGCCAGATCAAATCACTCACTGGTACTCCAGTAACGTCAGGGCAAGTAAACTGGCTACTGAAGTTCACTGGAAGGTCTGAAATAGTATTAGAGCAGTGCTCCTGTCTCAGACAGTTTCCTCTTTATCTCCAGTGTGGGATCATTTTCTCCCAGCCGCTTCAAACGCTCCGTCTCTATAGATATTTAGTATTGCAATAAAGACAGACAATTTAATTAAATGTGTAGTCTAACTGTACAACAGTGCGGTTAAACTGTTATGATGGGAATGTCTGTGAACATGCCTGAAAATAACTATAAACCTGTATGTGTGTGTGTGTGTGTTGGGGGGGGGGGGGGTCATGCATATATTACATTATGGGGACCAAATGTTCCCACAATATGATAAAAACCTGTACTTCTTTACCTTGTGGGGACATTTCGTCGGTCCTCACAAGTATAACCCCAGTTTTATTAAAAAAATCTGTGAATGCAATCAAAAAACGAGAAATCCCAAATGTCTCAAAGTCTCGTGTTTTTGTTTGGTTACTTATGCTTAAGGTTAGGGCTGGGTGGGGGTTAAGGTTGGCATTCTTGGGACTAGGGCTATGATGCCCATAGAAATGAATGGGCAGTCCGCATAAAGTCATGAATACTAATTTGTGTGTGTGAGTGTGTGTGTGTGTCTGTGTTTGGTGACCTTAGAAAGCACTCACCGCACCAAATTCTGTTGTATTACCGCATGATTTCATATTGCATTGAAATTGATTTAATTTTCCATCAAATAACAGCAAATACCTGACATATATATTTGCCTTTGGAATATGTAAATGCCTAAAGTGGTTTGCAGAGCACGGCCCTGTCTGCTACACTACATCCACCTCGCTGCTGCTGTCTGAGGGGCTGAGGGAGACACGCCAAGTACCAGAGAGGCGTCTTAACGCCTCTTTCGTGATACAGCGCCCTGGCTTTCGAGCGTGGGGGTCGGCGGGGGGGTCTGCAGCTCAAGGCGCCGCCTTTACTTAAGTGGCAAAAAGAGATTAAATTAAAGCATCAGCCAAGCAGCAGAATAATAACAATTATCTAAATTGCACAGCAAAAACAATTAGGCAGAATGGTAATTTTCTCTGCTCTGGCGAAGGGGCTACCTTTCAGTCGTGCAACAATGCGCATCTTTCTCGGTCTCTTTACGCATTTCTGCAAAACATGCGATAAAACACCTACTTCAGACGTCTTTTATAGCAGGAAGCTGACATGATGTCAGTTTCTGCGGGCGATGCAAACCTCGTCTTGGCTGTCCCGTCGCAGGTGGCCAGCGGCTGCCTTGCAGGAGGGGGCGATAATTTGCAGGGGGAATTGCGAAACTGGCTAAAAATACAGTGTTTTTTCTTCATTCCCCGAAAGTCATCCCTCCCTGGGGGATAGAAAGCAAGACAGAGGGGGAGGCACAAAATGTAGATTTGGATTTAGTGGAGGTGTTGACGATGGTAACGATGGTAACGATGATGATGATGATGGGGAAGATGAAGATCATGATGCTCATCCTCTATGGCAGGGCCAGGCTGGACACATCAGTGAAATTAAAAGGGAGAAAATTAAGTAAATAAAGAGACAGACAGACAGACAGACAGACAGGGTATGGCAGTTGTTCGGGTAACGACAGTTAAAATTCTTAGGGCTTATTTTCATATTTACGCTTCTCTTTTAAAATAAGACAATTAAGACACTTGTGATAGTACAGATTTTTCTGTTTTTTCTGTTTTCAGTTATTAGTAAAAAATCTGATTTTTTTAATTACAAGTGTAGAATGGCTTGTTGGAAAATCTGACGAAGAACGCAGTTTAATTAGTAGCAAACTGGCACTATCACACCCCCCCCCCCCCTCCAAAAAAAAGGGAAAAAAACTACAGCTATTTTTAAACTGACTGTCTTCCTGTCATCAGCAGCCTGATTAACCCAAGGAGCACTTAAATGATTTTGTATTTTAACCAACCCCTGACCTTTCAGTTGAGAACATGACATCACACAGAATAATGAAAGGGTTCACAGCAGGTCGAGGGCAGCTTCTGCTCCTTTCTGCGTTTTGTCAGATGAAACCTGCTTCTCCTCAGAGCTAATTGAGGTGTGTCTAGCCCGCTGTCATATCAAATAGCCGCACAGTTTTCAATAACTCTGCCGTTTCACAGGAACGCCTGCATGGATGTGTGACACTGGGCAAACCTAGTGGTAGGGAGCAGGACTGCAGTCTTCCTTTCAAAGAACGTATTTCCAGAATCTTTTGTACCATCCTTCGGGTCAACAGGATCTTCCAGTGTTCGTGCTACCGAGCGGCGCTGCTGGTCGATGTGACAGCAAGGTGGAAACAGATGTGTGGGCTTTTCGAGAAACGTGGGGAAGCGTCAGGTCACTGGCATCAGCGAACGCGAGAAGAACGGGGGAACAATGGAACAAAAACATCTGATGAACGTCTGACCGAATGGTCCCACGGCTCCCAAGAAAAATCTCTCTGCACGGCCGAGTGATTCATCAGTCCCAACACGACCGTTTTGCTCAGCTTAAAAGTTAACAAAGGTAAAAGAAAACAAAAAAAAAACTTTTAAAAATATTGTTTTTTTCCCCTTGAACTCCCCCTTGTACAGATCATACTTATTCTTACTCACTATGTGCCTTTGCCATATCTCTTGTGTGGGGTAGGGATCACAAATAACACAAACCATGCCTCATGAAATGCTTTTATAATGTGTTGTGCTGGCCCCTCATTGCGCTGGGTCACGCGGTTAACATAAGGAAGCAAAACAACACCGTCAGCCTCTTCAGGTTTCCCAAGGACGGAATTTATTCCTCAGTGCTTCTGTGATTTTGACTTTCAAGAACAAGAGAATGGAAAATTCCCCCCCCCCCCAGTGAACTACCCGAACTTCAATTTATTTCTTATTTCACCTTCTGTTTTCTCTTGGGACTCTATGTCTTCTAAATGATTTTTAAATACTTTACTGTCTGGCCATCCGTACAGAATTAACTCCGACTTCACAAGCACTGGTGCAGTTATTACAACACTGGCCGGTATTTCCTCCCTTATTGAGTCATGCTTTGTTCCAGTTGTGGAATGGTATGCTTAATTAAAGCTGTAACACAGACCCATCAATAAATTTCATACTGCATCATTCACTGATCCTTTCAGGCGTCGGCGATGTTCCCTGCGTCTCTGCAGTAGAATCACACACATGTATTACACTTCTGGAATAGTGTAAAAACGATACACTGCAATTTCATGCACAAAGCACACAAAACAGCACAGGGAACACAAAGCTCTCCAATGTTCTAAACCTGCCTGAGTGACAACAGGTGACACCATAAAATGATTAATGCAATAATACTTCAGAAAGTTGCTCGTGAGCCTTAAGAGCCAAAGAAGTGTTTTTGACAAACTGGAGCACAATGAGGATGCCTGGTCTTGGTCAACTGTGTGCTCACTCTGATTAAATAGTTTTAGTTGATATGATTGGGTCGTCCATGGGTCACTTTTAACACCCTGCACAGCACCTTGGTGCTTACCACTGTGATGCTTCTAGTGCTGCAGGTTGGACTCCTGGCTGCATGGCATGTGGGGTTTGTGTTCTCAGCAGGTTTGTGCAGGTTTTCCCGCCTTGTGTGTTATCAGCATCTGTGAACCGCTTGTACTGTGCACTAGTGCCTGTCCTGTGCCTCATTGGGCTGAGTTCTCACTGTAACCCTACATTTAATAATGGCAGACTGAGAGATGGATGGAAATAGTCAGGGGAAATGTAAGGAAGTGAACAGCATGACCATGCCATTACCAGCAATCCCTTCTGTTAGAGTAAAAAGGTCTTGGATCCAACAATGGCACTGCTGGATAGCTGAATGGTCCTGATAGTTGAATGTTACTCTCATTTATAACAGATTCCTTCCACTTACTCTACTCTAATTCTTTAATGCTCACATATTATTGATTATTTTGCTGTTACTTTAAGTCAGAAACTAAATACAACACACGTGAGGTGTACAATGGTGGAACAGGCAGATTACTAAGGCGAGCAGCTCCCTAAACATGCCCAGGAACTGACAAATGTATCGCATGGTCCTTTTCTTTATTATTTTTAGTTACTTAAGTATATATTTTTTTAATTAATGGTGTTATTACTTTTAGTTATGAATTTTTAAATTTTAAATTGTTAATTTTGAAATGTGCTGGTTACTACTTAATAGTTCATAGTCTCCAACATCTGTTCCCACTAATGTGTCGTCCTTTGCCTTAGTGCACTATGACCTACTGTACACCTCCGCTGAAAATCAGCCCATGTCATCCTGTTAGATGGACCGTTCTGGCCAAAATTCTACAGCACTTCTCCCTGCAGTCAGCTAGTTTTGATGGCAATGACTATGTATCCAGCACCCCCAGTGTAGGTTTGGCCATTCAGGCAAAAAAAATGCAACATCAATTGGCATATAATACTGATACTTTACTAATACCTGTGGGGAAACTGGGTAATTCTCACATATCCAATCTTGCTCTCTGTAAGACACATAAACATGCAGTATAAACTGGGGAGAGAAAGTTTTGAGGTTAGTATGCATGATCAGCCAATATCTAACACTCCTAGAGGTAGGTCTAAGTAACTACAGGAGGCGAGACCAACGAATGAGATGTCTTGGTCCCGCCTCCTCTAGTTGCTTGGACCTCCTCTACAATCGGATTGGTTAACTCTGGAGTCCCAACCTAGAGACATACCCCACCCCCATAGGGCATTGAGAAAAGGACTCTTGCCCTACACCAACATTGAGTGAGACGCTGAAGACTTCTGGGCCCTAAAAGAGAGACCATGGAGCTTTTTTCAGAGGGAAGTCAGAATCAGTCTGCAGAGGAGGGGGCTTCCTCCGCTGTGGCTATTTACTACGAAATGAAGCGAAATCACCTCTGGTCTTGCATGTTCTTCTTCAGTGAACAGAGTAGCTAAGTTCAGGTGGCAGACTGAGCAGTTTCAGGGCAGCAGATGGAGAGTCTGGCCATTCGCGCCCATCGCTAAGTGCCTCCTATCTCTGCCATTTCATCTGCTTCCCCCATGTCCATAAACGTGCCTTCCAGTTGTCTTCTCGTGCTGAACACCCGCAGAGACGGATCAAGCCTGTCAGCCGTTATCTTGCTGAAGTTTTTTTTTTTCCCCCTTATCTAACCGAGACGAGGTGCTGCTTTTAATCTTGATGTATTTTGCAAACTTTGGGATTAGCCATGCTGCCTGCACACCCCTTCCGGGTTTACTGATCCCGAAGGCCACCTCGTTTTATAAGTGGGGAATTGGATGATGTTGCCGCATTGTGTTGGCATTCAGTTGGGGCAGCATGTTCATAGTCGAAGCAGTTCTTGAAAATGCTGACTGCACTCCAATTAAAATCAGAGCAGTACCCAGATGTGAATTGCTTCTCAGACGCAAGTTTCTGCTTAACTATATCCGTGCATTTTAAAGAAATTCACTGTGGGGGGAGGGGAGGTGCTTCTTCTCAGTGTAAAACTGGTGGTTTGAGACAAAGACATGGTCATTGAAGTATCTCTCAGATTACAGCACTCTGTTGGTAGACAGATATTCTCTTCTGGATAAACTGAGTGTTAGTGTGACAGTCATTCACCACTAGTACTCTGCTGTTAATTTGGTAACTTCAGTGTTAGTTTTATTTACATACTATTTACATATTTTGAGACACTGAATACAGTTCAGAATTACATTCAAAACCAGTCTGAACACATATTTACATAAATATTTGACTTTGCAACACTGATTGGCTGTCAAATCCAAATGTCAGTTTTATTCCCTCTCAGTGGCTGACCCTCATTGAAGTATACCTTGCTTCAGCATTAGCTCTACAAAGAATGATCTCATATTTTTGTTGACATAATCCAAACAGTGAATTGTCAGATAATCTAATAATGTCAGCTTTGTCTACATAGGGAATTTTGCTGGGTTTTCTTTTTAAATCTTTACATTGAAATCTTTATGTTTAAATCTGATTTTATGTGTTTTATAATAACACTTTGATTTGTGCCAATGGTGCTGGTAGGTGATCGACTGAGTTTAGAAGCCAGGGTTAGTTCAGTAAAAAACACAAATCAGGTTGTTGCCGCACGTTTTGATGATTTTGGGATGGAATGTGGTTCCAACTCTGTCTACATGGACTTTGTGTGTTGAGATCTTCCCCGGGTTTCTCCCACTCTGAGGTCTTCAGGTGAGCCAGTTGGCTTGTTTCTATCTGTTAAACAAGAGGTCCATCGCAGGACACAGATTCTTCGTAGCCATACTGTATTGAGAGGTGATTGAAATTGAATGGCTGTCCTTCAACTTTGGAAAGAGGCGCACTCTCTTCAGCGGGGAGCTCTGTGGTCTCACTTATGGTCGGCTTGATTCCAGCCCCTGGGTCAGAGTGTATAATTTTCACGCTCTTCTCTTGTTCAAGCGGGTTTCCTCTGGGTTCCCTGCATTCCTCCCATACTTCAAAAACATGCCGTTATTTGAATTTGGGATTCAAAATCATCCTTGGAGTGTAATTGTGCGCCCTGTGATGGACATGCACTGCTTCCAGGTTTCCACCTACCAGAATGAGCGGCGCATGCCGTCTCTGTGAGGCAATCGGGCTAAACGGCATTGGACCCATTTTTCCAGAAGCACACGGAATCGCACTTATGACACTTATAGCGGATCAAAGTGGCAAATGACATGAAGATTACCTTCCCTGGGCTTTGGGGACAGTCTTTCTGGCCATTACCAATAAAAATGAACTTATTATGTGAAATTTTCCAGAGAATTGTGGAACATCTGCTACACGTGAAACTGCCGCGATTTCCACCAGCTCAACATATTACTCGCGCACTAAGCGCAATAACTCACGTGGCGCCATGACTACATCCTTCATTAATCTTAGGGCCCGAAAAAATCCTTTGCGTCGCATATTCTCTCATTTATGCTTATGAATCAAGCTGGACTTCTTTTTTCCCCTCGGTTTTTTCCTCTTCTTCTTAGCAATGCAGCAAATCTCATTTCAGACCATCTGTCTCCTTTTGAGATCTTTTGGAAAGCTTTCTTGGACCGCAACCTACTAAGCATGTGTGCTGCGAATCGCCGGGAATAATTCTGACGAGCTGTAATGCCTCCGGTTCCTCACGTAGGACGCGGCGTCGGTAACCACTGCCCGCATCAATCATTCTCCGAGGTGGGGAAGCGGGGAAGTTAAAATAAGTGCACTGGGCCATTCCATCCCAGTGCAATTCCTTGCAATAACAGAGGGACATAAATTGTTTGCTGCGGTTGTGCTATCCGTCAGCTAGGCAAGTTTACCGCCATCTTGCCCTTTGAGAGGCTGGTCGCTACACTGCTCCAAAAAGCCCATGTAGCATTTGGCAAGAGGACGGGACTCTCCCGTGGCCCCTCGCAGCCCCACATTTCAGCGACCGTGTGACCTGGCATTTCATTACAAGATAAAATGGACGCCCTGGACCAGGAGGAGGGAATAAGGACGGAGAAACAGGAAAAAGGAAATGAGATGAAGGAGATGGTGTAGTTGGCATCTGGTGGGTCTTGCAGCTCAGAGGCGTGATGCTGGAACACATGCTGCCAGCCGCGGGAAGTAACTACAGAAACAAGCAGGCGGGCACTTCCAGGAAGGGTATCCTTGTAGTTCCTGGCATGATTTTTTTGTAGTTTATTTGTTTATTTATTTATTTATTTTTACACCAAGGATCAGATTAATGGTTTGTTAAATTTACTGATTCAGGAACCATTACAGAGAATAAGCTGATGTAGCAACATTACCTAGGATGGGACACGTCCCATACAGGGTGCTGTCTGGGGCTGGTGTCCGTGCTGAGCATGCTTGGCTATGCAGCCTCATCCTCGAGGAAGCGTGAGACATGCATCCCTGCATCGTTCGGGGATTAAACATCCCTCACCAATCAGCAGCTGGCATCTGGACACATTGCCTATCATTAGGAGATGTTTGAGTAGCGGAATGCCTGCCGGACTTCTCAGGGAGGAAATAAACAGAGGTAATCATGGCTCTAAATAGCCGAAACCTTTAAAGGAGTCGCTCTTAGTTAGCGTGCTATGCTCGCAATAAGCCTTATAGCACTGGTGCAGGATAAAGTACAGCTTAGATACTAAAATAAATTGATATAATTATAACGGCCAGGGAATGTAATGAGTAAGCTAACGCTTTCCTGGAATGAGGCTATATTGTCACTGAAGCAATTGTGTATCTGCTGTAGACTGTAATGTTTTATTAAAGTTTAATGTGATTTTACATGATACCACACATTACAGGCATGGCAATAGACATTTGTCACTTGCTGCTATTGAATGTGTATTTATCCAGCATTATAACATACAGGAATCTGACACATGCAGACGTTCCATCTTTCATGACTGCTTATCTAGTACATCCTCTTTCTGAAGAAAACACAATGTAAGAGGCGGGGGGAGGGGCACTCCGCGTAAAAAGGGAGCCCATCACAGGGCACACACAGCAGCTACTGTATGTTGGGACAGCATAAGGAAAGTGTAGTAGGCAGCAACAAAGCATTTTAGGGTGGAGACATTGTGGAAACCCCACCCAGAGCTGGGAGGGAGAGGGATTCAAACCCACAACCCTGGATGTGTGTCACTACAGTGTTGCTCTTTATCTGAAGCAAAAAAATTTACTTTGCTAATACCAAGTCTGTTCCATAATTCTACCATGCTATCAGAAGAAGAGTAAGCAAGCAATCACATAAACAAACAGGTTAATGAATGGATGGATGTATGGATGGATGGAGATTTAATTCTGCACACTTTGATTATCCCGGGAGCTACTATGGGGTAATTGATTAATTGTGGCTCTTTTAATTAAACGGGATCTATGTGGCTCTTATGTACCTGTTGCAAATGGCTGATACTAATTAGAAATGTAAGTAATTTAGTTCTTGGTCTCTAGAGGTAAGAAAATCAGGTGTGTAAATGCCCCTTGTCAAACAACTTGCCTCTGATTTGTTGAATTAATTTAGAAAGTACCCCAAGCTGACATATTATAAGAAATAAAAATATCCCCCCCCCCATGCAAATTAGATGGCATAACATTTGAAGTGAGGGTACCAAAAGAGTTCAGGCACCCACTTTGTAGGAAAGGAATTCCAGCTGACCTCCAAAGAATGGGGCCTCTTGTATTCAATCTGCTGGCTATTTCATATTCCATTTATTCAGCAAACACTGTTATCCATGAAAGAGAAAGCGGGCTTCGACAGTCCTTGGAGGATTTGAGGCTAAGGGTTCTTCCTCAAGGGCCCAAGGTTAAATCACACTGACGACCCGAGGATTTGGGGCAGTGACTTTCTGATCACAGGCATAGCAATATAGCGCAGAGAGCCACGCATATCACAGACCATGACCTCCCCCCCCCCCCCCCCTCTTCGGTAGGGGGCTTGGAGGATGCAAAAATGTGGGCGATCTGGGGGTTCCTGGAGACTGGCTTGAGAAACACTGGCTTAGGAGAATTGATTGCTGCACTCAGATAATGTGGACCGGACTCTAAAGAAAATAGTTATCTGATGGACGTTCAAGATGCAAAATTTATTTTACCCAACAGTAGCTTAAAGGGTAAACAAAATATGCCAAATAAGGCAACAACCCACAGACGTGATAAAAACCCATAGCTTCAGTCTTCTGAAGATTTGTACAGGTAGGTCATGGTGATTTGGAGAGAAGAAAGGAAGGACATTTAAAGAAATTGAAAACTCACAAACAATTTGCCATTAATTCCACAATCAGTGATTCATTTTACATTTAGCGAGACTCTTGACATTTGAACTCCTTCCGACGGATCTGAGCACTCAGCCCACCACTCAAGTGGAGAGGGTGAATCTTTCCAAAGGCAGGTGAATCCATGCAAGTGTAGCAATATCACTTAAGTCAGAAACTTCGTCATAAGAAGTCCAGAGATTAAACACAAAAAACCAAAACAAAAAATATGATTTTGGAACGTATCCTTTAAAGTCCCCAATTTAGCAAGTCTAAAGAATAATTGTTGGAGACAGATTTGGAGGAAGTGGTCGTGTAATATGTAATTTAATGATAAACTTCATTCTATCTCCCTGAACAATTACAAGCTAAAACTGATGCTTACAGTGCTGGAGTGTAAAATGGGCACTGCCATGATAAAGGGTGTTTCTGAGGGTACATTCAGTGGCTAACCCATCCAGGCAGAAGCTACTCTACTTAAACAACAGGAAATGGGCATTACTCTGAGAGACTGAGTGGAGGAACGGCCTTCCCTGGTGATGATAGCAAGCAGATTTTAACACTGTTACCCTACTCTACACAAATAGAAATCAGAACAGCGACACACAGATAAAAAACATGTATATGAATGATTCTGCAGAAAGCCTAGCTTGCATATTACACACGCATGGATAGGTGAGTGTGGGTGTGAGTTTAAAAGTAAAATAAGTGACATTTCGTTGATCCCCCCCTTTTTCCTGCCCCATCTTGCTCTCCGTAACATACATGTAGGTGAGAGAGAGCTTGGCAGTGAAGGGCAGCCACCTGCAGTGGCCCCCATGGAGCCGGGTTAAGGGCCATGCAAAAGAGCCCACGTTCTTGCAACTATTTCGCTGAAGCCCAGTTCAAACCGGCAACCTGACGTCACCCGCTAAGCCACATGCAGACTAAAGCGTGCTTTGTGGTGGCCCCAGGGCTGCGGGTGGCAGTGATATCACTGGAAGAGACTTTAAACAGCCAACATGGCACCCCGGGAAGCCCAAAGGGGCACATGGTGTGGGCACTCCCACTCGTACAGGTCACAGTGATGGGGGGGTGTTCAAGCTCAGAGAATGCGAGAATGTGGCAAAGCCACAGTAGCAGCCCAGTGGGACCAGTCAGCCAAGTGCACACACAGATAGTCTAATCTTGTTGCAAAAAACTGCAAACTCATAGCCTCGGGGAGCAAAGGCGATACTCAGGGACACAAATATATAAATGAGTAGAACTACTCGGGCAGCCGACATACAAGCACATATCATGCTCCTTAGCTGTTTAATCATTCATTAGTTCCTTATGGCGACCTTGAGACGGCCCTTGGAGCAAGACAGCGCAGTGCATGAGCTTCTCTGTTTTATGGCAAGACCATCTATCACTACAAAGCCATCTCAGCTTCTTTTTCTCAGACTTGAAGATGAATTGCCCCCCCGCCACTTGTCCCCGGTCCCCACAAAACCAGTATTTTTCACAACCTCCCCCACCCCGGCAATACGCAGTTTCTGCATGCTGTGCCTGCCTCACCTGGAAGCAGAAGTACCAGATTCTCGAAGTAGGAACTCCTCATGAACATGAAGCAGGATGAAGATCCATCCACTCTTCTAAAAACAAGCACCCACACAGTGCCTGAGCGCAGCTGCAATTAGCCACTCCACCTTTGTCCGACGTTGCTTCAATAATCCCCATCTTAGCGGTGTCTTCCAAAGTGTTGAGGATTAATCTCATTTACACAAGCCATCAGGACTGGTGGGGGAGTGGGGGGGAGGGGGGTGGGCACCAGCCTCAGCGAACACCAACGTGATGGAGTTGTCTCCGAAATAATTACCCCATGACTGATTGGTGGGTATGGCAATTCTAGGATCGCGTTGCTTCCCACATGCCATGTGCTAGCAGTCATTCGCAGGGATGATGGGAAATAATTTCGCTTCCAAGGCTTCACTGTGCCACTATTGCAGATGAAATGCTACATTTTGCTGTTGAATGTCAACATCACAGCCCCCATTGCAATCGTTACAATAACAGTTTTTTTGTGAGTTACTTTTACCTGACTTCATTGATTTCTTTTTTTTGATTTCTAGAAGACAATATTTTATTTCAAAGAGGTTTTAGATGTCTAGAATTATTGCTGCATTGTTCAAGATATGGTCAGTCAACATTTGGATGAGTGGTTTGATAACATGTCCCACGGAGGCAAAGATAAGTAGAGCCATTCATAGACAACTAAAGTCGTCATCAATCTTTCTGGTAACAAACATCTCAGACCCAAAGGCTCCCTGCTTTATCTATTGACATCGTCGGGGCAAAGAAGCCAGTCTGAAAGCCCAGTTCTTCAACATCATCTTTGATTATACGATCAGTGGCTGTCAAACAAGCAATTCCAACAAAGGAGGGTGAATTTTTTTTAGCAGGCTGAATGACGTTGAAGTCGGAAAACTTTTTCGCTGATCGGTTCTTGGACAGAAATGATCCCAGGATCAATCAATAATCAGTTTCAACTCTCCTTTTCCTTATTTAAAAGCAAAAAGAACTTTGAAAATGATGCAATCGTCTAGAAGTCATTGTATGCAGCCTGCCAGATATAGAATTAAATAAAACAACACAAAGTATCAAATGGATGCTGGATACTATTTATGTGACAGAAACGAGATATAGAAAGTGATGAGAAACAGAGGAAGGAGAGAGAATGTTGGTTTTCAACTCAATGTTCCATGAAACCTGTTCAGTCATTTTAGATTGTAATAGCTGGAAATAAACTGTGCAAAAGTACAGGAAGGGACAAATGACTCAACATTCGTCAGGCTCCACACTCTGCCTCAAGCCCATTTTCCTTTTTGTTCCATTTTTCTTGGGGATTGACAGCTACAAATGTCTCAGCCACGGCAGACAAGGTCTCTCACTCATTTGCCAGGGCTTTGGCGAGTCACTAAAACAACAGATGTTAGCACTTTAATCTGGAACCCAATGAAAGAACCAGAGTCTGAAAGCAGGTGTTAGACTTTTCATTAGCTTTGCAATTAATTGGAAAGTGATTCCATTATAGACTCTCATGACTGATATGGCTCATTTTGGATTTTTTTTTGGTCATTCTGCTTCAGCCTGAGGATGTTGTTTATAAGTTTCAAACCGCACACCAGGTGACTGCAGGCTGTAAGCCAGTGAGTACCCACACTGGGTTAAGATGTTTTTAAGCAAATACATTTTTCTCATTACTAATAATGTGTAGGTACATGATACAATATCTTTCATGGTAAAATGTATAACAGTAGCTTATGTTTTTGCAGGGTGTAAAAAGCATGATTTTCATTGCTCCGTCATCCATTGACATTTTTTTCATTGCTATATCATCTCTTGAGAATTAGGCTAAAACATCAGAATCCCTTGCATTTGAGAAAATACGGTACTGTGCAGTACTTTTTATTAATGTACAAAGTACTTTAGTACTGTATTACTGTATTTAATGTCAGTACTGTATTGTTGTGCATAATTTATCAATTAAATAACCATATGTATGTACATCAAAATCACATTATATATGTATGCTATTTGCAATAGGTCTTGGAACATACCACCTGCAGATACGGGGGGCACCCCTGCAGATTTTTGGGGCTTTGGTAGCACCATCTTCAGTCATGAGGTTTGCTCGCCCTTTTAGTGTGTCTTGAGGCATAGCAGTTTAAGAAGAGGTATTCAAACCTTTTTGACAAGGCCCCCCTAGAGCTGATATATTTGTCCTGACTCCACCCCCTACCCATCCTTCCTGACCCCAAATAGCCTTTACCTTGCAACCCAATGGGAAAAATGTGCCTGTTTTATTACACATAGCTTAGTCAAATCTAGAGAGACTTTGGACACTGCAAGTCTCTCTATTTTAAATATTTCTAAAAGTTGCAATTTCGAAATAGGTGTACCCCACCTGAAACCCCAACACAGTTCTCTGTTAAACAAACAAACACATAAATAAATACATTTAATTGTTTTCCTCACCTGTATCCCTCCCTGCAATTCCTTCATTATCCACCAGGGGGATGCAGTTTGAATGCACCCCACAGTTCGAATACCTTTGTGATTCTGTGACGCTCGCACTGATGACTGAGGGAATAACATCAAGTGGAAGTCAACTGTGAATATGAGCACATACTCCTCAGTCGTGCATTGATACAAACCTTGAGGCAAAACAAATAGGAAACAAACGTATGACTGCAAGCAATTCTACCAAGTGCAGAACATCGGGAACCAATCACAGTGGAGACGTCATGGTTGGGTTATACTACCCAAACCTCAGATTATGCTTAAAAATGCACTTTAGTGAGTGGGAGGGAGGGTGCAAAGAACACAAAGGGGGGGTCTACTGTGCGATGGAAAAAAAAGTCATATGGTCAGATGAGTCATCCTGTCCTTCGTTCTCCACGAGCAGACGTGCACACGCGTGACTCCTGCCAAATGGAGGGTGCGGGCTCAAGCACCCGTTCCGGAGGCTCAGTTACAGTGCGGGGGGGCTGCACACTGTGGGACAAAGCCCTGTGAAATATAGCATGCTGCAGTTTCTTCTGTCCTAGTGCACACATGCACCTGCAGCTCAGCTATTGTAAGACGTTTTTGCATTTATTTGTTTACTGAAAATGCCATTTTCTTTTTTATACTAATGTATTTACAGATCTCCAAATATAGGGTCCACACTTAACATTGTTGTTGTGTGTGTAGCAGCATATGTTTCTAGTATTTTTCGGGCCGTTGATTTATTTATTCTTTTCTTTTAAGGTATTTAGCCTATTTGTAAAATAGACCATTTTGATATATGTTTATGAGAAAGTTTTTCCTGCTAAAATACAAATGTATTTATTTTCCTCATCTAATTTGTGTTTGAATGTCAAGGTGAAACCTTCAGTGAGTATTAATTAGTTCTCCAGAATGTTAATAAGCTTAGATCTGGGATTTTTTTAAAACATGAAGAAAGAAAGTATAAATAACCAAGGGAGCGACAGAGACCACTGTCGGTCTACGTCATGGTCCCAGGCCACAGACCGCTGTTCGTCTCAGGCCCGATGAGGAAGCCCATTCTTCATTAAAGCATCCCTTCATAACTCATTCAACTCATTATTTCCATCCTTCTTGTGTGTGACCAATCAAAGAATACTGGAGGGGAGTTTGGGGAGCTGAAGTAACTTCTAGGGCATTTTGTTTTCGATCCAGCCAGTGGAACTTTCCAGCTGGTTTTAAAATGTTCCAGGGCCAATTGACCCAGGCGTGCCCCGATACTTCAACCAATTCAGCCTGAAAGCCCTGAATCCACCAGGCTATTTGCAGAGGCAAATAACTCCTCGGTCCTAACTGCCGGTAGGCTGAGGTTGGTGTTCCAGGCGGGGAAGAAATACAGCTGGGGCTGGGGGGAAGGCTGGGAGACATATATGGAGTCTGGAGGCAGCTATGGAGAACAAGAAGGAAGTGTAGTGCTTTAGAATATTCCCTCTCCAGATGCAGAAGCTGTGGGGTGGGGGGGGTTGAACATGATTCCATAAATAAAATTAACATTTCGGTATAAATTCTTCGGGGTGGGAGCGGTTCCTATGTCTGCTGAAGTGTCTTGTCATAGATATATACTCTACTCTGACCATTGCGGCGAGTCTCTGAATCGGAACGTATGAAGCGAGCTGATGTGTACAAAATTCCTATGCATATGTATGATTCGCATTGAGCGGGACTACAAAGACCCCATGCGGCAGAACCACGTTACGCCGGCACGGGATGAAAGAATCGGAACGTTATTCTGTTCTGGGGAAGGGACTGGTAAGGAGTCTGACAGGATGGTGGGGCGGGGGGGGGGAGGGGGGGGGGGGACAAAGGACAGATGTTACTGCATCAGCACCAGACTGCAGGATCTGGAATCGGACTTACCCACATGTCCCAGGCCTGAGGAAAAAAAATAGCCAAAGTTATGTGACTGGCTATGAGGCCAAGGTGAAGTGAATGAATGGGCCCAGTGTCTGACTTTGTCCTGCCCCCACACGCCAAATCCCTCCCCCTAGCTCCAATCTTGACCCCATTCTTACAGTTTCTTAGAAGAAAAAAAAACAAACAAAAAAAAACAATTTAATTGTAATAGATTTTGATTCCCATCTTATATCAATAGCTGTGTGGGACCTTCTTTAGTGTAAGAGAGTCTTTCTGTTTGCACAAATAGCCAGATTAATAGTGACATCTGCAATAGGCTGCCAGCCTTTATTTCAATGGATATTGACAAGTTGCTGTGAATATGGCAACCTCATTTGTATGGTAAGTGTGACCTCGGCGCGTTCGCGTCCAAACGACATCTCCTGGACATGTTGGCTGTCGCCCAGCAAAGGCCGGGGGAATGACCCACTTCAGATCTGAGGAGGCTTTCTTATTGCTACGGCATGGGGCATCTCCAGGATTTGTGAGACAGAACGTTTTGAGTCAGCTGGGGGGGTTCTTCTAAGGAGACTGTGTGTTGGGTTTCTTTGCAGGACAAAGGAAGTGTGGAGCAGACAAGGGATGTGGACGGGGTAATGTGGACTCCAGAGAGACTGAGCCCACCTAAATCCATCCTTCTCACCAGGCGGCTGTGAGGTCGTCTTTCCCTGTGACTAACAGCCCAGCTTTCGCTGTAAGTAGACCCGCTGCTCATGACAGCGTTTGTTCCTCTTCAGGTTTTTTCTTTCCCTACTAATTAGCCACCTTGGCATGATGGGTTTCCAGATGCTTTTTGTTCATTTAATCAAGAAAATATATATTCCTGTTCCACATATTCCTTCCCGCAGAGGGTCGCCCATTAGCACCTTTGTGGGTTGCATCCCACCTTCTCTCTGTAGGTGTGGAGTTCTCATGTTCTCCTCACGCCACGTAAGTTTTATCCCGCAGTATAAAGACCTGCGGTTGGGCTAATTAGCGTATGACTGTGTATGTCTGCCCAGCAACGGACTGCCTGGGAAAGGCCCCAAGTTTGTATTGAAAGTCACAAGTGATTTTGGTGTTTAGTCACATTTTTTAGAAAATGTGAACTCAAAACCAACAGCACCCCATAGAATTGTGCTTGAACTAACTAAGCTACAGCCATTGAGAGGCGACGGATTCCGGAACAGCTTGACGCCTTGTGTCTGTCTGCAATGGTGTGATTGATGACATTGCCAGACAAAGGTTCCCTGCTGTCACGGGAACAGCGATTACTGGTCAGGCTGATCCTACGCCAGTAGCAACCTATGAATAGATATGGCGAACTCTATAATTGACAAAAATAGATTTTGAATCCTTACCTTACTAATGTAATACCACTTCACGCTATAATCACTTTGCAGGTCTTCATTGTTTTGTCTAAATATATATTTAGTTAATACTCATTGCTAATTAAAATAGAGCAATTATACCCTTCTACAGTGAAAATATTATTCACTACCACCCCAGGGTTAGCAATAATGATACATGTACATTGAAATGGAACTTATTTCAATAATATCTTTATGAAGACTGAAATGAGAGAGAGGTGAAAAACTCCCATAGAATGGGCAGATATTATTGAAGAATGTCAAGCAAAGTTGCACAAACAATGATCTCCTTGCTGGTACGGGGATCCTTATGTGTTTTTTCCTTTATAAATATTGCCAACATGTGCCAGTACACGGTGCTTGTATGCACTTCTATCACAGTGTGGATCAAGCTGACTGATTCACCGGTAGTTACTGGCAGCTAAAACATGTCAAATTCAATTAAACTTTTACTTTTCCATCCATAAGTAAAACTCCCACAATTAAACACTAGTTGGGCTCATACAGATTCAAAAGGATGGTGCAGATTCCAGGGGATGTGATTATTGGATTTTCACCTTTCATTTGGCCAATAAAGAAATATGTTCTCGAAAATATGACCCTTGGAGATATAATAAAAAGTTAGAAAACTGCAGCATACTACCAAAGTTTGAATGATGGTACCTGTCACGAGTCGTGGGCAACGATCGCGAGCAGAGAGCGGCGATCGTGCGGAAGGAGCAGGCAGGCAACAGTATATGGGAAAACGGGGGTTTATTCTGGCTACGGGGAGCCGGGAACACTGGACGCAGACTGACATCAACTGACATTAATGACAGACAAAGCAAACTGGGGAGACCAGGACTTAAATACACGGAACCAGACAGCAGGAAACAAGACACGACTGGGCAGGATCAGGAAATCACACGTGGGTAATTAGGGGGCGTGGCACACAGGAGGAGCGGACGAGCCGGGCATGACAGAACCCCCCCCCAAAGGCGCGCTACACCGGGCGCGCCAAGGAAGGGGGCGACGGACGGGACGAGGCAGGACAGGACCTGGAAAACAAGAACAGAATTAACGCAGGACAGGGAACAGGACCGAGGTACAAAACAGAGCGAGGGACAAGACAAAAGACAAAACCTGACAGAGGGTCGGGAAGGCAGACAGGCAAACCAGGAAGGGAGACACAGAAGGAACGGGCGGAACAAAGGGGCCAGGAGTGCAAGGCGGGTACACCGGGGCACAAGGAACAGAGACGGGAGGAACAAAGGAACGAGGAACGGAGAAAGGAGGAAAGACAGGAGGAGGAGCAAACAAAGGAGGGACCAGGGCAGGAGAGAAGGGAGAGAAGGCGGGGGAACAAAGGGGAGCCCGTGGGAGCCCCAGCGGGCGACGGGAGGCAGCCGGAGGGACCGCAGGCGGCCGGGAGGCCGGAGCCGGAGGGGACCGAGAAGGGGCAGAGGAGACAGGGCGAGGGACCCGCGGAGGGGCCAGGGAGGGAGCAGGAGGGAGCACCAGGGAAGGGGACGAGGGAGCTGGAAGGGGCCAGGGCGAAGGCACGGAGGAGGGGGGAGCCGCAGCAGGCGGCGATGTCCGGGGGAGGGCCGGAGGTAGGGGCCCCGCAGGCGACCGAGGAGCCGCCGTCGGGGAACCCCCAGGCGACCGACCAGGACCCGGAGAGGGGAGCGAGGCAGGGCGACGAGGCACCGGAGGGGGACCCGCAGGCGACAGCCGACCCGGAGGGCCAGGACCCGCAGGCGCCAACCGAGCCCCAGCGCAGGCGAGGCAGGGCGAGCCAGGGGGCAGGGCGGGCGGGACCCCAGCCCTGCGTCTGTGTCCCCTCCCTTTACGGGACACAGACATGACCCCAGGTTGGGGTCGAGTTCGCCGGGGCGAGGGAGAAACTGTCACAGGGGGCGCCTCGGGAGCTGCTGCAGCGCGGTCAGGAACTGGAGCGCTGACAGGAGCTGCAGGTGACTGCAGTGGGGGCGCCTGCCCGGGAGCTGCAGCAGGTGGCTGCAGTGGGAGCGCCTCTGCAGGGACAGGAGCGCGGTCAGGAACAGGAGCGCGGTCAGGAACAGGAGCGCGGTCAGGAACAGGAGGTGGCTGCAGTGGGGGCGCCTGCCCGGGAGCTGCAGCAGGTGGCTGCAGAGGGGGTGCCTCTGCAGGAGCTGGAGCGCGGTCAGGAACTGGAACACGGTCAGGAACAGGAGCTGGCTGCAGAGGGGGCGCCTGCCCGGGAGCTGCAGCAGGCGGCTGCAGAGGGGGCGCCTGCCCGGGAGCTGCAGCAGGCGGCTGCAGAGGGGGCGCCTCTGCAGGAACTGGAGCGCGGTCAGGAACGGGAGCTGGCTGCAGAGGGGGCGCCTCTGCAGGAACTGGAGCGCGGTCAGGAACGGGAGCTGGCTGCAGTGGGGGCGCCTGCCCGGGAGCTGCAGCAGGCGGCTGCAGTGGGGGCGCCTGCCCGGGAGCTGCAGCAGGCGGCTGCAGTGGGGGCGCCTGCCCGGGAGCTGCAGCGCGGTCAGGAACAGGAGGTGGTTGCCGTGGGGGCGCCGGCCCGGGAGCTGCAGCGCGGTCAGGAACTGGAACGCGGTCAGGGACAGGAGCGCGGTCAGGGACAGGAGCTGCAGGTTGCTGCAGTGGGGGCGCCTGCCCGGGAGCTGCAGGTTGCTGCAGTGGGGGCGCCTGCCCGGGAGCTGCTGCAGCAGGGAGAGGGGGCGCCTCAGGAGCTGCTGCAGCTGGGGGCTGCGCTGGCTGCACGGGTGGCTGCGCATGCGGTGGCGGCTGCGCAGACAGCAGCGCAGAGGGCGGCCCGGGCTCAAGGGCCGTAGTTGCCAGCGGAGGCGGCTGCGCAGGCGTCGGTCGTTGCGCCTGCTCGGGAGCCGGGTCCGCGGATAGAGGAAGTGCCTGCTTCTCAGTAGCAGGCTGCAGAGAAGGGGGTTGTACGGATGGCGGAAGCGGCGGCGTCGGCAAGGGGTCAGGAGCTCGTCTAAGACGAAGTAGCTCCTGCAGGTCCTCCGCGAGGTGCTCGAGCTCGTCCGGTCCCGACCTGGGGGTGAACGACTCGAATCCTTTCTGGAGCCTTGCGGTGAGGAGCGTTGCTGCGGGACCCTCGGGAATGGCTGGGTCCCCGATCACCCTCCAAAATAAGCCCTGGAGGGCGAAGAACTTATGCGCCAACCGTTCCTGAGGCGAGGGTGGTACCTCGACAGGAGGGACTGGCCCGTCGGGCAGCGGAGGCACGGTCGCTGTCCTCCTTGGGAAGCGAGGTACTCGCGGGATCGCCTCTCCACCTGCGCGGATACCGCCCCGATTACTCAGTCCCTTGGGGCAGTACTGGTGCAGTGCGAGGGGTGGCAGCTCATCCTCCGTAGGCGGATTAACGCCCGGAATTAGGACGAGCTCCTCCTCTTCATCGTCGCTATTATCCCAGAGCCGGGACAGGAAACAAGCTCCGGACTGGAGCGGCTTGACCTCTGGGGCTAGGACCGGCTCTCGCTCTCTACCCTTGTTAGGGAGCCCAGGGCTTGAGAGCGAGCAGGCACCTAAAGCGATCGATTCCTCCGGTACTTTTCTTCGTCTCTGCTTCCTCTTCTTCGGTTGGTCTGTCATTCTGTCACGAGTCGTGGGCAACGATCGCGAGCAGAGAGCGGCGATCGTGCGGAAGGAGCAGGCAGGCAACAGTATATGGGAAAACGGGGGTTTATTCTGGCTACGGGGAGCCGGGAACACTGGACGCAGACTGACATCAACTGACATTAATGACAGACAAAGCAAACTGGGGAGACCAGGACTTAAATACACGGAACCAGACAGCAGGAAACAAGACACGACTGGGCAGGATCAGGAAATCACACGTGGGTAATTAGGGGGCGTGGCACACAGGAGGAGCGGACGAGCCGGGCATGACAGTACCAATACAGGTGCACAGTTGAATTACATTTTGGCTGTAACATTATAGCAAATAAAATTGCATGGATTTTGGAGTTAAACAAAATGCTTCCTATTATTTGAAGAACCACAGAATGTAGCATTTTCTCACAACAAAAGAACCTCAATTCATCAAATTCTGGTAACATTGTTGGGTAAAAATGGATTTTTTTAGGAATAAACTGAATTCATGCATAAATACAATGTGCAGAAAAGGTCACTGTAGTCAATACTCCTTATAGCAAGATAACAGATGTTGCTACTTCCCACCACAAATGGCTTCTGCATGGAGGAAACTTACTGTGAATGACCTTACAAGAAGAAGAATGAAATATTAAGTAGCTTCTCATTCTACCTTGCTGACCGTGTATAACATCAATCTCATCACTGTATATCTCTTAAATCATTGTTTATTATATAGTGGTATAAATTGCACATTAAGTGAATGCACTTTCATATAAGCCTGTGATGGGTTGCCGTGAGCAACCCCCTACTGGGTAAGCAGTTATGGAAGATGGATGGATGAGTGTATGAGTTGATGGATGGATGGATGGATGGATTCTGTGAGATAATATGAAAATTCATCATTGATCAGTGAAATACTATGAGAGTATTTCATAGGTAAAAGGTACCAGTTGAATAAAATGATGAGAAACAGAGACATTCTAATGAATTTCCAAATTTACAGATTTTTCTTTCCTTTCAGACTATTTGTACATTTACAAACAGCAGGCGAGGGAGGAGCAGGTCCTTGATCTGAAATGAGACAGATTTCCATAAGCTCAAATTAACCCTGTTCCTCATCGACACGGCACCCGGCAGAAAGTGGATTGAGGTTAGGGGAGCACACAGCCACTACAGTTTCTCATCTGCGTAGCGTTTTTGGATCACCTTTCCTGCACTGTACAAATTGACACACTTTAAACATAATATAAAGAGGTTTCCCGAATTGCCTAAATCCAGACCTATCTTCTTCAATGCCAAATCATTGCTCAAAAAATAAATTAATAAAGTACACATTCCGTGTTACTCATGGTGCATGATGTGTACATTTCTATAAGCCTGGACTACATTGAAACTACTTCTGCATCAAGACATAGGACCTCCAGTAATGGTGCACCTTTATGGAGAACTTCGTGGTGCCACATGGTGTCGTGTCACTGTCATTGCGATGTTGTGTAGGTCAGTAGGTTAGGAGCCTGAGTCAATGTCGGTAAGCTTGTGGGTTCAAATTTATAGACCAAAAGAGTAATCATTTCAACGTTTGGCCCCAGAAGACGACCCTTAACCCCAGCTGTCCCGGAGCTGTTGGCTGTACCCTTTCTCACTGTAGTCTTTCCTTACTTGTATGTTGCTTTGGACAAAATGTCTAACAAAAAAACAAAGAAATAAAGACATAGAGGATCTTCCATCACATCAGGGTGGACAAGGCTCTGAAAGGTAAAGCATCTTCCTACAGTCTCAGGAAAGATGTCTCCCATATCTAGGCTGTGAAATTTCGCAAATCGCACCATTAGCTGTGCCAGTGAAACCATATCTTTTGAATGAATTCAATCTCGTTGTTGCTTTCGCTTGCAGAAAACCAGCCCCCGATTATTTAGTCGCAGTCAGAGAGGACCCAAGTTTTAGCGTCATCAAAATCAAAGATGTCACAACAACAGGGCAGAGTTACAGAAAAATCAAACTTTATTACCCAGCTGCCGAACACTATATACAGTCCAAGATAGAATGGCACATCCCAGGCTATCATGTCAGGCCTTCTGCCTGTCAATCCTCTCCTCTTCAGCTGGCCTGCCTCTGGACTTTCAGTGCTGACAGCGACTCACCGAGAGGTACGTGTTTGAGATGGCTACGAAGGACTCAAGCCCCCAATTGATATCACTGACACAACTAATGGAATAAAGTAGGTCAGGTGATTAGTAACCAGTATCTAAGACACCAAGCTAAACCAGAAACCAGCAAACAAATCAAAATGCAAGACTAGGAACCACTCTCCAGAACAGGTCACAGATCCAAACCAGAGGATTAACTGATAATCAGAAAACCAGACCAGGAAACAGAGTGGTAAGGCTGAGCAGGCAGAACCCAACCTCAAGATATTAACCAAGCCTAGAAATCACTTGAGAATGGGTGGGGATGCGAGGAGTGACCAGGCCTGTATGTAGGTAACTAACAAACTGGATTCTATACCGGATATGACAAAAGGCTGCTGGGAGTCTGAGCCAAAGCAATTTACTGGAGTAAATGCATTCTGAAATAGGTAATTAAAGTGTCAAAATGGAGTCTTTTTTAATCTTTTAATTAAGGGCCAGGGCCGACGGAAATAATGGGCCTGCATTTGTAGGTGGACGTGTTTGGCAGCCTTTCCACTTCTTAGCACAAGTTAAAGTTTATCAGCATGGAAATTGCAGCAAACAAAAGGTCACAAGCAGGAAGCCCAACTTCCAGAAGTTTGAAGGTACTTTTGGTTGATGGAACCTCCCACGTTTAATCTTTTCATGTTCTTTAACAGCAAAGGTTTGACCTCTACCCATTGCTAGCCAAATCATTCACTCATCACATAAGATGTGTAGGTGATAATTATCCGAGTTGTGCCTTTCTATAGCACAGATCTACTTTCTCTTACCCTACATCTACAGATTTAGTGTAGCTCGCCTCTGAGGAGAAGTGTAGGTCACTTTCAGACCTACACCGTTCTTAATTTCTCCATCCATGGATTCAGCTGAGCTGCCAAGCACCATGTTGGGTGTCTAATGTACAAGCTATATTTCTGGGGATTAAAATGAAAGGAAGGAAGGATTGCTGTCAGCCTAACATCAAAGTGGATGCACTGAAAATGAAGAGAATAGCTGTGCTTTTGTTACCATGTAAAACACAAACTATCATTACACAGCAGAGAGAGTCAATGTTTTCATTTTACCCATCTTTTGTGTCTGTGGCAACTTGTTGTGTTGTGTTGTGTCGTATAAATAGCTGGGCTGTCTGATTTGTTGGCACTGATGATAATCGTTTATACTAGTCTTCCAATATCAAGCTGGATGAAAACTCCAGTGGGTTTCAGAGTCATGGCTGAAGCCACGTGAGATACATCTATGTGAAATACACCCACATGTATGAGGCACCATGAAACACCTATGGGTGGAGGTGGTACAACAATGTGAGGAAAAGGTAGGAATACATACAGAATTGCGCACTGTTTCACGACACAAATATGTTAAGAAAAAATATATATATATAAGGAGGAGATGTGTACACTCATTCACATTCCTGCTGTATGCTTTGAGGGCATATTCACTGGTTTTCACTGCACTAGGTGCCCAAGTCCTCAGCACGGCCACTGTAACTGTAGAGGAGGTCAGCAAGAATACCAGGACGCCGAGGGTGCCTGCATGCCTGTTCACCTTCAATAGTTACATAGGGATGGAAGTCCTCAGCACACCCAGGCAGGCTATAAATGATTACTGTTACGTTAAACACACGGGACAAAAAAGCTGAGCCCTCTTTCACTGCTGTGTTCTGTGGTAGCAAAATGGCCCTTTTCCCTGAGCTGACTCACTTTCCCAGAGCTTCTTTGTGTTTTCACAAAGCTGGCAGCTGTCATTCTCCGAGCAGCCCTCTTCCGAGTAAGACACGCCCACAAAGGCTCAATGATATGTTTTCCAGTTTCCTGACAACGGAACTAGGCTGCTTACTTCACGCCACCAAATCTTTAAAATGATTTTGTACAGTGAATATTTCTTATTCGAAATGTCACAAAGTTTAAAGGTGTGGGCAGTAACAATTGCTATGAACAGTGGTGAGGCTAATCGATAGATTCAAACACTGGAAGGTATGCAAAGCAGAACACAATAAAACTAGATGCGATAAACAAAGGTACCGAACAATACACCAATACATAACAGGAATTACAAAAAAAAACAATGAAAGAAAAAACACATATTGAGGCTGGCCAGTGAACCCACAACAAAAGGGAAGTCTAGATGATGACAGGCATTAATTTAACCCACTAAGCTGCACAACACACTAGTAGCTGAGGACTCAGGATGTCCAGCAACACCTGCTGGCCAATCAGGGAACAGACATTCCAAAGGGGTCAAAACAAGGACCAATCCTGACAGCTTCACAAGATCTATATTCGTGTAAAATGTGCATGGGTTTGAGTGCTCTGCTGTTTTCAACTGATTTTAGCTGTCAGCCAATTTGTCTTAAGTTAAAGCATTCATTATAGACTGCTAAACATATCACACAATTAAGATAAAAAATCTGATCTTTGTCGATGTAGTTTCCACATGTTAATATGCAACCTTCTGTATGTAAATTGGATTGAACATCAAAATTCCTACCGATCTGACGTCGAAACGTGAAGCTTGTGAATGTCATATTTGCAACCACTTCATAAACACTTAAACCATAATTTTAACTAATATTTACAAGGCATCAAGTTTCGCAGAAAATTGCTAAATTAATGTAGGTATTTTTACAGATGGGGCAGCATGGTGGTGCAGTGGTTAGCATTGTTGCCTCACACCTCTGGGACCCGGGTATGAGTCTCCGCCTGGGTCACATGTGTGTGGAGTTTGCATGTTCTCCCCATGTCATCGTGGGGTTTCCTCCAGGTACTCCGTTTTCCCCCCACAGTACAAAAATATGCTGAGGCTAATTGGAGTTACTAAATTGCCCACAGGAGTGCATGCATGAGTGAATGGTGTGTGAGTGTGCCCTGCGATGGGCTGGCCCCCCATCCTGGGTTGTTCCCTGCCTCGTGCCCATTGCTTCCAGGATAGGCTCCAGACCCCCCGCGACCCAGTAGGATAAGCGGTTTGGAAAATGGATGGATTTTTACAAACTTTTCATCGTTTGAAACAAGTGCTGTGTTACTATACTAAGGTGATAGTTTCTTTATCATACCTAGAAACTACGAAACTCATGATCTGAGTACAATTGCATCAAAACGTGGTCTGCAAGATTGACCTGAGAACATTTGTTGCTATGAACATCATGCTCTTCTATGAATATAATTTCATGTTTGCAATTTTTGGAATTTACTCAAATTCAAAACAGGTAAAATGTCTTTTTATAAAGAATTTTTGGCACTCTCTGGTAACAGAATGTGCAATTAGCTGGCAAACTTTACACTGATGAAAATGTACATTTTAAACTGTGTGTGGGAGAAAAATTGAAAAAAAGGAAATATCTAGTGTTTTATAAGACTCCTTACAGGAAGCGGGGACACGGTCACTAAAGGCCTCTTCTGATGCTGGAATCTGGTCCTCAGTGCCTAATCATATTTAGTACAGAAGACATTTTTCAGTCAAAACAAACATATACGCGATAACAATATACCTTGTTGTCGTGCTGTGCAAAGTCTATTAAGTGACTAAATATAAATAAAAGGAAAACATTAGTAATTGCATTTTTATACTGATATTTTTTCTCTGCAAAATAGACTAGATGGTTTCTTTTTTATTTTTCTGGTTTCAAATATTGTGACATTCCTCCAGAAATACCTTCGTCGTCCTGTAAGTAATTTAACCACTTTCCCCTCAGAGGACACAAGTACACTTCAGTTTTATGGCAGGAATTGACCTTTGACAGCAATACTAGTTAATGGTTCTTACATGCATCTTATTTGGTTCCTTTTCCAGGCTGAAAAACTGGGTGTTTTGGCAAAAAAAGATTGATTTTGTAAGGGGGTGACATGGATGTTGAATTTTGATGAGACATTTCCTTCTGCTTGGTATTCATCCCAAACCTTTGCCATATGTTTGGAAAGGGTGTCTGGGATATTTCCATCCTTTCGCACCCTCTCAGGTAGCAAGCTATTGTTCTTAACAATTGACATTTACACCAGGCCGAAGCCCTTTAAACGATGCACAGGAAAAGTGACATGACTGATTTTATTTTGATACACTTGCCATTTGAAGTCCTGAAATGATCCATCACTCTGAAAGCTCTCTCAATTAATTTTGCCTGCCATTTCATTTTGAGGGATTTAATCCTTGCTTTTCGTAATTATCACGGTGTGATATTGATTCCTTTGTGGTTTATGAGTACTATAGAGAGCTTTGCATTTTGGCATTTAATGTCGAACGTAATGGTATCACGAAAATGGTTTTTAAATCCATGTTATAAATCCAAAATCAGTTCATTCCTGTCTTGATTAATATACCAATGCTGGACCACCTCTGTAGAAATTAATCTTTAATCCAGGTGAACTCTACTCTTATAAATTGACTTAGATGATATATGCTATGATGGATGTGCAAGAGATTAGATATTTTTTTTAATACTCAAATAATTCATATTTTTCCCAGATTCATTTGAAGGAAAGCCAGCATACATAGATAATCCTAAAGAACGAAACATGACATGAATAAAGAAACAAAATACAGGAAACTAACTGGACCTGACCTCTGCGTTTTGACAAGTTCTGTACATGTTCTCCTGCGCCAACATTCATCTAAGGAAGCATAGCGGCAGCTTTTTTCTTAAAAAATGTTTCTGTGCTCTTTCTGTATGAAGGTCACATGTCGTTTTCCTTAGTTTCACACTTTGGTGCGACACAATAAAAGGTAGAGGCAAAGTCACAACAGATCCTTGTCTTTGTTCATATGCTTCCTTGAGCATATTTCATTCGTGGGATTCAAAGTTTTATCGTCACGTGTAGCAAGTACAGTTAAATGCGTGTCGGCCCACAGACTCATAGCAGATGTACAGAGAACGATAAATAACAATAAATAGCAACCATTGTCACTGAGTACAATCCTGTAATATGTGCAATATTACAGCATGAGGTGAGATAAAGCGGTGAATGACTGCAGCAGTATTCAGGTTATGTAACAATGGCGGTGTAGCTGAATTAGCATTAAAATTCAATGTAAATCAGTGTCTGTTGAATAGTCTTATGACATTTGGATAAAACCTGTCCCTGAATTTTGACGTCCCGGGTGTTTATGGCCCTGAACCGATTGCCAGAGGGGAGGAGGGAGAAGAGTATATGTCTGGAGTCCTTCGGGGTGTGATCTGCTTTTTTGAGGCAATGCGGGGTGTAGATGCCCTCAATGACTGATAGAGGAATGACAGTGATGTTCTTTGGTACATTCACTACCCTCTACGGTGCTTTGCTGTCCAGTTGCAGTTCCTGGATCGCCACTGCAGACCTGCACAGGTTTGTGAGGACCGTGGGTGACATCAGCAGCACTTCTCTCAGATGTCTTTGAGGCCCACGGGGGGAGATTTGCCATGTTAATGACTGGCTTTACGTTAACTAACTGAAGTTAATATTGTAGATCTATGGAGTCTACAGTTATTTTTAGAAATACTAGTTGCATTTTATTGGATGGTGGGATGATAATGGGTTTTAATCACTTTAGGATTATATAGTGTTGATCTTTTGATTTAATTATATTGCCTTTAGATTCTGTCATTAATGAAAAATTGTGCCTCCCATCTAAAAAATAAATGTAAGTACACTGGACTTATGAGAAATTCATTTTGTAAGTGAAATGCCCTTTACCCAGATTGTTTTGTGCAGTGAATCTGGGCAGTCTCCTGTCCTCTGTTGTTCAGTAAACACACAATTTATTCAAGGATTTATCTAGAGCATAAATCCCTATTGAAATACCCACACTTCATTTTGGAACTATACAATCAAATGTCTTCGCCATCTTGGGATCACAATAAAAAAAAACACACGAAAGATGACAATGCGGAGCCTGGTGGGTTGCTACGGTGATGCTGCCAACTAACTGCTCATTGGTTGTTCGGGTATAGGTGTGCACTATGCTGGATGTCCTTCACCATAGGAGGCATTGGCACCTGTCTGGATGGACTGTTTCATCTTCTCGTTTTACAAACTGTAAGAACCGTTAAAGACTAAAGCAACTTTTTTGTAACATGACACTGGTTCTTATAAGTATAGACAGCATGCATGTCCCCAGTCTTGTGCTGTTGATGCTGAATATCAGACTGTGGTACTTGGATGCCCTCATGTGGATCTCAACATTTGTCAAATACAACAAGGTTTGGTCCTATTGTTCCATCGGCCAGTTAGCTGGAGAGCCCTGCATATCTACCAGGATACTGTTTTAGGGAAAGAAAGTGTTAACGCATGTGACAGCCCATCGCATCACTGCGGCCGCGCCCAAGACGTAGGCTTAACGCCACCCGAGGGCTGAGGTTACGGGGAAGCCGGCCGGCTGTGGAGATGCAGTATGGTACGAGCGTTATCCAAGGTCATCGCTCTGGAGGAAGGTGAGAGGGAGCTCACAGGGAATACATGTCTAGGTGCGTGTAACTGAGAGAGATGTCGTGTAGGGGCACTCACGCTCAGATTCCGGCGGCTTCTTTTTTCCGCACATGTGGGTATTGGGAACCCGATCTAGAGAGGGAAGCTGTGCAATAGGATACGTTTGGGGGAGTTACCGGAAAATCCATCAAGCTACGCCCTCCCCCCCCCCCCCCCATACGCTCACTGAGGGAGGGTTAGCTTTTTTTTTCTTCTAAATATTCATAAGTATTTCTAAGTTCCATCTTAGTCAGCCTGTGAATTTAAATTAATGGTGTGATCCAGCCCAACCACATGGTCTGAGGTTCACTTCTAGTGCACACAGGGGCATGTGGAGAAATTCAGCCCCCCCCGACAAAACACCATCTTGGACCCCCTGCTACAGTGAGCTGACGGTAGGTTTGGGGGCCCCCGTGAACTGCTGGGCCCCCGGAAAATTCCAGCATATCCATGCACCTCTGGCCCATGAGTATACAGAAATGCAGCAAAAGTTTTTTTTATATATATAAATAATATAATAGGCAACTGCAACAGTTTTTAAATAATATAATAGGCAACTGCACGGACGCTTATGTGATGAATAAAGACAGAGTCCTGACTCCCCATCCACCTAGGATCAGACAGCAAAGTCATAATTCCTGATACCGAGTCATAAAGGACATTCCCTACGCGAGAAACCGGGCCTCCAGCGGGGCCTAGTGGTACAGATTCCTCACCTCGTTGGCCTGATAGGGGCCACATGGTCCATTAGGGGGTTGTATGCTGGGTGGGGGGGGGGGGGGGGCCTGGGGGTTGACCAGCTCTCGTGTTGTAACACAGAGGATCACTGCCAGGTCATTTGTAAATTACCATGAGGCTTAAATTCTCTTTCTGCACATGTTCTGTGTCGTAACATTTACTGAAAGGTGTAAATGACCCTCCCCCCACCCCACCCCAATGGGGAGATGTGAGATTCCACAAATAACCTTTGGATTTCATTAAAAACCACAGCTAATGTGGGGCATTTGAAATGTATGTGCACGACTGCAGATTTATCATCGGTCTGCGCAATTGTCTTTATTTTTTCCTGAATAATGAGTTTGCACGACACAAGACTTAACGATGAAGCATCACAATTCTTCCTAGGCAGTGTTTCCCAACCCAGTCCTCTGGGATCCACAGATGATCCATGTTTTTGCTCCCTCCCAGGTCTGGGTAGGAAACTAGAAGGAAGCAAAAGGTGGACTGGCTACAGGTTCCAGAGGACAGGATTTAGAAGCACTTCCCCAGGGACTGGGAGTCACTGGGGTTTGGAGAAAACAGTGCGATGGGTCGTAATAAACACAAATTGAAATGGTTTTTGTCTTCCCCCGGCTAACAGAGAGGACCCTGCAGAATGATGGCAATGACCTTTAGCGAAGGAGGTTAGTGTCTGTGGAGCAGGACCACTGAGCACTTCATTACTATTTTTTTAATGTAAACTTGAGAAAAAAAAAAAAAAATTAGGGTCTTAGTAAGACAGCTGAAGGGACGTTCAGCTCATAATTTGAGACATTTAGCTGTTAATTCTCAGCACTGGACGGTGATGCCAAGCAGGATAAGGCTCCTTCGGAGGGTGTTAGTTAGCAGGCAAATTACAGCATTTTACTGGGGATGTTAATGAGCATATTTCGCCATTGTCCAGTCATTCCATTCACAGAGTTTATTTTTGAAGCCTTCGATGAAATAATTATAGCAAAGTTGTGGCTTATCTGCTAATGCTGTGTGAGATACACTGGAAAGAGAGAACGAAGGAAATAAATGAAATAAATGAACTAAAGAAAGAAATATATGATAATAACATGAAATGAAGCCCAGTCAGAGAATTACATTCGTCTTACAAAGAGGAGCAGCTTCATCCTACAGACATAATTCATCCGAGACATGATATACAGTCTTTATTTCTGACCGGCACTAATGATGAGGAAATTATCCGAGTCAATTAGATGTGCCGGGAAACAGAGTTTGCAAGAAGCAGAAAAAATATCAGAGGAATACCGAATGCTGCAGATGGAGCCGAAGATCGGCCCAAAATCATACAAATAATGGAAAGCAGGCAGGCAGGCAGGCAGGCAGGCAGGCAGGCAGACAGACAGACAGACAGACAGACAGACAGACAGACAGACAGATAGACAGATAGATAGATAGATAGATTTTTTTTCACAGTCCAAAACATGCATTTATGCAAACTGGTGTCCAAAATTAGCCAAACTTGAAAGACTGTTTGTGAGTAAGTGTGTGCCCTGCACTGCACTGGCATCCTGTCCTGCCTGTTTCGTGTTGTCTTCTTCCTGGCATAGAGTCCAGGCTTGCTGTACCCTTGCACCCGATAAGCTGTTACGGACGACGGATGGTTGTATTAAAGTTCAGAATTATCTCTACCTTTTCAATGTTGACTAATTATTCCTAAATTATTCCTTCTTCAGAGTGGATATAAAAGCGTATAGTGCTAAGTATCAAAATTATGGATATTCACATCTAGATGGGAAATGGAGTTACAGAAATACTGAAAACTTGTGACGTTCTCCTTGATGTAACTTGCTCAAGGCCACACATCTGTACCCCAGGCAGCGAACGCAGACAGAATGATAAATATCTAAAGCAGGCCGTAGACATCAGGCCTAAGACAAATGCCAATGAAACATGCCCTAGTTAACACAGAAGAGTGCTAATTAATGTACAAACAAGTGTCGAGCAGATTCCCTGAATGGTGCTTTCCTCAGGGTGTATTCCCAAGGATGTGAGCATCACACTTACACCTGTAGATCATCTGCAGTGGTGTGGGTCTTGTTTCTCCTGGAATTATCATTCCAGCTTTTGTGGGGTGGAAAGGAGAGTGGTATGAGGATGGGGGAGGGCAACTCAAGGAAAAGGCAAGCAGGGATTGTGGGGGGGACAGAAACAGGTTGTGGTCCAGGACGCATTCACATGGAAACTTTGCCAAAAGGTGCCCGCAGGCGGGGGTGCCACTTAAGTGTTTGCCCAGAACTTCTTAAGTATCATAATTTATCTTCCCTGTGAGACTTACTACAGGACAAGTCCAGGTCAGTGGCCGGTACAATGGGGACGGCAGCGTGACCCCCTGCGCCTTCATATGCGTGTAGAAGGTTCTGCGTTGTTTATTTCATGAAAACCATTATGATGCCACTCATGTGTGACCGGGCTGGCTGAGAGCAGCGATATGTTTTTTTTTAGCAGCAATTGTAATTTTCAAGGACGAGGATGCAGAACTGAATTCAGGCCATGGCTGGGGGGGGGGGGGGGGGTGAGGGCGTGGTGCTAAGCGGAGAGGTGGGGCATGTGCCCGTGAGCACGTAGCTGGGAAGCAGAGGTCAACGGGAGAGTTTGAATCACAGTAACTGCTAGATGTCGTGTTCAAAAGTAAGTAAATTTGGGCCGGTCATGGTCATCTAGCAGGCAAATGACGTCAAGCGTGTCACACCCCAAAAAACTATGAGCCCTTCACTTGACACTCATTGGGTGAGAAATCCTTACAGGCCAATCTCTTAGCTTGTATGACTGAGCACCCTCGAAAATGTAACCCTTTGGAGATTTTGCCTTTCCTCACTTGTGCCTCATCCTACACCGAAATTGCCATTTCACGCTCCGGTGCCATCAAGAGACGCCAAGAACAATGACAATGACTCGCCAACTGCCAGTTTCCAAATATTAAAGTCATACTGGCTTTCATTACATAATACCCCAGACACATTACAGCATGTCGCGTAATGCTCACGCTAGAAGCAGAATTGTCAGCTCCTCCAAGTATGCAGTGAACTTAAGGTCTTGTGTGAGTGTTTACAGAACCTTAAAACATTTGGTCATTTGGGAGAAGCGGAAGGCAAATGCTTTGTCAATATCCGCCAAGCCCTGGTTCGTTACACCAGAATCCATCACCTCTTTCATGACATGTATTTACATATTTCTTCACTGGGAAAATGAAAAATTGCATGTTGATGTGATGGGTTTTTTTAGTCGAACATTGTAATTACATAATGACAGAGTCATCAGAGGGCCCAAAAGTCACATGACACAAGTCGTAAGGCCAAGCCTCTATCAAGTTCCCCCCTCATAAACTGCCCTTGCCTTGGATGCAAGCGTGTGATGGTGTCTCGTATCTCCGCTCATTTCACCGTCACGGATTCGGCCATGAGATTCTCAGCTTACATTTGGGGCCCCACGCATTTTAGTTTTAATATGTTTGCTGAGAATGGGAGACGGGGAAATGCTTAATTCAATAAAACATAATGCTCTGCTTGCCCAACAGCGAGGGAAAATAAATGAATTTTAAATCCATCGATCTTCATGCACAAACGCAGAAGTTCTCTTAGAAACATCCACTCTAATCCACCATCAACATGGGTTCACCTCCAGGAAAGCCAGCAGAAACCTGGGCAATTTAAAAAATGCAATGGGGAACCTCATCCACAGCGTGCCGGAGATTTGAATGAAAAATATGACCTATGGTTTATATGATGGGTCTGAAAATATGTATTTCCAACATAATGTGTAATTAATATAGTTTGTTGGATTCAGACTTGGGTTTCATCGCCATTCCAGAACAGTAAAGACGTCACCAACATGCCATCTATGCTGACGTTCACACGCTCTCCTCATGGTGGCGGAGGTCACCCCCAACAGCACCCTCTACCACACTCCCCCAACACCCCTCCAAGAGGCACTTTGGCCATATGCTGTCCAGCAGAATCCAAACGGACCACCATCCATCCAGAAATATTTATCTAGCTATTAAAAAGGGTTCAGTTGTCTTTGTTTCTATTTGACCTGGAATAGAGAATCACTGATGGTTTGGTCTTCATCGCAGTTTAAACGCAATTTGATCTGCATTACAGTTAAAACCAGATTTATCCTTGTTGCCTCAGTGGGGCGTCGCTTGGTTGAAGGGAAATCACCAAAATCTGCATATGTCATACCTGTATTCACTAGTACGGAGGGTTATGTTTAATTATAGATCTGCCTTCCTCCCAAAGACAACAAGATCAATAGCAACCCTTTGTTGCTGGACAGTCAATTAAAATTCTCATTTACCATGTAAGACCAACCAAGAATAGCAAACGTTTGTCTTGTAACCAATAATCAAGGTAATGGGGGAGGGGAGACAAACCGTTTCATCATAAAAAAAAGATTTTTTTTTCATTCAGGGGTGTTTATTTCACATGAGTCATTGTTAAGAGCAACTCTTATTGATTAAGGCTTTAAGTTTACTCTGTCCATTCTGCTCCTAAATGGTCCAGTAAATTGTGTTTTCAGCCACTTGCCAACCAGAGATAAGAAATGGAAAGATGTAAATAATGTAGAACCTGGACGTAGAATAGCCATAAAATTTCCTCCATCACCGCGTACCCAGTACAGCGGCACGGCAAGCCTGGGGAATATCACAGGCAGCATGCGCTACAAGGGGCGGGGCAGCCTGGATGGGGGTCTCGGGGCGACATTAGAGACACTAACTCAACTAAACTGCATGTTCTTGGGCTGAAGGAAGAAAGTGGAGAAGGCTACTTGAAGGACACCCACTCAGAGCTGAGAACTGATCTGGGGACAGGAGTCAAACGCCACAGAGCTGGAGGATGTGGGCACTCGCTGACACAATCAGGCACTATGGGCGATTCAGAGCCTCCAGTGTGCAAACTCCACGCACAGGGTGGGAATCCATCACACAGCCCTGGAAGTGTGAGATCACTTCCATTACGCAGTGGAAGAGTGGATAAGAAGCAAAAGTGGCAGCAAACGTGACCCAACCCACGTGTATCTCCCCGTGTCGTGAAAGTCACTTTAGATAAAAGCATCTTCAGAGGAATGAATGTGCGTTAATGACAGGAAATCGAACCCTTTTCATAACACCCCCCCCCCCCCCGCCCCCTCCAGCTTATGATGTTCATCAAAACAAAACCCTGACAAAAATTGTACTTTTCACAAAATCGCTTAGCAGCTGCATTTAACATTTGTGATGACGTGTCTCCCCACACCAGCAATTTCATAAAACTTTCCAGACGAGAAAACAACCTCGAACCAAAGTACTAACTAGATAATGACCTACAGACTGACACCGGAAAGATGTTTACTCAGCTAACACATGATATAAACTAATCAAAGCTGTTAATTAGTTAGCATCTGTTACAATACACATACACGCTATGAAGCTATTTCCTGCTAATTTTAAACAGCATTCCAAAACACATATTCGACATTTTGTCTTTGTTTAACTGTCTCCCAGAGCTTTTTTTTTCTTTGAGTTTTCTTTGTTGTTATTTTTCAGACAGTAACTGTCCGTTTGGTCGCATCTCTCCATATACACCACTGCGTCGTCCTAAGCCCAGTCACCTTGCGACAGTCCGCTTCAGGAGTTTGAATGACTAGGCTGACAGAGCTCTTGTGCAGTTTATAAAACCCCATCTCCTGAATCTTGCGTTCTGCTGGGGAAATTGCTGGTGACAATTCAATTCGCACTTATGGCTTCCATGGCCGTGTTGATCCACCCTCTGAAAAATGGACACTAAACTGGAACAAACAGGGTTTTTGTGGATTATCCCTGGTGTGCACCACAGAGAATGCAACATCGTGGATAATCCGTCTGACAATTGTGCAGAAATAATGTGATTGTGGCCAAAAAAAAAAAAGTGTTAATGACCAGCCAGATCGCTCTTTGTGACAACTCAGCAGAACAGGCATCTTAGTACCAACTGCCGGGGGGGGGGTCGTATTCTGCATGATTTGTTCATTTCATGCAAAAGAGAAGCAGGTCACAACCATGAGGCACGAAGGTCTGATGAAATGAAGCAGAGAAGGTGCAGGTAGAGGTTTTGGTTTGTGTCAGAACGCTATTGAAACACTTAACTGTGTTTCTTACTTCCAAGCTATTGCTTAGCACATTAACACATAACAGGTCACCCTCACTGCTACCAGTAACATTTTCTATGAATGCCATGTCTACAGGAATATATTAACACATTCATAACATGTTATAATGCATTATATTTATCAAAATGGTTACACTTTACTTAAATCACCCATGTATAAGCATCATAGATACCTCCATAATGCATTATAATGGCTTATACTGAACATTATAATGCATTATAAAGTGCATTATAGATGAGAGCTTCATAAAGCATTCATAATGCATAAAACATGGCTAAAATGTGTTGTGTTTTTATAAATAGTTAGTGTTTATAATATTTTATGACTGCATTATAATGCATTATGAAGGTATCTATAATACATGATGACGACTGCTTTAAGTCTTAACATACATATTTATAAAAAGGCATAACACATTAAGCTCTCCTCTAAAAATGCACTATAGATACCTTTATAATTCAGTTCAGTGCATCCGTAATACTTATACCAGCCCTTATAATGCATTATGAAGGTATCTATAATGCATTAAAGAAGGGAACTTTAAGCAAAGTGTTATCCTGCTACCCTCTAATTTTTTCCTTTCCTTTATCTTATTTGTCACCTTTTTTGGGGTGTGGGGTGAAGCAGGATTCCCTTTGTTTTTGCTTTGTTTCCAAAATGAATCCCTAATTGGGCGTGAAATGTGTTATTTTTTAATATGGAATTTTTGTTTGCCGTTGGGAGGGTGGGGGCAGGTCAGTGCAATGACATCCATCCATTCATCTTTGGGCCACTTATCCTGAGTGGGGGGATGGAGGCAAGAGTATGTCTCAGGCAGTACAGGTCACAAGGCAGGAGTACCATCACATGACAATCACATACACATAGGCACCGATTAGCCAGACTACAGAAGGAAACCTGGGTAGCACAGAAAGAACTTCCAACTTTACACATACATAAAGCAAAGGTGGGATTCATTCCGGGAGGTATGAGGCCACAGCTCTCCCCACTGAGCCACCATTGTGCCCAAAAGGAATGAGATTCATGGTTGATTTAAAGCAATTAAGTGTGCGGAGTTATGTGTGTGAAACGTTCCTATTGCTAGACGATAAGAGTCAGCTGGGCAACCTCTCCACATTCCTGTTGCCTACCGATAGAAAGGTCTAAACAGTCACTCCGCAGCAAGCCATAGTGTCACCAAACCTTCCATGACAGAACCTGAAAACATGACCCAGCCAGGTTCATAGCATGATCTCCAAAAATCACACCATCTTTATTTAAAAAGCCTAAGCACTTAACGCTTTGTTGGGCAAAGACGACGAAGCAAAATACTGGCGTATTCTTTCCGTGGAGCGAATTATTCTTCTCAGGCAATTCCTTTGGTTGTAAATGTAAAGCCTATCTTGGCAGAATTTCGTCTTCCTATTCACAGTGGCCGCATAGCTCATCTCTGCCTACAAGAATAACTCTCCGAAGAGTTAGATAACAGTCGATAAGGAACCCAAAGCGGCTCGAGCCTCCTGTGTATGCAATCACTGACGTCTGTTCGACATCAGCTGGGGAAGTGCAAAAGATTCATCGGCCTGGGTTTTTAGACAGCAATAATACTATGAATAAGCTAGACTCTGTAGAGAAGTTAAACCACTTTCCTGCTTATCTTTCTGACATGTATCTGCCTACAGAGTGTTATTAGAGTGCTTTGCAACAGATGGCCATGGATTCAGTCAAAGAAGTGCTTGGAAGTGCCTCTTTGTTTTGGCATGGCTACCTCTGCTAAGATGATCCAGACTCGCTTTGTGATGTCGTGAGGAGTCAGCTTAAGATATGGGGTCACTTTCCTGAACTTACTTTTCTGGACTAACACAGGGAGTGGGGGGGGGGGGAGTTGTCATGACAGACCAGCACTCACGCAGACAGCAGAATTCACAAGTTTATGTACGCGAACGGGTCTAAAATGGGTCAGTCTGTGCCGGCAATTAAATAAGAAACTTTTAACAAGAGGTAGTCAGCACACGTTCTGCAGAACCAAAATACAAGTCCCCCCCCCCCTCCCCCTTCGCCACTGGGCCTGAGCCTCAATTTAGAGACAAACCGAAGAAGAACTTGCCTGGAGAAGCAGGACAAACTGCAGTCATCTTGACCACCTGCAGAAGTTCTAAGTCCTCTTAGGGAATTTGAATTAATTACTCCTGAAACCTCCTCAGGTGCGTTGGCCTGGCGGTGTACTGGCCGCGGGGTGCTTCTTTGTTAATCGGTTGTTTTTGTATCATCAGGGTTTGGCCACAAACGCCATAATATACCATTAATTAGGGTCTGCCCTCACTGCCCGAGAGAGTAAGGATACAGAGCGATGACAGTCCTAACAAAGGAGTCATTAGTAGGCCGTAATTAGTTTCAACGGTTCGCACGCATGCAAAACAGGGCCTTTCCGTGTCATTTGGCAGAGACGGCCGGACAGCGAGCAACTCCACCCGTCACAAGGGTATCTGAGGGAGTCACACCAGCGTCCTCGCTACCCTTGGTATCCGTCCATCTTAACGGGAAGTGGGGGGAGGGGAGGCCGTCACCAGCCGAGGCAGAGGGGTAACGCGACGAGGCAGAGGCAGCTGGAGCGTGGGGTGCCGTGGATTGCCCTCGGAAGCTGTCAGGGAGCGGGGAAAGGTGGCGGAGATGATGCTGAGTGGTGGAGGCGATGACAGCAGGAATAGCGACAGAATGCTGCAATCAACAGGAAGAGGCACGCCCTCAGCAAACCCCCGAAAATGCAAGCCCAGGCCCAGATCCTCATTTCGGCACCTGAAGGTTGTTCTGGTGGGGAACAAATAAGACATCTGGGTGTTTGTCTCATCACGAAGCAGGCTGCACACTCCATAGCTAGGTACTCACTGAAAGCCAGAAATAAAAGCCTTTACAAGCGCTTCTGCAGAGTGCAGCTAAGGGAATTCGTTTCCTTGTTGTCAATGATGTTATATGATTTTCTGGATGTCTTCCTACCTCGCAACCACATCTGACTTATGTTCGCCTGGAAAGACAATCCACTATCATTTGGAGAAGTGGTATGCTGTCGCACCTATTGCTGATTGGTAATCAGGTAATTGGCCTGCTCTGTGATCTTCCTCTGAGCCACTGGCAAGTAGCTCTCAATATCATTTAAGACAGAGCAGTGAGCATTGGATCAAAGCTGTAGTCTGATGTTGGGGGTTGGTTTAGTTTGCTATTGTCCCTTCTTGGATTGTGCTAGTGTTGCCGGCAGAGTCACTGGCTTAGTGGATTTTGTTGCTGATGTCTTGTTCATAGGGTTCATAGTTCTGATTAGTTCCACAGCTGGTGTCCTGGGCAAATAATGTGCTGTTTTCAGGGGTGTTTCTCAATACCAAGAAAACAAAGATCGTACTTGTAGTCTTAGCAAGACTGGACCTGCTGACTTGCTTTCCAACTTGGGGTGCAATTGACCTCGTTTGGCAAGGATGCAACCGATTTATCCTTGATATTATGGCATAGGGCACTTATGACTTTGGGGTTATTCCTGGGTCCTGGTTTGCCAGCTCTCTGGGCCTGAGCCTGTCGTTTGCGCCCCTCATCTGGCTTCCTGGGTTCTTCCTGGGCCGCAACCCTGTCCTTGCCCTCCTTCCTGCTCTGGGCTCCAGGACCATCTTATTCCAGTATTGCAAAAGCGGTTATGAATATTAAGTGAACTAATGGATGGGTGTAACTTTACCATTGTAAAAGGAATGATCCTCTTACGCAATCATGGCTACAAGCAATTCAGGGAAAAGACGTGTGATCAAACTAGGCTGTGGTTTCACACACATAAAGAAAATACTTAATGCGTCACAGTGCCTTGGCTGTCTGAATGCTGGTGTGTGGATTAGGCCTGCCATTCGAAGGTTGTCAGTTCAAATACCGTCATAGGAAGAGTGGTCACATGACTGCATGAACAGTAGGGTCTTTCAGCACGGCCCTTGACCCAAAAACGTCCCAGGGCAGCCAGATAAATGCATAATTCTGACCCCAGGATTCAGTCTCACCTGTACATGTGTACATATGACTGTCTCAAAGCGCAAGATGGGATTTTGTGAAAACTAAAGTATTACTCTGTACCTGTGCTCATACAAATGGCAAAATGAAGCAGCATTTCATTACACTGCTAGCTTATGAAGACATTCTCATGCTTTGGATGCAAATGTTGCTCCTCTGTTTTCAGTATCCATATGGAAGCGGCCGCTACACGCTTTCAGAATGATAATTATAGCATGCTGCTGTTTGTGCTCTGTGTGCTATCACATTGTGTGAAGACCCAGTCATGCAGATAGCTGCAGACAATTCGGAGAATTTGCTATAGCCTTGAAAAGACCCCATTCCAGTGAATCCAAGGCTGCTGTTAGTCTCTTTGTGTTTTTACATGCATTATCTACAATGTTCCTCCAAACCAATCCAGATGGTTTGTATTTTCGCTGTCTTTGAGGCAGGGGCCAGAACAGCCCACCTACCCATCTGCTGGAAAATAAAGTGGCGAGATGCGATTCCAGCTCCATTAAGTGCATGGCACGGAAAGCGCAGGCCCTGTAAGATCTTTTATAGCAAGGCCACCGTGAGGCTGTTGTTTCTGCAGTAATTCCGGGGGCCGCCTGTGTGGGAATGAATTGCAGCACGACAGGGGGATATGAGTTGGATTAAATAAAACTACTGTTGGTTTGGGTGTGTGTGTGTGTGTGTGTGGGGGGGGGGGGGGGGGGTTGAGGGGGTAAATTCATGAGAGTTTCAGGATCCTTATGTAGCACCTCAGCTAAAACAAAGACATTTGACAGGTGGTGGAGAATGAGAAAGTCAGACTGAATGAAACAGTAGCTCGACTTTGCAGAGAAAATGCTTAACAGAGAGACGGAAGCTGTCAGATCGGGTCATTATGAAACAGTGGTTGGTGATTAATTCCTCCAGGGGGGTGGGGGCGGGGGGGGGGGTCCTTCTCTTCTCCCAGTTATTATTACCTCATGCTCCCCAATCCAAGGGTCTGAAGTTGCATGGTGGAGGAAAGTCAGTCACCATATCAGAGACATTAAGGTTTATAGCCTCAGAAAGGTTATGCCGCTCTGAAAGCGGTTACTACCAGTTACTCTAGTCCTCTCTCGAGTCCCTAAGCTGGATAAATTCCGTCCACAATTACTGAGATGTGCAAGATTCCTTGGTGGCATCGACAGTAAAGAGCCATTGCATAATTAGCCATAATTCAGCAGTGCTGGAGGTATTAAATCTGAGATTTCTGAGGGCAGGATGTGTGCCAACTGCAGAAATGAAAATCGCATTACTTCTTCATGCCACGTGGCCATTCCAGGGGGCGACGCCCACAGAGGAGGCGGGCTGGGATGTCAGCCGCACGCATCCATGGCAGAAATAAATAAAATAGTATTTTCTGCAGATCCGGCTGACCGTGATAGACCGGGCCTCCTATTATTACCAGTGCTGTGATTCTGCAGTGTCGCTCATCCTCATTCCATTAGCTCCTGGCCCCCGCCTCATCTCGTCCAATCAAAGGCCATTTGATTACCACCAGCAGCTTGCCTGTTACGCTGTAGGTGGCAAAGGAAATGAACTCGACTGATGGCAGCACCGAAAAAAGAAAGGACAGAAATAAACTTAAACTTCAGGGAGAGGCAGATGGCGAGGAAGAGAGAGGGGCAGAACCAAGAACATGGAGTGAGAAAGAGTGAGCACACGTGTATGTTTAGTCACTCCAGAAGGTCTCTTGTGGACCTCAGAGTCACCATGGAGTTCACAGTGTCTGGGCAGGTATCTGAACAGCAGCAAAGTCCAGTCAGCCGCCTGTCACAGGAATACAGTCGCCTTTCAGCACCTGATGACTTTTCTCGTGTGGTCTCTTATTTAAAGTTTTTTTTATTAGTGGCCGAGATCTTCCCCGAGAATCTGTGTGAATTTCAGAGGGGATCCGGAGAGGGGGCAAAAAAATTTAAACGTCTGGAAGAAAATATGCAGAAACATTGCAGTAATCGCCATGCTGTCTAAACATGCAGTTAGATGGGACCTGTGCGGAGAGAGAATTCACATCTGTCTCAGAGCCTTTATCCAGGGAGCTGAGATCTTACACTGCCTGCGCTGCCTACTTTTCTTACATTGCTGTTAAAAAATACAGGCATAGCTGTCTCCATGGAAGCCTGTCACTCAAACTCACACACTTCACAGGGACAAAGACTGGTGGCGTAGCCTGGGTGGATCTAAGAGCCTCTTTTCTCAGTTTTTAACAGGTACAAAAAAAAAGGAAAAAGAAAAACAAAATTCATGAAAATAGAGGTCTGCTTGTCTCGCGTTCATGGTAAAATGGAAATTGCCGTCATGTAGCCCATAGTGCCGCCAGGTCTTCTAAACAGGGTACTACCGCCGTTATTCTCCAAGTAAGTTCTTTAGACGGGCTACTTGTGAAAACAAACAAGTGAGACGCAGCTGACAGCAGCTAGGAGCTGCCGATGTCTGTTATCCTGTGATTTAGTCCGACTAATTACCAAACGGTCGTTCCGATTCTAATGATTCACGTCGCATATGTTTCTTAATATGCGCTTTTGTACTCTTAAAAGGTGTCGCATGTCAGATCATGCCGGATGACGCCTGTGAGCCCTGCACCTCCTCAGCGGGAACGCAGTGCGGTCGTTTTTCCCACGTTTTCATTTCGTTTCTGACATCTCCACTCTGTTACTCTCTCTCTCTCTGCATATTTACGTGGTTACGGAGATAGGAACCATAGGAACCGGGCACCTCTTCTGTAGCCCGGTCGCGACCCCTCGAGTGTGTAGGACTCCGATCACTTTTCCTTCTACACCACTCACTTCTATATGCTTTTCCTTAAAAAAAAGACATCCCGATGTGTTTTATGTAACGTGAATGACACGCGTCGGTGCCAATAAAGCAAATACTAATGATACTTATGCAAACAATATCGGCATTAGTCAAGGACATCGAAGCTGCCTAGTTCAATATATAAATATACAGAAATGTGGAGGAAACAATTGGCAGAAAATTCTCAATATATTAATGCGTTTTATTCCAAATACTGCCAAATATAGCAGATAACCTTAATAATATTTTATCAGATAGAGATCTTCATCAGCTATCTCGGGAACAGCCACTGCGGCGTTTATGAACGGCACGACTTTGATTTCCCGTGGTATATTAAACAGTTCATATAAATGAGGGGATATAATCGACAATATATTTTGTGCATCGTTGTCTTGTCCGTAATCTGAGTGTTTCCAGGGCGATGGATTTGATGGTAAGATGTAGTAGTAATAACCCATATATATATACATAATAATATATATATATGTGAATATGTACCGTTTCGATAGTGGCCGTTAAGCAATGCACAGCGCCGAGAAGCACCGCGGACCCCCCCTGCACTCGGGAGCGCTGTGAGGTGCGTCCTCTGCTCCATCCCTCCCTCCCTCTATCCACTCATCCAGGGAGGAAGGGAGAAAAAAAAAACTGCAGTCACACGATAACCTTGAGAGCAGCCGCTCGCTGTGCTGGACCACGTTAAGCTGAGCGAGCCGTGCAGTCCGGGCGTGGGTGCGAACGTTTCCGGCGAGCGCGGCTCCCGTCACCCCTCCGTGCCGGCGGAGCCTATCCCCGATTCTCAAAGGAAACCTGGGTGTCGGGATCTTGTGAAGAGATGCTGGGCTACGCGGATTCGGGTATCCGTTGGCGCTGAAGCACCCGGACGTGTCGGCATCTGAAACGGGGGAAAAGCTGCTTACTTTCGAGGGCGATCTGTCCAAGCGATGGACTTGAGATAGTGGATCTCCGCTTTTGTGTCTCTTCGCTGGGAGCTGCAGTCGGGCGAGTTACGAGAGGATGTTTGGGAGCAGCTGGAGGTGAGTAAAACGCTCCGGGCTCGCCTGCGGCTTATATTTCGGAAGGAAAAGAACTATTATAGCGATGAGAATTAGGATGGGTCACGTTAACAAACATATTGGCATAGGATCAGACGGATACCAAACTGATATAACTCCGTTGCCTGATCAAGACTTCCGACGGACAGTTTACTAAACACAGACAAATCCGACGGAAATACAAAGATCAACAATAATTAATTCGAATTAAGGTGTATGATCCCGATTACAGACTTCATATCTGTCATGATACCGATCTTGTAATGCAAAAGTCTTTCGGGAGGGATAGACCAGTGTCTCTATCGCAGTTTAGATATGGAGGACGGAGGTGTTAAAAATGATCGGATCTGCAATGGATTTGAATTCCGAAAGCAGAAGGTAAATCAGCTGAAAGAGAAAGGGACAGTGCATGGACAGGACTGGGAGCGTGTACGGTGCGCGGGACCGTGCGTCTTCTAAAGGGAAATTTCCGTAAGGCAAATGCCATGGCTCATCACGCAATCAAATATAATAATAATAATAATAATAATAATAATAATAATAATAATAATAATAACAACAATAAGTCATGTGTATTGCGTACAAAATTCTTATTGGTTTGTGAAGCTTTGCACCTATCCGTTTAATATCAGATCTAGTGAAATGCCGCTACGAACGGCCTCAGTTTAAGTGGAGCTGAGCGCATTTCAGAGCAGGGGGATCGGACGTGGTCTTTGGGGGCTTCTCCTCGCTGAGACTTTGCGATGCCTGTGCTCGGTGGTGCGGGAGGCGCCGGCCGGCGGTCGCTCCCAGCCTTCGGAGTCCGTCGCGGGCAGCGCTGCGCTGCGCACGATCAACACGCCCAGTGTTATTTACTTAGTTAAGTGAGACACTGTGGGGTCCGTCGGTAAACGTGTGATGCGTGATCCGTAACTTGTCTCATTGCAAACACGCAAACATAGTCTTATTTGTCATCTTAATAGTCTTTGCATTCACAACATAACTTGTGTGATTCTTTCCATTGTCCTCGCCCATGTGCTTTCTGTCAGTCTACCAGTATCATCTGATAATTTTAAGTGAATGAGCGGAACAAAATCCTGTTATTTTTCTATTATATGTGTTTTGAAGTGTTCTTGTAACATTGATAAGCAGTCATATGTATACATCTAAGGATTATTTCAGAGTAATTAGGTGGGGCATTCTCAGCATCGATCTCGCACTGTATTTGATCTGGTTTATAGCACAGAGTAAACAGCTGTGAATTATGTACTTTATTCAGCGCTACAACATACTGGGGGGAAATGTCTCTTTGCAGGCATTTCGGATACGTGAAAAGGGAAAATCTGCAAGGTGTGGCTTGTTTGTGCTCGCAAACACAGGTCTCCTTCCTGGAGAATTTCCCAATGGGTTTTCCAATGATTGAACTGCTAAGGACTTGAACGCAACACCAATAAACCCTGTAGCTTATTTATTTCGTTCTCTCTCTCTCTCTCTCTCTCTCTCTCTCTCTCTCTCTCTCTCTCTCTCTCAAAAGGATTTGTTTCTTAGCCTTTGCTGACGGAATGAAATGGCTTATTTATCTTTTTCCGTATATATAGAGGGAAAGTTTTCAGACAATCATGCATTATTTTGAATATAATTACATTTATTATTTATTACAGGACTTCTTGTCTGTCTCATTTGTGTGGCCGAAAAACGAGACAGTTTAGTTGATTTAACTATAGCAGTTGCATCCATAGTGGTTGAACTTAATGATTTTGTTGTCAGTTATTAGGCGATGTTATTGCTTTGTTGTGCATATGCAACAATGACGTACGAAGTCATTGTTTGGCGTTACGTTTTCCGACTGGCTATGTCGATTATTCGCGAATTTGTTGGGGGGTGCCGACGCGGTAATTGCGTGCGGTCGCTCCTGGGGAGTCCTGGCCGCTCCCCTGCGCAGTTGCAGCTTCCCAGCCACTTACCCTCCGTGTACGTCTGACACCTGTAGTGCTGCAAAGACAATTACTTTATAAATCCCGGCTGTAAAGACATCGGTTCTGATTGAACAATGGCGTGGAGATGTCGGGATTTATCTTTTTAAAGGAAATATGATTTTGTTTGTTTGTTTGGTTTGTTTAATATTAATTAAATATCCGTTTTAATTATCATTTCATTTAATTATCCTTAATACAATTTATACACCAAATAAGTAACTGACTCGGGGGAAACTGCTGTGATTATCCCACGGTTTGATGCGAGGTCCGATACTCGGCTACTGCCACAATAAATCTAAATTCCTAGTAATTCTGCAGGGCCTCGGAGAGATATCATTTTGAAGATTCTCCTGTACGACCTGTAAATATCGTGGTGACATGGATTTTTCTGTCAGATAGCAAAATGGCCGTGTAACAAACTCCACGGATTATCCAGGTAAACATGCGCTCTGGGGCTTCTGAGTAAACGTCTGTAAATAGGCGCATGCATGAATTTTACATAGGGAGAGAGGATCTGCGTGTGGGCCGCCGTTTGTGGTTTGCTGCTGGACGGCTTAACCCCGTGTTAGATACAGAGAGAATGCACAACCCTTTGTTCTTTACTGGCAAAGAAAAAAAATCAATACGCCATGCAATTAAATATATTTAACTAGCTGGGTGTGGGGTGGGGTGGGGAGGGGAGCGCGAATATGGTAGCGGACCGGAGCCCTGGAGGTTGACCTGTTTAACCAGGTCTTTGCTGTGCGGGATTTCTATCATGATTCACCTTTAGAGGCTTTGATTAGATTATAAATCCGTGCTCCTTTACTCAGATTTGGGTTAATGGACAGCGTTTCTTCCCGGATGTTGCAGCAGGAGCATTTTGAATGTAAAAATTAATGTTTTGTGTTAAATGTTGGGGGGGGGGGGCAAACGAATAATTATGAAATGTGAAGGGGAGCCCTCAGATTTAATGGCGGCGACGCCCATGATGGAGCCCATAGTTTGCATTTATTTACGTCTGTGCATGGTGCCAACTCTTTATAGAGGCGCCAAAATTTAAAGTGGGGACCCCTGCTGGTCAGCAAAATAAACTGAGCCCCCCTCCCCCCCCACTTACGGTTGAGAAAAGGGGGACCCCCGTGCTCAAGGTGACGGTTTGCCGGGGGATATAATTTCTAGCTGTTCTCCTGCCTAGATGTGCACGGCTTACAGTTCATCCTGGGTCTGACTGTTGCACAGTACATGCAAATCATATATGACAGACAACATATAACACAATCACCTATACCTGTTTGTAAAGTGAGCATGGGACCTTCGCAAGGAAGCACAGGGACACCCCGTCCATCACAGCGCCCAATCAAACCCACATGTTATAGGGAACTTAAGGTCGCGCCACTTAACTCCGTGGGTTTGGACTGCAGGAGTAAAGCAGAGTATCTATAGGAAGCCGACACAACAACGTGAGACTGGGGAAGGTCCAGGTGCAGAGCTGCGGGTGAGAATCGAAGCTGCATTCTCAAACGGGGAAAGTGTGAGTCGCATGCAGTCCCCTCTGCCTTTTCCATGGGTAAATGTGTGTGTGTGTGTGTGTGTGTAGGTAGGTCTACGATGGAGAACAGCACACCCGCTAATCTCTAAATGAAATTGCTGCACTCTGGAAAGTGAGAGCTCTGCTGGCCAGCCATTATTTTACCCATTAGTTTGTGCTCAGGTGTTTTGAAATTGAATGGTGACTTAATGAGAAATAAAACAGTCCCTGTGCCTGAATTAATGCACATAAACATGAGCCCTGGCACTGATCGGGGCACCCTGCGCGTGACCTGTGCACGATGCTTTCAGCTGGGGGCCGTGGGAGGAATCGTCGCGGCGACTGCAGGATGCCAGCATCTTCCAAGAACCACCCAAACTTCCTATCTATCTGACGTTCCTCGCGCTCATTCTATTCCTCTCTCTTCTTCCCTTGCTTGAGATGTGCTTCATGGGCCTTTATCTGTATTTTTTTTTTAACTAGTATTTACTGATCCATTGTTGCTGTTATTCCTGTTATAATCCAGAACATACACATATAGCACACATAGGCTTTAAGGTTGCACACTGGCTGTTATAAAGATCTTAATGGACTTTACATTATCTGTGGGCAAAACCAACCAATCAGAGAAAGGTGGTCAGTGTCAAATAATTTCATAAGTCTATGTAAGATATTGTTGATCCAGCACAGGATGACGGTGAGCTTAGAGCCTGCTTATGGAGGGCAGGGGCACGAGGCAGAGAACAGCCTGGATCGGAGGGCACTCAGAAACACTAGGCCAATTCAGAGACATTAACTCAACCCTGCCTTGTATATATCAGTGATCCACATTCACTCCACACATCTGGCCCCAGATGTGACCAGAATACAGACATGGTCAGCACACAAGCCAGCGATGGTTTTATGACATGCACACAGCACCCAGTTCTCAATGCACGGAGGGAAACTCGCCAATCATCACATTGTCATGCATTATGTGTGATGTATGTGTAACGTTTCTCCATTTAGAATGAGGTAGACGAGCTTTTGGTCTTTGTTCCGTTTTTTTTTTGTGGGATGCTTTAGAGAAACAGTTTTTTTTTGGCATGTGCTTCATCTGCCGGAAACGGTGCCTGGATCTCCCTGCCCACAAAGAGCGCCCGGCTCGCTCGGATTAGCTCACGCTTGGCGGAGTAGCAGAGCCGCAGTAATGAATGTGATTCCACACCTGCCACAGAAACGCAGGCAGGGGTCACCTGGCACTGGCGCCGGTCACTGCGGCCTGTCCCGGGAAACAGAACCGGGCCACCGCAGGGTCGCGGCCTTCAGTGTGGGTCGCCGCCTGACGACATCTCTGTTCGGCACGAGCGCGGGTTTGAAGGCTGAGATGATCTGCTGCCGGCAGCACACACATGGGGAGCTTATATGTTTGGCTTAGTTTATTCATGCATTAATTTCCATGGATTATTGTGAAGGAACAAGAAGAATATTCTGATCATACCAGAGAGTGTGAGGACTTGTGACTTTCTAGGCAGACCGGTGATTGAAAGACAGGGTGACAAAAGATGTGTTTTAAAGACCCTCAGTGGGACAAGGGTCTCCCTTTATATATGTATTACATATGTGTATGTGATTATATATACAGCATATTTGTATAATATATAAAGAGACTCAGCAGGTAGTACTGTAATTAAGGACACATTCTTGTAACGCAAAGGCTTGTGGTTCAAGACCCTCTCATTGCAGGCTTGGGCTGTTATACCCTTCAGCAAGGTATTTAACCTAAATTAAAAATATCCAGATGGATAGAATGTAAGTTTTGCTTTAGATAGAAAGCAGCTGCTATGCAACAACCTTTCATTCCCAAGCCAGTCTCACCACGTCCATCTGCTGAGCAGAGACCGCGGCCCACCGAGGAACATGTAGGACATTATAAACGACGTCTACCAAAGTAGGGCAGGAGTATGGAGCTGCCTGTCAGAGGGTAGATGTGAAATTGGATCACCAATCCATTGTGGATGCTTATGAGATACAGGGTCTCATAAGTCACGAAATGGGCTGGTCTTGGGTGGGATGGGGAAAAGAATTGGGTTTATTGGGGTACTGAAGTGGAACGGAACAAAAACGAGAGTCTCGAAAATAGTGACACTATCTGTCCCAGTGGAGAGATTGTATTGTATTTTTTTGTTGCCTGTCCCATCTTGGTCTTCGTGGGACACAGTGACATGTTTACAGAGTCCATGCATGGGGGCTGCAGTCCAGGGTCTTCATCTAGCATCCTTGAGGCAATTGGAGATTTGGTCAAGAGCCCAATGGTGGTATTTACCTGTCGACCCTGGGATTCAAACCAGCAACCTTCCGACCATAGATACAGAGTGCTCTCCCACTGAGCCATACCCTGCCCCACAAGGGAGACACACAGCTTAGTACGGACATCTGTTGGGTGTTCATAGGTGAGTGTCACATCAGGGTCTGTGTTCCATGGAGCTGGAGTAAAAGCAGTAATATTTGGTGAAAGCTTATAGCCTACTGACACCACAGTGTCTAAGTGAGCTATAGGTTCGCAGCACACAACATTGTTTAAGGTATCATTTAAGATGTCACCAAAGACAAGGCTGGGGGCGGGGAGGAGGTGGTCAGTCTTTGCACAAAACTCTTGAGAAGTCCACCATTATCCTAAAACCAAACGGTTGAGTGTAGCCTTTGACAACAATCCAGCGATACACAGCACAATTTTTCAATGTTGCGTTTTCTTTGCAAACGCAGTACATGAATGGCGAAGCGGAGTATTTTAAACTCATCCCACCCCCATCCTTCCACCCCATCGAACTACACCAAAGAATATATGGTAGGAGTTAGTGAGGAACACCACACAGAATACTACAGAATTCTGTAGTATTGCTGCACAGAACACAGAACGCTACACGTGTAACGGCAAACACACCACCGTGGAAATGAAAGGGGGGGGGGGGGGGCTGTGTTTTTAATGAAAAGTAATGTAGGGACAGCATCCATTAAGGAAGGATGTAGGGTATTTATGGACTGACAGATTCTGATTGTAATAATGGATCAGACTCTATTGATGTGCTCTTTTTATAAAAATGATTTAAATCTAATTTAGTAAAATCTATTCTGCTTTCCAAAAATGTTGGACTGTTAAGGCCGAAAGTCGCTGTGGTTGTGAGGACTCGATATGCAGCGGTACGCCATTGATGGTCCTGGGGTCAGTTCATGTTTGTAGTGTACAGTGCCCTTGTAAATATTCGTACAGGCTTAATGGCACGGCAGTTATTACTGCGTACCACGCCACAGATCAAGGCAACCACACGGAGTGTATAAATAGAGGCTTTGACCAGAAATACTCAGAAATGATCAATAAGTTTAGCGGCTTGAGCTGAAGTTCACTGATCACTCCCTGGCTGGGCATTTAGATGAGGTCAGGCTAATGTTTTATTATGTATTTATTTATTTCTTTATTTCTAAGTGACTATCTGCCCCCCCATTTGCTGTTCAGATTCAGCACCAGCAACTGTGAGTCAAACCCTGGTCCCCACATTGTACTGTAAAGGACTATCATTGCTCCAGTGTGCTCTAATGAGAACAGGACACGGTGTGTGAGTGTGTGTGTGTGCATGCAGGACGAGGCTGGTGGGGTAGCCGTACGCTGCACGTTAGATAAATGCGTCTGAGATGAGCGGTGTCCGTGATTGACTGAAATTGGGCTTTTTATGCCGGGGGGGAGAGACTGACCCTAGCATCTCCTTAATAGGGCCCCCACCTCATTAATGTTTATCACCTTGTGGTTGCCAAAATGGCGGAGCTTACTGAAGGGTAACTGAAAAAGAAGCAGCAGTCAGATAATTAAAGAATAATCAAAACGAAACGTTTGTAGTGCAAGCCAGTAGGTTATGCGAGCTTTATCAGGTTTGTAATGAATAAAACCCAATGTTAAAGCAGACTAATCACTTTAGAGTACATTAAGGACATTCAGGCTGATTCATCTGCGGCCTGGATCCCATAATGGTCCCATGGTTCTTAAAGTGCTTCTCTGACTATTCCTGAATTTCTCATGCACTTATAATCCCCCAGCAGACCTGCCCAACCGTCCCTGGACCAACCCTACCCATAAAATCAAGGTGCATGGTCCTACTTTGCAGTTCAGTTTGGAAACGGGGCTGTTGTGAGATGATTGTCGTCCATTATCTTCTAGCAGTTCCTGGTCAGGAATACACTTTTGGTGAGGTAATCAGGGGGTGTAGTGGAGAGGGGGTGGTGTGTGGATGGGCCTCCATATGGACCTTATAATTACGAGGTATTTACAGACCCGCATGCTCATAGGATGAGGTCCAGAATAATATCGTCCTCCCCCAGCCCCCCCATACCAAGCATGTGTGTGTATTACGGTTTCAGTTCAGGGATCTCCAGCCTTATGTACAGTGAGAGCTACTTCTTGTGTTTTTATTTCAGGGTGATGGTAAAAGTTGTCACCCCGGGGGGGTTGGTAACTGTCTGATCAGTCCGATTTTTAATAAGTGTTATGCAAGCATGCTAGCACCTCACAGTTGACGTGCTGGTGGCCACTGCTTTAGAAAATTCCCAGAGCGATGGCTGTAGCCACAATTAATCCCCGCAAAAAGCTATTTACACAGCTGCAGTTCTGCTGTCCAGGGAACGAGGTGGGAAGCGGGATGCGGCGAGAGCTGCTGGAGATAGCGGCTCGTTTTCAGCGCTTACAGAAGTAGCGTGATTTGAGCCGGTCTTTTAGGCGCCGTACGGAGGGGATTCTGTGGGGGGGGGGGGGGGGGGGGCGCTGTCGGTGTTCTGGTCACCTGATCCCACAGGAATGCATACGAGTTGGGGTGGGGTTCAGTGGGGGTGGGAAGAGAACAAAGCAGCCATTAGGACCACGGGAAGGAAGAGGACCCCCCTGACTGCACAGAACCCTAGAGCGGCGGAGCAGAGGAGGTCGGAAGGAGAACCCTGCGACCTTCAAGATTAAAGGCAGCGGGGAGATGGAGGAGCAGGCTGAAAGGAAGAAAAAGCAAAGGAAACGAAAGAGGAACCTGGAGCGGGAGGGGTCGTGCGGGAAGGGCAGGGCGGACGCCTGCCACGGCTCGCTTGGAGGTCTCCTTGGAGAAAGGCGAGAATAAGAGCGAGAAGTGCAGGAGGTGCAGGAGGTGCTGCGATGGATGCGTGTGCAGAGTCCATTTGCAAAGATAGAACATAAAGGCATTAATATTGACTAAGGGAGTAATGCATTTGAGAGGAAGACTGCAAGGAAGCTGCCTTTAGCTGGATAAACAATTATTAACCATTGATGTCATGTGTACAAGGGCGTATGTCTGGTTTCAGCATTGGTACAGAGCAAATCAGCCCTGAACCCCGCCCCCACCTCCCTAAACACACACACACGATACGCCTGTAATACTGATAAGGACATGACTCTAGCTTCCTGTGCACAGTTTGCAGGCAATCAAAATGTCACCATTTTGTTTGAGGGCCGCGAATAGAGACCAACCTAGGACTGTGAACTCCGTAATGCAAACAGCCTGCGACGGGACGGTTCGTTTACTGGACGGCGAACAAGCCAGAATTAGAAGCTAACGTGACAGTCGTGGCCCAGTACTTTTCAGATGTGAATTTGTGATTTTATTTAAAAACAGCTCCACCCTGGACTGCAGGATCTCTTATCACCAACGTCCGGGTTCGAGTTGCACATGGATCGCTCCGAAATGAATCATTAATTTAGCTGAGGTCACTTGGCTCACCGAAATTTGAACCTGTAGCTCGTCTCTAACCACCTAGTCAGCTGCTGTCCTCTTTACTATCCTGTTCACTGATGTTTACGTGTCATTTTAAAATAATAATAATAGTAGTGATGAAAGGACACTTTTGAGAAATCTAAGCTTGGTGGCTGTGTGGGCCTTGCATAGCATTGGTGACTGAAAAGTACGGCTACATTGTCTGGTGGGTTTGCTCTGTCAAGGGCTTCCTCGAAACCTGCGTGTAGTCTAATTATAAATGTGAGCAGGGCCTTCTGTCAGCTATCTGTTTAATAGGGGTCTCATTACCGTTACTTCGCTGTATTGCGTTTGAGGAAGAGGGCATGGTCTCTCTTCTGCATTCCGTCCCGCATTCTGCCCTAGAAGCACTCCATTGTGATGTCATAGGTGCCCGCCCGTCCCCTAGTCACCGGTGCTACTTAAGGGCCCATGCTGTCAGGCGAAGCGGAGAGCACGTCAACTCATCCATCTCGCGGCTGGTCTTCTGGGGTGTGTCAGGCGCCGACATGGAAAGTGATTGATTCTAATGGGGCCCTGGGAAGGGAACGAGTTTTCTTTGCCCCCCCTCCCTCCCCCATGTTTAGAGGCTTGGGTGTTCATAGCAGCGAAGAGGTAGAGGGGGGCGCATGGGAGGGGCACCTTAGCAGTCCATTTTAGGTGAGGAAACGGCTGTCCCCCGAGGTTACCTACGTAACTCTGTAAAACTCCTCTTTTATGCTTTGCGGTTTTACTTAAGATGACAAGTACGGGGCTTTGTAAATTGCCGAAGCCCGTGTTATGAGTGAAAGAAGCCTTGGTATTAATCTTCCCTAATACAATTTCCCCCAGCCTGAGCCCTTGGCAGATATGCAAATGTCACATAAATAATTCTGCTTTTTTTCTGGCCGCTTTTTAAGCTGCTTCCAGAACGGCCACACTAAGGGGGCAGGGAGGACGAGCCCCTCGCTCGCTGCCCCCACAGGCGCTTCTCACGGTGAATGGGTGCTCAGGAAATCAGCTGGTCTGCCCCCCCCCTGGATCTCGTGGGCCAGGCCACATAAAATAATCAAAACTGGCTAATACAAGCCCCCCCCAATAATCATGTCTCCTCAGCAGGGCCGCCTGTCTTCCCTTCGAATGCGTCTTGTCCGCTTGGAGCAGGTGAGCCGATGGATGGAAAAGGACGAAGCAAAGGAAGGCGTTTTGTATCTGCTGTGTCCGATTGCTCCTCTCCCATGGCTGCTGTTTCATGTTCAGTTGATAGTCTGTATCAATACCCTCTTTCAGTAGAATGATCTCAATAATTAAGGCCCCTTTCAGACAGAACTTGGATTTCCAAGTATGTGAGAGATATTCACTCAAACCTCAGGGCACGAAACTCATAGCTGCTGTCTTTTTCAGTGTCAGTTATTCTTATTTGACACATTTTGTCCTTATGAAATATATCTTGTTGATGCACTAATCACTGTGTGAAGTGTTTCTTGATAACGACATTTGGTAAATTGGCAGCCATAAAACAAACCAGGCGAGTTGTCAAGCTTTCTGTCTGATTGTCACTGTCGCATGGTACCCAGAATCTAGCAGAAAGATGGTCACACTAAATAATAGATTGGTGCCAGGTTTGTCAGCATTAAACTTCAAATGATCAAATGAATCAAGAATTTCTCAGGCCTGTAGCTGTGGATTTGACGCATTTTTTTGAGTCAATCCCCATGCACCCCAGTTTGGTCATGTCCCCGCCCACCCATCTGCCTGGCCAATAGCGCCACGGATCTCAAGTCAGTCCCTCCCCCTCAGTCCCTGGCTGGTCTTATCGACACCCTCACATTGACAGGAGAATCGTTTTAACCCCTCTCACAGACACAGTGCCCACGATAAACCTGAAGTGCTCTGAGAGTATCATCTCCTGGGCCGTGGTCCTCATGCTTCGTCACTGAACAGCTGAAGCACACTTCTGAAATCGCCTTGTTTTTATAGCCTTTTGCTGCCATTGTTTCGTTCCTCTGGTGGACTCAGGTTAGAGAACAGAACGAGAGTGTCAATTACCTAACAGTATGTTTTTTTTTTTAATAAAGTGTTTCCACTAGCTGATTGCCAGTGCAGGCTCCCAGATGCTACCTATGCTACCCGACTGAGTTACAATTAAAGGGCCCCCGGTGATTAGCAGAGTGCCCCCCCCGCAAGTAATTTTCTTAAACATTCCCCATTGTGATGTGCAAACAACGCATTACAGTTACAAGAAAAATATTAATGGTAGTCACTTGCCACAAAACAAAGTAACCACAAAAAGAAGCATGTGGGTAACCCTTTTCCTTAGTCGGAGTCCTTTACTCTATAAATACACATTCTTTGTAAAATATTTAAAGTATGTATGTTGGAACACAGAGGAAGTCTCATGCTTAGAAGTCATTCTTGCTTCAACTTAAGCAGGGTGAAGCATCAGCACTGTGGTTTATTAAAACCAGCCTGCGACTGTGCCGCATGAATGAGAAACCAGGACTCACATTAATGTTTGCGTGTGTGAGCCCACAGAATGGAAGAGGATAGAATGTCTTTATTGTCCTCCTGTGAGACACACAGACACATAAAGCTCAGAATGAGGCCTGGGCTCAGAGGCATTTATTTGGTGCCTGCGGAGCGACTGAGGTTAAGGGCGCTGCTCAAAGTCCCAACTGTGACACGATTAGTCTGTCGGCCACGGGATTTGAATTGCTGACCTTCTGGACGCTGATGCAGAGTCCCAACCCACAGAGCCACACAAACTGTGGCAGCAAACAGCGTTTCCGTGGTATCACCGTGGTTTCACCCTCCCCATCAACGATTCTGTCAGCGGTAATGAATGCAGCTGGGCACTTTTGGGAGGAGGGGTGAGGACAGTACCCCCCCCCCCCCCCAACGTTGAGGCATCTTGCATCGTTCGTATTAGTAGTCCATCCCAGCCATGGTATACTTAGATCAAGTAATGTTTTATTGATTTTATAATTGTGCAGTTGTCATCGGATGGGTGGGGTTATATGTAAGATCCATAAATAAGACCATAAAAATGCACGTGTGTTTTTGTCTGTGTGTATGTGTGTGTCTGTTTGGTATCTCTGTTGTGTTTCGTAAGAAGAGCTGAAGCCTAGTTTCTCGTTCATACCTGTTGAAATTGAACTATGGAAAACAAATATGGACATACCATTTACGGAAATGGGGCCACTGCGGGGGGTAGTGGTTCGCACTAATGTCCCACACCTCTGTGACTGGGGTTTGAGTCCCTGCCATGGCTCTATGTGTGTGAAGTGTTGCATGACCCCCCCCCCCCCCCCATGCTGTCATGGGGTTTCCTCTGGATACTCTGGTTTCACGTGAGTCCCACCTCAGCCCTGAATTGGACCAGTGGGGACAGACAATGGATGGATGGATGGATGGATGGGGTCCCGGTGAGGGAGGATGGGCTCGAGGGCTTCTGGCTACCTCCCAGCACACACCCCTGACCCCCAACCCCACCCCACCTGCAGCAAGGTTCATTTCCCCCATCATTGGGCGCTAATTGCAGCTCGAGGCCACCTGCATGCCGACGGCAGTGGTGCCACAGTGTGGACGTGCTGTTCTGTGCCGCTTGCGTGGGTGGGGACATGAATGCCAGCTGCTATTAAATCGATGCTGCGCCGATGCTACCTGTGCTGTGAGCCCCGTCAGGTTGGCGCTGCGCCTCAAAGAGGAGCTGGGCATCTCCTTCCTGTTTCCTGTTTCCTGTGATCTCCCGAAATGGAGATGTCATTGTATGGCATTATTTAGCTAATTTTGTGACTGATATATTGCTTTTGTACACAGTTTTAATGTAGTGTTTTGCTGTTACGTCAAAAAAAAAAAAACATACAACACAGCCGATTTTATAAACATACATTTCTTTAGTTAAATTTGTATTTATTCCGCAGTTTAACTCAAATGAATTTGAAGTTTAATTACACTGGGGGTAAGCACAGGATGGACTTGGGCAAATTTTTCTATAGTAAAAAATAAAGGTAAAGGAAAATCCTGCTATGATTGGTGGCAGCAGATTATCCACTGACATGGAATCCATGGATTATCCAGCGACACGGACCCCAGCTGCCGCTTCCTGGGGTCTCAAGAGGCATCATGCCAAGGTAACTTTGAGCTTAAATCAGAAGACACAGCGGTAAAACCCTGTAAGGTTCCCTGAACGAAGACTCGGCTCATGCAGCTGACAGAGGGGCTGATGTGCGATTCCTGAATGAGACAGATGTGTACGGCCGCTGTAGGTTATGAAAGGGGCAGAGCGACGGAAAGCTTAGACCAGCTTAACTCTTCCTAACTTGTTAAGCAGCATTTACAGTGAGTGGAAAGAGTCTCAGCATCAGACATTGTTTCAGCCTTGTTCAGCAAAAACTTGTCTGCCGCTGTCAGAAAAGTGCTCGCTCGAGTGGTACGGTGAAGTGAATGTTTGACAGCTAGTACCTTCCCATTTAACATCAGTTCTTTCCACTCTGTCAAGTCATGTCACCACAGCAGAAGAAATAAATGATTACAGATAAGCATCCATTTTCAAATGGAGTATTTAAAAATAACAACTGGTGATACCTATTGCAGTTATACATTATAATCAGCTGCTTATGTAGCGGGTCAAATAATTCATAAACATTTTCTGTGGCTTAATGGCGTGTTTGCTGTCGTCCTCAGACAGCTGGTGAATGTTTACTAAAAATGAAAACCTCCATCCTAATCATGCCTGGAGAAGATCAGCACAGGGTGCAAGTTAAGAGCTTAAACCGGCTTCCTTAAAGCTTAGGTCAACAGCACAGGATAGGAAGCACGTTAATCATACTTACATCAAAGCCAAAGAAGAAAACTGATGTCTGCATATTTTATGAGAATACAACTTCAACAGGCCATTGTTATGAAACATGTCTCTCCGTTCTACTTAAATGTGACTTATAATGCTCATTTTGAACTGAAATCTTGCCTGGCTAAATATTGAGGATATACCTCTGTTTGTGCCCAAGTGGAAGACAGTACAGTCTAGAGATGAATGTTATCTCCCGCTTTCCTTGACGACGAGTTAAGAACGTTATGCATCATTAGGAATAATGACAGCTGTAGATTCCGGGCACCAGAAAATCAATCTCTTTCCTCGCTGGGTTTAGCTGTCATCTGAAAGACTTTCCTGTTCAGGTACAGTAACCTGTGACAACAGACTGCATGAGTCCAACCCCACATACATACAATAAGATAATAGCCACACTTGGTTTTATATTGGCTGTGTAGTCATGTGAATATTTAAAACCACTGCGAGTGGTTGAGTTATACAACAATATAAACCACCTTCTGCTAAGTAGTAAGTCTCATTCATTAATTAAAAAAAAAATTCTGTTATCCAGGGAGACCTAAATGCCAACGACAACAGGTAATAATCAAGCTGGGTAACGCTGTGCATAATTAAGTAGCGTTAGCATTGTTAGAGCACAGGTAAATGCTGATTGTAGTTCCTGGGGTTCCATATATTGCTTTCATTAGATAAAGAGTTTTAGCCAACAGCAAAGAGCGAAGGGGGGGCAGGGAGACACTTGAGGATAGTGATTATTGAAATGTAAATTGTTTCCAGACTGTTTTGCATGCAGTCCTGGGATGATTTCATTGCTTTTCATTTGCAATATGTGCATTTGCTGCTATTCCATCCCATAATCACTTTAGGAATGTGCTCAGGAAACCACGGTTGTCCTGGCAATATACAAAATCACCCAACACACTTGTAGCCTGACTGAAATATAAAGCACAGTGACCTTTAAATCAATTATTGCTGCCCCACCCCAGCTGGTGTGCAGCTCTGATTTTGTTTGCCTCTGGGGAGTAGAAGCTTTGGGGGCTCCTGAGCCGTGTGTCCCGGCCCGTTCCCATCAGCCAGCAGACTGGAAGAGCGGCCCAGGCCCAGTTACCCAGTGTTACCTCTTGCGGGGTTTATCTGACTGCACCATAAGAGGAATTCAGGTCCACTGTCCCTCTCCAACTCAAACATATTTGTGTTGGGGGAGCAGGGAGCCAGTGTTGGATGGGGTTATATGTACTGGATCACTCCACCTGTCTCCCTTTCCCACGGAGAGAAAGCCAGGCAAGTATGTACGTGTGGTGTGTGTGTGTGTGTGTGTGTCTGTTGTGGGGACTAGATTTTCCCACAATACCAAACTGTGATAAAAACGTGTGTGTGGTGTTTTTCCCAGTAGGCGGATCTGAGGCTAGGCAACCAAGTCGGAAATTGAAAGGTTGCCGGTTTGAATCCTACGAATGGCAGGAATGACCTTGAGCAAAGTCCTTAAGCTGCTGTCCCAGCCTCTCACAGAATGTCCACCCAGCTCCAGTAAAATATTTGCAAAGAACAGCATTTTATGCACGTATTGTTATATACTAACATAACCCTTTCATTACATATTACTTCTGTAACTGTGGGGTCTATAGATGTCTGTTATCATTTAGAGAGATAACAATTCAACAGACATCGGGGGGAGTGATGCAGAAATATCTTTCCTCAGTGCTAATCAGCATGTTGCTAAAAATGCTGAGCTGTGAAAGTTCTGCCCTAGTTTCCTTGTCAAAAACTTTGAATTAAGTAGCAAAGAAAGATCAATTATACTCACTTGAGTATATTCCTTTGCATGTCGCACAGTTCCTGCCGGAATGCTACTTTTCTGTTTTGTTTAGAAATAATGTTCAGATAATATTAGGTAAGCCTCGCTACCAGGTAGGTCGCAGTCTTTCTGCACACCACTGCTGTACTGAACCGTTATCTTTGCACTTGTGTTGTTAGCATTAGCTTCAAGGAATCTGGCCATGAAACTCTCACCTCCGTCATTAACAATAATAACTGCCTCTGTCTTGTTTATAACACTATTCTCTGTAAATTGTAGACCACGGATACTCAGGCAGAGTATGCATTTAGACCGAAACATCATAAATCAATCCTGACCAAACACGGACTTCACGCTTGGCAAATTTTAATCGCCAGCCCCCCCCCCCCCCACCCCCGAATCTCAGAAAACACTTCCATCTCACATCGTAGCCTTTCTATAATGTCTGTGCCCTGTATATATTCAGTGGCAGCTACATGATTGGCTGCTGGTAGGAGCAGGCTGTTTGTGTTAATGGACTGGTTGTGGCTAAAAGTGAGGATATAATCGAAATTTCACGACCGTAAACAGGTCAGATGTCTTTCGTTTCATTTCAAAAACATCAAGTGAAGACGTGGTGGGATGACAAGACCCAGGTAGGAGGTACAGGGGAGCAAGGACCCCTAATGGGTTGTGTTTGTTGAGGGAAAAAAAAAAAAGAGTACAAAGCTAGATAAAAGAGAAGGAAACCAGTGAGTGATAGGGGTGATGGTCGTAATAGGTTAGTCATTCTCCAGCGGGCTGCCAGGAGAGATGGGTAACGACACTTTTACAGGACCGTGCTCAGTCGCCATGGTCTGTGCTGCCCATATATGTGCATTTGCCGGCATCTGGGCCATTTCGGCGGCTTCTGCCTTCCTCCCGCAGTAGCGTAGTTTTTTGATTGCCGACTGGGTTCTTCAAGCACGGTGTGACCATTCCTCCCATGCTACAGATCTCTGGTCGCTGTTAGTGTGTGTTGCTCTTCAGCCGGGTTGTTTATCACTCCTGCGAGGGCCACTAAAGTCAGCGTCTTCTTTTTTTAAAGTGATCTCTTCACAATGAGGAGAAGGTAATACTGGTACTCTGTTCATGATGTCCGAGCTAGACGAGTCTACAACTCTGCCTGGCGTCCAGACTTCCCAGTCAGATGTTCCTCATTATGGCCTTTGACCATAAACCTAACACAGTTGTACGTTTGCATCTTTAAAACCGTGACGTTCAATCAGTGCACCTGTGAGATTCGTGAAACTAGTAGTTCAACGTTGAAACTTTATCATCTATTTATGAATGGATAAAAACGAGAGTGTCGCTTTCTCCTTTTATATTGTACAGTCACTGATGCATTAGCGAAGAAAAATTATGGATAAATAACAAAGAATAGCGAAGAAAGAGAAGGGAAGACAAAGATGGCGAAAGTGAAAAAGCAAATAGTAGAGAGAGGGGAGATGCCTGCAGAGGGAACAGAGATGCTCCTTAGAAAGCTATGAAAACAGAAGAAATTACTAAAGCCAGCACACACCATTCCAGACAGGCCATTCAATCACAGCGGTAATGAGGCAGGCAGTTGCAGACAGCACCCCCGAAGGGCTGGAGGACAGGGAACGGGGCGAAGCGTGTCAGTCACCTGCTGCCCACCAAATACAAGGCACGTCCCACTTGATAATTACTGCCATCATTTTTTGTGCTTGGTACAAATCAATGGGGAACAGAAATAAGCAGACAGAAAGTCCCCCAATCTCCCCAGGAAATCTTTTTTCACTACCATCCTGTTCCTAGATTAAGTTTGGTGTAGTCAGATAGCATGTCAATTTTCCACTCTTAATGCTGTAAAAATATTTGGAATTCTACTTTTAGTTTAGTACGTCAAACGTAAGCACTGTTCATTAGGAATGTCATACACAGTGTTATTAATTGTCACTCAGATGCATAAGAGAAAAATAGCTTGTATGCTAGTTGAAAAATAGTAAGTTAGCATAAATGCTTAAAACCGATTTCTCAAGGATGTACTTGTTTGGCTTCATCACTGAATAGAAGATACCTGCATCATCTGCTATTTCTTGGTAAATTGTGAATAATTATAGCCATGCTGTAGTTAAATCTGTAACAGAGGGATTAAAATATCCATCCATCCATTTTCTGAACCGCTTATCCTACTGGGTCGCGGGGGGTCTGGAGCCTATCCCAGAAGCAATGGGCACGAGGCAGGGAACAACCCAGGATGGGGGGCCAGCCCATCGCAGGGCACACTCACACACCATTCACTCACACATGCACACCAATGGGCAATTTAGCAACTCCAATTATCTTCAGCATGTTTTTGTACTGTGGGGGGAAACCGGAGTACCCGGAGGAAACCCCACGACGACATGGGGAGAACATGCAAACTCCGCACACATGTGACCCAGGCGGAGACTCGAACCCGGGTCCCAGAGGTGTGAGGCAACAGTACTAACCACTGCACCAGGATTAAAATATATATATTACAAATGTGTCTATATTCGTCTTCTCAAAATCTGACGCTGGAACCGAACATCGAAAAGGATATTTCATGCAAAAAATAAACCTTGTTCATTCTGACAGCGTGAATGAAACAGATTTACACAACACACATTACGATCTTTATATCCTTAGTGGTTACGTGGGCACTGTGTCCAGCCTCAAGTGCAGGAAGTAAACAGGATGGGGATTAAGCTTATTCCAAGGGTTCTTTACATAAGAAAAGAATCTACAAGCTAGACGTTTGCAAAAATAAAGACCGCTGAACCTCAGCATGAGCTTAATGGCTTATTCTGCTCCAGGGGACCGGAGACGCAGGGTTTAAATAGACCACCTCCAGGTGGGGATAATCGTTACTTAATTAACTGATGGTTCCATCCTTGATGTCGTTCATGACATTAATATAGTAAGCTAGAAATAAACTGTACTTTTTTACCCTGTCTGATGGAGTTAGAATAAAATCATCAATTGAATCATCAGTTTAAAAAACAGTTATTACTGTGCGTGTCCTCACAGATAAAGCTTTGGTTTTTCAACACCAAAAACCCACGCAAACACAGGGAATCATACACAAACTCTACACACGTTGAGCCGTCATTCTATTAAACTTTAATTCGTGAAGAGCGGGAGACAAAATCGACGTTGTCCAGTGATGCGGGCATCTGGTGCCTACGATCGACCGGAGTGTCAGCAGTGCAGCAGGCCTCAAACAAAACCGTCTGTGTCCTTCATTAAGACACATGGCCTTTGAGAATCTGCGGTGTAGCAACGTGCCGCTAATCCCAATCGTGTCGGGTGAGCTGACCTGTGAAGATGACGTGCAGTAGGGCATAATGAGCGAAACGTAGAGCGAGAAGAACATTCACCACGCTGAGGCACGTCTCCCTGGGAAATTATGAGATAGAGGGTGGAGAAGATTCTGTAGGAACTACAAAGGTTCCAGGATCAGGCTTCAGCCCCGGGACAGAGGCTCCATTAAGCAACCGTCTCTCAAGCTCGGTGAGGCTCTCAGGAGGAATGGCAGGCTTCTCCGCACTCAACGCATGGATGGATGTTCTCTACACGGATCACATGGACTGTCAAGGCTGCTGGTGAGATCCAAACGAATAGAAATGAAGCAATCCCTCGAAGCGCCATGAAGACCATGTTAGGCGTGGACAGTCAGGACCTACAGACCTAGGAGACTAAAACTCCAAAGCCCTTCTCCAGTCTTGAGTATTCATCTGTTTTGCTGGTAGCATATATGAAGTTACTATTCCACGTGCATAAAGATCTAAGCGAATCACAGAATTGAGTTTTTTGCAGCCAAATGGAATAAATAAAAATTGTTGTTCGGAATGAATATGGGGGCATTTTTGGATTCCTGGATGTCAGCTGATGGTCACTGGACAACTTCCAGTGGCACAAACGCGGCTTTCAAATTCCATCCAAGCAGTTCTTCTGTCCCTGTGGTTCGGAAAAGAAAGGCAATGGGGAAAGTGCTTCATTTGTTTTGTCTTTGAAGTTTTTGTAAAATTTTTCATAATTCTAAATATTTTTAATGCTACATATATTTCTATTTTTGAATACTAAACCATAATGCATAATGATGCGTAGATATACTCTACTGAATATCTTAAATAAAATGTTTAAAGGCCTTTGAGTAATTATTTGCTCCAAAAAAACGCGATTTAACACTGGAATGCATGCAAATTAACAGTAAGAATAAAAGAAGAGTTTATCCTACTTTTCAAAAGATTATTGATATCTTAGACAGTTAGATGAACACTGCTTCAGTTCCCAAACCCCCCCAACTTGGGGGCACCTCAGCCGTTCAATTTCATTAAATTTCACCGCCAGCTCACTTAATCAATTAATTAGTTAAAAAATTTAGAGGTATTAATTAGCCAAATATGATGTACTACTCTGAGTCAAAAATACTTGTGTATATTGGTTGATTACTACAAACACTGGAATGACATAAGGAAAGGTTTCGAAATTAAGTTAAAAAGTTAACACACTTTGATGGCCATAGCATCCTAGCCTTAGATTTTTTATTAACTTTAAAGATGTCATCATTTAAAATAAGACTAACACTGTTTAGGGTATGGTTTTGGAAAACACACAACGAAAAATATATGATGAAATGAGCCCATCAGGGCTATAATCTTCATTAGGTATGTGTGGTCAGTACCACGCAGATCCACAATGAAAGAAAAACATGCTACTATTTATTTATTTATTGTGGAATAGGGGTCCCCCCTATTTCTGAGGCCACTACCAACACCCCCGCCCCCCTTCCATTGACCGGATGAGTGCACATGAATCGCCTTTCAGCAGCGGTCGAGTCTGGAAAGTGGTGCAGAGTGTCTTGTTGGGAGGATGCTGACACCAGCCTGGTAGCTGGTGTCGGGGGGGGGGCATGGCATAGGATGTATCGGAGGTTTGTGGCACATCAGGGAGAATAATTACCTCTTTGCCACTTGTTTACCATTCATCTCATTTGAATACTGTCCTCTTTCTGAATTCCCCAGCTGGGGCCGCTCTGTACGGCAAGAACTTTATCAGTATCGTTGATAAACTTTTTACCGAAAACAACTTGCACTTCTTTCCCATTTGTGCTGACGGATGTTTTTTTTTTTTTTTTGTTTCTCTGAAAAATCCGTTCCCGAGATGTAACGGCGACGGAGCTTCTCTCCGAGCTGCGAAAACCTGAAGCGCCGCTCCTAGTGAGACCAGATGCGGTTGCTTACAAAGGAGACTTTCATGCAGGCGAGGTAGCAGGAAGATAGAGCGGCCCCTGTCGGGGGATTAGCCGCAGATAGCTAATCTGGTGCTGGCTCAGAGTGTCAACGGAGAGCAGCAGAGCAGCTGGGAGAATAATAGAGGGGATTTGCCTGGAGATCACCGGGACTGTAATTAACAGGCTTGGCTTTGATCAATTACAACACAGGTGAAGAACAAATAATGTCCTTAGGTAATTCAGTGCATTTCATTTTCAACTCTCTGATTGCATTAGTAGTTGCCTATTTACATAATTGCTATTCAATACAGGACATTGTAACAGTTCTGCGTTTAAGTATATTTATGTACTAAAAAATCCAGAATTTATTTATTTTTTTCCTGTCATGTTCAAACACTGTTTAGAGTTGGTAGCCATGTTAGCAGAGCTGCCTGTGTAGATCACTCTAAAAGCGTCACACCCTAACCTGGAACTTGGGTGAAGTCAGGTAGATACCAACTCTGATGTGTCCCACACCCATGGAGCCAAACCATAATCACAGATTTTCACTGGTGCTTGGGCAGGATAACGAGGAGATGTCCCAACATCCAGGAGCAGGACAGCAGGCAACCGGAAACGGGCAATCGCTCATCGGCAAGCGGAGGTGGAGAGGAGAGTGTGTAGTTATGTACAATCCTGGGGCTGCGGCCTACAGTGGTACAGACACCAGCAGATGCAAATGCAGCCAGAGTCGTGTAGCGTGGAGGGGCTGGCAAGCACAGAAGGTTAAACAGGCCTTACATTCTGCCTGGTGCCGGTTCAAGGTTTTATGATGTATTTCTTGCCCTGCTTAAAATGTACAGCAATTTAGGCGTGTTAATGAAAGTCAACGGCCTGCGCATTATGCATGCGCTGTTAATTCCCGATCCAGCAGGCGAGAATAAAATGAGTGTTCCACGTGAGAATTAACCCATTCTTAACACTTTGGGTGCTAACTGATTTGCACAATGGAAACTCTGATACAGTTACTCCATGTGTTAACATAAAGAGTTCAAACTCATTTGGCCAGTATTTATGATCGGTTAGTAATACCTTGTACCTATTCTGGCTCAAAACTAATGCCAGCTTCACACCCACATAGATGACTGGAATCAAGCTAATGCCTTTAGCCTCTGCTCTAACTTATTTTCTGCAGTGCCAAAATCTGTCCATACAGTTGCCAAAGGGCAGAGGAGCATATACTTGTCATATTGTACTTTGTGATTGTACCAAGTCTTAGAAACATCATGACTGTTGAGGTCCAACATATATTTTTTGAAGGGTTGAGCCGAGAAGTAGTTTCGTCTCTGAGTTGCCAGGGCGTGTTATCAGTCATCTGAAGTGTTTGGAGTCATTTTAAAGCTTTAGAAAAATATTTCAACCATTAAATTCAAATGGAGAACGTCAACAATACATCTCTTGCATTGCACTGAAATAGTTTATATTCTGAGTTCCTCCTGAACACTGTTGGCCTTGATAACCTGCTAAAAAAATGAGCTCCCACACAGTCCGTGTGGGTGCTGGTGGGCTGCCAGTCATTTGAAACCCCTACAGGTGTCTCTCCGGGCCTCGGAGAGTGAGATGGTACCCCCTGTAATGGCACTTTGGGCCACAGGTGGGTTCAAGTGCGGTGAAGAGAGCAGCTACTGTCTGGCCTTGTCTTCAACTGCTGCCGATCCCGTTACAGCCGACTCTGGGCCAGAGATGGAACTGTTCTTAGCTTTGCTCCGATCCCCTTAGACACCACTCCGTCTCAGGCATGTCTAGGTGCAGACTTGCTGTCCTTTCATGCAAGACGATTTCAAATGATACACAGAGTAAGGAGCTGTGTAGCAACTGCAGTGGACACAGTGCTAGACTTGCTAATTAACTAGGGATTCAAATGAAAGCAGAATAAAACTTCACTGCAGTAACTCAAAGCAAACTTAACCGGCAACTGCCGTAACTTACCTACCTCTGGAGGTAATAAACAGACTGACTCCTCATAATATAATCCCATATTGGATTCATAATCAGCCCTTCTTTTATGGAAAATATACATTTACAGATGCAGTCACTTTTTATTTTATGACATTATCAGCTGCTTTGGTGATGCCATTCATATTGAAATAATAGGAAAGGACATAAATTTGATGTTATATGCTGTATCGAACAGTTGCTGGTCTAATAAATATACAAATAAATCCTTAGCAGGATGTGCCTGTGCATGAAAACTACAAAGTGTAATGGAAAATCAATTGTTCATTACCCTGTTAATGGACAGGAAAGAGGATAAGATCACTGATGGGGAAAAACCTGTTTGTTTTCCCTCTTTTGTCCCTCATCTCAGACTATGAATAGTGTGTTTGTTTTTGACATATACGTAGCACAATTTACACCACACCCTGCTTTGACAAGCTCATGGGAAAGAGTGAAAATTAAAAGAATTTACACAAAACCATACATTCCCCAGATGTTCCCGCTCCTGGCAGCCCAGAAGCCGCATGGCTCTGAACAATGCATGTAATTATCCTGCGACCAACATTAAACAGCTTGAATCAGCTGATTGACCATGATTAGTGGGCAGCAAGTGCAGGCATAATTGCATTTGTGCATGTGACACTGGTGTAATCCGGGCATCGTCATGCTTCCGTAATTATTTTCTGCACAGTAACACTCTAGAATGTCATCTTCAGGTCTGACTTGTAAAATGCTTTTGTTTCCCCTGGAATGCATAATCATCTTGTCGTCTGTTAAACCTCTCTAATCGCTCCCATCGGGGCATCGCTTCTCCCATCTTTGGGCCTTTTCAGATTTCACATCGGAGTCGCCCATCGGGCCATCCCCCTGCAGCTCTTTGTCACATTTCCACATTGGAGAAAGTGGGAATTTCATCCAGCGTAGAGTTTTTCCTGGAAATATTTAGTGAAGGTCAGATACAGATGATGAGATGGATGAGAGATCCTTAAGTGGTATTTGTTCTTACACCTCAGTGTGGGTTTGTGCTGAAAGCACCAAAATAGAATTAGCATAGAGGAAGGTAACCCTGCCTGGGCCTCCTTCAGTCATCCTCCTTACTCCAGAACTCCATTTTCTGAAATCTCTCCCCAGTACGATGTCATCAGCTACACTAGGATTCATGTGCCGTTCGGTACATCACTTACAGTTCAGTATGTGTCAATATGAAAACATTATGCTAATTTTGGCTGTGAGTTGGTTACCGCTAAACGCTTATTAAACCTGTCCCAATAAATTACACCAACACTGGAGAGTAGTTGGTACGACTAAGACTGTCTGTCGGCTGTTATACTGAACTCAGATATGTTGCTGGAAACACGTACGAAGTGCTATTATATTTGATACTTAATGCGTCTACAACCAGAGCAAAGCAGAAACAGCCTCGGAAAGTTAATCTCCCTGTGGCATTAATGGTTTTCACCAGGAAATTTACGCTAGGCTAAAAAATAATTATGGTTATAGGGGTGTTTATCTCTACAGATTTGTGACTCAGTATTAGAGAACAAAGGATTTAGTTTGAATCTAGTTCATTATAATTCTTATTATGTGATATTTTTGATTGAGCATGACATTTGACACAGTTCCATGCATGGAATGTGTGCCCGTAACACATAAGTGTCACCAAGGTTGTGACCAGCGCGGTAATCTATAGGAGAGCGTTGGATGTGGTGTCATACAATGCCTGTTTGCCTGCTGCAGCGCCGATTTCTATGTCGTTAATTTGATCAAGTTTATTAGAATATTCCCGATTCATAAAGGGAACATTGAGGGTTTGATTGCCACGAACTTAACTGGAAAAGTAGCTGGATTTTGTGATGCTGATTTTCAAGTAGCAAGACCAAAAAATTCCAGAGATGTAGGTGAACTAAGTTGTCATATTCCTACAAATGCAACCTAATTTTTCCCCACAGCCAAGTGAGGGGATTTACATTGACTTACTGCTCCTTGTTTAAAAGTTGGTAAATGGTGACAAAACGTTTCAACAAAATTGTAATGAAGAAAAGAACGTTTAGTCGATTTTTACTAAATGCGCTCCTTTTGCTGTCAATTGTGTTCCCACAGGTAACAGGTAGGATGGTGGCCGGGGAGGCGAGTGGACACAGCTACCTGGTAGCCTGCTGGCAGCCCATCCTGATTCTTATGCTGGGCACGGTTCTATCAGGCTCTGCCACGGGCTGCCCATCACGCTGCGAATGCAGTGCCCAGGAGCGCTCAGTGGTGTGCCACCGCAAGAAGCTGATGTCCGTCCCCGAGGGCATCCCATCTGAAACTCGACTGTTGGACCTCAGCAAGAATCGCATCAAGACCATCAACCCTGAGGAATTTGCCAGCTTCCCGCTGCTGGAGGAGCTGGAGCTGAACGAGAACACCATCTCGGCAATAGAGCCCGGCGCCTTTAATAATCTGTACAGCTTGCGGACGTTGGGCTTGCGCAGCAACAAGCTGAAGCTCATCCCGCTTGGGGTCTTCACGGGGCTCAGCAATCTCACCCATCTGGATATCAGCGAGAATAAGATCGTCATTCTGCTGGACTACATGTTCCAGGATCTGTACAACCTGAGGTCCCTGGAGGTGGGTGATAACGACCTGGTCTTCATCTCTCATCGAGCTTTCCATGGCCTCAACAGCCTGGAGCATCTGACGCTGGAGAAGTGCAACTTGACCTCCGTGCCCACTGAGGCATTTACCCACCTCCACAGCCTGATTTCCCTCAAGATGAGGCACCTCAACATCAACATCATCAGGGATTACTCCTTCAAACGACTCTACCGGCTGAAGCTTCTGGAGATAGCCAATTGGCCCTTTCTGGACACCATGACATCCAACTGCCTGTATGGACTCAACCTCACCTCCTTGACCATTACTCACGGAAACCTGACTACCATTCCCTATGTGGCTCTCCGGCATCTTGTGTATCTGCGCTTTCTGAATCTGTCCTACAACCCTATTCAAACTATAGAGGGGAACAAACTCCATGAGTTGCTGAGGCTCCAGGAGTTTCACCTAGTGGGTGGTAGGTTAGCTACCATCGAGCCCTACTCATTCCGGGGTCTCAACTACCTTAGAATCCTCAATGTGTCCAGCAACTACCTGACTACCTTAGAGGAGTCAGTCTTTCACTCCGTAGGCAACCTGGAAACCTTAGCCTTGTACGACAACCCCCTCGCCTGTGACTGTCGCCTCCTGTGGGTTTTTCGTCGCCGCTGGAGACTCAACTTTAACCGGCAGCAGCCAACGTGCGCCTCGCCGGAATTTGTCCAAGGCAAAGAGTTCAAGGACTTCCCTGACGTCCTCCAGCCCAACTACTTCACCTGCCGTAAATCAAGGATCCGGGACCGCAAAGCCCAGCAGAAATTTGTGGACGAAGGGACTACTGTTCATTTTGCCTGTCAGGCGGACGGTGACCCAGCACCTGTCATTATGTGGCTGTCTCCGAGGAAGCAGTTCATAACCACTAAAACCATTGGCCGGCTGACCGTGTTCCCCGATGGGACCCTTGAGGTTCGGTACGCCCAGATCCAAGATAACGGCACGTACGTGTGCATCGCCAGCAATGCCGGGGGCAATGACACCGTGCTGGCTCACTTGCATGTTCACAGCTACTCCCCCGACTGGCCCCACCAGCCCAACAAGACGTTTGCTTTCATCTCCAACCAGCCAAACGACAGTAGTGCCAATGGGACAAGGCCCACGGTCCCCTTTCCCTTCGACATCAAAACCCTGATCATTGCAACCACCATGGGTTTCATTTCTTTCCTGGGTGTCGTGCTCTTCTGTCTGGTGCTCCTCTTCCTTTGGAGCCGTGGTAAGGGTAACACCAAGCACAACATTGAGATAGAGTACGTGCCCCGCAAGTCGGACGCCGGTATGAGCAACACTGTCACAGACGCCCCGCGGAAGTTCAACATGAAGATGATCTGATGGACCATCAAGAGTGGGTCATCAGTATCACCAAAAATGATACACAAAGCAAAGAATAAAGGAACCCACAACACAAAAGAAAAGGAAAATTGTGAATTCCCCCGATCTTGCCGGGTTCTGGAACGCTGTCACCGAATGTCACAATCGTTACTGAGCTGGGGGTGGGTCCTCAAAAGCTTTCATTACAATGTGTGTTGTATCCAAGGGGGAAAAAATGACAACACAGCAGATACTTCAGCTCGATGGAACCTTCTGCTGGGCCTGCAGGGGCCACATCGTTGAAAGCAGACTCTTCAAGGGACTGTCCCTCCTGTGGATTTTTACCGGGGAAAAAAAGAAGAAGAAAAAAAAACTAAATTAACCATTCTAAATGTGCGTATCAGTAGCCGGAATGTGGAAGGCAGATCATCTTCCATCCTGTCTTTTGATTTTCTTTTTATAATATCTGAAAGCCTATACATGCTGTATGGTTTAATGAAACACTGTACATATCCAATTCATGGGTTGATGAGCACATTATTATGGGTTCTGATGTTACATGCTAATGTTACTAGCATGTTTTTTACTGCTCCAGCTACAGTGGATAGTCCAGAATTTCACACTCTGCAGTAACAAAAAAATATGGTATGAAAACAGTTCAGTGCATTAATTCATTATAAGATTTGACAATCACAGCACCAACATGGGTTGTTTTGTGACATGAATCGTTTAAAAAAAATGGCCATCTATACATTTTGACTTGATCTGTTTCCCACCAAAGTGATTGTTCTGATTGTCTTAAAAACCTTGCCAGTTAAACACTCGGTCGGTAGTCTGAGTGAATTGGCATTCAGTTGTGATGTTGTTATCTGAGTGCAGATCTTCTATCATATTGTGTAACTCGAACCACTTAATTAACTGCTTGTTGTATAGAGTCTGTCCTAGTGGACAGCAGCTGTGTCATGCGGGAGATATGCCTGACCCTTCCTCGCTTCTCTTCATTACACCACCTTGATATTATGCAGCAGGGACAGTGGGACTTACATCCTGGATGCTGAGGTCATGCAATAATAAGCTGAGTACGACATACAGTCAAGTCTGCAGTCTTTGGTCAACGTCAGCAGCCGTGCATCTCTCTAAAAAGAACCCCTATAGAAGCAGGTTTATACGATCGAGCAAGTTCTCAAAAACAAATACAAGGTCCATCAGCGATATCCATCAGCAGCCCAAGAACAAGCGAGATGCAAAAATGGGAAGAATTGCCAGGAGATTAGTCAGAGTAAAATGTAACGCACATTGGTACATTTACACCATTGCCAAAAAATTGAATGCATATGATGAAAACCACAAAGTTCACTTCTTATGTTGCTTGGCAACGTCAAAGAATACCTCAGATATCCGGTAATTCCCAACAGACTTATTTTTTTCTCTTTTTCTAATAGTCCCTGTAACTAATCTTGTTAGGCACCATATCAAAACATTTGCTGATTTTCTGATGTTTACAAAACTAGAATATGTCTATCTCGCCTTCTGTTCCTTTACAATTTAACTTTTACACTAAACGTAATGTGTTCATCAACCCTTAACACTCCCCATACCGTTACTAGCAAAAATGCAGGTTTGAAAGAAACTAGTAGAATGAACTTTAAAAAAAAAAAATATATATATAAATTATTCCCTACATCAAAAAAGCCCTGAAGATTAGTAGGCTTGCGTTTCGGTACCACTGCAACAGGCTCGGAGGCGGTCTGCACTCTCGCAAACATTCGCAGCCACGTGAAACAAAGCCGGTGCCTTTTCCGGCATGCTCCGTGGACGGCTGGGGTCCTCGGGGTGAAGGAATTGGGCTGGGTTATTCACAACGGGTGACATTAAACCCCTTTGGGGAGCAAATGGGTTGGAAGCAGGGCTCAAAATGGAAGCGGGGAGCGTCACAGCTGGTCTCACCCTCAGCAGGCGTTTTATTTTATCCCAGAACCATTGGATATGACTTATTCTGCTCTGTACTGATTAAAATATTCCTGTTACATGTGTGGTTACTGTCTCCCTGTCCCCCAATCCTGCTGATTCTGAGACTGATTGAAGTGTTTTTTTTTTTTCTTTTTGTAAATGTTAACCCAGGACTTTGCTAAATGTGCAGTCCGAACCAAATTTTTATTAAAACATATTTCAAAAGCAACAGCAAAAATACATCTGGATCGTTCTGTGCAATTAAGATAATATGCAGATTCTTTTTTTTTTCCTTTGCGCAACATGATTTTATGGATGTTAAAATGTTCAGAATATGATACATTGTATTAAACAGTTGATAGAGTTTCTTTTTCTTAACGGCAGACTCCATAGTCACATTCTGTTTATGAGTGGGAAGGTGTGTAATTAGTACCGATTTTCGTTTACGTGGGTCAGAGTTTAGTTATTTCCAGTCATCACTACTGCCTCAGACAAAATAATTTTGCTCTCTTCAAACCTCATAAAAAGCAGAGACACAAAAAGAATCTCCTCCTGCTTCGTTATGAAGATGCTATGAGTATCAGCTCTGGATGATACATTGGGCTGCCGATAAAAAGGCTGCACGCTAAACGCTGCCACGTTCACCCATGTGGCACGTCTGTCATATTCCATTCACCGGCCGGGGATCTGGGAGTTGAAGCACGGCTGATGTTCCTACTCCAGAAATGGAAAAAGACACTTGGGATCGCAGGATGTGCTCAGGGCAGTATCTTCTGAGAGGGTAGCGACTAAACATCCCCCTTCAAATACCGGTAATGAACATTCACCTATATAAGCAGATGAAAAATGGATAGATGGATGGATGTTGACTATTTTGTGTGACATTTACCAAAGCCCCCCCCCCCCCAAACAGAATTCATATATTGTTAACAAATCAAAATTTAAACCCACTGAAGTTGACACGTCAATATTTTACCAAAAAACGTTTCCAGCGCCCAATCACAGTCACTCCTCCAGCCAGCAGAATGACGTCACAATCAGAGTGGAAACGCACACGCACAAGTTCACAGCTCAATGAGTAAAGAGACACCCGAGCGGCGTATGACTCCACCTTCGTTTGAATTAATAATGATGCAGGTTATTACTATTTTCCTGTTCAGGCACTCAGCTTGTGTTCCTGTTTTCAGCTTAATGTGTGTGATGAGTGAGAAGCAGTTTAGGAATAATCAGTCTCCTAACCATCAACATAAATTAAGGAGGATTTCTCTAAAGATTTCCCTCAACACACCAAACTGGCAGCACTAAGAATAGGAAAGTGTTTTATTTTTGTAAATGGATCATTCTTAAATAGTTAATGTATTATTCTTAAATATAAAATGCAAGGCGTTATGTAACTTGACTAAAATCAACTTATTTCACTAGTTTGAATGACATTGATGCCCTCGTTTAATAGTTTCTATACCATCCTCTGCTATGATATCTTGGCACATTACATGTGGTGAGGGATGACAGCAGGTCCCAGAATCAAAAACAGCCACATTTTATCTGCACACTTGAAAGTGGACCAGCTGAGATGAAGGGGAAGGGGACTCCGTGGGATCTCTGCTGCTTCCTTCGCATGTCAGAGAAGCCGTGCTTTTCGAGGTTGGAATGACGAGGTGGAATCTGAAACTCCAGCCCACTCCAGCACCAGAGAGCCAAATACATCCCACATCCACGCTACCACGCTTTATTTTTAGGCAGAGGGTTCGCTGTACGGCCTTAGTCTTGAAATGGGAGGGATGGAGCATGACGACGCGAGAGACACTAGAGAAAAACGGAAGGCATTTTATTACAAAACCCCATTAGTATATGAAAGCTGTTTCTGAGAACCTTACTAATGATACATCTCCCTAGATCTGTAGGATCCAATCTTAGAGATCCATCACTGTTCCGCTTCAGTTCCAACATTCAGTCTTAGCTATGGTTCTGCCACATGTCTACGCTCCCTGAGTAACTACAGTACTATTCGAGTAAGATGGTCCTCACCAGAATACTGGTGTTTTTGTCCAAGTAGTAAATTCTGTGACCTACTATTAGTATTCTCCAAAGGCACTTGATCTATGGTTCTGTCTTGTCTTGTAGGTGAGGTTCACATGATGTGTGTGTGACACATCACTGTCACAGTAAAGCATATTTAAACCATTTTCTCACATCACTGGAAACATGGAGATCATTTATAACATATGCGCTGTGAATATTCTGGGCTATATTTGTGATTTTCTTAACCGGTAGGTAAAATTAATGATTTTCATCTGGGTCTCTGAGTTTCCTCATACTGTGAAAAAACAGGTGAATTGTGTGTTCTGCATTGCCCAATGCGTATGAGTGCGTGCCCTGCAGTAGATGGGCATCCCGTCCAATGTCTTCCCTTGCCACATACCCTATGCTGTCTGGGAAAGACTCCAGGCACCCTCATTGACCTTTAATGGATAAGCACGCATGGATGGATTAACGATGGGTGTTTTCTATTTTTGTGACATTTTGGTGGGTAGCATTAAAGATTTTACTGGGCCAGATTTTCCTACCACATAAAGAAGTTGACAGAGGTCAGGGCTGTTGGAGTGTTTATGAAACTCTTTCCCATTAAATCACATTAATGAGTCTCCAAACTCTTCAGCATATGTTCGGTTCAGTTTCGTGATCCATTGCCGGGACTGGCCATCCCCAAGCCACTGCTGAACAGCTGGTGATAGCCCACGCTTGATTTGCATGTTTACATTGTATGGCCCTTGTCGAGCTCCGTGGAGGAGATGCGGATGAACGGTAAACAAAAGACCCTCAGAACTAAAGCAGGTCCTCATGGAAATCAGGTGCAAGATGATCATTAAAAAAATAATACAGTATGCATTTAAATTATGAAACTATTAAAAATGATTCTCCATTTCTCTCCAAGATGGATAGGAGAATCCATCATACAGAGAGAGCATTCACACGAGTAGCTGGACCCTGTCTTTTGGCTAATCTGGGGTTAGCTGCATTTGACAGCCCAGATAAAATTTACAGGTAGGATTCAAGCAGATGCTTCAGCATAAGTATGTACCTTTTGACATTTACTGGTGCCCTTCATTCTAGCAAGTTTCTAAGGAATAAGACCGGGGTCCAGTTTGGGCTATCAGCTTGGTGATTCAGCTTATCATCATTATCATCATCATCATCATTATTATTGTTCATTTGTTGCTGAGAAAATAACCAACATACAATGACAAATTGTTCTCCAATTGAAGAAGCGGTGAAGAATCCTGCAGGTCCTCTCAGCTGGACCCGTCAGGCTCCCAGCAAGGTGGAAAACATCTGGCGAGCGCTTTGAACACACACAAGCATATTTTTACTGGACAAAAGCAGAAAAGAACTCAAGAGATTCATACAGCTTAAGTCATTATATACCCATCGTTTATAAACAGGAGTTCAAATACATTTACTACATCGCTTATACATTCATAACCAGATGACAGCAGTTATAACATACTAAAATGCATACTGCATACACAAGTCCATTAATGTAAATCTTTAATGTGTAAAATATCCTCAGCCTTGCCACGTCTGCAAGCCCAGCTCGTGTTTTTGGTTCATTTCCTGGCACCTGAGACGCCAAACAAACATTTAATGCTATTGAGTTTGGCTTTATTCTGCGGTTCCCACAGTGCCCATTAAGATGACGAAGGTACAGTGGGGAGGATCTTATATCTTCATACGTCCCGAGCAAACAGCAGAGTAATATAGAATAATATAGAGTATGCACACTAAGGAAGAGAGTGAGTAAAAATAGGATTTATTAGCATCTGCCTTAGTCTATACTGGCCCCCTAAATTATTGACAGCGCTGAAATATGTTCCTCTGTATCAGGCCACGCTTCCTGTCCTTGATAATCCGGCAGTATTCTAGGTATTTCCACACATTCCTGCACTTTCTATAGTTATACCTCATAAATCTCCCTCGTGGGAAACATAAATCTTAATTTAAGAAAAGAAAATAATTAAATTTTACAATAAGATTTAATTAAAGGCATAATTTCTACATAAAATTTCCATCCTTGTGACCGTATCTCAGCCAAGAGGATTATTTTCTAATTAACAATAGCGGGCCATAGAAAATGACAACATACACTGCTAATGATAATTATTCTCCCTGATTGCCATTACAATAATTTCTTTCGGATGCTGCAAAGAATGCAAGTTAAAACTGGCAGAGCAGCATAGCAGCTGAGAGTTGTTTTTAGAAGTCATGATATTTTTAAGGTTAGTGGTCACGTTGCGGTTAACTCTTAACCATAATGGTCACCTTAACTCTACCTCTATCCATATTTGTAAATATGCTAACACTTTCTATGAATGTCTAGAAGAATCTATGAACACAGTACTTTATAATGCACTCACAAAGCCGTTTAAAATGGCTATATGTATAAAAAGACATAATACATTGTAGCCATTTTATTATGCATTATGAATGCTTTATGAAGCTCTCATCTATAATGTACTATAGATACCTTCATAATGCAGTACACAGCATCCTCAGTTCTTATACCACTATAATGCATTATGAAGGTCACTATAATGTATCTATAATGCATTATAGATGAGCTTCATTGGAGCTTATGAAGTATTATAATTTCTTATGACTGAGTAGAAGATGCTGCAATGCTTTATTAATTCTTATATTGACCATTACAAAGCATCATAGGTGTCTATGATGCATTATAGATGAGAGCTTTATGTGACGTATTACCATAAATATACATCTTACCTTGATTGAAACACTAAACCTGACTCTAATGGCTACCCTGACCCTAATTCTAGCCCACATCCCTCTACTAATTATTACTTAATTATTACTCTAACCATAATCCTATCCCTAACCCCAACCTTAATTCTAACCCTAACTGTAACCTGAATCCCAAGCCTAAACAAAAGAAGAGATGCACTCCGCAGAGGATAACAAACCACAACAGTGGGGGGGCGCAAAAACTGTGCATCTTCTCCCAGGGAACTTTGGAGAGCTACAGGAGGAAAAGTCTTCCCCTAACCTAATGGCAACCCTAACCCTAACTCTACCCAATACCAACCCAAAGTCTAACCCTCCCCGTAATTTAACATCAACTGTAATAGGAATCTGTCCACAACTGATGTGCACCAATGCAGAAAAACTCTGCCAGACCCAAAATCGGGGCTGCATGTGTATAGCCTACGAGGACGCCCAATGATGACATTTACGTCACTCAGTGCGCTGCACACAGAAAAGTGAAATAAAAGTTCCAATGTAATTTCTGAAACTCCACTGAGCTGAGAACCTGCCCAGGCAACTCAAAGTTTAGTTTTGACTCTCAGAAATGCTCTCTCATTATCCTCCTCTGTAGTTATTCCCCACCCTCCAGAGCGTATTGACTATAATATTATATCCTGCTAATTGTCTACGTAGATTTATTCATCTTCTCTGCTGTAGACAGCACGGTGGGCTCCAGGCTGTGTTTCGTGGTCTTCGTCTTTCAGAGACCGGCAATCGATGCCCAGAAGGATCAGCTGGAAGCTGAAATTGGTTGCCAGCGTGTTTGAACACGCCACACAAACAGGCCAAAGCGGCATGCCTGCAAGCCTGTGACCGCTGGCTTTTGCAGGGTTACCGTGAGAATGGTTGCCGGGGCAACCGCAGGCACAGAGGGCTGTTGTATTTTCCGGCGTAACCCTGGGCGCACGGCACCACACTGGCTTGGTAGCCACTCATCACTCAGGTGACTGAAGGTCGAGTTCCCCCCCCTACCCGCCATCTCACCTGGCTAGCCACACGAGTCTGAGAAAGGAGCTCTCATCGCCTAGCACCGGTTTCCTTCCCTGCAACCTCCAGAACTCGCACGCATTCTCCTCGCTTTCCACATTAACTAGCAGAAGAGCGATCATTATTTCAAGGCAAGCGTAAGGTTACCCTGTTGGTAAAATACAAACCCCCCCCTCCCCCTTACACATATCACCCTGCTCAATTTCCTGTTGTTTTATGTGAAACCTGAATACATCAGGCTGAAATAATAGAGTACTCAGTTGTTTCAGCTTGAGGTAGATTGCTGTTCTCAAAATTATTTGGCTTGGATCTCTCTTGTCTCAAGGACAACTGGCTGATGATAGAGTAAATTAGTCGCAGCAGCTGCTAAAAGCAGATATGAGATGGCTGGTATGGTCCACTGGAAACAGCAAGAATGCACGCGAACCCGTTCATCAACAATGTTCCTTTTTTAAACATTTCTCCAGGTGTTTTTTGTCTTCTTTCTCCTTTTATGCATTCAGTTTGGACTGCATAACTGCAAACTTTTCCCAGTCTTGAGGTCCCATATCTTCTCACCCCAGCTTCACCAAGCAACATGAAGAATATCTAATGGTTTTGTTTTCTGGTTTTTATACCCCAATCTATTGTTATTTTTGGGTCTGTTACTCAGCAGCACACTGGTTAAGATAAAGCGGTGATTTTAAAGTAAAATATTTGAATGCATCCATTCGTCTTCCGAAAGTGATACAGGGTCACTTTGCACGTGAGGCAGGGGACCCTCCTGGCTGCATGCCAGGCTATTGCAGGGCAAAACACTGGGGGCAGTTTATAGCCATCAAAATAACATGTTTTTGGATTGTGTGTGGGGGGGGGGGGGGAGGAACCCACTCAACCACAGGAAGGAAATAAAACAAAACAAACTCATTTAATACATAAATTGTGAATCAGTATCAAATGGACATTGTGTATGTTTTCTGTAAATAGAATGTTTCCTTTCATTGCAATGGAGGTGAATTTAAAAAGGAGAGATGAATTAGTAATAATTCTTATGCACTTGTTTGAGATGAGAAGTTTTGTGTGTTTCTCTTGTTATACCAGTAACACTTTAGCGAATAAACCACTTAAAATATTGTTATTTTTTTCCAGATCTAATTACTCAAGGCCTGAAAAATTAGTCTAGCTGCAGAATTTATTACATTTATACATAATGGTCTTTGGAGGGACTGAATAAAACCCCAAAACAAAGAAATTGCATCACAGATGGCAAAAAAAAACCTCTGTGGTTGTTTTGATGTGTGACTGAACACTTTTGTAAATCCTCACAGAGAGAGAAAACACTGTTAAAGCTTTACTTAGTTAATTACAGAGAGTGGTTTTATTTTCATTTAAACTTATTGACAAATAAGGATGTAAAACACCCCCCTTAATTACTTATGTAAATTCACAGGAATTTTAAAATATGGTTTAATGTAATTTTGGTTGTTCAATGCAACCTTAATTGGAGAGTGATTTTGAAAAAGGATATTATGGAAATGTGTTCATTTTTCACAAAAATTAATTTGATACACAAAAACAAAGCGAAAATTTAAAAGAGAATAAGAAATGGAATGAATGGAACACAATAAATAAATGCACTTTTTTGAAATTTACAATATCAGTATGCCATCGTAATTAGTGTGGGATCGTAAGTACATCTTATATCTGTGCTTAATTTTAACTTGGGCCATAGTGACCAGACTGGTAGGAATATGGAACACTGAGACCAAACCAAGGTCTAGGTTGATGAGGAGATTTGGTGTGAGCTGTCAGGTTTAAGAGGACAAATGTAAGGAGTCGTGACAGCAGATGGTAGCAACTTGTGTGGAACTAATAAAGCACTTAAAGTGTAAGTGTTATGCCTCATCATTTCCACCTCCAAAGAACCAGGACTCTTCAAGAAAACATCTGCGGAATCAGACAGTCCAGGACGAGGGATTATAAGTGTAGGCGGATCTGGTTTCCCGCAGATGTGCCAGTGGAATTCCGATCTCCTCACGGTTCATTTCCATCATTCCGCTTGGAAAAAAATGATTTTTCATCAGTGTAAAAAATGGCATCTAAAAGGGGGTGTGGAAAAATGTATTCTCTCCAAATTATTCTGTAAATACAGGAGTCCCAGACTTCTCTCAATCACCTGATGGAGCACAACTAAGCTGCACTATTGTAATCCTTACTGGGGTCTTGAATAACTAATTTGAAATATGAATGAGACATTATTTTGAGGCAAAATCACAAAGGCATGATTAAGACTCTTGCTCCTGCAAGCTGGGACCTTACGCTGCGACTTTGATGCAACTCAACTTGGCTAAATGTGCCAAAACGAGTCCGTTTCAATTGAACTGAATGATGTGAATTAATCATGCGAATCGTTCAGAAAGAATGAGGACATCCTGTTGAAAATTACCCTTACATAACAGGATCTAGTGATTCTTTTCACACTACAAAACGCGGCAATTAACATACAGCTTATTGTCTGTTAGCAAGTCATTTTTCCCTTTCCAGAGATAAAATAGAAATCAAAACATAGCAGAAAAATGAGTGAAATATAGAAGAATATTTAGCCTTAATCTCTTTGGTAATTTCAATGTGCTTTGGGATGCTCTGAAAAGAATTCCAAGCCAGCTAGGAATCAGAAATACATTGCAAAGAGCAATCAATCCTTATCAGTACTTAAAGTTACACATGTGATAGAACACAGCCATTCCCCAGGTTATGAAGGGTAAGGCAAACACATTTTAATACAGTACATTTAACCTAGCAAACATCATAGCCTACCTTAGACATGCTTAGAACACTTACATTTGCCTACAGATGGGCAAAATCATTAACACAAAGGCTAATTTAGAAAAAAAAGTGTTGAATATCTCATTTATTTATTGAATAATTTACTGAAAATAAAAAACATTTACCCATCATAAAGTGTAAATGTCATAACATGGACCATCATACCCCGGGAAGCATCTGAATAGGGAAAAACGCCAAGGGATGTAGATCACAGTTTTTAACCTACTAGAAGTTTTAAGGCCACCTTTGACTGGCATTTATCTCCTAAGGGATTTCCTCTCCTCTTCTGCGCTGCCCCTATTTTCTATTACACTTCATATGAAAATAACCACAATTAGGCCTACTAATTTTATCCTTCAGAGGCTGATGGCTTTTTCGATGGATCTGCAAACACGACAGATGTAGCCACCTTCTGATCTGTCTGACTTTGGGTCCTGAGGTACAGAGGAATTCCTCCCTGACATGGCCACTCTCCGTCACAATCCACATGTAGCAGCATGGTCTCCCTGCCCTTCTGCATATGATGTTGTATCCCCGAAACTGGGTTCCTGGACAAATCGCTGTGATTTGGTTCTGCTGCAAGGTCATTGAAGACAAATAAGCAATTATGCAACTGAATTTGTGCATTATGTATGATTATCTGCCATTGTTATTCATCTTAATAAGTCATGCCCTTGTATATTCTGCTAATTGTCTACGTAGTTTATTATGCAACATTTCCACCGCTACTGTTTTTGGCCCCTAATATGCAGAATTGTACACACATGCGAACTTGTGGCCAAAACTGTGGAAATACTTACCATTTTGGGCATTACACTTTAAAAATTACTACACAAATATCGTCAGTAATGTTTATAAACGATGAAAGAATGTTGTATCCTACAATGGAAGATTTAAAAAGTAACTGGAAAAAAAGTTCAGCAGTTTCTAAAAACGAAGTGTTTCCACAATTTCGGACACTAGTGTAGATAACAGCCTTCTGAAATTTTAACACTGCAGCAGGGATAGGCAATAGCGTAGAATTTCTATTTGATCTAATTTCATCCAATAGCAAAGTTTGTACCATTGATACTGACCCCAAAACCAACATTCCCAAACCTACTAATCTTCTCATCCCTCCTCAATGGTACATGACAAAGATACAGAATCGTTTATCTAATACAGGATCATGGTGAGTCTGGATGCTATGCCAATCAGCACAGGGCACACATTCACATACAGCTATACACAAAGGGAACATTTGGGATACAAGATAATTAATTTGATGCTTTTGGACCTATAGAAGCACAGAAAGAACATTGGCCATGCATTCACAGCCAGGGGCAGGATTGGAACCGACAGCAGGTGTGAAGTCATGGTGCATTGTGCCTGTAAACATACCATTGTTCACAAATTATTACCCACAATGCACTTCTGTGCTGTGGCTTTCTGGTGTTTTTCTAGCAAAATTACCACATATTACCCTCAGTAAGCAGCCTTACAAAGCTGCCAGCTGCCAACTTTAAGTCAAAATATTTACCAGAAACATGTTTTTTTATTGCTCCTTTGTTTTTTAAATTTATAATCCACTGACAATATCCGCCTGAAAAGCACATTTCATCTTATTTATATAATGCATCAGTGTCTACAGACAAATTTTGGTAAAATAAGTCATATTGTGTTTTTTTTTTGTCACACAAGCAAATCACTCAGCTTTCAGCTGTTGTTCATTTCTGCAGCTAACAGACCCTTCAATGAAAAAACTTAAAAAAGCAAAAACTCCTGTATATTCGTTTAGTCACTTATGGTTAGGGCAGGGTACGGTAGTTGTTAGGGTTGCCATGTTAGCGTTAGAATGTTCCCCACAGAAATGAATGAGTGGTCCCCATAAAGATATATCTACCCAACGTGTGTGTGGGTGTGTGTATAAATATATATGTTTTTATTGAACAACAGTATGAGAAAATTCTTGAGTTTCAGTTACAGGTATTAATACTTTCTTCTGTGGCATTATCCGGATGAGACTGGATTATAAGCGTCCCGAAATTGCTGTGAAATTAAATGAATAATTTCATTCATGTGGAGAATTACTGCAGAAGTGTTAAAATAGGTGTCAGTCACACGGTGCCCTTAGCATTTGAAGACCGGGATCAAAAGGAAGTTTATAAAAAAAGCAAAAGAAAAGGTAATAGATTTAACGAAGATGCTTTAGTCATGTCACCTCAGTCAGGTATTAGAGGAAGTTGACATTCAGTTGAACAAAGTAGCACCACTGTTCTACAACGTACCGTTTTGCCCTGCCCTTGGTAGATTATCCTGATGATCCCAAGTGAGAAAGCTTACAGCACTAAAACAAGCATCCCTGCAAGAACTGTGCACCATATTAAATAGACCATTAGGTTAGAAAATCATTTACATGTATGCACTGTGCCATGTAATTATGATGCACTGTGCACATGAGAGATCACAGACTGCTGATATGGGGCTGTGTTCCTGTCATAACGATTAACGGGGGCACAGAAATCTCCAGGAAAGCGACCGCTGACCTGATGGGACCGGAGTATAATTTTAGGCTGTCAGCGGGGTGACAGACCAACGGCACATTTTCAAATCCACCTGGATCTCCTTATGCAGCCCATCACAAAAGGAGGTCTCCAAAGCGCAGGTTCGTGCTATGGGACGGAGAGCACTTTATGGAGGCAGACGGAGAAGACGTGGCAAACATCTCAGATGAACTATCGGGAGAATAACAGATAAAGATTCACGAAATAAAGAAAAGAAAAGCCCTATAATATGCTGATATCATGGAGTCGGCCTAATGGAACACAATGAATTTGGCCTTTACCAAATAGTTTAGAAGGAAAACTGTAAGAAAGGCAGTGGGAAAGGTCTTCTTTCTCAAGAGAGATGCTTTTCAAAACCACAAAAGTAATTCTTTATATGCAAATACACAGAATTTTTCCCCTCTTTTCTGAATGTTGACGGTTTCACTAGGGGGCATGCATCCCCCTCCCCGGGCAAGGCATGCATAGTCTGACTTCTCAATTAAATACAATTAAACCAGTTAAAGTAAATTACTTCCTGCATGCTGCAGAAAAAGTGTGACTGCCCAGGTTTGACCTTGAATAAATGTAATATAAAATTAATATTTGAAAGGTAAATGTATGTGCCCAGGACTATGTGATCAAATTAGCAAGCCTACTTTTCTCTGTGTCATTTTTTCTGTAAGGTTAATGAGAATCAACACTCCTGCAATTATAAATTGGAATGAATATAAATGTGCAGTGATTCTGAAAGTCGGGTCTAACAGAACTCATTTTGCCGACATAGATGTGTAATATTTGCATAAACATCTAAATTTCTTATTGAAAATGACATCATGTTTGATACCAGGTAGACAAATATAACATTAAGTAAAATCAAAGATATGTTGCCTAGAAATCTACACTTATACACTTATAATTAAACCCCCTCAGCATTCCTGTATATTTGTTACACATATGTCTAAGTACGTTGCTGACACTTTGCTTGAAGCTTTCATCCATAATGCTTCCATAATTATAGATACCTTCATAATGCATTATAATGCTCAGTATAAGAACTAAGGATGCTTTGTACTGAAAGTATCGATAGTGCGTTATAGAGGGGAGCTTCAAAAAGCATTCATAATGCATAATAAACATGGCTATAATGTGTTGTGCCTTTTTATAAATATTCATGGCCTTGTTTTTAATGCTTTATGAATGCATTATAATGTGTCACGAATGTGTTCATAGATTCTTGTGGAAATGGCATTCACAGAAAGTGTTACCAATGCAGTTAATTGTAACTAGACTGGGTATCTTTCACCATCACCAGCAGCCACCTACTAACCCAAGACATACAACCCGCCATAGAGATGTTATCTCCTTTAAACAACAGCGATAAGCAGAGCCTAATAACAGACTTGGCTCAATCTGGGAAAAAATTGTGACGCTTCACTCCAATAAACGTTGAATCACTTTAAAGCATAAAACACTGTGCAAATTGCAACTGCGGGCGACTAATTACAAATTTCAAACACATCCATCAAGCACAACAGCAACCCACTACATCCTGTGAAAGGAAAGGAAAACAGTCAGTGCCAAGTTGCAGCAAATCGCTGGAGGTAAAAGCCATCCGGTAATTACCATATTTAGATTAACCTAAGCCAACTGCAAAATGTCACCCACATACCTATGGCAGACCTACAGAAAACCCATTATAATTGCTAAAAAACAGAATCCAAGAAAGCAGGACCACCTTAGGTACTTCCTTCGAGAATTCACAAGAGAAACTAGGAAAACATCCATCCATCCATCCATCCATTTTCTATATCCATCCATCCATCCATTTTCTATATCTGATTATCCTATTCAGGGTCGCATGGGTCCAGAGCTGATCCTGGAGGCTATGGGCACAATGCAGGGATTAACCCAGGATGGGGGGCCAGCCCATCGCAGGGCACACTCACATACCATTCACTCACACATGCACACCTACGGGCAATTTGGCAACACTAGGAATACAGACCAGCTTAATGCATATAGACATACATCTGTTTTATATAGAATCAATCTGTAAATTCATTAATAACATGTGGTCTTCAATAATTCCATTCCCCTCATAGCATAGGGTCCTAAGTACCAACCATCTGTCTGTTTTACTGAAAACATAATACCGCGCTCACTCCCATTCCTCTTCAATTCACAGCAGTTCATCAAAACAGTGATATTGATTATACACTAAGAAA